>NC_089878.1:37147500-37807500 GCF_040182565.1 Anser cygnoides
TTCCGCATTTGTTTTTTAAAACACTACATTGAGAAATGCTGAAGGATTTGAGAAACTGTGAAGGCTAAATCACAGAACAGCATTTGCAACTGTAACTAAACTCCACCTGCAAAACCCATTGGACCATGTGGAATATTTGTTCTTTTGCTGCTAACTTGACAAAAACCGTAAAGTAATAGAACATGACTCCAGAAACCTCATCACTTCATCACAACCTTCATTCAAATTTTAAAGCTTCATGGCAACACGTGAAGTTGAGAAAAAAAAAGTTTAGGGGGCTACCTGGAGTTACAACAGCTTATATATAAATGCCTACACAGGCACAGGAATGATTTAGGAGGTTACACCCTCAATCTTTAATGATGCAAGGAGTTGAGTCTTCAGTCCTGATGTTAATCCGGAACACCTTCCCCTCACTGTCACGCACTCACATCCTGGGAGCAGTGCTATAGTAATCACGTCGTTTAAATCTGCTTACCAGACTTCAAAGAACTTGCACCCCTTTGTCACTTACCACCTGACTCAAAAACCTATTTCAGCACAGGATAAACTTTAAGTACATCTGAGATCACCAAGTTCCAAGGGAATATTGTTATGATAAACAACCACCAGTATTTAGAGTAACAGGGATGTAAAGGTGAAGGTAAAGACAGGGTGCCTTTAAGACGTCCACTGGTTGAAAACAAAGCAAAATGAAGTTTTGGCTTTTCAAGGAAATGTATGTTTGCTGTAATTATAAGCATAATATACGTTAGCCGTAGGAGTTACTGAGATTGATCTCTAATTTTTTTTCGTAAATCACAACAACATTTACAAAGTGTGCTCATTAGAATAGAGCCATCACTTCCTTGCAAAACTTCACCCTTCTGTGTGATAATTATAGCTCAGAAGACAAAGTTAACCTGGTTAGGTACAGTACAACAAACATAACATTTTAAGCATCGACACCACATAGCTCCTAGTAAGCTGCTCTGTGCAGAGCATGGACCGAGTCTAGGATATCCACTGTTAAAGGAAGGAGGAAAGGTAAATAAAAGTGCGTGAACAAACCTAGAGTGAAAGAAGTACCTCTGAATCTGAGCTCTTACTGTTGTAAGAAACACCTGCATACGAACCTTGTCAATAACCATTCTCACACACTATTATTTCTCTTTTGAACTTTACAAGCTTTTTTTTTTTTTTTGGCAAATTACTAACATAAGTTGTAAGCTGCTTTTGCAGTAATGTGATTTTAACTTGCCTTTTGAGAATTTTTTCTTTGATTAATGGTAAATTGCTGTGAGTATTCAGTGTCTTTTAGTAGCCTACTTCTATGTATTAACAACAAGATAATTATAGGTGATTCATTTTAACAAAATTAAAAGCTTTCACACGTGCAACTTTCAGCCCAAAGATGATTTGAATTTACTCCAACAAGTCTACACATTATGGAAAGGTGCCAGTACTTTTCTGATCGCCAGCTCACTGCTGGATTTTTACAGGGTATTGTTGCTTAATTTTGAAGCCCTTTCACTCAACTCCCACACTAGAACAGCATCTCAAGCTTTTGAAACGAAGCCCAGCATCTACAAAACCAATGCAAGCAACTTCTGTTTTCATGAGGCAGTGCACTTCTGGCATTCAGCAGACACCTTGGTAGAGTCTGAAGTGGTTGGAGGACCCCAGGGCTCGCTGTTTGCAAACGGGCTGCTGCCAGCTGTGGCAGTGACTGCTTCAACTTGGGAGCCTTCCTGTAAGACCTTCCATGATAAGGTGCACACTGGGATAACGCCGTGCTCTGGTTTCCCACCTTTTAAAAGCTGCTCTCGCATTTACCATTCCGTGTGAAGACCTAAGCTTGCCATTCATTTCTCGCGCAGCACTTCCCCATCGATTCCAGGTGGATCGATAAACCCTGCTGCTCCCCGGCAAGCAGAGGGCTGCCTGCCAAGCAGCGCCGTGCCACTGGGGGAAAGGGAAGCCTCTGCCCCCAGGGAAGCTGCCAGCGCTTCCAGGGTATGCACCAGAGTTACCCCTCTTTCCGACAACGTTTTAATTGGCCTTCCAAGAACCTCACCACGATATCTTCCTCTCCGTTAAACAAATACGTCAAAGAAAACAGACAATGTGTGAAGAAAGTTGCTTTTGAGAGACTTTGCATAAAATTGCCCTTTAAGGCCCCTAGCTATTATTATTTTTACCACCTCATTAAGACTCAGATCTCTCTGCCCTGGATTGCCCCAACAGAAATAGGCATGCGCTTGGCGTAGGTCACATTCGGTTTATTTCTTGTTTTGGCTTACTGTGGAGCACAAGAGCAGATCTGCTGAACTGCTGAGTGGATTTCTCCACTCTAACCAAAGCACTGGGTATCAACAACACAACATGATATCAGGTCTACAGTTCTGTTAAAGTTCTATAGTTCTGCTGGGTAACGTTAACTTGTACTATGTAATTTTCATTAAGCAAAGAAATAAAAACAAAAGCAAGAATCAGAGCTGAAAAGTATAAAAGCACGATAACTGCAAAGCCGATCAATGAAAATAATGCATACATGAAATAAATCTCTGCCGCTATATATAATTGACACTGGTTGCTCGGTAAAAATACAATGCAAGTTTACACATCTATATGAATCCCTAAGAGATTTTAGTTGTCATCAGTATGGGTGGTAAATCTGACAGAACAATATAAAACCATCTATAATCAGTAAATACATTTAGTTTTTTGTAAATATTGTTAGGAGCAAAATAGCTGAGACTTTACGACAGCCATTATGACGCTTTTCAACTATCAGTTAGAAAAATACTTATTACACCAATAAATAGTTGTCAAAGTGACAACTAACTTTCTTGAGTCTCCAGTTCCATCAGTGAACTGAAACTCTGATCTGGGTTGGGCACAGCTTTACCATGCATTTTCTGTATAACATGCATTTTACTTCTCTCCAGATGCAGCGATTGCTTTTAATTCCCATGCTCTACTAAGCCAATGTAATGAGTCCGTGCTACTTGCTCACGGCATGGCTTCCCCCGGCTGTGTATCTTTCCAGTGCAGTACCAAGTCTGACCTTACTGATCAATCCTAATCGATGCTATTGATTTGTTTGGAAGGCAAAGACGCAAGCTTCCCAGGGAAGTCTAAGACTTGCTAAATATATCATCTGTGAAAGAATCTCCTAAGGAAAAAAGAACTGGAAACCCATTGTTCGGGAGCATTAAAACACAATGTGACAAAGCCATTGTAAATATATCACCTAGAATATTATGGCCCTGGAGGGAAAATTGTCTCCAGTGAGCCTAAGCTTATTTGCAATGCATTGAGCTTTGAGTCATGTGCTACTCAAAGAAACTTTGAGGCAAATCACCTATCACTAATCGCTATCTGTTCACTAAGGTACAAATATGTACACCTCAGGTTTTAGGGCACTTCTTCCTTATTTCATTTGTCATTTAAATTGACTCTGAAGTCAATAGGAAATATTCCTCCTTAGTTCACTGACATGCTCTTGATTATTTCTGCAGTTACAAGAGCTATAAAAATCAATGTTATTATTAAGACAAATACATTTTATGTAAGGCACAGAAAATGCTATTACAGGCTAGTTCCTTTTTAATGTGTTTTATTTCATTACTGTTAAAAAAAACACACCACCTTACATTAAAAGCACAATTCAGTCCATTCATAAATTGCAAGCTATCAAGAAAGTTTTCTAAGTGAATTAACTCGACTTTGGGACAACCCAGATTCAGGCAATGAAGAAGTCAATTTGTCAGGTGCAGAACATGACTTCTTGCTGTAGCAAACCCAACTGCACAAGTTTGACTAATGCACAAGCTGCTTGAGGTTTAATAAAGACCAACGTTCACAAAGCACACCACTGACAGTCAATTTGAGATCAAATCCCCACCACAACCTCAAGCTAACTGTTTAAACTGAAATTTCCCAAAAAAATACCTGTCTGTTAATATTTCTGAATATTTATTTTCTGTTGCACTGACAGGCTGCAGAAAAGCCACCGTTGCTCCATTCATTATTTGGAATTGACTTAATATGCTGCGGTTCTACAGACCAGAGGGTTAAATGAGGTGACCACCACATAGTCTGAAAAGGTTGTTTACACATTATTTTTACCCTAATAAACAACATTTTCTCCCAGATGTTTACTTCTTTGGGTTTTCTGAATAAGCCTTACTTCCTTGATACTGTGGCTTTGTTAGTGAGAGATGGCAAGAGCGCAATTGGTGAAAACAAAGGGAGAGGGAAAGAAAATGCTATCTTGGGGGGGAAAAAAATAAAGTCTGCAAACGAACACTGGGAAACAACAGGCAGTAAAGAGTCTAACCCCTAACACCTCTTCCAGCCTATGCAGTGTTTGTGAGGGTTTATCCCCAAGGCTGAAATGCTTCAGAGGGTAAGCGATAGAGCGACAATGCCACATTTATTTTGTGGCAACACACAACGCCAAATTCAGTCCCTAACTTCCTCACTAACTGCAGACTGAAGTAAGGAGCTCATGTATATTGAGATTTGCTTTCCCATTTCGTCATCTGATAGTGGCATTATCTCCCTCATTTTGTTACAATTTAAAAGTAAATCTGTTTGGGATGTTTTATGCTAGTAACTCTGCAATTTAGGATTGCAATACAGAGTGCCCATTTTGCACACTAAGCGCTCCCAAAAGGTATATGTCCTAATGCCACACTTCTTTATACTCAAACACCAGTGAGAGCGGGGAGAAGCAGCACGTCCTCACATTGTGATGGTTTACACTGAGCTTGTTTTCCTTGTTGTGCAAGAAACTGCACAGCTGTGCAGTTTGGGGTAAATTCTCACTTATATTGATATAAATGCTGGTTTGAAAAAAAAAGAAAAAGTAATTTTACTTTTAGGGCCATTAGTACTATAATGTGAGGAATTTGATTCAAACTACATCCTATTAAAGAAGCTCAAGTTGTTTAAATTGATTTCTTTAAGCACCCCTTTCATCTCCCAAAATCTCCACAACAACATACCTAAGTTAATAATTTTCGAGCACTGCATTTTACGGAGAGTTGATATACAGAGGCAGTGCAACTTGTCTTGGAGGGGTCAGGTAATTCCCCATTATAGATAAGAACTCTTACTGAAAATCACATCTGCTTTTCATTAGTCATTTTTAAACATCATCAGCCATCGGGGGCTGCAGATAACATTCAGAGCATCCACTGCATTGACAGGATGTACAGGGTGATCTCGGCAATATCTCCTTGTGGTGGTTTTACCCAGCTGGGCAGCCAAGCTCCACCACAACCACTGTCTCACTTTCTCTCCTCAGAAGAAGAGGGAGGGAAGAAGAAAATATTCTGGAAAGAAAAGCAGGCCCCCCCTAGCCTTGCTGGCCGTAGGGGCTTTGGGGGGAGTCCCAGAGCTGTGCTAGCCCTGTTCAGGGCCAGACACAACACGAGTGATGATACCAGGGCTGCCCTGCCGCAGGCACAGAGCACAGCGCCGTGCAGGCCCTTGCAGGTAAGGTCAGCCCCATCCCAGCCAGGCCCAGCACGCTCCTTTGACTAAGGCCTTATGCTTCTGCAAGCAGCGTTCTCCTTTGACTTATGCTTACAATAAGGAACAATATAAAAGCTATTACAATAACAACTGTTTGTTTGTTTTCATGAGCTGTAAATAATTAAAGTGGAAAAATCAAACAATTTAGAACAAGAAACTAACTCGGTATGGGGGCTCACCCCTTCTTTATATGGTATGTTTGTCCTGTACACAAGTTAGAGTTCCCTAAAGCCAAGTATTTTTTTGTAAGATAAAACACCTGTGATCACATGCTGGGCTAAACTGTGTGGAAAGACTAAACCTGTAGTATTACTACTGCACACTAGTTTGGTTTGTACATTCTCTGCCGTCTCTAGGATGGCAGATAAACTGGTATTTCTCACATATAAAGACTGTTGATATTGATATTAAAATAAATTAGGTATTCTGAATAATTTCCCTTCAACCTGGAGTTTCAGGAAATACTGAGTAAGCCATGAACCGATGTCTGCAGCCCCCCATCCCACGTGCTGGGTTGAGTTTCCAGCTCACTCGTGGATTCAGATGTTCAGCCCTAAGCAATATCTTCTCATTTGTATATGTCTGACCTAATTTGATTTATTTACTTTTTTTTAAACCTCAGAGGTAAGATAGAAATGTCAATAAATTAAACTTTGGCCAATGTATATGACTTTAGGTTTTTTTTTTTTAAAGCAAACCGAAAAGGAAGAAAATGGGGAAAAAAGCAGGAAGCAGTCTCCTATGACTTCAGTTTGAAAATAACCAGTCAACTTAGGCAATATTAAACTCAGGATACTATTTGCTTTTTCTCTGGTTGGTAAAGGTGAAAATTATCATTAGTCTAACGAGGTCTAAACTGACATTTCCCTATTCTACAAAAATTCTACCTGTTTATTGTAAGCATTTGGTCCAGCACCTTATTTAATATATAATGCAATATCTTTCAATTCTATTAATCCATAGTTAAGATTTGTGAAATGGAAAGTTTATAATAGTATTAAAACCTTTTAATTTTATTATCATAATTTTAAAAACATTGATCTTTATATACAGCATTTCTGAAGTACGTGTACTAGCATTCCAGCTTCCTTACTGTCTGAAAGAAATATGAAGTCAGAACAAGTAAGTATAAAAAAAGTAGACTGAGTTCTAATTTGGAACAGCAGAAAGCCTAACTGCATCTGTCTTAACATAGCAGCTCATTGTTCCAATTTATAAACACATGGGATGTATTTAGTGCACATTGCAACTTTTTTAATGTATCACTTCTTCAAAGTCAGTGTTCATATTGCAAACTTCCAAAAAACCTTTGCAAAACAGCCAGAGCACGACAGCGTGAAGTTTACATATCCTCTTGCCTTGCTTCCCTCTCTTTCCACTCAGTCAGTAACTGCTGCGTTACCTCCCACCACACTGCTGTGCCCCCAATGGAAATGGGACACATTCAGTCTGCAGCAGTTGTTCCTAATGCTTTCTAACAGCTCCTTGCAGGTTGTTTTTTTTTTTTTTTTTAAGAATTTAATCACTCTTCAAACATTCTGCAAACATCAGCTGCTATATTAAAAATGAAGGATATATTATAGGGTTTTTATCCTCATAAAGTTCTATAAAAGCTATGTGCAAGATTGCTGTCTGCCTTTTCAATCAGTGCTGAGACAGCAGAGAACCACTCCTGCTTTACTGTCTAAATTTCCTAATGAATGCAAATGAAATGCCCACAGTGGCAAGGAGCAGGACCTTCCCTGACTCTCTAGTTTCAGCTACGAGGCAAAAGCTGTCTCCTAACTCAGCTCTGGGGCGGACACCAACCTTGCGGGTCCAGAAGCCTGCACCACTGCATTCCTCAAGGCTCCCAATCCTTCTGCCTTCCTGCTCCTTCCTACATGGCATAAACACTTGTATTTTAACACTAAGCTGTGCCGCAGATCAGAATCACACACAGTTAAAGTGCCAGGGCTGCTGGCACTTTACTTCTAGATTTATTCACTACTTCAATATTTATTTCTTAGCACTGGGGGAGGAGGAAAGAATGGAAGAGGGATAAAAACATACACCCTTAGCAACAGATTTTTTTTCCCCAAAAAATACATAAAGAACACTCATTGCTCAGAATTAAAGAAATTACTTTGTACAGCAAACTGCTAGTAGTAACTTGAAACAAATTCTGCTAATTGTACTCAGGAAAAAAAAAGAAAAAATGCAGTTGAGATAACTAATCAGCAGGGAATAGCACAATCTGGCAAAGAAAGCTGTCAACCGAAGGAGGAATTTTTAGCATGGCTTATGAGCCAGAATTAGGACAGCTACACATTTTTCACAGTTTTTGGCAATATTTGAGGAAAGGCTAAGTTTAAAGTAGGTTAAAAAAAGAAACAAAAATAAATTCAAACCTATTACCAACAAAACTTTTGGGGAAAAATATATATTTGTAATACACATTTTTAGCACCACATGCACACTATACATATATATAGTGCTCATAATCAGGACTCCTATGTTCCATTTTTCTCCTTTTCACTGGAGAAGCCACATAACCCTCTCGTGCCTTTGCATATCACCTGAAAAAAGCAAGGACAATAAATGTTTATAAAGCTTTGAAGGATGCTGGATGAATTCTTGTGTCTAGAAACACTCGGGAACAAAGAGGAAAAGCAGCTGGTTGGCAGTTAAAAAAACAGCTAAAGAAACTGGACCTTCCCCAGTATAAGCCCACACCTGAAAGTTTTATGAAAATCCTCACTGCCATCTTCTTGTCCCAGGTCCCAGCTCCTCCATTTCATCCCGTGTCCCATTAGGAGGAGACTTTTGGGGGGAGGGGGCTCAAAATATCTTTGAATATCCATGCATATTTGAGGAGTTCCACGGACTTTTAGTTACTCAGTAGGATATATGAAGTATTTGCACTCAAGGCTAATGAGATCATCAGGGGAATAACCACTAATGATTAGAAGTCAGAAAACAAAATTTACAGCACTGAATGGCACTCAGGCTGAAGTGATCTGGCACATTTAGGAAAGATCACATACCAATTAACTAGCATATTTAAAGAGTTTATGGAAATGTGCAATTCTGTTTCCTCAGAGATAATAAATAGATTTTGTGTGATTAACAACTGGTTTATTTGCCTGTGTACATTTTATTTATTTAGAATTACTATAGAATTTATAGCAGACCTAGAAGACTAATGAAGCAAAGCTACAGCTTCCAAATTAAAAAAAAAAGTAGATAATAGATGAGAGAGAAAAGTAATGGGTTGCATTAAGTAAAAGATTCACATTGGTACAGGCATAATGCAAAAGAACAAATCTACTTCAATTTACTTTATTCCAATCTAAAAACAGTACGGTAGATGCACAAAACCAAAAATTACTCAGACTGGAGCTAGGTTAGTGCCAAGCAGCACTCGTGTAATAGGAAAATGCTGATTAGAGAAAGAGTACGAAGGTCATGTTCTAACTGAAGACTAATTGATCCCAGTCCACTTGAATCAATGAACTCTTTACCACTGACTTCAGTGACAGCAAACTGCATCCACAGAGGCTTCTGCTCTCGGGGCACACACTGAACCTCACAGGCCTGCAAAGGTTGCTTCGTACAGCTGAAGCAGTGAGTGATGGCAGTCATCGAAAGCCACTCATAACTAACACCTCTGTCATGTATCACTGTACATAACCCATTATGCTTGGTAGCTCAAGTTAGTAAAAATTATGGAACTTGGGTTGCAAACTTCCTGCCCAGTCTCAGACACGGCATTCAGAAGAATCTACAGAATATAATAAAACTTCATGTGCTACCAGAAACAAACAAAAAAGAAAAGTAAATAAGAAACGATGCATTGTTCTGACACAAACAAAAATTCAGAAGTTATCTTTGATGCAAGATGAGCCATTACAAAAAGTGCCTTTTAAATCAGATATTTTTGGTCTGGATCTCCCACATATTAGAATGCTCTTGAAAAATGTATTTTAGGACTGTTCTTAGAGAAACCATCAGTCACTTGTAGCCCTGTTAGCAGAAATGTTACACTTTCGCCCCCCCCATGTATAATTATTTTACTATCTATTTCTTGTTCTTCCTTTTACAAGTGCTTCTTTGACTGTGGTTCAGAGTCAGTTATTTTCTGACCCCACAGTTGCCGCTGAAATTAAGTCACATTGTAAGGTTGAGTTTGTTGCTTTTGTTGCTTCTCCCAGTGAGTCCACTTTATTCTCTTATTTCATTGCTGGTGACAATTTGTGGAGCGGCTGGAGGTGTATCGAGCTGTCACCACAGGGCCGGCAGCCATTACACTTCTGAGGAGGATGCCTCCAGCCTGCGAACTCCAAAGGGAACAAACTGAGCACAGACTTCTAGGAACTGCCCACTGAAAATTAAGTTAACACTGCATTCAAGAAGTTGATTCTGGAAGCACTTTGGTCTTAACAAGGCTGTTCCATCTCTAATAGTGCTCCTGCTCTGCGTGGATTATTTTGACTGTCATTGTGTTTTATCCGTTTCTCTTTTTCTGCCTCACACACACACAAATTTGCAGTAAGCATTATTTCAGGTCCAAATTCAAAACAACAAGATCAGGAATTTCAATAGAAAAAAATATTAAAACCTCAACAAAACAACAAAAACCCAGCACAGTCACCCCAAGCTGAAGCATTCCCCTGCCAGATGCTCCAGTCTCTCCCAAAACAGGCAATCCTCTGCCAGAAGATCTAAGCTACCAGAGACTATGCTGGAGAAGCCACACCAAGAGCATCACTCCGCAGAGACCTGTCACCTCAGGTCATGCATGGAGCTGGGTTTAAGAGTCTCAGAGTCTGCTTTTTGAGGGGACACACGGCCCAGTGCTGCCAGGAGAAGCCATGGCCTTCCCCCTCTGCTTCTCCGGCCTCATGGTTTCACCTCCTCCCGTCCTCTAAGACTCTGGCACTTGTCAGGCCTTTCACTAATTTGGTCAGCTTGCAAGCCCTATAGGTGAATATCCATTAAAAAAAATCTCCCATTTCAGTAAATTATACATGCTCATGAAGCGATCTGTGGGGCATTGGGATGAGTTCCATATAATCTGTGGGTGCATGGGCAGCATCTTGGAAAGAAGAGACAGGAGGGGACAGCAGGGCAAGGAGTCACAGGCTCAGCTAACAGAGCTGTCACCAGATATCCCACGCCACATTCCCACAAATTACAACACATCCTCCTGGAAATTCCACTAAGGCACATGGAAAACAAAGACGTTACTGGTGGCTTTTGGCCTTCTACAATGGGAGTACAGCATTGGTGGATCAGGGAAGAGCAACCAATGTCATCTGACTGGACAATGCATTTGACATGGTCCTGCATGACATCCTTGTCTCCAAAATAGAAGGACATGGATTTGATGGATGGACCACTTGGGGTAGATAAGGACTCGACGGGATGGTCGCATTTATAGAGTTGTGGTCAATGACTCAATGTCCAGGTGAAGACCAGCGACAAGTAGCATTGATCTTATAGCAGCCTTCCAGCCTGCCTTCTTTTTTTGTCTCAATTCTTCAATTACATCTACTTCTGTTTCCATCTTTCACTCACTTTCCTTAATAGCAGCACTGAATGAAAACACCTTCAAAACTTAATGAAAAATTAACCAATGTGTTCAGATTTCACTGCTAAGTCAGCATGAAGACCAAAATGTATATTTCAAGTCTTGGACAGAAAGATCTCAATTCCGTGAGATATGGTAATTTTGGAGCTCAGTATAAACAAGAAACATAACACATCTATGTTTCAGGGCATCTCTTCAGCGTTTTGCTGTTTGCATCTTGGGTTTGCACAGAGAACATTGCAGTGCCCCATGTGCTGGTGGAACAGAACTTGTGGAAATAAGAGCAAGATATTTCTGAAAGAGTTGGAAAACAAGAGCAAAATAAACAACTTGAGGCAAATTTATATAGAGAAAATTTCTGCAAACGCTTTTAAAATTAACATGTTTCTAAGCAGTTTCGAACTATGTTGTCAGCTGCCAAGAAACAGTCAAAAGAGGTGATATTACTGATCACGGATACAGCATTTATACAGAGACTTAGTCCACTGCTCATCCTCCAAGAGCAGAACAATTTCTGGAAGGACCAGGGCATGCAAATGCATTGAGCTCCAACTCCAAAAAACACAGCCAGATGTGGCAGACTTACCATTAAAATCACATGGAGAGGCACTGCCTGCAAAACAATTTCATCCCCTGATCTCTTGACTTATGCTTGAACACAAGCCCAGCTTGCTGGCTAGCCCCAGGCGGGGAAGGCCTCGAGCAAACTGGCACGTCGCTGGTCCTCACCAACACAGCACGCTCCATTTCCCTTTTCTGTCCCCCTTTTTCCCAGTGTGAAGGAACAAAGATAAGCTTCTTCTGGAAACCAGAAAAATCACTTAAGATCTCACTCCCTTCTTTGTATTCCCACCTCTGTCTCCAAGGTCTTCTTCCCTAGCGAACCGCAAATTCTGACCACCTTACCACATCAGGTTGGCTGTTCACGAAGTGCAGGCATCAAATCTCTGGATTTAAAAGCAGCCTCAGCCTTCCCACACTATGCCACAGCCTTCCCCGTGTTACCTTGCCTTTTAACAGCCAGTATTTTCAGCTATCTCAAGCTTTCCAAGGCCTCTGTGGAAGCAGCTAGAAAGGGCACGGAGTGGAACCTGCTATACTTTACCGCCATTCTGCTCTTCACTTGATGGTAAATTTTTTAGATTTTATACACCAGATGGACTGAAGAAACTTGTTTTTGCCAGAGTTTATCATTTCTTTTACATAACAGTGCCTATGTTCAGTTCCTGTTGAACAAAAGAAATTATTTTGTGCCCAGTCTATTTCAGTGGGTAACTTTAAAACTACATTTTATTCTTCACAATCTCTAAGCAACAGTAATACACAAATAGGACCAGTTTGTTTTGGAAAAGCTAGCACCTCAAATAAAGCCACCAGGCCACAGTTTGGAACTAGTGGTAGGGTACACTTCCAGGCAGGATTTAATTAATTTTAAATGAACGCCCTTTCTCTTTTGCTAAATGATAGCTGTAAGTGGTATGAGTACAACAAATTCCTAACAGTATAGTTATCCCACAGATAAAGCTTTTAAAGTATGTTTTTAAAAATTAAAGACCCTAGTTCCATTGGAATAGTACGTTTTGTCTGAATCTAGTACAATTCCCACCAAAACAGGTTTCTGGAGATGAATAAAAAACTAGTTGAGTACCATTCTACTTGAAAAAGATTTTTGAAAGTAATTCTGTAAAAGGAATTCCCTCCATAAACCACATTCCTGCTCCATTAACCCTCATACAGTTACAAAGGATTATAATGTAATTATTAACTTTAACAAAGATATTTTACTACAGAGACCCTACGATATAAAGATGAGTAGCACGATTTATCTTTTTTTTTCCCGTTTTTACATTTTTCATTTGGTGGGTTTGATTCCTACTCAAAGATTTAATCTTTGTGGCATAGATACTGCATTACATCAAACACACGTACTAAGACAACAAATACATAGAAAAGATATATGAAGGGAAAAGTCAGAGGCTGAAAATACTACAGCTAAGCTTGCCATTTATGACCTAATATTTAGTGTTCCCAAATTACACCAAGAAAGCTTTTTTTAAAAAAATAAAAATAACAATAAAAAAGGAGCCCACCTAGCATCCTTTAGCCACCTTCCAGCTAAACTCACCATCCACAACTCTTGGCCAAGCAGCAGTGGCCTCAGAGCTCTGCCTTGCCAGCCAAGCAACAGCATTCAGGTCTTCCCTTGGCCATTCCCATCCCCTCATTCTGGCAGGGCGGGATGAAGGAGGAGGCAGGGGACGCATTAATTTAAAGTAAAAGACATTAAGTCTGTCCTAACTTAAAAGGAGACTAGGAGAAAGTGAGCTGTGGTGCTGAAGCAGGTGAAAGGCTGTGATTAATAACCTCTTGTATTTTTCATCTTTCAATGATTTTAATTAAAAAACACACAAAATAAGAACAGATTAGAAATATACTCGTACTTTATGGGACTGAGATGAAAACATGCTACTGCTTTCAAGCACAGTTCAGTGCCCTAACACCGCACCTCACCTACAGTTTGTGTTTCAAAAACTGCCCTGGACCACACTGGATGGGTCTGGATGAGCATCTCCACTTCTCCTACTGCACACACTGCCCTACACAGCACCTCAGAGCAAGGTGCAGCAGGCAATCTCACTCTGCCTGCTGGCACCGCTCCGTTCTACACAGAGCATTCATTCGGTCTGTGTCAAAAGAGCTTTTTGAGTCAAAAATCACATGCAAGAGCAAGCCAGTCAGGACGTTCAGTCAAGCACACCGCCTCAATTTCGGTCCCCACTCCACTGACCGCCAAAGACTTAACTTACAACTGCCACCAGGATTTCCTACACACCCCAACCCGTCACACATACTCTGCACAGCAGAGCTTGATTCCTCAGGAAGCATCAAGTGTCTGGTTGGACTTCTTAAGGGACTGGCATCTGTCTGCACTCTGTGAGAGCAGCCTTTAATTGTGTCGGCGCCTGGCAGCCCGGACAGGAACATAGCCATGTAAATGTCCTGCTCAAGCACAGCGCCTTCCCCCCGAACACATCAGGGCTCTGTGCTGCTGCTGACATGCCAAGCATGAAATAGTCAGGGAACTGTGTTGCCAGCTTGAATTGTTAACCTGTACACAGTGCTGAAAGTGAGTTCCAGATACTTGGGCGAGTACCTTGTGTTAGGAAGCAGGATGGTCTCTACCGTAAGTAAAAGAACAGCTCCAGTTATAATTCTAGTAGAGAAAAGCAAAAATCTGTTCTCCGGAGGTAACAGTCTCCCCCCCCGCTTCCCTTTTACAATCAGAGGGAAGACAGATGAGCTACAAGTGTGCAGGTAAAGCTACAGAATGCAAGACTGCACAGACATTTTGCTCCCACAACCACTAGAGCCCGGTGCTGCAAGCAAAACTTTTTTCCATTTCCATCTGCTACTGCTTCTGGAGCTAGGACACCAGCTCTTGAGAGGAAGCAATTTCTACGATAACTTTCTTTTCAATTACATTAGCCTTTGTATTTCTTCAATATGAAAAGAATGAGTACGTTGATGAAACAGGAGAATTTCTTCTGCGAGCCTGAGTGTTTTTTTCGTTGTACTTTGAATACTGATACCTGGGAGCTCTGCATAAAAAGGGCAGGAAAAATACAGTTTCTCAAGGGAATTTAGACTACAAATTACTGATGTGCTAATAAGATTCTATGTGTAAAGAGGCACAGAGAAAGGAAGAATAGAGGAAATTTCAGCAGGATACATACAAATAGACAAAATTAAATAACACTGTAGAAGTAATCCTCTGTAAAAGACATACTTTTAGGCATTTTCTTTCTCTCCACTTAGTTAAGCAAATCAATCAAGTAACAGAAAACCAGAGCTATGCCTCCCTTTTCTTCAAAAAAATCATTATTACAATAGAATTACCACCAATTGTTATGACAAATGTTACTAAACAGCCACTGCAATAGGAAGGGTCAGCCACAGTAACAGTAAAGAGTTCGTACTATAAGAATCTAGCCCCATATATTTTGTTAAATTTTTCTAATGAGACAACTGAAAATGCCATGGGATCAACAGATCTGACCTCAAAATCCAAATTATATGATGAAAACCACTTTTCTGCAGTCTTCCCTTATCACATAAAGGAGTAATTTGGGTGCTTTACATAAAGATAATCTGACATACCCACTTTTTACAAACTCTCCGTTTTGCTTTTTTCTCTGCTTTTCTGTATACTTGGAGATGATATGTGAACATCTTCCTCCAATAGATTTTTTTTTTACCCTGAGAAAAAGTTTTTTTTTCCCCCTGCATTTAAATTAAAAAAGAATCTTAAAAAAAAGGATAGTCAATTATGGTTAAATCTCTGGTATTATGTTCCTACTTATTTTCCATAATTCTTCAGCAATTTGTAGCTCACGTCACAACCATTAACTGGTCAGAATATAACTTTTACATACAAATTGAAGTTTATTTCCTTCAGATACAAGAGCTGCCAGCTAACTGAAGGTTATCTACCACTTCTCACAAAAAACATTTTTGGTTCCTATACAGCCTCAGCAAAATACTGCAAATCCTGTGTGTGCTTTTTCTAATAAAGAGCAATTACTTTGGTAGAAGGCAAGCAGCTTTGTTCAGAAACAGATTTAAAAGACTTGGAAATACCAGCCTTTTGGATTCACAGCCTTACCTAATGCTGGACTGATTTTTTTTTTTCTTTCAACTCTCTCCAAAAGCCACGTCTTTTTTCCTTTTTTCTCTTTTCTAGCCTCTGGAGTATCCTTCCATTTCAGCATCCTGTCCTTTCTATACCTCCCCTTTCTTTTTTGAAAAAAAAAAAGAAAAGCCATACATGCAGCAGTGGAATTTCAACAGCTACTAGGCACATGAAAGAAAAGAAACACCACGCAACAAGCCAAAAGCAAAAGAGTTTTAGTATTTGGCTCCCCAGCTAGTCAGGACCAACTGTTGTCACCCTTTTTGGAGGAGCAGGGATTTGCTGAGGCTGTCAGTGGCAATAGGAAGGCTGGTACTGCCCGTTCCCTTTGAGACGTTCAACAGCCGCAGGGAGCTTGCCGACATGAAATCTTGGCAGAAGCTACAGAGGCCTCCCCAGAGCCCCATGCAAGCTACACAATTGCTCATTTGCCTGCCCTGTCTGAACTCAATATCTCTTTCCCAGTGCAGCATTACTCCGCTCTACGGGAACGCTGAGAACCTTCCGTGTTCAAAGGCAGCCAGCGCCAAGGTCAGCTTCTTGTCTAAATACACCCTGATTCCGAAAATTAAACTTATTGTTAACTTTCTCTGACTTTTCATGGGACAGACAGGGACTTTATACATTATTTAATAGGAACTTTAGAGTGGAACAGTAGCTCCTCAGGGCTCTTCCAAAAAGTACAGGAGGTTACAGAGCACTGAAGCTGGATGTGCTCCAACCTGTCATGAAAATCAGCAAGCCTTGTATCTGTCCATACATTTCTTCAGAGAAACAATGTTTTTTTTTCATTTTATTGCATATCTTTTGTACGCTATTTCCTATATAATTATGAGAACCCATAGGTATGATATGTATTTCACTGATTTCAATAAAATCTAGTTCAAAACCATGTGTGGACAAAATACATATTATACCTACTGACAATACTCTGCCTTCTATGCTACGAGATCTTGTAAACAATGAGTAGCTGTGATTAGCAACTGAATGTACAGAGATTAGTTCAAATTAATGTTTGGTTAACATGGCACTGTAGCTGCAGATGACGTATCACTGCCCATGTATTATAGTAACTACTGCACAAAAATTCTGTACCGATCAATTTAAAATAACCTTGTAAAGTTTAATTACTATCTAACACGAGCAATGAATTGAGAAACTGTCAGATCTTCGTAAATGTGTCTTTTATCATAGATCAGTATTTCACATACAATAATTATCCCATTAATGCTAAATGAAATGCTTATTGAGTGTATTTAGCATGCAGTGTAAGTGGTTGAAATGACCAGGTATATGTAATAATATCCTGACACAGTTGAAAGAAAAAAGTCATTTGGAAAGACAAATTACACTTGTTAAACAAAAATACTGTACAGAAGATGACTTTTAATAGAAGCAAGTTTTCTGAAACAGTTTGAGTTTAATAAATGAAAAAGATACAATAGTAAGCTACAATACCTTCCTGAAGCAAGAAGGCTCTGTGCCTCATTTGGTTTTAATTCTGTCTTATAAGGTAAAGAATGGAGAATGGCTAAGTTGCTAGTTTATCTAACTTAACACACCCCACACTTGTCAAGTATGCTGTGATAAATAGTTTTAACTACCTTCTGCTCATCTTTTTATTATAGGACATGAAGGGATTTGTAGATTGAGTCTCAGAGTTTGTCATATATTCTACAGAAGAAAGCTGAAGAAGGCACTTAAATGAGGTTTAGTATGAAAAACACAATTAGGTAAACAAAGAGCAAAACTATATTTTACATTGAAAACATCTAAGGCTTTAGAAAAGCCCCTAAAGAAAGCTCAATGTTTTTATGACAACTGAACAATGTCATAACTACAATCTTCCTGCCTTTTTCCTGAAATATGTTTTTACAGATTCTGTATACCTGAGGAATACACGTACGAATACCCTGCTGTCTGAACCAGGTATGCTGAGGAAAGAAGTCCTTTGCTGTCATATGTAAGAGGGAATTAAGACAAATGCACAACTGTATCAATAAGCACATTCAATATGCTCTGCACAACAGTCTTTGCTCAAACACCCCTAATGCTTACGCAAACACGAAGATTCCTGTTGTCAGATAAATGCACACTGCCAAAGCTTACAGCCTCCTCTTCCCCTTCCTAAGACCAAATCCTTTGCATACTTTTCTTAGGCAAGTTTCAAAATGAGAACCCACCTTCACATTTTTCTCTTTTGTCAAATCACTACAGCACAAGTCTCACAGCCTTCTGACTCAGCTTGCCTGTAGGCTACCACAAATATGCAGCAGTGTCTTTCAACAATCACAGCAGCATAAAATTATGGAAAGAAATGCACACATCTGTATTTGTTACCTTGTGAAACAACTGACTTGCTAAAAAGCTTAGGCAACCTTAAGAGCGTGCCTCCTGGATCATTAGCAATTTATGTGCACCAGTAATAGCCATTGTCATTAAGTGACCCTCATCCTCTATGCAATATGCATCATAAAATCAAAAGTTTATTCCAACTCTTTCGATGTATTTGCTGTATATATCTCCTTCTCATCTTCTGAAGCAAGTTTTGACAGAAGTAAAGAGTAAGGAGTTATCCAAGTGAGTGGGCAGACGAGTTAACTTCTCATCTGTTAGAAACGGCAACTATTTTCTAACCATCTCATTAACGTAGTGGTTCTTAGCTGACAGTTTTAACGATCCTGTATCCCCCAAAGTGTCACATGAATCTTGAAGCACATAATGATTACAGGAGAGCAAGAATTACATTGACTGGAATATTAGTGAATGAAGTTCACTAAATTGTGACTGGATTCCTAATATGATCGATGGCTTAATTATCGTATCACCCTGTCATCAACATGACAGAAGCCTGACAGCTGTTGAAAGCCATCACCTAACTGCTGATCCAGAATCTGCACAGATTTTAAAACCAGCAAAAGAACCCCAAGTTTACACAAACCTCTAATGAATACAGGTGGGACAGATGCTGCCAAATACTGAGTCACTGTAGGCTCTACTGCACACTGTTCCTGACATTCAGTATACTTTGTTCTTGCTCTGTATGTTTACAACATTTCAAATGCTGTTAAAAAAAAGTAATATACAAAAATAAGCATTAAAAACATTGAAATAAGAATAAGCCATTTTACAAAGTATCACCAGAACCTTTTAATTTGAAGTGTGAAATAAAAACACAGTAAAACAGTTGGTCAAGCTGTTTTTCCTGCTTCTGTTTATAAAACTTTCCAAGAAAACACCCGCCATCAGCAGCAGCCTTGCAGAGCAGTACTGCCTACAGCTACAGCACGGCAGCAAGGCACGTTGGCAGAAAGTCCCTGTGCAAGGAAAGGGAAGAGTCCCCGTGCCAAGTGGGCCTTCCCACTGCTGCTTGGCCTTGCCTGGATTCATAGACTTGACCATTCTCTTGATAGTTTTGCTTCTGACTCAGATTAAGGGTACTATTAACTTTTATTAAATCCCCCAATGCTGAATTTATTCAAACAATTAAGTGATTGAGAGCGATCTGCAAAATAACTACCTGGTCACCAAGAAACGCTGCCATTCCCAAAGGCAGCACTCCGCTGACTCAAAAGCAGAAACTCTTTTAACCTCAGTGGTAGCTCAGCTTCTTTAACTCCCATGCAGTAATATTACAAGTTTCACACTATGCTTTCTTTTTGGTTTTCTACTATAACTATGCTAAAACACCCTTCAAAGCATCTTTTTTCCCTCTCCCCACAGCATCCACTATGCTAACCACTAAACGAGAGGGTGTGGACCTTTACCTTAATTACCATCTTATATTTACTACTTTTAGTAGTAAAAAAATCTTTATTTCAGCTACATCATGTGATATTGGTGACATCTATCTACAGACAGAATTCAACAAAGGTTCTCATAAGAATTTCCATTCTAGATAGATCTGTATCGGTCACTTTCCATTTTAAAACCAAGCAAGAGTTATTTTATGGAACCTATTCATGTTTGTTTTCTCTTCATGTTGCAACACGCTTCACAGACCGAACCTATTAAATATGGGACTAAAACATTTTTTATTTTATCACCATTCCTGGATCTTCTCAGAGTGGTCTTAGCATTAGAGAACCTGTATATTTAAAAGCCTCTGGTAGGAGTGTGGAAGTGGTTATGTTATGCCAAAGCTAATATTACACTGTGCTGGTCACATTTTTAATGCCACATCTAATCAACCTCTCTCCGACTCCTCATGTCGGAGTGACTGCAGAATAACATTGTAACCCTGTATATATTTTTCTTCGTTAATGGTGTAACTGAAATGGACACCATTACAGGGTATGCTCTCTCTCAAAATACAGGGTGAAAATTGTTAAAATAGCAAAATATTTCCAGACAATTCACATTGGAAAAACAAGCTCTGAAATTCAAGGAACACCACATTCTACTTAAATATGAAAAGAATTAAAAAGGTGACCTGTGCATTTCCCTCGTTATCTGGGAGAAAGAGTAGAAACATGGAAGAGATTCAAGGTAACGCAAGACCAGAATGAAGAGTCCCACTGTTCATGCATCCAGGCAGCACCAGCGCCAAATCCTCCCAAGCTGGAGTCAGGCTTTGCTGTGCTCCTACCACTCCAAGCATCGCTCTGCAGCGGGTGGATGTCCTGGCAGGCAGAGGCATTCTGGCAAACAGGCTGAATCCATGACAGCAGAAACAGCAGACAGTTAAGGCAACGTCTGGCACTTGCCAGAGGGATGAAAGAACTGAAATTGTATTACTTTGCAAGAGTTTGCATGGCAGAGCAAAGATCACAGAATCACCTCCGCAGAAGACGAGTCCTTCACAGAAGGAACAGGCAGTATTTCAGCACAAAATGAATAGACTATTAGCCTTCAGCAAATGGGATATTTATTGTTTTTAAATTGTACATTAGTCCCCCAGCAACAATGATATTTTTAGTGCACATCAACTGCGAGACTAAGAGAACACGGAGCTAAAACTGAGAACTCGGATTAGTGATTTTTTATGCCCTGCGGGAACACAAGATCTAAACAGATGCACACATAAGTGAATAAGATCCAGCGATACTAGGGGAATAATGCCAACTGCGTCAACAATATGAAAAGGCTACTGCTCAGAAACATCCAACAGATAGCAGACTCTGGTCCCAACAGACAGTCTGGAAAGTGAAGAGATTTAATTAAAAGGGGGAACAACCCTGAAACAAAAGGTAAGCACAGAGATAAGAACACCTCCCCCGAAAAAGCATTGTCCTTTTACAGTACCATGGTCAAAAAAGCAGCATACATAGCTGCTGTGTAGCAAAAGAGCTGGCATCCACACAAATGTTACCCTGTCATTTTGTATTGGTATTTAGAAGTTTTCCTCAGAGAGGCGTGGGCTGAAACATCAACATATCAGTATTAAAAATTCCTGTTTTCTTCCTGTAGCTTTGAAGTTGTAGATATTAAAGATGAAATGCTTATCTATTCAAATAGAAACGCAATTTTGACCTTAGCACATTACTGTGAAGACAAAACATGTTGTTTTGATATTTACAAGATGCCAAAATTAGCTGCACTTCACAATCAACCACATACCATCCTTGATAAAACAGCCTTGCAAAAGCCACTCTGGAGGAGTAGAGAAAAAAATGAAAACAAATCAGTTACCAGTAGCGGATTTTCAACCCAAACTCCAAAAGCATCAAATCATTGCACTTGAGCACCGTAGACAAGGGAGTCACGAAGCCTAAACTGGAAGCAGACCCTGCATATATTAAAAATGTTTTCCAAAACCACCTAAAAAGCATCCTGCAAATGCCAGAGCTGCTGCTGAGGATGAAATTCACTATCCAGGTGAGAATGCAAGGTGCAGTGTAAATTAACGATAAATTTCTAGTTGGCCCAATATATACTCCTCCTGGTGCATATATACATGTTTTTTCTAGCTAAATATGAGACAGAACTGTTACCTTGAGATGTTTTAGCCACGTGCAGCTGCTGTTACACAATGTATTAGCGAGCAACATGACCACTCGGAGCTTAGGCACTGAGAGGAGCAGCCATGCTAAGAGAACTCTGGTTTTAACTAATGTCTGAACAGTAAATAACCACAGGTTAATACAGCTGATGCCTTCCACTAGGGCGAGACACCATAATGAGCTGAGCACAACCACGCGCAGAGGCCTACACCAAAGATCGCTGCCTCACGAGCACTCCAGTGGGCGGGCACGGATCACTGTCCAAATATTACTGCTGGCTGCAGACTAATGCAGTTTTAACAAGCTCAAAAC
Source organism: Anser cygnoides (assembly GCF_040182565.1). Lineage (NCBI taxonomy): Eukaryota > Metazoa > Chordata > Aves > Anseriformes > Anatidae > Anser > Anser cygnoides. The sequence goes on from NC_089878.1 coordinate 37,169,543, forward strand.
ATCTTGCTAAAATGAATCTGTCATTATAAATAAATGACAGTACAGTGGGCACACAGCGTAATGCATTCACCAAGGCTATCGCATGGCGGTAGGAATTAGCTTTGGTACTTAGCATGTTCTTACGCTGATTACAGTTAAGGTTTCTACATACACTTTTTATTCTGGCAATTTCAGCCACTAAAAGAGATCTTACTGTCAACTTCACGCATATTTTGGTATAAGGCAAAATCCCCTGAAAGACTAACCCAATATCATTAAATTCTACCACTAGTAAGCCGGTGCCTGAGGAGTGCGGCCTACCCCTGTGCGCCACAGCAGCGTTTACACCGGCAAGCCTGAGAGCTCAGGCTTCCGAAATATCTACCCAAATGGTTATATCTTTAACCAAGCTAGGAAGATGTGCTTCGTGAGAGATGGGATTCAACCTCAGCACAGCACCAGACCAGAATGTAAGCAATCTTCAGGCTTAAAGAGAATCCGCGCACGTACCTGTGCATTCACAGCTATGGGAGCTCCTTAGATGTTATAGGCAATTAAAAGTAGGATTGGTATAGCAAACACGCACACCATTTATGTGAAGGTTCTTTTGCACTGCTCTGAGAGTAGAAAGAAACATTTAAATTCAAATAAAAGCAAGTCTGATGTAGTGCTCCCCTGCACAGCTGGAGAAACATTAAGAAAGCTTAATCACAAAACAAAGCTCCTCAGCATAGACAGCCACAGAGAAGCATCCTAAATTCAAACCCAAGACTTCTTTTTGCACTGTGTAACTTTTAAAATTTGTTTTCTTAAACAAGCACTAGCTTCCCAGCTTTTTTCTTTTTTTTTTGTTAAAGAGCAAGTTGACAGCCCCTTTCTATATGGGTCATATATGCAAACACATCCAAATGGGGATTAAAAAATAAAGCTTTGAGGGAGCTGAGAGTGCTGCATCACTGGTTCTTCTATACGATTGACTTCTCAGCAGCAATTTTATACATCTCTTATCATCCTTCTCCAAAATGGAAAAGGAACGTTCCCTTGACTGTGTATGAAGTTTTTCAGTTATTTACTGCGATACCAAAATCAAACCGAGAAAAAGAAATCTGTTGCAGAATCTCAGTATTTTTATGCATTCAAAATTGTAAGCCCGCTGGCAATTCGCATGTGACAACAAATACAGCTGAGTCATGGAAAAATAGAATAAACAAACTATGATTTATGGTTTTCAGTTTTACCACAAAAAAAGCAACCAAGCTGTCTGGATGAGAGTAATTTTCACTTCCTTCCCAGGCTTACATCACTCCCTATTGGAATACAGTTTTACAATTACTTTGAAAACTAAGTTGCTTTTTTTTAATATATATATAAGTAAAAATAAAACTACATTGCTGACAGGACCACAGAATAAAGGTGTTTGACTACAACAAAAAGTTTGCACTGACCTACACGATGACTGGGGAACTGATTAGATCCTCACGCTCCTTCTTGCATGAGTTTTCCCTCGTGAGGCCAGGAGGCCATTTGGTCCTACACAGCCTTCCCAAGCTTTTTTAAAGTGCAGCTGTGGCAGGTCATTGCATCAATGTGAACTGTACTTCCTACAATGCCAAGCTGTGACTGCATTACAGATGTTGGCCATATGAACTACTGTGTGCTCTCATCTTTCTGCCTCCTTTTCCTGAGAGCAGGCCAAAAAAACCAAAAGGGAACAGGTCTTAGAAGTCAAGAGACACTATATGCAGCTCTTCAACCCATCATCAATGCAAATAAGTAACTAAAATCCTTTTCTTTAAGTTTCTCTTACTCAAACTTACCCTTGTTCCAGCTTAGCAGGAAACACTTATCTGTTCACATTTTCCCACTATTTCCTAAATTTGAGTTCCAACTTCTATAAAACACTCGCTGCAAATGCAGAATTTCTCTTGTGCACTCTAGGGACAGTTTTGGATAGGTAACTTGCAGCAGCCTGTCTCTGTGGCCTGCACACAAAGCACAGCTAAAAGCCCAGAGGCAACAACTTCACAGACCAAGCCTTAAAGCAGGTCAGTAGAAATGGAATCATTCATAAATAAATAGTTTTAAAAACAATCCCATTTCTTAAGCTGGAGACAGTGGCTTGCCCGTATAGAGCAAGTTTAAAGATCAGGCTTAAGATGGCAGATTATACAGTTTTTCCCCACATTTTTCTTGTTGTGTACTTCAATCACTAACAATCTTTGTGCCAGCTCCAGATTACCAAAAAAATAAAAATAAACAAACATGTCTCTTAAAGGCAGTATTCTTTTTTCTCTAATTTAAGAGCTTTCCAAAATCTTCTGGCAGCCAGATTTTTTTATGATAAAAAACAACCAGAACTAGTAATATATTAATTATTTAACTGAAATAAATGCATCTGTTAATGTGTTTAATTAAGCATACAAAATGCTTTATTTCATTTTATTTGTATTTAAGATTTCCTGTTTTCCCTGAAGTATTTATTATCCAAGGCATGATTCTTCTAATCTTAGATATACTCTGGGACTTAAGTACTATTTTATATCAGCATTTCTCAGCTGCTTTTATCGTGAATAGCTATATTACAAACCATGTTAATGAGCTGTTTAGTATTCATGTATTAGACTTTTCCTCATTTTATATGGAAATAGTACTATAAAAATTCTAAGAATACTAGTTTTATGTGCACAATAATGATGAGATACAAAGCAAATAAGGAGGAGGAAATCTGGTGGCAGTGAATATGAAATGGATTAGTACCTCGTCAATGTGCTTTACATTGGTTTAAAATTATTAAGCATGTAATTAAGTAGGATCAATTGCACTGTTTGTTTTTGAGGTAATGTTTTAGCTATTTTAGATGTTTTATCTTTAAGAATTTAATTTCACACTACGATGATATTCTTGTAATCCCCCCCTCCTGCTACGAAGCCACGTAGTGAGGATATGCATGTAACCCATGACATATCAAGAAGTGACCCAGGGCATAAGGCCAGGCCAAAATCACTGCAAAGATAGATAAGAACAAGGCAAATTAAACAATTTCGTAAACACCAAAATAGTTCAGTTCAGCTGACCTTATTAATCAGATGTATTCCAGTCCCCAGGATTGTTAGCAGGAAAGAAATGCTACAGCTACATGCAGCAACTGCAGCCCTGACCTGGCTGACCTCAGAGCTATCTCCAATGCAGCCGAAGTGAAATGAGATTACGCTTTGTAGGAGCCTAATGAGTCAAACTGTCAGCCTTCAGCACACTCACAACTGAATGCAGATCACAGAAATAAATAAAAAAAGTGGAATTCTCACTTTGTATAAGGTGGGGACAGAGAAGGCTATTTTCTAGATAGGATAGAGAACCTACAACTTCATGGCTGAATAAAAAAGTGAAAATACATCGACTGTCTAACTGAATTGTCTCATTTAAAACCAGGAACTCCAAATCTGTGAAACAACACATTTGTTGTTATGGAAAATCTGATGTCTGCATGTCTGTGCCCCCCCCCACACACCCCCTCACCCCCCCCCCCCCAAAGGTGCGGAGTACCTCATGTTATTGCAAATACACCATCAAGTTATGCCTTCTAAGAAGCTGCAACTTTGATGAGGTTATAAACTTTAGACAGTAAATGTGAGTTTGGCATTCTTATAAGGAAATTTGGGTCCAATCGTGTTCTCAATAATAGAATCTACTCACAATTATTTCATACTGGGCACATCCAAGTTTTGCATAGAACCTCATGCTTGTTTCTGAGGGCATAGCTCACCATCCTGCAAAGCTGCACACAGATGTTCATGCTGCTTTGAAAAAATGAGGTAAGATGAAAGCATTAAGCAATTCCAAGATGTGAAAATATTTCATTTGGCACAGTAAAGTTTCACCTAGAAGTACTGGGACATGCATAAGAGCTGTTAAAACAAGAACTTTCTGGATTAGATCTGTAGATCCAAAGTTAAACTAAATCCTGAAGGACACTTTTGAAATTAAGTCTTTCCCATCATTTCCTTTTCTGCCCTATTAATAGAGTAAAATGTAGTGCAGTTGAATGCAGACCACTGAGTTACACTCCTTTTGCATAGTTGTGTTATTCTTTGTGAGCAGTTTGTCTTGCATTATTTCTTTGTCCATAGCAAAGTGTCCTCTTTGCTAAAACTACTGTGCATTACAGAGCTAAAAACACATCCAAGTTCTTATTTTAAATCAGTCCTATTTTCAAAAAAGAGCAATTTTACTTCTCTTCCAGCAAGCCATCTGCCTGCTAATGAGGGTTGTTTTCATCAGTAATTTTGAGAAGAAATATGGTTATTACACTTTAGCATTTTTTAAGTGACAAAGAACACCACCCAGCCCACTATTTTAATGCCTAGCATTTCTCCTAGTACAGGATCTGCAGGCCAGATGTATCATTATAATTATAAATATTTGTAATGAGTCTTGGTGTAATCGGGGCCCACAGTGAAGTAGCATCACCTCAGATCAAAATCTTTCAACATGAAATTTCATATATAATGTTGCTGTAATTTATAAATCCCTGTATTATCAAAAATAACCTTTTTATACCAGCAGTCAAAAAAGGGTTTTGATGATGCTACAGGCTTACGTTTTTATTTTTTTTTTAAACACCTCATTAATAGACAAAGCAGTGATACAATAATTTCTCTACCTCTATTTACCAAAGCTATTCCTGGCAGACACTGGAGTGACATCCTAACAACTAAAGCTATCACAATCATCTGGATATCTGGCTAAATTATCCTACTTAAAGTGTATTCCACATTTCCCCAAATACTTTTTTCCTGATGCAGACTATTGAACAGCACTAGTAAAAACCAAAGGGACTGTTCAGGAAGATAAAAACTGAGGAAATGTAGGGTTAAGAATTTGGACATCACTGAAGAGAAAAATATGAGACCTGTGAGTCTCCCAGAAAAGGGAAAGGGAATCTGTTCACAAAGATGACAGAGGAAAATAAAGGAAATACATCGGAAGAAAAATAGTTTTAATCATTTTATCAGCAGAATCACAGGAAAATAATGAATAAAGCAACAGTGAGGACTAGGACTAAATTTTTAAAAAAAAAGCAAAAATGCAGAGTTGAAGAAAAGCAAAAGTTAACTGCAGAAGAGTTGCCAGGAGAAAGAGAGGAAGTGAAAAAAGAAGTAGAAATAGAAATTGTTAAGAGGCAAAGGAATGCAAAATAAGTGGGATAGAAATAAATGTGCACATAAATAGAGACTAAAACATTATGGAAAAAAGGTTAAATATACACCTAAATGGAGATGTTCTACCAAATAAAAAAACACTGCAATCTTGCATCTTTCACCCTCAGTCCCTCGCTTAATGATCGGTAAACCAGTTACAGCTCCACATTTTTAGGATGACAATTTTTTTTCCCCACTGCAACTTAGAGACTTGCTGGCGCAGCTTTCTTAAACAAACCACAGTGCTATTGCTTGGATCCTCACTGGGTTCTCCTGCATTGACATCCAGGGGACGTATCCCTCCTGTAAAACCAGACAGGACTGCATGCATACCTGAAAGACTGCTCATGCCCAAACAGATTACCACTGAAACACACATCTTTTGTTGCCAAATATTGTCAAGAAGGTCAATGATGCAAAAAACAATGTCATTACTTTAGGCTTAACAGCCAGCACAACCTCATGAAAGAGAAAGTGTGACAAGTCTTGCTCTCTCTTCTCTTTACTTTTTTATAAAATAAAATTGCTTTGGGTTAAAAACTTGCAAATGATCTTAGTCAAAGTATGACTTTTATGTTTTTCAAGAGATTGATCTTTTCATTTTTTTGTCTTATGAGTATATATCCCATTAGAGCTGCTTCTGCATAAGAAGTGCAATTTTAGCAAGCAATTAATCCATAAATGAGCTGTTTCAGAGTTTTAGGTATTGGACATCATCCTTCAAAGGCTCTATCCTGCCCTTCTATTATACCTACATGTTTCCACAGACCTTAAAAGAAGCCCATTTTGTCAGCAATGATCTAACTGAATTCCCCATGAATCACTTTCAGAAATCCATACAAAAGATAATCAGCTACAGACAAAAAAAAGTAGTATATTTACAATGACCATGCCACAGAGATGCAACGACCTCTAAATCCTTCGATCCTGAACTTGTTGTTGCATACTTTATATCAGAAATTACAGAGGGAAAAAAAACAGCTGGTGAGCTACAGAATTTATACCTATTTGAACCTGGGCCTCTTGCTAGGGACATTGAGTTTCTGTGAGATAACATCATGACACCCTGTGCAGTTCTCATCTTTCACGCAGACTGGAGATTCTCTGATTTTGCCACCCTGTCCCCAGAGTAATTCATAACCTTTTTTTTTTTTAAATGTGCCCCACGTGCATAGGCTGAGAGAAATCTAATGCTGCATTTTGTGTAATCAGATGGTCACAAACCGCAGCACTTTACTGAGTCCAAGGGAAAATCTTATCTAAAGATCATTTCATATTAGAAGCTCAATGCATCTCACAAAGGGATTATTCTTTGCTGATCTTCTTACACACGACACAGATCTCCCGCTACACATTCGCAAGGTAGGAATCATTATCAGTAAACCCCAAATGGGCTAGCCTTAGGAAAGCATACTGGCCTACACTAAAAGTTAATGTAAAAATGTGTGTTGGCAAGTTGAAGATAACTATTTGAATAACTATATATCATATTCACACTAACCGCATAATCATCTGATAATCTATTGCAAAGTTTTCAACTTGCTTTTAAGGTAGTTGCATCTGGTAGAAATAGGCCTGGGTGCATGGACTACGTAAAGGCCCACATTAAAGAGCATACAGACCAGAGATCAGAGTACAATTGAATATACAGAGTAGAAAAAAAATTATTAAAAACGTTGTTGAATGATTCTAGTCTTTAAAATTACTATTTTTAAAGCAAAAGCAATTCTATTTCCTGCCAAATTATGGTATTAGCCTGACTGTAGCCTGTCACCTTCAAAACAATTATTTAAGAAAAAATAATTTTTATTTAGTCAACTTAAGTTGCAGCACCCTACAAAATGATCTCTGTTGCTAACCCTTTGCAGGGAATGCAGCACTGCCAGCCAAGACACCAGGAGTAACTTGCCGTACTTCTGATACCAGGTGGATTTACCTTGCCTCTACCTGTTTGAACATATCTTCTTATGGATCTGGTCTTCTTATACTATATTCTAGTCTCCATCATGTATACGCCCAGATCCACCATTTACTATTACAATAAATTAATTAGTACCAGACACACGCTTAGTCTTTCCATACTTGAGATTACAGAAGGCAATCAAGCTCCAACCAAAAGCCACATAAACTCCCTCAGCTGATGCTCAGGGCTACACTGGTATTCAGTGTTACGCTAGTACATTTGCTTGGCTTTTGTTTGCTGCAAGTTTCGATCTGTATGTAGACTGTATATAAACAGTCCAACTAATACTGGGATCAGAGGAATACAGCCCTGGGCTGGGTTGGCACCTGCCAGGTGCCCACCCTGTTGCTCAAGAGGACAGTGGAGAAAATAAGATGGAAAACTCGTGTGTCAAGGTAAAGACAACGAAAAAAGGATAAACCTTGCAGTGTTTTGCTGTCTCTTCAGTATGTTTTCGCAGCAGCACCACCAGTGTGGCTGTGGTGGGGCCGTTGAGGCTGGATGGAACCAGACCCAGCTGTGTCCAGCATGGGGCAGCCCCGGCCTCTCCTCACAGAGCCCCTGCAGCCCAACCCTGGGCACACATCCCCTGATAATATTAGGAAGAAGTTTCAAAGTTCGGGCCATAGCCATATGCTTAGTCACACCAAGTACTCACACAGAAGCAAACAAACTGGTTTTATTCACACAAGGATAACACATGCCTTCCAGTGATTTGACAGTATGCTTATGTCTCAGTAGTAGTTTTACCAGCCATTGGACTGGTAAGCTATAAAAAGAAATGGCCTCTAAATGTTCTTTAGGGCCTCCATACCATCACTTATATATTACTGGCTGTGACAGAAAGCAAGTACAACATCATCATGTTATTCCCCAGCCCACGATGTGCACTCGCCTGCACCCAAGGATGGGGTGGCCCAGAGGGAGGAGGAGCAGAACAAGTGCTGAGAAACACAGGAACATTCCCAAAGCACAAAACCTCTCATGGGGACAACTGGGCCTAACCAACGGCTGTCCCAAACACCACAGTGGATCAACCTTAACTCCTCCAGCTCAACTGTAACACAGGATTTGTCTCACTGGGGTGCTTCTCTGTAACCTTTCCAAAAGGCTTAAAGGGTACGAGCACTATCGACATCCATCCTTTCCAGACTGTTTGCTCTAATATTCGGTTAACTGCCAGAACATCAGCAATCCTATCACACCAGCAAAACCACCTTTCCTGGAGGGGGCAAGCACATCAGTTTTCCCAAATGACAAAGCAAGGAGAAAGCAGAGGTCAGAAGCTGAAGCCAAGGTGAACATCTGCGTGACTGCTGCCTGAGGAAAAGGAGCAGAGAACAGCAAAATATCTGAACAGGACAAAGCACAGCAAGTGGTTATATGCCAAAAACTACTATGGCAGAAACACAAGCTGCAATAAATACATCTTTGCTAGTGTTTACCAACCGCAGTTGCTTTGCCAGGTGAAACCACAAGGAGACCCTCACTTGTGTTTTCTTTCAGCTCTGCATAAACAGTACCAGGAAAGTTCATCCTGCTTCAAAACATTCATCTTGTTCTGTCAGAAGCACTTCTCATCACCAGCTAACATCTAACTGTGGCAATATTGTATGGTTCTACTACACATTTAACTTAATTTTACATAAACCAGCAAAAGTTTCATAAGATCTGTTGACATTTGTCATTTAGTTGTGGTTTGTTTCCCACAAGGGCTATAGAAGTTAAGTTTTATGCTACTGATATGAACGATCTTGATTCAGAGAGAAAAAGTAGGTATACATTCATCACCTCAAACAAATCTGTTTAATATGACTATCAACACAGTTAAGTGTCTTGCTGAAGAACAGGTATAAGCAGCTATTTTACATAGCAGATTTCCTTCTTCAATAGTAAATGCATACAGCAATATTATGAAGGGTAAAAACACCAGCATATTTTTCCCTTGCATCCAGTGATTTGTCATTTACTTTCAACAGCTTCATTGCACCTCATCTTGAATGTATGCAAGTTATTTATTGATCTGGAATTTTCAAAAGCTACTTTTGAGTGGTTTGGGAACCTGACTTCTATTGAATTTCAATGACTCTACTTGTAAAAGAATTAGGAGCTTTAGGAAATTTTATCTTTGTTTCATGCTGCAGGAGCAACGCAGCACCCAATTATCCTTCGCTGCTAAGAGAACTACAATCGAGGTACCAAATTAACAACTTTTAAGCTTGTGAAACTAGTCTCACATAATTAGCATCCAGAGAACGAGAAAAGCAGAAAAGCTATTTTAGCATACAAAGCAAGACTCAGGCTTTTAAACAATTTCTGGTTTCTGCCTTCCTTTTACTCCTTCAGATTCACCTTAGCCATGATTACAGAAGATGATAGTCCCTCAAAATCCTACAGAAAGATTTATCAAAACATGTTGAAATCATCTCTGATAAGGCTGTATCTATTCAAACTTCTAGAGATATGAACCATTCATATTTGATGACTTGTTAATGTAAACTGGGGTTCTTTCAATTCTGCAACAGTCAACTACAAATAAATTGTCATAGCCATTTGGACAGCATTTAAGAAAGCTCTAATAAAAGACAAACAGTGTCAGGATAACAAAGTATAGCTGGGGACAATATGAGAAACAATCGCTGTCCAGTGGTGCAGGGTGAATTGTTTTCAGAATTTTGATGCTGCTTAGATAACGGAGTGTCGAGTTCTTTCACATCTTGGTAGTAGGACAACCTGGTATTTTAACTGTGTTTTTTCCTCTCATAAGATATTCTTGGTACTCGAGCAAATACTTGGGGTCATAGATGTCTCTGATAGGTACCTGTGCCATAGCAAAACACTGCAGCCTGGAACAAGCCACAGAATGGTATGAAGAGTTCAGGGTGTACTTGTGCCAGACCTCAAATCTCCACAGGGCAAGTATCAGCCAGTTCTATAGCGTCTTCCTCTATTTCATGGCTAACAGAAAATAAAACATCCTTTGCACCGAGCATCACAAAATCAAAACACAGTGTGCACAGCTTCAGAAAAGTTACAGAATATGAGTAAGTTCTTTCCCTCCTCTTTCACCTTTCCTTAGTATGATGCACTCTGGCAGAAAGGAGTTTATGAACTGAGGTTAGAAAACCATATGCGAGCCAGATAAATCCTTAAGCCTAAAGCTGTTAACACAAAAATCCTTGAGTAGTAAACAGATGGAGTCATCTGCAAATACACCTTTTAAATCTTGACCCTGTTAGTAGGAGGCTGAGAGGGAAACCTGGAAATAGTATATCAAACCAAATCTTCGGATTTCAGAAGCCATGCACTGATATTTTCTGTGCAACCACCAGACTTATTTAGAGATGAATATGCTAGTCAGAGGGCCAACTGTAACGCAACATACACTGGTACCCCAAAATAACAATGTTTTAAATTGGTGATTTGAGATACAGTTAATGAATTTCCCACTTCAGCCCGTATAAAAGCTTGAGATAGGGAAACGCTTACAGCTTAACAGCGATATTGGTAGCAGGAATGGTAAAATTAGTAAAATTCAATATTAACCAGACATTTACATCTACTTAGCGACTAAAGCAGGGAATATAAAACAGATATTAGGTGTTAGAAAAGGTTGTCACTGGGTTTGATTTCTAAAGTCCATTTGCCTCAAAAGTGTTTTTGACCTTTTTGTATTTGTCCCAGTAAAATAGTTGAGCGGATAAGCCTATAGACAAGAAATAAAATAAATCTTTAAGTAAGGAAGTCATATAAACATTTGCACCTACCTCCAGACCAACATCTGTCTGTAAAAGTCAAACATGTCTGACCAGATTCTGGGGCACCTGACAGAGTTGTATTGATTTCAGGTGAGCTGGCTGATTTAGCCTACTGAAGAAGCAAGCCTCATCCGATTAGGTTAAGTAAATTGATTTTTGAATCCTGACTATTTGCAAAAACCTTATGAACAACCTAGAGAATTACCACCCAAGAAAGGGTGGAAATTACTTGGTCAAGAGTTTTTACTAATATAATTTTTAAAAATGAACTTTCTTATGAACAATTCACTAGCAGAAAAGCAACAAAATCTGTTCACTAAATTATTCATTCTGAATTACTGAACCAGGTTCATTCGTATTATAAAAAGCAGCAGCTTCACTGAGAGCAGAATGAATCCCAGCTGCTAAGAAACAGAGAGAACACATGCAGATGCTGTAGGAATTGACTTCTAGTCTTACAAACCTATTCGTGGGATGATTTAGTGGAAGATGGGAAGTAGAATGGGGACAGACCAGTGATGGATGCTCTCTTTTGACTCAGAAGAGCACAGGCCATGTCAGGACAGCTCCAACACACTTGTCCAAAGGAAGCCCAACACAGACAAAGGAAGCTGTGCCAGCACAAAGCCCTGCCCCAACCTTTGCCAATGCAAAGACAAAATCCAACATTGATGAAAAAGTCACCTCTCCCCTTTCTGTCCAATCCTAGACCTCTTTATTAAAGCTAGTATGGGGACTATATTGCATGGTTTCAGGCAGATTCCTGAGAAAATCTGTTCATACAATGATATATACATTTGTAGCCCGATAGCTTTCAGGCTATTGCAAAATTTGGTAAAAACGCCAGCAGGAGAGAGGCCACAGAGATATTGAGTACCTAAAAGTTTTCTGCAGATAGATGGCTGAGTGATTAGTGAGACTAATAAGACTTTTCATATTCTCACTGTGGGAAAAGCTGTAGCATGAGAATTTATCTCTTTTTAGACACCTTGAAAGCCCCATGGGAGAGAAGTTAAGAACTTCCACTTGCAGGAAAAGCTTTGATCCATGTTTTAACATTATTAGAACCCAGAAAACCCTATTACTAGGCACAAATCCACAGAAAATCAATCAAACTTCATTTGTTTATGGCTACAGGAACAACTAGCAATATCTGTCAAGCCACACCAAATAATTCATCTTACATAAGTCAGCAAAGGGCTGACAAATAGAACTTGCATTCATCTATAAACAAGCAGACACATGACGCAGTGCACTAAAACTGGAAAGTGCTGCGTCCCTGGCATTAACACCACAGAGTCCTCAAATATTTCATAAGGATATTTTAAGGTAGTTTATAACTCCTTACAGGTACGATGATACAGAGTGTCAGCAAGAAAATTAAGGAACATTATATTCATCTCCAGTGAGAAGCAACTTACCTGATGAAGCTGCAGTACATATACATATTTCAAGAAATATTAGATTTGACAGCAAATTATGCTGACTAAACAAATACAGAACCACTAATACTAAAATATAATTGCAAGCAAATATATGGGAAAGTTTCTCTCAGCATCCCAGTGCTGTCACTGCGTCCTCATGCAGAGGCCTGGACTGAGTTGAACTGAAAGGGAAGGCAGGGCAGTCCCATTACAATTACCTTCTCAGCCTGTACACTCACACATTGTCCAGACACCTCATTAACCAGCAGCTCATCAACATAGGGCTACCTAACCTGTACACTCAAAGATGCAAATGTCCTCCTGCTCTACAGTCAGGAAAGCAATGATGTTTCTGACATAGGACAGCACAAGCAACGCATCCGACAGAAATTGTTAGTATTTGCAAAAAGGAAAGGTGTTTCCAAAAGGATCAGACCTGCTGGTGTCAGAAGAGGATGGGCTTTGCCACCCTATTCCCCCTTTCTTTAAGTCATCAATAAACTTCAAAAGCTATGATTTTAATCTGCTGTGATTTTGAATGGCATTATTAACACAAATCATATGGTGCAGTACAATAAATACGCAAACTGCTTGGGAGGAAAATAACCAGGTAACCAGCAAACTGCTAGATCTGGAACTACATGCTAAATATCCAGAAGCAAATTAAAAACTGCATGTGACAGTTTTTGTATTCTTATTGCAATATTCGTTACTTGAAAATTTTGGAACTGTAGATGTGTTATGCTTCAAATCTATGCTTAAAAATGTTATGCTGCAGAAGACAATAATCAATAACCAGTGCAGTAATAAAACCTTAAGTATACCTCATAGTCCCAAATACATTCTGTTTTTAAAAATCCCAAATGGTTTCAAAAGCAGTTAATCAGAGCACCCTCACCACAGTCCCAGAAGCAATTTTCCTATCAGTTTCAAGGAACAAACCATGGAGCAGTAAGGTTGCAATCATCGGTACAATATTTGCCCAGTCAGAAATGGTTTCTAGACATCCCTACTTTTCTGTCCCTCATTTTAAAGATTAGACTCCTAAATAGTGTCTGATGTTTGATACTTTCTTTTATCAGTAAACCACATTTCTAGCCTTATTGATTGTCAGTATTGCTTTGGTACTAAATACATGTTTCTTCTCATACATTAAGTGATTATCCTGGGGATAAAACCAGTAAATTCCCTCATTTTCCTCAAAATCCAGGAAACAAGGGCACATTAAGATTTAATATCACCTCAACTGTAGTCTACAATGCCATAAAAAAATCTGTAAGGTTGCTGCTCTGGTCTTCAGAAGCTCTTAGCCACATTAAATAAAAAAAGGAAGGAAAAACCCATCAAGGTCTTTTATTATAATTAAATGTGTTGTATTAAAGCTCTCTCTCAATTTCTGATCTTTGCTTCTTTTCCCTTCATAAGTTTTTACATCTTCTTTGATTTCTTCCTTTGATGTTTGCATGCTCTTAATACCTTTATTGAAAATATTTTGCACTACTCATTTCCACCCAGCCCTCCCTTTTTTGAGGAATACCTTTTTCCCTGTGCCTGACTTTGCCTCTGCCCTCTACAGCTCACTGAGAGCACAGGGAACATAGGCTCTGGTGAGTGTTCATTATGAAGTGGCACACAAACAAAACACCTTCCGTTTCTTTTGTCTCTCACCTACGCAGTGAATGTAACCTGTTACCCTGATACGAAGATATATTCAAGAATTAAAATAAATAAATAATAAAAGCAGAAGCTTTCCCTTCAATTATATAGTTAGTGCAAATACAAATGTTACCTTTAAAAGGAAGATAAAATAAAATTGGCACCTTCTTTACTTACATGTGTCTAAAGACTCATCTGAATCATCAGGACAATCAGGTTCTCCATCACACAGCCAGTGCTGGGAGACACAAGTCGTGCCGTCACGACACAGAAACTCTCCTACGTCACATAACTGATGTTCTTCTGAAAACAAGAATGGTTTAGAATGCAACAGTTAAAAAAATAAAGAAAAATAAAGTGGCACAATGAAAATCAAAAGTGAAAATAAAATGATTTTAAATCAGGAATCAAAACAAAGAATAAAAACAATGGGAAGCAGTAATTAAAGGAGGTATTTAATGGTAATGCCCTTACTCAGGCTGAATAACCCTAACCTCTGGCTGCAGTGTTTCAGTGGGAGCACCCCAACCAGACATGAACAGGATTAGCACAAATCACCTCCCTGAAAAAAGATTTTTAGGAAATCCTATTCTCATCTTCAGCTCTTTCACCATTAAGTAAATGTGTTAAATAGACAGAACTCAACAAGCTTTAAATTTCATGTTTTCAACAGGGAGGTATCCTATTCTCCTCCCCTGCCTGAGAAAACATTGACAAATTTGTTGTTTCAAGTAATATTTTCTCCAGGACACACTTTTTTAAGCAGGCAAATATCTTTTTAAGCATATGTACAAGTTTTTGACTACTGCTTTAAATATGTACTTTAACAAGTAAATCCTATCTCAAGTTTATATATGAACTATTTTACTTTTCATGTAACAAAGCTGCAGTCCAAGTTAATGGTCAAAATTGAGGCACCTTGATAATTATTTCCTTAAAAAGATAACAATTTTTGAAGCCTGGCACAGCCAAACTATCAGCTGACTTCAACCAAAGTCTGATGTCCTTGAGATCTACAAGAGTTAATTAACCCAAGACTATTCCTTCATTAACTAACTCTTCTATCATTAATTAAAGCCCACAAAGCCTCTGTGCAATATATTGTATTCTTTTTCTCAACACAAATTGCGGTAGTCCCTTCCACAAGGTAGCAATTGCAGATCACTGGAAAGGTTTCTCAATGATTCTCTCAAGCTTACACGACCAAGCAGTAACTTCTCTGGAGTCGATATTTTTACAAAGATATAAAAATAAGCATATAAGCATTTGGGGGATGATAGTGTATTATTACTTTAGGAAATAACTGTAGGGATATTTTATTAAAATTAACCTATCCATTTCATCCTGCTTACATTTAATTTTCAAGATCAGCCTCAAACTATTGATGGATACTGTTTCAGATTAGTCAAAGTTGCAACTATTATGCAGGTAAATTTAATATTATTTAATACAGCTACATCATGGCTTCTGTAACTCTGTAGGAGTTGTTATATTTTAATTCTTTGCATTTACTACTACTGCAAGAAGCGCTGAGTTAAGTTGTTCATTTTGTACAAAATGAACAACTGCGTAATTAAAAGTGCAGGTTTACATGCTCAAGGAAGCAGTTTTGCATTAAGCACCTCCCTGAAAAATTTAAGATCCCTCTCTGGAAGTGCTTCTTGAAAATTCATACTGGAAATAAGAAAGAAGGAGGGAGTTTGGTGAGCTTTAGCATTTCAAGGATGTACAGTAATATAAGCAAATCTGTATTAATTTTTAATTATTTCTTTTAATAAAATTATTAAAATTCATAACAAGTTTCTTTATCTATGGAAACCTTGTAGCACAGTGTGAACTGTCATTTTCCATGCATTACATGCATGTTCCTAAAAGACATGGGAATATCAAAACTAGCACAAAGACAGTTATCTACTATGTCTACTATGTCCACCACTCAAGATCAATTTTTCCTCACATTGGTGACCTGGGTATGTATCAAATCTGTAGTAGAACTACTTAAATGATCAGAGCCCATTCAATACTTTCTTCTTTTTGCATATAGCTATTTCTCAGAGGAAAAAAAATGGTTGAAATGGCTAACTGGCATGAATTAAGATTGTTAAATAGTTAAGTTTACAGATTTTTGAACTGACAGCTAAGTGGCAAAAAAACCACATTGCTGAATATAAGTTTAAGCTTCTAGAAACATTTATACAGTCAAGTTTGCCCATGTGACTGGTTCTACAAGAACATACTGAATTACCTAAATGCAAAATTTGTATAGAAAAATAAACCTAATTTCTTTTCTAATTCCTAACTGGCAATAATCGACTAGAAGGAGAAATCAATGTTGTCATTTATGCTGAAATGTAATACTCCAAGTCTAATTATATGTTGCAGCAAGTGAAGCCCAGTGTTAAGAAAATCACATTTGAATCCAGTGGAGAATTTCAGTATAGTTATTTAAGTTTGTAAACGAACCTTACAGTGATACCAATAAAATCAATGCAAAATTTGCAGAGATGCTCTTTTGCATCTTTTAGGCGAGATGTCAGAATTAAACCCTGCCCAGAATTAACACCTGCAGCCATCTCTGAAGGAAACTCGGCAGCATGGGAGGAAATTCTGCATTCTTCTTCATATTTCCCCTTGGAGGCACCTAGTTGAAGGCAGACCGACAACCAGTAGGGCCACACTGATGTTAGAGACCGCTCTCCTCTGCAACATTCCGTTGTGTTTTATACTTTTATCTGCAGTAAAACACCTTTTCACTACGCAACCTCAACTGCCAGTCAGAACAAAATGCAACCTCAGAGTAACACTGTCAGTAGGATAAGGGACATATCCTATCACTGTTCTTATTACATGGTCACATACGCCTACACAGATACATCTTTTCTCATTTGGAGTAAAGATTACAAGCTGATTTAAACTAACTTGATACAAACTCGATTTAAAAATAAACACTTCATAGTTCAGTCTTAGGCATGTATTTAGAAAAACAGCTTGTTTTCAACTTTTTAATTTTCTTTTAATTGAAATAATTTAGCTATTTCCACACAATTAAACTCCTTCCTTGTATTTTATTCAACAGTACAGAAATTATGGAAATCTAAGCTTTTTTATTCTCTATCTACAGAAAAACCCAGCAGAGTGAAAAAACACTAACTTATAGAACACTGAAAAACAGATCTTGTTTGGAAGAAAGCAACTTTATATTCACTCAGGGTTTTATTGGCTCTGAAACTGCTTTTTCAAACTGTTTTCTTTTGCATATCCATAGAATTATCACTTATTTTCAGCTGCTAACTTTGTAAAATGAATTAGACCAGTTAATCATGGACATGCTGTAAATAGTGTTGTATTTGTTGTTTTTTTTTTTAAAGGAAAAAAATGCATCCTAAAAAATAGTCATCTAAGATGGCCTTATTTCTTAACAGAAAAAAAAATTACTTTCAATAACACATCTCTGTACAGTTTCCTTCTGTATTGTGTGTGCGATACTAGCAGGCTCCCAGCAGATGAGAAAATTCACATATTTTTAACATACCAGTTCTGAAATACAGAGCAGATGGTCAGAAATCATCTCTCGATGGGTAAATAAAAGCTTCGCCTCCCTAAGGACAGTACTCCTATGCTATGTTGCGAACACCTGGCAATGGCTCTTCGAAGGAAAGTTTCACAAACAAAATAGCCAGTGCCTTTGTTTTAAAGTCACTGTTTCTAGAGCCAGAAATTTATTCTGTTAAAAGACAGGCACAGCTTTAAGAGGATGAAGCTCAAAATCTCTGTTAGGAAACCAATTACATTTAACCAGTTACACTAAACCTGGAAAAATAAATAAATAAATAAAAATCCAGGTTCAATTTATCAGTATTGCAGTTTCCCAAGATTCTCCCGTTCATACCTGCAGTACACTGCTACTACTAGACAAGCAAAATAAGCAGACCAACAAAAAGCAGCGTACAAGATGTTTGTCTACAACAGGAATACCGCAACTTTAGTTAGTTGCTTCTGTAAACATACATTCAGCACAGAAAAGATGAGGGATAACAGCCACCGTCCGTGATCCCGTTGCCTGGTAGAGGCTCAAGGTTTCTGGATCCTTTTTATTTGAGAGACCACAGTTATGAAAAGCAAGTCAACAGTGGGCTTAGAAAGAGCTACGTATGAAACAACATTTATATAATTGTGCGTTTCTTCAGTTCTACAGCAAGAAGATGAGCTCACTCCAAAAACACTGTGGTGACCCAGATGGAGGGCCTGCCCAGAGATGTGGCTGTTCAGGCCTCTGGCTGCAGGGAGCTCCTGAGCTGCTGCTGCTGGGGAAAGCAGCGGGGAGACCGCCTGTTCTCAGGGGGAAGGTCTGCTCGCCATGGTGGCTGAGCTCAGGGTGGAGAGACTGAGGAGCATCAGGGCATGTGAACGGGAGATTGACTGGTGGAGTAACTCCCTGGTGTGCCAGAGGGAAGGGCACCAGGGGGATGCCCCCCCAGAGCGTGGTGGAGCCCCTGCCTTGTCACTACTGAGCAAATGGAGGGGACCAAAAAGACAAGGAGGGTTGGAAGCACGTCCCACTTTGACGTCGCAGGCAACCTCTCCCCCTACCTACCTCACTTCCCCAGGTGCCCCTCCGTAATAGGTTTGAGGCCCTGGATCTTGAAGGAGAGGTAGGTGAGGATGTGGTGGAAGGCCCGCCTATGAGGTCACATCAGAAGAGGCAGCTGACACCAAGCCTCAAGACTGCCTCCAAAAAGAAAGAAAGAAGGGTAATTGTAGTAGGAGATTCCTTTCTGAGAGGAACAGAGGGCCCGATATGCAGAACTGAACCTCAACGAAGGGAAGTCTGTAGTTTACCTACAGCCCGGATCGTGGATATCACCAGGACACTCCCCAGCCTCGTGCGCTCCACAGACTACTACCCGCTACTGATCTTCCAGATAGGTGGGGAGGAAGCTGCATACCCTAGTCTGAGGGGAATGAAGAAAGACTTCAAGGCCTTGGGATGGCAGGTGAAAGAGTCTGGGGCACGAGTCATTTTCTCTTCCCTCCTTCCATTCTGGGGTGAGGGCATGGGACAGAATAGTAGGATCCACTCCAAAAATGATTAGCTACATGACTGGTGCTACAGGTAGGGCTTTGGGTTCTTTGATAATGGCTGGGTTTATAAGACATCAGGCCTGACAGTAACACGCAGGAAAGGTTTATCTCACAGGGGCAAAAGGGTTCTGGGACAGGAATTAGCAGGGCTCATTTGGAAAGCTTTACACTAGATCCTAAGGGGGAGGGGGTTGTAACTGGGTTTGCACCAGTGGGGCAGTGCCCTAGCAGTGATGAAGACCAGGAGATCTCCCACCCCATAGAGTGAAATCAGCATGCTCAGCTCACTCCCTGAAGTGCCTGTACACCAATGCACACAGCATGGGGAATATGCAGGAAGAGTTAAAAATTTGTGTTCGGTCAAGAGACTATGATTTAGTGGCAATTACATAGACACAGTGGGACAGCTCACAGGACTGGAATATGGTCATGGATGGGTATGTTCTGCTCAGGAAAGACAGGCCAGAAAGGCAAGGTGGCGGAGTTGCTCTTTATGTGAAAGAGAAACTGCATTGTATTGAGTACTGTCCAGGGGCGGATAAGGAGCAAATTGAGAGTCTGTGGGTGAGAATTAAGGGGCAGACTTGCATGGAGATACTATTGTGGGTGTCTATTACAGGCCACCAGATCAGGATGAGGAGGTTAATGAGGCCTTCTACAGGCAGCTGATGGCAGCCTCACAAACACAAATGGATGTTTAGGGAAGAAATATAATGTTTAAGTTTGTTTTTACAAAATCTTTGAAGAGTGACTTGAAGTTAGAACATTTCATGAATTTTTCGTACCCACAAAATTAGATACTATCTTTCTTATGATTCAAATGAAATATAAAAACTTTGAAATTTACAATTTTCTCTCAATTTACAATAAGGAAAAAGGGTAAGAGAAGATGGGCAAAGAACATCACAGGGAGATGTGTTGGTAAACATCCTTTTAAATTTGGGGATGGCAAGACTAAGAAAAGAAGGATGCCACTACACTTTTTCCTATCAGGTAAGTGATAAAAGTTTATACTGACAGTTTGGCTCCATGTGGAAAAAAAATCAGATAAACACATACAAGTGTTGGACTCCACGATCTTTGCAGGTCCCTTCCAATCAAGCTACTATATTTTAAAGTGCTCAGCTGTTTTATCCCTATCTGCTTACCCAGGCAGAACTCCCAGGAAAGAGGGGGAATTGCCTGCCAAAATAGCAATCGCTTCAGAAGCAAAGAGCAGGAAGACAAAGGAAGCACAGAAAGGCCAACGAGAGCTGTCCCCAAACTGGACTTCAGGTGTGCTTCTACATTTTGATCTGATGCACTCACCAGCACCTGTCTACACAATGGGGAGCTTCTATCAATGATAATAAAGCAGTTCTGCCATGTTTCAGTGATATTATGCAACCCTAAACTTGTACTTTTAAGTTCTTAATTAGTTTTGCTTTGATTTTAATTAAGTTATCTTCATTACAAGAGCCTAAAAACTTAGAACTTTTTCCCCCCTCTCTAAAGCATGTTTTCCATTTGGGATTTTCTTTGATCTCTCACTCTGAAACATGGAAGGGTTTGCAGATTAATTTCTGCAAAATTTACACAGAAATTGAAAAGTATATTCCGGTAGTAATTTATGTTAGAATTCATCATATGCTAAAACTTAAATTACTGTAACTGAAAGGGAGATGCGAAGAAAGAGCATGTACAGCAGTTCCTACTTATGGCTTCAGACTTACATAATCCTTTTCCAACCTTTTATACCTTTTGAGTTAAATCTACATTTTTAGTGCCCAGAATACAGCAAAACGTTTAAGTTCTGGCCACACTAAAGTACAGACAAAATTCTTGGAATGTGTCTTGCAAAACACTAAACAGAATTTTACATTCAATTTATAAATGAAATGTTGTTATCCCTTGTTTCTGTCCTGCCTGGTTCAGTACAATGCCATGCTCAAAGTCAGAGAGCAAAAGTTTTATTCACACAATCCAAAAGTCTCTCTCAAGATTAGCCAGACTCAATTTGTGGCTGTTGGGAAAGGGCTTAGCCAGTTATGTCTCTATCCGTACTTAGTCCTTCTTGGGAATGTCATGTACATTTTCTGTATACTTACTCAGTTCCCAGCGTACTACTTATCACATACTCAGTTACTAATCAACTAATTGTTTTTATCCATAGCAAAGCACATGCACAGGTACCAGTCGCCAACATTGCCAAACACCCAGTTCATGCATCGTATCCCCTGACGCCACGTACAAACATTTCTCAGTCTGCACATCTTCCCCCCAGCAAGGTCACAGACATCTTGTTTACAGTCTGGTCAGTCTTCTGATTGACAACAGATATCCTACTTCTCAGTCAAAACAGAGTCCATAAATATTCACACTCAGATTCCTCATTTACATTACACAAGCTAAAATAATTCATATTTTGCAGACTTGCCCAGTGCTACTTCAACTTACAGATCATGCTGAGCAAGGGGCATTACAGATCAGTATTAACAAGAAGACTAGAAACATCCACCACTTTATACAAATCATGAAGTATTTGGGGGAGTGGGGAGGAGATACATTTGGGAACAGTCTTTTTCCTCCCATTTTTGTTCATCCTTTGACTACCTAGTATTTCCATTAAGGGGGCTGACCCTGAGTCCCCTCCTGTGGATTCGGACCAGAGAAGGTTATTATTCAGCCTTAATTTGGCACACTTTATGGACAGAGAAATCTAAGAAGTGTTCAGATAATGAGAAAGACCCAAATATTCCTGAGATGATTTTTACCTAATCAGCAAAGGGTCACACAATACTACATATCTCAGCAAACTACAAAATGACATGATAGCAATGTTCTCTAACACAAAAATGCTACAGAATAGCAAGATACTATCTTTACTAGAGTTATACTAATAGGAGAAAACATTTCATGCAATCTTGTCATTTGCCAAACCCCACTCCAAGTAGCCCTAGATAAAAAACAAGTTGAAGTCCCAACACGCTCACTACAAACCAGTTCTTTACCGTTATCTTTTACCCTCTTGAAAACTGGCGGAAGCAACCAAGTTCCCCAGTGTGGAGTTGTTGTTCTTCCCCGACTGCCAGACTTACAGTGAATATTAATGTCAGGGTAGAGGGTCAAAGTGGCCATCACTTATCCCCTTACGTATGAAGAATGACAAGCCCCATAGCAGTCAACAGCATGCCCTTTTAGCTGCTGACAGCCAGACAGTGCCAGGGTGCACAAGAGCAAAAACGCTTTTGTTTGTGAAAAGCCCTCAACGAGTTCCAGTCAAACAACAACTCTCTCTTCCCCATTTCACAAAACAAAACATCCTTGAAGAAATCATTTATATGGAATGAGAGGCTCTCCACCTTGGTTTGCATTATGGTATCGTGCTCATGTTTCATCTGATGTGGTGTAAGCCTCCTCATCAGGAAGAAATGGTTGCAGTGGTTGCAAGAGAAAGAAATAAATAGTCCTTGTAAGGAATGGTGAGGATGTTGGTAGGAACCTTTGTAGGACACCCTATGAACTATGTGCTTTCTATCTCAAATATACGTGTTTTGATAAGCAAGACAAGCTTGCAAGTGCAAAAGAAATTCAAGAAGCATCCAGGAGAGATGGCTTGCATAATGCATCATTTTGTACACTTATTCATGCTTGCTGCCTCTTGAGGAAATCAGTGGAGAAAAGACTAAGTCTTTCAGCTACTCCCAGGATTAAATCTCCAAAAGATCTGAAATAAAGACTCCTGAGAAGTCGAAAAAAATGAACAGAAGGATTGGGACTGAAAAGTCACCCTGAGCCAAATTCAAACCCAGTTCAATACAGTATGCCACGTGTTGTGCCTCTAAGCAGGACTTCAAATAAATCTCTTTTGTCTACAACCTGCATTAGCTGTTTTAACTTACATATTTCCATATTATAATTTTACCTTCTCCTGCTGTAAAGCTTACACATATAATTGTAATGTTTTCAAGGCAAAATTGCTTCTTTTTCTTAACAGTAGAATGGAAATCTTGAATTGAGGCAAATTATTTAAATAAATGTCATACACAATATTTTCCTCTTTTGGAAGCTGAAAGCATAGCTTATTACATGAAGCATAATTATGCATTAAACATAAACATAGCTTATTACAGTATCTTTAGTAAGTCCTCTGTTCAGCAGATGTTATTGTGAATTTTCACATACTAATATTTTTAGCAAACAGCAGAAGATAATTTAGATACATTTCTTATATCAAAGGGTAATCAATAGTGTCATTGTTTTAATTCAGTAGTTTTATTGCCATGTAAAACATAATAAAACCATTTCCTTTGATTTTTTTTTCAAACTTTAATAGAACAACACCTGCCCAAGCAAGGAGGAAAAAGCAAATTCTAAAATTGTTGCAACATTTAGAGATATCAGGAAATGGAGGGAGTAGAAGTCTGTTCTGTTTATTACCAGTTTTAGTAAAGTTTTAAATCTTCTTTTAAAGTTTAGATAACTTCATAAAGGCAAGAAACAGGCAAGGTGTCAGTAGTTCAGATGGCTGCATAACAGAAAACATAAAATTGTGCTTAATGAAAAAGAAAAAAATAACTATAACCAGCAAGTTATCATAAAGGACAAAAAAGCTAAGCAGTGTGATATGTACTGTATGGCACCTGGATTGAACTGAACCGTCTTCTCTGCCTTCTCATTTATTTCCCTGGGAGGGGGATGCTGAAAGTGTTATCTTTGCCCATTGGATTTGTCTTCATTTTAGGACTCATTTTAGGATTCAAGGAAAAAATATTCCTTTTGCCAGAGATAGCAATGGTATCAATATTGGGCCAGATTGGTTAACCCTAGAACTGTTCAGTCTTCCAGCAACTAAGTGGTTTGTTCAAGAAAAATCCCAAGGTCTCATATAATCCATTAGTTCTTAATTACTTAAGTTGGCCTTCCTTTCTGCCCTCCTGCTCGCATACTGCAGAAGACATCAGGAGCTTCAAACAGCCACAGGCAGGACCAGCAGCAACCTCATGAGGTTATCAGGTCCAGCTCCTTCACTATAAAGCACAATCCGGTTTCCTAAAGCATATCTAGCACCACTTATCAGTGCAGTTCTTAAAATATACAAACAAACTTCGTGAAATTCCTGCCCCTACTTCAGTCATCTATTCCAGTCCTCAGCTATTCTTACAGAGAGAGCATTTGCAATAACGTGCAGCCTAGCTGTCATTACAGCAATCAGATTGTATTTATCCAGCTCCAAACTGCTGCTTACAGCTCACATTTAAGCGCAGCAACGCTGAGCTATCCATCTTCTCTATCCACTCTCCTGTTGTTCCATTGCCAATCATTTAATACTAACTGCTCTGCTAGCCGTGATCAGTGTCGTGGAGATAGTGGCTGAGTTTGACAGATAGCCAAGCTAGTCACCCCCCCCACACACACAGCAATAAATGTAATGGGCTGGGGGCAATACATGGCAGAACTTGCACACCACTTAAATACACGAGCATAGGGACATGGAGGATGGCAACACAGAAGAAGCGAGAACCAAACTCCTGGAGAAAACCTTATCAGAAGGCAATTAACATCAAGATGCCCTTGCAGCAAGTAAAGAAGCCCTGCCCTGCCCCACTCCTAGTCAGAAGCAGTGAGCCTGCTGTCAGTAAACGGATCTCAGAGCGATCCCACTTAAAATGACAGGGAATAATGTTGAACAGGTTTCGATAGCAGATGGAAGCCTACTACGTAATTCAGTTTTAATGACCAAAGAAGTCTTAAATATGAAGGTTTTGTTTCGTGTGACAGAAGATGTATATGAAATGCAACAGCCAAGTCTGCTACCATAAGCAACTACATATGTTCGATACATATTAATTTTATATCGGAATAATTAATCTACAGGGAAATGATGTTAAAGCCTAAGATATTCTTATACTAACTGAATGATTAAAAGCATGGAAGAACTATGAGAAAAGCTAAAAGTCCTTCCTAAGTACAATCTACATACACAATTAAAAAGGGTCCTACTACCAGGGTTAAGTATTCTGTTCAAAGTAAACACTGAATAACTTTAATACAAAAAAAGTTCAAAACAATCATTAAAAAAAGTAACAGTAACATTCAATACTTACAACAACACAAAAACTTTTTTATATGAATCATAAAATTGATTCCAATCCTATAAATGGCTCCATATTTATGCTGGGCCCTACTGAAGTCATACCCATTATTTTAAATAACTCTAATCAACAGTCCTAAGTTAAACTGTAAGAATTAGGTTAATGGCACACCAAAGAGTTGCTTAATATAGACTTTACTGCAGTTTAACAGTTGGGAAATTAGTTAAAATTGCGATCTTCTGCAGTTCGGGCCTGTCTTTTTGATAGCATGATCCAAGACCGATAATTTCAGGTATAATTCAGAAATGTACTTATAGAATAATAATTTTCACACCAGTGGAGAATAAAGTGTTGAGGTTTTAGCTGCTGCTGTCACTATACCTTGGATGACCTGATCTGAGTAAAGATTATTTAGAGGCAGTAAGACGGGATATTTAATAAGTTAGTGCTGGAAGGTTTTAAATGGTATTTACAGAGGCAGCTTGTGTTCTCTCTAAAAAGGTGATGTTACAAAGAAGCATCACATTGATACAAGGGATGGAATTCATATCTCAAAGTAGCTTTATGCTTCGTAAAAATGTGCCAACATATATGCCTATTTCATCACCTCGAGCAGCACAGTGTCACCCGGCTGCCTACGGCGAAGTTTTGGAAGTACCCCAGCTTGGGTTCATTATCCAACACAGGGCAGCAGGCGTAGCGCCGGGTGGGTTATGTGAGCCTTGAGGACAGGCACATGGGATTAACGAGCACATATGCTCCTTTGACTGTTTCCTTCTCATGTCCAAGGAGCAAAGCTTTCACACTGTCAGACTAGGGATATGAGTTAGCAAAAGGATGAGGAGACCATCCCAGGCCTTGGGTATAGACCTGTAGTAAAGAATTATTTTTAAAGCAAGCTAGGAGTTGCCCATCTCTGATGAGAGTTTCCTTTTAAAATTGAGCTCTTCTTAGCTTGCATTCTAGGACCATCATAGGCTCATCACCTGCGGAAAACCAAGTGAATTTTAAACAATTCATTCTGAATTTTTTCAGAATTCACTCTGAATTGTTTAAAAGTCTAAAAAAAGTATGCAATATATTTAATGTTTTGTAACACTTGCATCTTTTTTCCTCCCTTTATCAATTGATAAATAGTGATAGCAAAGCAAGAACATATAAAGTATTGAATTTTTTGATGTCATACAAAAACCAAAGAATTATAAGTTGAAATAATTACTGCTTTGGCTCACTTAGGTGAAATTCAATTAGCCTTCATAAATGTTAGAGGAAGGTCCCACCTCACAACACAACAGGCTGGAGGGCAACCAGCACGCATGCAAAGTCCTCTTGGCCCCCCCACTCTCTTCTGTCCAAAATCTTTAAGCTTCTTTTGAGACCTTCCACATACAGGGAACAGTAATTAAAATTCAAGCAATGGCTGTGGAGATGGGAAAGAAAACCAATAGCTTCATATTCAGAAAAAAATGGCCAGCTTTAAATAAAAGCCAAGATATCCATAGTTAGTGAGCTCAGGACAGAACCTGCAGATATCATCATTTTAGCAGGTCAAAAGGCTGATCAGTGTTTAGCATGTGTTAGCAAAAACCTGAGCTCAATTCAGCAGGAGGGGTGCTGAGGACTTTATTACCAGCTTTGCTAGCTTCGAGACTGCGCTAAGAAAATTACGCCTTGGCTTTTACCACACATAAAGGGAAACAAAGACTGTTTGTGTGTAACACATGGAGTTACTTTGTCTCTAAATGCTTATTACTGCTTACCTTTAAGTGATTACATGCATATCAAAGGTGAGCCGCACTCTGTATAGTAAAATATATAAAATCTTGTAAACTGTCACTTACTTGACAGTGTTGCCACAGTCCTTCCCAGCTACCTCCAGGTGATGTGAAAACATATGCTTGAACTGTCTCTGCTGGGACTTATTAAACAAACAGTATGTTCTGTAGATTAAACCATAATTAGGGATGATGTCAGGATTGTAAAAGCTCAGTAATTATGCCCCCATTTGTTCTACTAATTTCTGCAGCACTAAAAACATGATTTCTCACAGGCTAGTATGAAACTGGTTGTTCACAGTTCAGAAGTCTCCTCTCATTTGACAGGTGAAAATAGTTCTAAAAAATTAACGAAGCCATCAGGTTCCTCTGAATATTTTTTACTTAAAGACTTCAGGGGACTTTGGATCAGGCCATAAATATGGAGCTCTCATATCTCCATGTAGTATGGACCACTTAATAGAGTTAAGTAGCATTCATCTTTATACTATGTCCTCCCTTGATAATAGAATAATAGCAGATGCTTACGCAGAGAAAAAAACAATATTAGGAAGTACGTATTTTTAGCAACTTTAATTATATTCTAGCAGCAGGACAGAAAGAGATACAGAACCATACGAGCAGGCAATTCTCCCCAGAAGACAGACGCAGCTTTGGAGCGCCGTAGCAGAATGATTTTACTTTTGAGTGATTTCGAGTCAGGGAATTACTGAGAAGGCTGTTTCTTCGGTGCTGTGCTAGTTATTTTTTGCAGCTGTTCTACAGTACCTCCGTGACCGGGCTAAATCACTGAAGCAGACTCAATCCTTCTGATTCCTCCCAAACACATGCATGTATGTACACAGGCTCCGGGAAGAGCTGGTTTGGCCTGATCTATGATCACAGCATTCACACTTTTTAGTCCTTTTATATATCCTTTTCTCCTGTTACTTATGGGACCAAATTTCTAAGTTGTGCCCTAGCTGCGGATTCACTAAGAGCTGTCCACTGTACTTACGGGCACAGGCAAAAGCAGTATTAGCTCTCAAATCTACTGCTGTTGAGAGGCTGTGGAACTGAATGCCAGTGCAATATTTTTTTTAATTGTGCAATATTTTAATATTGCAAATGTGCAATATTTTTAATATGCACCCTAAACAATTGATTTTCCATCCTTATAATGGTCAAATTAACACGGGGAGATCCAGAGAAACAGGGATTTGGAACATCGGTTCATGATTGTTAGTATATTGAAAATTGATGTTTGTTAGTATATTGAAAAAAATTACTTGAGTTCAAAGTAGTTTTCCTAGCCAGGAGGCTGAAGGAAAGATAAAGGATAGAACACTCGAGTTACTACTACAATGGTCTTCATACAAACATTTTTTCGTTATACATATTACTTTTGCAGTGTGCAAAGCATGACGTATAATTTAGATTTCATTTAAGATGCAAGTGAATAAAGAGCTTCATCCCATTCGTAAATGACAGGTTTCCCTGCTGTAGAGTCCCTATCTCTCAGCAAGCAATGCAAATAAATACACGATTTGATGGAAGCTCAGCTTCGAAAATATTTACATCACCAAGGTAAATGTTTATTTTGGTGGTTTAGTGCCATATTAGTATGGGGGAAATAAAGCCTCATCTGTTGCCTGCGAAGGGACATGTCTGTGAGGTGGCGGAGAGCACCTGCTTTACCTTGGCAGAAGGCACCAGGAGGCATGAGCCCAGCGCAGACAGCAGCAGTTCCTGTCCAGGAGCTGCTATCCATTTGGTTGTGTGCTTTATGATACCACAGATTTTAAATTTGTGATAGTAAATTCATCCATGTTAAGCTGCAGAGCACCACACACGTGGTCCACATTTCAAGATGGATATTAATGATGTAGACAAAAGTTATACCTAGACTAGCCAACTTGTATTGCAGAAACAAAGAGCTGGTGAAAGAAACCCTGCTCAGAACAATGTAGAACAGCATTTACAACAGGGGTTGTAAAAATCCTGCATAAGATAAGTGTTAATAAACCCCCCCACACTTACAACATATGAATACCCACTCCTGCAGGTGTATCTGTCACAACCTGGGGAACCAGGAGCAGCACATTTACAACCAAGAAGGGGCTTCAGGTGCTGCAGTGAGCGTGGTCCTGAGCACATTAACTGTTGTCACAATTTGGGGTTCTGCTCAGGGGAAGTACCCATATGCTTACCCTCAGCTTACCACTGAAGATGTTTTAAGTTAAACATAAAGAATTTAAAGCCTGACAATCAATAATCCAAACAGAGGTCTTGTAAAACAGGTCTTAACATTTTACAGTGGCATTAAAATATTTTTGGTGCTTCAGCACCTCAAGACTGAACTTTGACTTGTTCTCTTACAATCCAGGGGAATTATAATGGTAACTGAGTTATTTGCAAATGAAGCTGTGCTCATTCAAGGATAGCCAGTGTCTGAAAACACATGCTCTCCCTTATTGAGTCCGATACACTTTGTACATTACTGGTGGGTCCAGTCCAAATACCAGCTCTTATAAACCAACTCTTACAAAGCTTTATCATCATTCTTAACCAAATTAGTACTTATCTTATGATAATAATATTATGTATTGAATTGACTGCTTAAGTCATCATTTGAAGGCTTGTGTAATAAATTTAATATAACTGAAGTAGGCCAAATTATGGTATGACACTCAAAAATATTAATTTTCATTTCACTTACTATATTTGCAGAACAAATACAAGCCTGAATTAGGGCTCAGGGAATGGAATATTTAGATCATACAATCTAAATATATCTCCTAGGGAAAAACAATTAATTATCTTTGTTACTGCCTCCACTGCTGAGAACAGCTGCAATTTCTGGCTTGCCAAGTTCACATCATTGAGGGTTATTCCTATTAATATCAATTAAGATCTAAACTGTTTGAGTCTCTTCAATAATGATACTCAAGTAGGTTTAAAGTGGCATTTCACAGAATGCACACCTATTGTCAGAATCGTGGCACTTTTTTAAATATATTTTTTTAATACAGATATGGGTCACTCAACCATGTCCAAGCACCAGTACCAAAGGCACACTAATTACTAAGATATCTCCAAAGAATTGCATATTTACTTCCACCTAGGAATGAAGATATAAAATCTTGTTCTTCAATTGAACCAGAGATACTATTACCCCTCACTTGTGGGCTGCAGTTAAATCAGGAAGTCATTGCCAAGTCAAACCGGTATTGAACACATCACAACCTCACTGCTGAAGGCATTACAGCTGGCCAGAACTCCTCACTTGCATCTCAGCCATGCTTTTCATCTACCTCAACTATGAGATCAGCAGAGACGTCGAAGACTATTCTCACCTCAAGAGAATCTCTCACACAGCTTTCTATTTTTGTTCCTATGTTTGTCAAATATGTTTCTCATAAAGCCATTGTGGACAGAGTTATATAAAGAACAACCATCACCTTAAAGATACCAGAAGACTGACAACAGTTGAACCAAGTCCAACTAAACTGAGGCTTAAGAGTTAATAAGTTAACAATTTTTCATCATTTTCCTTCTACTTGACTGATAATATAGGATTTATTTTTCTCATCCAGTCCCACTTTATGTTTCAAGGACAAGTCTTTAAACTACATTTCTTTTTAGATTCAGGATTGGTTTTTTTAATTCTGCAGAAGCATTAAAGTGAAAAAACAGTAATGGTTTTGAAGACATCTCTGAATACTGCACTGTGAAATTAAGTAATTTATGATGGGTTAAGAGGAAACACTAAGTAAGACAGCAATACACACAAGATGGTTTGAATGCTGCTTTGTGCATATGCATAAGAATACTTTAGTATTATTTTTAAAACTAGTAATGATCACTATCAAATATAAAGAAAGTTTGAGGAACAATGTGTTCAAATCCTGGAAGGTACACGTACTAGAAAAAACAAGACAAGAGATTAAAGACAATTTGACAAGAAATATAAACTTTATCTTCCATTTTGAATTAAGTCTCATGTTATCACTGAGAACAAAAATATTAGTCCATGTAAGATGTTAACACTGAAGAAGTCTTAAGGTGATAAATGTACTTGTAAACATCAAGGACAAATCCCCCCACACTTTTTTTTTTGAAAAAACTCACACCACCTATATGAAGTTGTTTCAATGATCCCTTAGGGTGCACATTAAAATGACTAGATATTTGAAAGTATTTTGGAAATAGGCCTTTTGAAGAACTAGAAAGATGGTATTATAATATTCTAAACAGCTCATCACAGCATTCAAAACTTTGACGCCCAAGATATAACTCAGAAAAAAATAGGATAAGATGCCCTAGTCACGCAATATTTTGTTCATTGCTTTCTTAAATGGGATGAGGATGTTTTAATCATTATTAGAAGTTCTCTTCTGTGCTAAGTAAAATATAGGTGGTCATGAACTCCTCATTCCCCACCGTAACTTTCCCAGTGATTTAAGGCCCTGTTCAGATCTCTGCACCCCATTTCCATCATCTACATGGACTTAGACAGAAGCATGCAAACTAATTTGTAAAATGTCTTGGCCATTGTTTTGCATTTTCCAGTATGATCACCGTTTCTCTTTTCATCTCCTACCGTGCTGATGGAGATCTACATCAGCACAGTGCTGTTACCCTAGTTTGGACCCTGGGCAGTGCTCCCCCCTTGCCTTTGTTCAATCAGAAATATCACACTGTGAATCCATTATAGTTAAAAGGGGTAAGACATGTCTCAGTCTAAGGATTGAGGAGGTAGAAGCGGGTCTGTATTTTTCCTCCTTCAGCAGCAGTATGACTGGTTTAACCTCCCACAGAGGCTTATCCACCATTCTAAATTAATTTTATGTTCTGTAGCAGAAATACTTGTGCATTCATGAACACTGGGGAGAAGGAGTAAAGAAAATCCCCCATGCTTTACAAAGATGAACAAGTTGCAAATCCACGTTTCCAGAGCCTTCCTCCAAACTGCACTGATCTTCCCCAGGAGAGAAAACAAAAAAACAGAACTACCACCACCACAGATCTTTAAGGCTTTTTTTGGACACTTCTTACATGAGAACTGCTTTTCATGGTTTCATTCTCACTCCTGTGCCTGGCCTCAGCAAGGAGAATGAAGGTGTGGTTTTCAAGTTCTTGTGGTTTTCTGCACTGTCCCAAACATGACACTGCCCACCCCACACCTCCCTTCTCATTTCCACCAGGTGACATTACTTAATGATGCTCCAGAAATGGTGCCAAAAAGCAGAAGGCCAAGAGAGCCACGGGACCGTTGTTAATGAAGCAAACCCAAGATGAAAGTATGGTAAGAAATGAGAAAGACAAAGAGATGAAAATAGAAACAACTGAAAAAAGTAGTCAAGATAAAGGCAAAACAAATGCAGATCGTAGAGGTACTCGGTTGTGTGAAACATCTTTCATACATTTAGAAACTGGAACTGTGCACATCCAAAATCCAGAGGGGCCATGTGAGAAGGAAGAAACCTTTTATCAGTGCTACACTAAGTTTGCATCAAGTAGGCAGAGAAAATAACCTTTAAAACTGAAGTCCTATTCATCATTCAAAACCAAATGCAGTATCACTCCCATTTAACTCAATGCTGCTTCTAATAAAGTGGTTTAGGCTTGCTTTATTGGCTTACAAGTTCATTTTTATTCCAATCAGATTCACTGATAGACACCGCTCTGCTTCCCGGTCCTGTGTTCTTTCGACAAGACAAAGACAACCTCAAGGCTGACATTTTAGTACATAATAGCACATTTATCATTCAAAAGCAAGTGCTTTGTTTAAAAAAATATATTCCAAGTAGCATCCTGTGGCAGGTAAAAAAAAATCTTCCTGATTTTTTCTAATCATGGTTTGGTTAAACACCACCAACTTAAAAGAGAGTACTTCATGAAAGATTCCTATTTTCCCCCCATCCCTGAAGGTAACTGCTTTAAGCACTGCATAAATTAAATTCAGAAACACTAAACTTAACCTAGATAGTTACCGTATGCAACTGAGAGGTGATGAATAACAGAAATCCACAGAAACAGAGACTACGGGAAAGAAATTTTATGGACATAGTGAAACTAACAACCTTTTCTTTGAATAAATTCATGTCGCATTTCTTTTTCATCTTACCAGACATAAGGCAACAGAAAGCAAAGAAAGTGGGCAATGTAATGCTTCAAATTGCTCATGAGGAATTCTGATATTATTTATCAGAATTTTTTGGTCAGGCTTTTCTTCCTCTAGGCATACAGTTAGATCATTATGCCATACAGACATGCAGTCTTCCCTCGGTTTTCTGGTGTTCATTCCACAGGAGGACATAGGAGCACTAAGTCTATTTCCACTTCCAATAATGCTACACTGGAATCATACGTATATATATTCGTATAAACAAGACTAATTTATGCACAACATGAAACATAACTTCTCCTTGCCTGTCAGTACACCAAGATAAATAATTAAGAATTTCAGCTTGCTAAAATATGACCTGGGGAATAAAAATCACCCAGAGAAGAGATCAAGTGAAATTAATTTATTTAGCAGAACAAGACAAAGGCCGGAAGGGAAAATCATCACTGACCGTGAAGGTGTCAGAAGAGACAGAAAGGAATGTTTTTACAGGTGTTCATGTGCATTAGTATGGGAACTAGTCAAATTTAATGTAAAGAAAGTTAAAAAATACAGATTTTTGACAGACTTCATGATGATCAATGAAAGCAAAAAATTAAAAAAATACAGTGGTGCTTAATGAAAGTAATGAATGGGATATACAGCTGTTATATTACATTCCCAAAGTTCTTGATTCATAAAGCACCGACAGTATGACCAAAACTTTCTATAGTCTGTACTAAGGAGCACGTTTACAGTTCAATTTAACACATTTACTGGGAGCTGTTTACAGCTTCTTCACTGCAATATGAAGACCAGAAGCTAACACCAGCCAACTTGCATTTAACATCATCAGCCAAAAGGAAAAGTATAATATTACCCCATGCCATACCCCTTTAAAAATCTATCCTCCACTTAACTACAGTGACCCCAAGGTAATAAGCATTTCCTGGAACACAAAGTGTTCATTTTTGAGAAGGACAGAATATGTTTCCCAAATTAGGTGGAGCCCTACAGATGTTGGCATTAAGTTTCCTGATGGGAATCATGATCATCTGTCAGAAAAATGCATAAATCCTTTGGGCTCTGTAAGAAGTTCACAGGGTTCCTGTGAAATATTAACTAGGCTCGATGCAGATATTGACATTTAACTCTCCATTTGCACTGGATTTTTGTCTGACTCATCATCGCTCTCTCCAGTTTTCTCAGGCTCCGTATTTTATAGAGCTGACCATATGTTTAGATTTGTATTTGATGACATGACAGCAAAGCTGCAGAGGGTGAGAAGCTACATCTCTGCCTGATGGCTGTGTTGGGGCCACAGAACTGAAGAAACCTCCTGCAAAACCACATTGGCAGCTTCCAAACCTTCACGATGAAATCTGTGCTTATATTGACAGCTGTAGTAGAAGCATGCAACCAGGCAGCCCATAGTACGGCTAGGTCCCTCTGTTCCTTTTACAGAAGTAATAGGGGAAACAATAAGTTAGAATTTGAGTTTCTTGTTTCTGTGGAGAAAGGAGCTGGCCTTTCTGCAGATCTATCATCATTCGCAACACAGCAATATGGCAAGACAGACTTCATGAATGTTTTATGAAGTTGTAGGTGGTAGCAAACTGCTTCTTGCTCAAAAGAGCAAAATTAGAGTTCGAATCCTCCCTCATCAAGGATTCCTTCATGAACCCAAGGAGCCCTTTCTTAATTAAAAGTTTCACTAAAAACAGTGTTTTCCACATACACAGAAGAGGTTTTTGCTTTGGACAAACAGGCTTTTTTTAATTATGTCCACTTAATTGAAAAAATTCCAACCAGCATCTTACGAAACACTTGAAAGACAACACGGTCATGACATAGCAGCATGCGAGGGGGGAATTTAACAGTAACTGCAAGTAGCCGTCCTGACATCTCACACACAACTCATTGGATTGCCCCTGCAGAAGAGCTCTGGAAGATAACTTGTTATCAAACGCAGGACAGTATTGCACTCTTGAATCACAACACAGCTCTTTGAGGCTTTCAGCTCTTGACAGTCTTCACTGAGGATGTGCATGTGTAAATAGAGCTTCTTCAGCGCCTTGAAAATACTCTGAGAATTGTTTCCCTCTTTAGGTTGGCCTCAAAACTATGAAAGTAGAAGAATGGAATGGAAATTAAGATATTAACTGAAACCCTCTACTGCAGCTGCACATTGCATCCCACTGACTTCCAGGTTTCCTCCAGCTGCCTGTGTACCAGCATGGTTCAGATCTGCCCTTTGGCACGCTACTGGAATCCCAGCCTCAAAAGAGAAGAATCCCACTGAATTGACAGTGCACAACTCCACACAAAAATGAAATAAAAATATATAAATATGTAATATTTACCTAGAGAAAACTCGCATATGGATGACACTTTCGTCAGCGTAAGATCCACCGCACTCCCTTGGTGCAAAAGCTTTTTTATAAAGACCAGTCTGTATGCTAATTAACCACATAAGGAGCAAATGTTACGCAGTCAATAAGAAAGAAAGTGAAGTGGCCAGAAACAGAAACTATTCCCTCAAATACAGCACTGTGCCCACAGAAACGCTTTTGGGAGACCACACCATGCAGGTGTTGGCACACAGCACACTCTCCTGCCGCGCTCAGCTGCTCGAGCATCTCCAAGCCATGCTGGTGTGCGACGGGGCTTGCACACCAGGCTCCCCCAAGAGGGGATCACCCCACATGCTACTTGAAGCCCTTTCAGAATTTTGCTTCTCTTTTTCAGTATTTTTAATTTCTGTAACTGCTAATACACTTTAAAATCGTAACTGAAAGCAAATTAAGCATTTAACTTTAGTGTGTAATGAAATTTAAAAAGAAAAAGAAAACACTAGTAAATTAGGAGATCCCTGATTTTCTTCAAATATTACAGGAAGCCAAACTTCAAACTCTTTCACGGAACAAAACTTCTGTCCTCTGCATTCTTCTAATCAGAATATTTAAGTAATTAAAAATCATCCAATGGAGCTAATTATAATTCCAACATAAGCAGAGCCAAGATTCAAGAAGGGAAGTGCTATTAAAAAACACCATACAATCAACAAAAATTTGTACTCTAGAAAAACATAATTGGTCTAACTTGATATAGATGTACATTAGTTCTTGGATGCAAAAAAGCAATGCTTGATTACAGCAGTAGAGAAAGCTACCATGATTATCCTAATTAAAAATTTGCCAAGTTATTTATAGTATAATACAAGGAAATGACATTCATTATCCTATAAACTATTCAACAAACCATTAAGCACTGTAATAAAAATCAATTGGCAAAAAGAGGTGCAATTATATTTATACTCGTGTAAACTCCTTAGTGAACTAAAACCACAGCAGTCACCAGTCCCGGTATTCTTCATACAAGCAATGCAGAAGCATTTGAGAGATTTAGAAACATAAAAGTATCATTTAATTAGCATGCTAGCAGTTGTTTAATCAGTTAGCTTCCAATTTAGTAGCCAATCACCAATCACACTTCAGGTTTTCAGAGCACTGAGTTCAGAAGAAAAATAAAATTTAAAAAAAAGCAGTTACCACTCAACAAAAGAGAAATAAGTCAAAAACTATTTTACCACCTTTAAAAATGTGTTGATTTATTCTTAATTAACTGATGAAGCAGCATTCTGAAGTCTTTCTATCACTACACACACAATTAACTCATAAGCAATCAAGGAAATTAGAAGAAAATTAGAAACAGGATTGTCATAAAGTGTTGATCATCTACACCTGCAGTACACATCTGCTGGAATTTACCTTGCATTATGAAACAACCAGACCAGGCTACCTTCAAACAAAAAAAATCCTAAACAATCTAGGGTGCTGAAGTTAAAGAAAATAATCAGCCTACAGGTCACATTTTTGATCCAAGGTAACAGTCAAAACCAATTTAGATGAACCTGAATAAATTTCAGAGGTAGAAGTGAACATGCCATGACTTGCCAGCACCTTTTCAGTGCCAATCCTATTTAAGCCCATTTAGAAAGACATTACACTCCTATCCTATTGGTTCTGCTGTCTATCAATTTTTCATGCTGGAAAAGAGTTCATCACCCTTGTCTCCATCCGTGTGTCTCACACCAGCTCACACCCCCAGACACGACTGACCTTTGGCCGCGGCAGTGAGGAGCCACTGCCCACCACGGTCTGCCTTCACATCAGCAAAGCTGGAAAAAAACATCTCAAATATCTTGGCATATAGTGCAATAAGATAAATAATATTTTTTTGCAAGCTCAAAGGCTTGTTAAGCACCTGCAAAAACAACATGAAGTTTGGTGGGTTTGCCAACACACATGTATTTTGGAAACATCATTCAGGAATGTGTAGGCAAGCAGTTACTCAATTTGAGGTAGTGTGTTAGTGCAAAAGGAACTCTGTGCTTTGATCTCATTAATGAGAATGAATGAAGACTGGATTTCACCAGGGTAAATGAAGCCAGGAGACTAAGCTCGCATACACCTTTGCTACTACAGGAACACAGGAGGATATAACCAGGACTTCTTCACAGTAATGGGTTTATTCTACAGATTCATCCCTTCATATCTAAAGACAACAAATAAAAAAAGTAAATAGGCTACTTAAAAATAACAAGCATAGCTATCTTTCTATTTTGCTCCAACAGGTCAGAAACATATTTTACAGCTTCCATTTTCAAGAGGAGGCTGTGGGAAATGTTTGTACCATATCTTACGCCTACTTAGCCTTCTGAGTAGGAGATGCAAGCTAGTCTGTATGTGTTATGTTACAACTCCCAGCCCTCTTACACATTTGCTGGTGGGTTCAAGATGAGCATTACCCCAGGTTTAAGTTCAATTTGCAAAATCCATTAGTTATAAAAATAAACCTAATGCCCCCTACTGAGGGGAGAAGGCATCCACAAATGCCAACTCTCTCCACAGTTCTTCTGAAGGTGCTCACGGCATGCTGACCACCCACAATTGCTGGCAGCAATGCTCTTAGAAGCACTGCTGAGCAGAAAGATTACTGGAAACATGTAGCTGAAGCTTGCAGAAAGATGTTTTCTCTCTGGTAACGTAGAAACTATTTTTTACTTCACTTTCTCTCTCATGAGAATTGTAAGCGATAAAAAACCCAGCTTGTCCCTCTCATTTTGGTCTCCAGTTGCAAAAATGGGCACCTGCTTGGGCTGCATACCCCACCACCAGCTGACAACATTAGAAATACCCAAAGGAGCTAATGCCAAAAAAGCGAATTTTGATGCTTACTAACTTCCTTACTAATATTTCTTCCCTTACAGAAGAGTCTTTTTAATTTTATTCCGCTTACACTAAAGAGTCAGCATAAAGAATTTGAACCCATATTAGAAGGGGGAACTTAACAATAAGATGTGTTCCCAATTAGTAGTGAAGTCCTTGACGTTTATGATATAAGCAATGATGTATATTTACGCTATCAGACCAATAATAAGAGATGGAACCATTCAGTGTAAGAAACAGATGTACCAAATTTTGACCTTGAAAATGGTGTTACAAGTGTCAGCCCACACAGATATACCCACACCTCTAGGTACTACAGTGAAACACAGCTGTTGAACTTAAAATATGCTGCATATCTGGGGAACCTGAACCACCCGAGCTTGCCCTAAGAGAGCATCTGAAAACCAGATTAAAACTTGAATCCCATCTGATATACCCCCAAGAAACTGGAAGGTAGCTGTGACTTAGCTCTAAACACCTTTTCCTCCCCTCCTCAGCACCCCAGCAGATTACTCAGGCCCGGGTATTTGGTCATAAATTTGTTTTCTTTCCACAGAAGTTATGAACTTCCTACTAGGAATTACTGAAGAAGCTCTTATATTTATGTACATACATTCATATCACATCTGACATAACCACCATCAGCTGCCCTTAAATCTTCGCAATATATCATCGGTGCCGTACACAAATGAGAATTTGGCCATTGAGAGTAAATCAGCAAGGCCTTTGTGTTTCTTGCCATGCATCTCCCGGCGTGTATTTCAGCTCCGTGCCACCTCACATACTGAGGCACTATTCATCTCAGCTGCAGGGAGACAAGGCAATTAAAACATTAGCATCTTCCTTCAGCCTTCTGGAAACTGAGTGGTGTCATTTCAAAAAGGAAAAGAAGAGTTCAGCCCCACTCGCTCTTCCTCCCGACAGCTTCAAACTTCAATGTTTGAGATCTGCAATGGCACCTGCATCAGTGAATTTAACAGCTTCATTGGACTAGCTTTTACACAGCAGATACTATGCAGAGGAATGGGGGAAAATAGCAAAAAGGAAAGACAAATGAGCCTCAAATACACAAGGCTAGGAGCTGCTAAGTGATGAGCATGAATTCAGGCCCTAAAGCTACGAAGAGCTAGACTGCTTTTTAAAAGGCCTACTTAATTTTTAACAGTTTTTTCTTATAATACAGGAAAGTGTAAGAAACCATACACAACAAACAAATCCTTCATCTAAGGAAATCAAAGTACTGTTCTGAAGTAAAATGCCAGAGTGGCAGCAAACATTTTTAATCCTGAGGAACATACACAGTGTTTTGTTCATTATCGCTGGGAGAAGAGATGATTGGGATGATGAAGAGGGGGAATAACGTATGTGAGAAATTCGGCGCGAAAACACATTGAGAGTGAAAAACCTCACTTTCTCCAATTTCAGCTTTCACAACAATCCAGCAGACAGCTGCTATTTTTGCCCCACACTAACTTCACATCTAGGTTTTAAAACAACTGGCGACCTGGTTGTGAACAGGTATTTGTCATGAGCCACCAAAGAGATCAGGCGATGTTCTCTCATACTGCACTCGTGCAAGGACTTCTCCCAACTCTGAAACCACGAATAAATCCCATCACTGCTTCTACAGCACATCCCTCCTGTTCACCAAACCCAAGCCAGCTGCCCCTGTTTAATTACTCAAGTGCACAAGCACATAGCCAGGCAAAATCATGTTTTCCTCTTTCACAATCTTGCCACAGAGGTTCCTTCCCTTATCATATATATTCCAAGTTTGCTCAATA
Organism: Anser cygnoides; assembly: GCF_040182565.1. Taxonomy (NCBI): domain Eukaryota; kingdom Metazoa; phylum Chordata; class Aves; order Anseriformes; family Anatidae; genus Anser; species Anser cygnoides. The sequence goes on from NC_089878.1 coordinate 37,209,555, forward strand.
TTAACCTAAAAAGAAAGCAAAAAGGAATTATTTAAATCTTTATTTAAAATTTAGGTGAAGGATGAACATATTTTTTCAAAAGCAGCCAGCTCTTGTTTGACATCCTTATGAAGTGACCACATTTTTCTGAAGGCTGAGTTTAGTAATGGGAGCAGCTAGGGGCTGAAGTTCTTCAAAAACGTAGACCCCAAATTACCTGCTGCTGCCTCTAAGCCTCCTAAAAAAGATAAAGAAAATGAAGGCAGGGAAAACATTTGATCTTCCATCTTTCCTGGTAGAAATTCCTTCCTATCTTTTAAACACATTTAAGGCAAGTCCTGGAAGTAAAAGCATATACGCAGGTGAAAGTAATTGTATGATACCAGAGGAGATCTGGCTTTGAAGAAAATTGGAATTCTTCAGCGTATAACAAGTGCAAGTATCATGTTCCCCCTGTTTTTAATGTTCTGCAAAACTCGTGGGTGTGTAATGAGGTTTAGTCAAAGTCACGGAAAAAGGTTATTTACTCATGTGGTCCTGTTGATACATAGATTTCAAGGCTGAACCAGTCAATGGCATTTTGCCACTAACATCAAAAGGGTTGGGAACTTCCCCTTAGCAAAATTACATACAAAAGAACCACAAAGTTGTTATTTTTATAAAACTTTAAGACTAGCATAAAATAAGCATAAAGCTTTGCTCAAGATGACGTTAGCACTTGCCAGATTTCTGTGTAAGAACAGCAGTGCCCTGTTTCCAGTCAGCTTATTTGAAAAGGTGCCCTGGGATGTGCCAGAGAAAGCAATGGTGAAAAGAGCAGACAAATCCATCCCTCACCAAGCATGCTTACTGGGTTCCTGAAATCGTTATCTTCATTAACAAAATGGTACTGTCACATCATAGCAATGTGAACAAGCAAACCAGCTTTATGTCATTTTAGCAGATTTGTTAAAGAAAAAAAGTAATAAAGGAATACTAGATGAGTAAATGCCCTCAGCTTTCCAAAAGAAGATATAGGATTAAACATGCTTGAATGTCAAAGACATTAGTCACCAAACTGGGGGAGGGAGGAAGACACCACAAAAAATAACCCACAGCTGACAGTTATTTGTTTAATGAAACCACGGATGTGGACAGGGCAGACATATCCTGTGTGCTGTAGACAGTATTAACTTTCTGATTCATGCTGCCAGCACTGCTCACACTCCTGTAGAAAAAGAGAAACGTGCTGGCCAGGTAGCAACGTTGTGCCCACACTCAGAAAACGCTGTGCCACAAAAAGGATCTGGAGAAGCGGAGATAAACTCCCCCAGTGCAGGGAGCAAGTGTATGTGCGGCATACAGGTACACCTGTACCAACAACATCTAAAAGGACACAGCAGAAAGAGCAGCCTAGGAGTAATTTGAATGAAAAATGCTGTACTATGGGGGCTTCAAGTCTTACTCCTTCTGGCACAGGTAGTTCTGATTTAATACATTTCTGTGTTTCCACCTGCACAAGAGCCACAGACTTTGCCTTGAGGATGGTATCAATATCCATTGCATGAACAACAAGTATCTAACCAACTGTTCTCCTTCCAAACCATGCTGGAAGACCATTTCCATCATACTCAAGTGACTGCAATGCCATCTCATGTGTCTTCCTTAGCGGAAAAGTGTAACTCAAAACTTCTATCTCGCAGAGAAGTGCCTAAATTAGGACTTTTGGCTCGGAATTCCACGTTTCCCCTGAAACCACATCACCAGGCAGCTGGTAGCACAAGCCTCCCTGCTTGAGACACAGTATGGGCACCAAGGACTGCACCACAGATCATTTGTCAGGACTGGGCTCAATTCTAGGAGTGCTCAGACAATTTTGCATTCAACGGTTACTAAAAAAACCACTAAAAGCCACTGAACAGTTACCTTGAAACATCTAACTTGTTTTCCAATTACACCTTTATCATCTTTCTAGAAGGATGCTCAAACCTCTATGAATTCTCAAGTTAGTTAGTGAAAAAGTTTAGTAAACCTGTGAAATTTATCCTGAGAAATCACCAAGAATTAATTCTCAAAGGGAAAAAAAAAAAGAAGTCTCTTCTATTAAAGTTTGAACAGAACAAATCACTTGGGCACTGCCAGTATGGATTTCCACAAAAAAAGAAAATATATATACACACACACCCCTAATTAGTCCCTTCAGTCATTACAAGTAAGACATAAGCTAACTGTGATGAAATAAAACTCAGCAAATGTAGACCACCACATTAGGGCTGGTTAGGGTTCCCCCCCCCCCAAAATGTTTAAAATCACATTTTCTTTACTAAAAAACCAGCAGGAGTTGAAAACACCACCAAGTTACCCAGACTTAAAAATAACTAGTGGTATGTCACTGTTGAATCTATGCTTCTGTAAAGTTATTCTGTGTTGGTAAAAGTCACCATGCTTTCCCTTTATAGTCAAGCTCTCAGAAAGGAAATGTTGTAAGCAAATGACCCCCCACGCATTACATGAGCGCACTGCTGACTTCTCTCCTAAAGCTCACGACCACGTGGAAAGCACAGCACTTCTGAGCAACGTCCAGATTATGTAGTAACATCAGGACTATTGTCATCAGCAAACAGAAACATGGTACCTCACACTACATCGTACTCCCCAAGGACCAGACGATGAAAGATGCTGGCAGCTGCTGAAAAGAGAAAAGCTCAGTGAATTATAAAAGCTGCATTAAACCAGCTTTCACATTTGCTTCACAATTAAGGGACAAAGGTTTGTGAGGTGGGGAACAGAATCTTAAAACAGTGTTATCATGAAATCCAATATATAGGGAGGTCTGGATTTTTCACCACTGCCAGCCTCCTGTTATTTACATTAGCTCCGCAGCTGAAGCCTCAGTTGCCTGTATTTGAAACCTTGCTACTCATCGCTTGCTAATAGGCTCTTACCAGCCTCAAATGCCAGCTACATAAAGGATGAAACAACTCGAAGGGAAGAGAGACCAAGGAAAAATTGTTATGTCAGTACAATGATTCTGAGACTATTTTGTCTCTTGAGTTTGTTATTCTGCAGTTCTTTTATTTTTATGTGTATATATATATTTCACTTGAACTTTTCACAACTGTTATTTGTTTGTTGTAGTAGTTTAACTATGTGACAATGGATGGTTGGAAATCTAGTTAAAATTCTCTAATGCGTACCAGAATTACACATGCATCACGTTATCTTGTTTGGAAACATCACTGGATACAGGCCAGATAATCAGAATTTTAATTAACAGCTAATTAGAAACACAGGCCTTCTCTTGGAGACTCCCAGTAATCTCTAGATATCTCTAAGGTTGTTATCACATCTTTTACAACAACTGTTTTGCACTAATTGGAGTGATTCTTTTTTCTGCTTTTAATGCTCCATCCTGGCTTTTATGGGTTCACCACAAGCACGTGGTCATTAGTTGCAACTGATGAATTAGGCTAGAAGTGGGCTAAGAATCAAAAATTCATTCAAATTACAATACACTGAAAACATTGATTTCCCCCTAAAATTTAAGTTATATTTATACTTCAAAACCCAGTTCTCAGTAAATGGAAAACCTGATAAACTTCTGTTTTTCAAGTAGAAAAAAAAAAGACTGCGACAAATGTCTTAGAAGTTTTCAGATATTTCGGTGAATGAATTCCCTATTATTTCTGTTTAAAAAACCAAAGCCAGTCAGCTGAACCTCTTTAAGAGGAAGGAAGTGCTCAATACAGAATTCACCTTTGTCCCTTGGGCAGGGATATTTTTGATTAGCCTCAGCCTACAGAACTCAGTGCTGAATAGCGCAGGTAGGAGAAGAGAAGAACCGAGATTGTTCCGGGACTCAAGGGAATGCTAAAACATCCAGAGACGCACCCCAGGGATTTGAAATTGCTCAGTATCACTGTGGCTGCCATCCAGCCTCAATCATGAGACAGTGCTTCTCAATTGATATTAAGAAGGAATCCACTGCGCGACGCTGATTAGACCGATGCGTTTTGCTGACATTGCCAGAAACATTTATTTTAATACAGTGGAGTAGGTAGCTGAGGTTAATTTAAGTTTGACCTTGAAGAAAAAAAAAGAGGATATTATATAACAGATAGGACAGGTGTTCAGGGATATATATATATGGAAATATGAAGTTGTAAAAGCACTTCACCATTCAACCAAAATATTCAGCCAGTATTAAAATTGATGCTATATCCACCTGAGTCAACATAATTTACCCTTATCAAACCAAACAAAGGATTGGGCCCCATGTACACCCCCCTGGAATGAGACTGCGCTGGTGCCCCTGAGCTGCCCTGGCTGGGGCACAGGGCCACCAGGGGAGCACATTGGTGCTGGCTAAGACAGATCACTGCGTGCAGCGATACAGGGGGAGCTCACCAAGTTGCCACCACGATTCAAGCTGTCCTTCAAACAAATGACAGCAGCTCTCCGAACTTCAGCCTGATGCTTTTGCTAGGGAAAGGCACAGAGCAGCTCCAGTGCCCTGAAATGCTTTCTGGAAGCACCCGCAGAGAACAGCGATCACTCTGATTGCTGCCCAACTCCTGATTCTGGTGAACAAGGTAAGTGAGAGGGGAGAGCCCCCAGCTCCTGCACACTGAGCCCCAGGGAGCAAGTGCACAGAAAGCACATTATTTTTTTTCCCTGTGATCAGGATGACTCAAATAGCTGAGGGCCTGTATTTGTGCTCCTACCTCAGCAAAGTTTTATTGTGATTTACCTCTGAAATACCTATTAAAGAAACAAGCAAGGCACTTTGGTGGCTTTCTCTATTTGGATGGTTTAAAACACCTCCTTGCCTTCTACCTTTCCTTCCTCTCAAACATAAAAGGAAATGAGATCTTTGTTGGAAATTTGTATAGTTATTATCTAGGCATATGGAAGCACTGTACTATGCCTCAAGCTAAGAAATACTGTATCTTTGCTTTTCAAAGTGGCTGAATCAAGCCTCAGGAAACACAGAATTGATACAACCCAGACACACAAATCACTTTCAAGTAGACAGTCAATCTCATTTCTCTATCCGTTTATATCCCAGAACCTAAATGTTTCTCCTCTCCTTTGACCAGGGATTAGGTTGGCATGGCAAAAGCGTTCTGACACAGCAAAACAACGTACACGGGTATTTTTCAATCCGAGTCACTCAGAATTATGTATGTCTGACACAGTTCGTTCCAAATTATAGACAGAAAGGCGGTATTTGGATAAGAAGCCTTATCACTACACAAGTAAACTTCAGTGCTAGCTCTACGTCATACAGAACACACCATGCTTTATTTAGCAGACTTCAAAGAAACTATTAACAATTTCTGAGGTTATAAACACAATCTGCTCTGAAAGGCTTTATACACTTCAGTAAGCCAGAGTCAACACTAGTTCTAGTCCAACATTTCCTACTGACTCCTGGACAGCATTTTTCTTTTCCCTTTTGCTTTTCCATCCCTGTACGAGCCTCCTCCAGTCGTTACAGTGCTGCAGTTCTGCTCCTGCAGCACTCAGGGTGGAGTTCAGCTACAGCTAACAACACGCAATTTGATTATTTCTCTGTTTTGTATTGAAACTTTCACAGGCCTCGCACGGAAGAACACGTGGAAGGCTGCACCCCTGGACCCCAGGTTAACAAATATCTGATCCCTCCTACCAACAGACCTGATCAACCAGTTACTTCTCCCCAGCGTGGAAAGTGACCTTTGCTCTTCCCCCAGTTCAACTAGAGACCCGTTTCAGGAATAATTTATAATGCAGGCAGTATTAGTGCAATAAGTTTACAGCCAAACAGCTCTCCCAAGAGAAATTATTGGAGGCCCCTTGAGTTTTGGTCCTAGGGCAGGCATGCTGGAGCTGTGCACCAGAAACAACAGCCCCTACCTCACCTTTCTCATCTTCATGAAATCTGCTACTCTTTCACTATAATAACTGCCTCAAGGCTTCTGTAAAGAACTTGCCTTTCCATTTAACTTCCCAGACTCTTAACCGCCTACTAAGCATAAAAAACAACACACTTTCCCCAGACCTACCCTTAGCTGAGATAGCTCTCACCACCACCACCCCCATTATTAATTTTATTTTCATATCTTTAAGCTTCTACAACTCACCCCATTTATCCTGCATAGCTCTACACTTCTGAATATCCATTCTTCAGGTAGTAAATCCTAGAAACAGGAAACTGTATTTCTTTTAGAGCACCTTAAAAGCATTCCTGTCTTTTGTTTTCTGCCCTTGCCCCCTGAATCCTTATGAGGTCCAGGTGTTTTCCACCAAGTCCAATGAGGAGACACCTGATTAAAGAATCTCAGCTGACCTGAACTTTTATCCTCCTTAATCACACCTGACCTGAACCCATTGCACCTGAAAAAAAGGCGAAATCCTGACAAATACTTTCTAACTTTCATCTCTGGTCTTTTAAAAATTGTATAAGACACCATAATTATGCATGAAGTAAAAATAAAATTAAATAAAATTTAAAAATGGAGCAAGTAAAGCAGTGGCTGGTGTGATCCCAGTATCTGCATGGTTTATAATGCTGGGGGAGGCCCATATTTGCTGTGAGCCAGGTATCTCTTTCAAGAAGACTGAGGTGCTTCTGCAGATCTTTAGATGTCTGCGTAACCTTAGCCAAAACATTAGCAGATGAACGGTAGCTCTTGGATCTCAGCTTTAGACCAAGTACTTAAATACTTCATAAATTTCAAATTAGTGTCTAGGTCTTGGGGGGAGGATCCGGTGATAGAGTTTATAAAGTTATAATCACTGCCATCAGATAAAGCTTAAAAGAAAATGATGGATATGTCTAGGCTTACCTGCCAACAGGGCTATAAAAAATAAAGAACAAAACAAACAGAACTGGAAATGGCATTAATATCTGATTTTAAAATAAAATTGATTCTAAGTTCAAGCAACTTCCTTGTGGTATTGTTTAGTTCGCTGCCTTTCTTGCACTGTTTTTCTTATACAAAGAAAAACATTTTTAAGTGACATGTCAAAGTTATACATCATCAGGCTGGTGTATCATGGTTCAGAAAATTTAAAAAGCAGCAGGTTGCTAGGACCCCTGGTTAAAAAGCAGCTTTCCAGGCAATGGTTTTGACATCATTTTTTCTTATTGGCTATCGATATTTCCAACAAATTATTTTTACACCTCAGCCTGTGGAGTCATAGAGAACAGGGATGGACATCTCTAATTAGCAGCTGCAAACACCTGCTTTCTTCTTATAGTTTTCTGTTCGTTTTTTTTTTTTGTTTGTCATTTTGTTTTGTTTTGTTGTTGTTGTTGTTTGTTTGTTTGTTTTAAACACGCTAATTCCCTGCAGTTTTGCATATTTTGTACAGTTTTCTTGAAGTTACTTGTAACTGATTGAAGTTGGATACTAAATTAACATTCATCTGAGTACTTAAAAGTTTCACACTTACTGAAAAGTAAGTTAGAGTTTACAAAAAATAAGTCTCTTTAACTATATGTATTACTCATGCAAACAGTAATCTTATTTAAAAATAATTTTAGGTAAATATTTTGCAAAGTAGTACAACTGAGGAGGTGAACCAAAATTCCAAATCTGAGTGTCAGTATGATCTTCTGCCTCACACAACAGAAAACCAGTATGGAAGAAACTAATGCTTTCCAGGGACACTATTGATACATTTCTGTGATCTAGAAAGGATGCTTGCCACAGGCTGAGACAAACATTAAGTTTTTTCCCCAATATTTCTTTTTCCTTTTCTACCTTTCCCTTGTTGGTTATGGTGAACACAGACTAGTGTCATAATTATTTTTTGTCCATATACTTTCCAGTAGAATAGCAAACATCATATATGAAGTAGAATATAGAGAATAGGTCTATAATGTGACATCACAATTTTGTATTGTATTTGCATATTAATGGTGCTGGTGGGAAGTACAAATTGAAAGAAGTTATTAGAATATGTAAGCTGAATTTTCCTGCATAAGCCATTTTCATATCATGTCACCATAAAAAAAATTGTGATGAATGTTCCCCCTGAAGCTGACAAGTTACAAGGGCTTGTACTAAGGGAATAATAACTCCAAGATTCATAAAAACGGTAATTACTTTATCAACCTTCTAGTCACATTGCAGACAGATACACTGAATCACTCCAAAATAACACTGACATAAAATTAGACTTTACGTTGATATTATATTTTTTACCTGAGGTGCCCTTTAAAAGAAAAGTCCAATATATTACAAATTAGCCCAGAACCAAACAATCTTGTTTATCTCATGCATCTAAATAATGAGGTAAGGCTGGATGGGTTAGAGAGAAAAAGGAGTAGACAGCAAGAGGAGAGAAGTATTTGAGAATGACACTGGCCAAGGAATAAGTGACTGTGTCTTATGGCTATGAATAGCAAAGGTTAAGAAGTTGAAGGCTCCTGATAAGGCACCATCTTCTTGGACAACCTCCTAGGAAGGACAGTAGAGACAAAAAGACTCCATAAACCCAATCAGCTGAAAACAGAGCTGGATTAATTTATAAAAGAGGTTATGCGGTGGTGCCATGACCCAGTAAGGTCCTCTCATCCCACATTCCACTCGCTCCATCCATCACCACCTCAGCTGCCAATGACATTCACAAATGACGCCTAATTAACGTGAAAATCCCTTTTTATTTCCTGTGTGAAACTGCCCCGTGTATCTGCACCTTCACAGGTACAGAAATGATCAGAGACAGCTACCTGCATTAACAAAAATAGATCTTGTCTCTGGAGGTAGACCCGGCATGATTTTTCAGAGCAAATCTGGAACCTATAGAGAAGACAGCTGAGAAAAGTAGTGCAGTCTGCAATAGAGAAGACAAAATGCTAATTGTGACCGTGTAATTTCTTACTAAGCAAGGTGGGGATCTCTGTACTCCATCCTCAAACCCTGTTTCGCTGTATAACATCTGCGAAGTGACAGGGACCTGCTGACACCTTTGTCCTCACATCCCAATCCTTCCAAAGACCTAACTGTTAGGCATTTGTTGTGTCCAGTCCTTCATCAGTATGCCTGAGAGATAAGGGATGCTACCATGGAGGGTGGGTGGTAGAAGTGTTTCATCTACTTGCTCAGAGCTGAGCATTTAAGCAGCATGTGTTCTGTGTTTTGTGACAGGGGGCAACTGGGGGGCAGAAAAGAGGAGCTCATTACTTGTTCATTGTTATTTCTAATTACTTCTTTCTCATCGCTTCTCACTCACTACTTGCTGTTGTGCATCCTGGAGGGCTACTAACGTCACTGGTGTGTTCGCCCCCATTTTGGGGGGCAAAATTTTAACATGCAATTTGTCTCACCCAGCAGATCAGTTTACCATTTTCTAGAATATTAGGTTTCTGTTCTGGCAAAACACAGCTTTAGACACTAGAAGATTTTTGACATTCTCACTTATTGGTGTTCTCACGGTGTTCATCAATTCTCAATCAGGAAAGCATTGGGCCCTGAAACACATAGTCAGTTTGGGGTGGAAACAATGGGATTCAACATATTTCTGTGCATAATTTCCATTGAAATGCATGGGATATACAAATATATAAGATTAGAAATGTCTAAGATAAGAAAAGTGATTACAATTTTGAAGGCTACACAACAGACCGCAGCAGAAAACCATCTTCTAAACAATATTGAATTTTGTTGTTGTTGTTGTAGGTATAAAATTATTTTGATTGCTCTCCCTGTGTGAGCATGAACTACATTTACTAAAAAGTTTTCATCGCATTATTTTAATTTCTAATGAGTCCTTATGCCAGAGCACCAATACAGCTGGACATTTTTCAGCAGAGTCATTTGCAGCTGGAAGTCTCTCTGCAGAGTAACTCTATCTCCCCTGTGAGCTTCCAGGCTAAATCCAGCCTGAAGAGGCAATAGCTCAGCCTTTGTTCCAGCTCAGTCCTTGACCTTTTTGTTTACAGTGCTAATAGGGATAGCAGTTACTCAGATTCAAAGTGGCATTTTTGAGATGTGAATAATCACATGAGAAAACGGACCAAAACAGTCAGTACATTCACAGTGCCTGCCTAACTGAGCCATTAGCTACTTAGGATTCGGCCACTAGCGCTGATCTGTATCAGAACAGAGACAGTGACCTATAGGAGAAATAATCCATATCCCATTACCAACTCTCTGAGACATTTCTTCCTTCTAAAGTCCAAGATTTTCAATGACATCCTTCTAAAAAGGCTCTCTTTCATGTCGCTTTTATCATCCTGACCTTGCTCTAGTGGGAATTTCAGTTCTGTCCTTTGAGACATGCAGATGATGCAAAATTTCGCTCTCTCCTCTTGCTGCACAAAGATCCAAAGAATAAAGCTCCAGCTTGTGACTGGGCTGTCCCCCTCTCCTGCGTGACCGGCCGGGCAATGTGTGCTCCTGGTCACGAGTCTGCAAGCGTGTCTCGCTGTCCCTGCAGCGCCAGCCACGCTGCAAAGGGAACACGCCTTTCTATAGGAAAGCTATTGATTTGATGTATTAAATAGGTATTATACACCAAATACATTTACTGAACTGCTTCTTGCAGCAGTGTAAGTTATCCCGTTTGACAATAGAGTCTTCACAAGTGGGAAAATGTGACATTCGAGACACCAAATAACTGCCCCTGTGTCTTGCTTGGCAACCAAAGGTCACTGATTACAGTCCTGGAGATCTTAACATAGCTTTTCTACAGTCCCCTGTAATACTCCTTGAATGAGCATAAGACACTCTATGCTGAACCACTGCGGCTTGGACTTCCTTAATTATATGGGAATAAGATAAAGATTTCCCCAAAGCACTGCAGTGACTCAAAGGCACTCAGGTTTGCCCAACTAATGGGGTCAAAACCTCTGTAAATGTCAGGTTCACAGGTATCATGACTCAAGGGCTATGGCCTTAAGTACAATGCAGGCAGGAGAGTTGTAATTATGACACTTAAAACTATTCAGAAGACCGAAACCATGCATTAAGTATAAATGGAGAGTATAAAAAAAAAACTGTACGGCGACTAGACTGTTTGCTACATCCAGCCATGGGTTTAAGGTTACCAATTCAGAAAATTCAGCACTTATCACTGCACTTTGCATCTGACTTTTATCAAAAAACGGTTATTTTTTGTATCTTGGGGCCAGAAACGCACAGGAAATGAGTGAAGAGTACCTGAAGAGATGATAGAGGCTGTGTTGTTCTGAATTTCTGATGCCATATTACTACCCTTTATTATGGCTTTGAAAAGCAAGATCCTTGAGGAGTAGAGGATTTTCACCACCAGTGTTGGGGTCCTACACAATGACTGGAGCATGAGAATACTATCTGTAGGACAATGAGTCTAAACTGTTGCAAAAAGAAGAGTGTTTTTTGTTTGTTTGTTTGTTTGTTTTCCTTTCTTTTTGGAGCTTTGATCAATAAGTACTAAAATATCCTTCAAAGTTCATAAAAGCACTTCTCTGTATATCGGTGGACTCTTGGCCCCTTCTAACTTGATTCACGGCCTTAATAAGTTCAGTCATCTGTTCTTCCCTTCGAGTCTCACTTGAATGTGGAGAAAAGCCTTTTTTTGATTTATCAGCCCCGGAAATTCTGTAGTAGCAGTATGTACAGCACATCCAGCAACCGTTTCCTTTCAACTACACTGAGGTTGTACAAGTAAGGCCTCTCATTTACAGTTTCCTTGATTTCACAGATGAAGAGAGGAAAGCCATTGCCCACTACAGTGTTTAAGAGGCTTGTAAAACGTATATACAAATCTTAACTAATCTCCCCAGGAAAAGGAGAGTTGCTGCTCCGGTTTCAATTTCCCTGTAATTTCAATGTATTTAAATTTCATATGAAGTTGATACAAAGAAAAGTGGCATCATAGAAATGTTATTAGCCATCTGACTTTCTATGCAAATCTATAGCCATGAAAGATTACTGGAAATCACATGGTTAAAGCACTGCAGTACATGTAGAAAACGTAGCAAGTAAGGTCAAACTTGCAAGCAAATTCACATGATAAGAAAGAATTGCTTTGATGATTTTTAAAACATCATAGTCATACTATATTGGGTCACCCACACTAGCTTGAATCTTTTTTTAAAGTTATAATAAATTGAAAAATCCAATTTCTTGGATGAAATATTTTTAAGTCAAATTCAAGCTTGATTGAAATGTACTTGCAGGATTTGCAAAGTAAGCCAAGTCTGCAAAGCAATCAAGAAATTTTGACGTAGGTATCTGGAATAATGTGTCATACATGCTCTCCGAGCTTCCAATGTGAAGGGTCCCTGTGATGTACAGGAGAGGGGAACTCTGGGATTCAGCATACCTGGTAGGCATACTCCGTTCTGGTGGAACTAATATGTTTAGTTGCTTAAGCTTAATGGGGAAGATTTAAAGAAGTATTTGAATATGCATTAAAAAAAAAAAAAAAAAAAAGGAAAGCTGTGTTTCTCATTATAGAAAGTTGAAATAAAATAAAAATTCCTAACTTTCAAATGACTTTTAGTGCTCTTCTACTTGTCCTCTCTATCAAACAATACTGCATTAGCTGCTATGCTCTCATTTAGGCAGATAACTGCGATCACAGCAGTAATTTGGGCCTGAGCTAAGAAAACTCTTGCATCTCTTTTGCTGTGATAGATCGAGGACTGACACATGACCTGGACACCCCTTTTGGCCTGGAACACAAAGATGCTGTACATGTCCTAGTTGTTTCAGAATACATTTTGGGAAGCCTTCATCGTGCCCACATGACTGCGTAAAATTTTATATAACTATTTGTTTTTAATCCAGTCATCTGTAAATGAAATGGGTGATCTAACATCTTGCCCACTAGTGTCTGTTGGATGCTCTTTGAGGATTTCTGGATATCAAAGTATAATCAGACTTTTTGCTGAGAAATAAAGTACTTTTCTTCCGTCTCCCTCTGGTTGCAATGGGATTATCAGGAGAGGGATTTGCTATTATTTTATTCTCTGGCAGCTTTAAAAGAGAATTGAGATATTATATGTTTCCTTGGAAGTCCTTGCAAGATTTTGTCTTTTCAAGTGCTTGAAGCTGCAGTGCCCCTGGATCTCTTGCGACGAAGAGCTCTGACCTCTCTGCAGCAGCCTCGGTGCGCTGAGCATGGAAAGGAGGCAGAGGGTCCTGCAGCTCAGCCTGCATGACAAAATCCCTTGCACAGTGAGGACCCTCCCCAAAGACGTTGGTGCGGGGGTGTTAAAATAGAGAGCAGAAAGCTGGGCTATGAAGGAATACACACAGCGGGCTATTTCTGGGTGAGGTGAACTGGAACGAGCTCTTGTTTCTGTAGCAGTTGGCAGAGCCGAAGCCAGCTGGCAGAAGAGCCCCAGAGCAGGAGAGGAGTTTTGGATGAAGGCAAAGCCAATGCAGAACCTGTTTTCCACAAAAATCCTCTTGTTGAGATAACATTAAAGGCGGTAGTCCTGCAAAAAGAGCCTAGTGTACCCACTGTTCCAGGTATGCCATATTCTGTAGCTCAAATAATATTGTCCTGTTTTCTCTGTTCTTTTTTGAAAGAAGTAAAAATAGTAAAGAACTTGAAGTACTTGTGTCTCGACCAAACCCCTGTAGCTATCTCCCGTGCTTTTTGTGGGGTTGACTTCCACTGCATACATCACGTTGCAGGGAATAATACATTCACACTACAGACTTACACGCACTCTGCTCTGGCACGTTAGGAGGCAGCAAAGCCGACTTCAGTACACCTCTACCAGTATTATTTTTTTATGTGGGCTACCAAAGGACAAGGCAGTTTTAAACAAATCTTTCATGTCATCAAAGAAATCCTCACATCACCAGTCATTTGCTGGGACAAAAAAAAAAAATATCTACATATTGCTTGAGGGGAGCTTTTCTGCTGTTTTACCGTATTGGTAATAACAATTATTTCCAGAAGTTCAGAGCAATGAAAACTTATGGGAGCGTATGGCAGGTGTGACATCTCTGCCTTTTACAACAGAATCAGCACAGACTCTTCACTGCTTTTTACCTTTAAAATTATTTTAAATTGGCTTGTTGGGACCAAGCTGATTTTCCCCAAACTGTGTCTCCAATTCTGCTCTAGCTTTGAAGACGAGATAGTTGGCAAACCTTATAAAAGCCCCGCTGTGCACACAGGCTTTCTGAAAAGCTTGAAGCTGCCTTCACTGCTAGGAACCGCACTTCTCAAAGGCTTCCTTAGGCACCGAGCACTGAGCAGTGCACTCCTGAGCTCTGCACACATTGGAGCTCACCGGTGGGGAGGTACATGGTGGAGGATGAGGGGACCCAAAGGGCTGCAAACCTCTGTGAGCCTCCCCTCCCTTAATTACTCCCACGAGGCTGTTTCAGGAAAGGGCTTGGGGTATTTCTCACATCTTCATCAGTCCCCAAGGTACCCTCAGAAGGAAAGAGCAAATGCAAAGAGCATCAATATGTGGGCTTAGCCTTAAATTGCCTGTCGTGCCACAGAGGTAATGTTACAATTACCGGCTTCTGTTGGCCTTGCTGCAGAAGGATTTCCTTAAGTTTTCACACAAAAGGGGAGAACGGTACAGAACGCTTTCCCTTTAAATACCCTCATTCTAGATGCATCTGACACAAATATTTTTATAATTATTGTTTTTTAATCTACCTGCAGTTTCTTTTCAGAAAGACCGCTCTAAAATCCTGTCATTTTTGGTACCGAGACGCTTGTATTTGCAACCAATACGGGGTGAGCAATGAGCTCTGTGTCGATATGAATCTGCCGTGAATCTGCAGAGGCAGATGCTCTTATTAAACCACAGCTTTATTTGATGACCCAGCGAGTACAGCAGCATGCGAGTGATTTCTCTATCAACCCCACCTTTCGGCACACAGGAAAAGGTGATGGTTTTCCTCCCAGAAATTTCACTAAGAGACAGGAAAGTATGAGTAATTTTATCATAAGGCAACTAGCCTCCTGATATGCCACCAACAACTTTTAAAATGTGTGAACTTGAATTAATAATAAACTAAGACCCAAAGAAGGAAGGACCTAATAGGAAGGACCCTTGCTGGAAGCACAGGGTGTGCCACAGTGCATCAGGCAGCTGAACTTTCCTATTTGGAAGTGGCTCCTGAAAAAAGTAACTAACTTATACCTTTTTGAATATTGCAATCTTTTACCATAATCCTGTCCAGCATTGTAATAAGGGACTAAGAAGCATCTACAAAAAACATGAAGTAACACAATTAGTTTTTTTTGTAAATGGTATGCAAAGTAACAACTGCATTATCATCTGTAGTAAAAAACACTATCCTCTGACGATACATTTCTCTGTCTAGACAGAGAAAAGTGAGCTATGATCCATCCAAGCAGTAAAAAGACACTTCAGCTGTTGATTTCCTCAAGCCAACTCTGTAAAAATGGTGGCAGGATGTTTTAAGCAGAGGGCCTTCATTTGCAAAATCTGCTCTCGTATTTTGCTGGAACCAAATTGCTCTGACTTCGGGATGCAAGGCAGGTACATTCATTCTGGCAGCCTTTTAATCGAAACTCGTCTCTGGCAGAAAGGCAGTTCTCATGTGTGACAGTAATGTAGATTTATGGAAAATAATAAGGCGATCAGCTGCCCTGTAGAGTTATTATTTTGTTTCATTCAAAAAAATAAGACACTGAGACTAAACTGATGGGTTGATGTATGCAATGACATGCGATGCCTGTTTCATAGTTCAATGATGTTAATCGAAAAACTCCCATTGCCTTCACTTACGAATCAGCCAGCAAGTTTAAAAACAAGGCAAAACAAAAACTCAGTAAGAAAAAAAAAAAAAAAAAACAACTAGTACTAGGTAAATACCAGAACAACAGCCATTTTATAAATATCCAAATAGTTAAAAGAATTTCTTCTGAATGTCCCTTTGTGTTCCTTTGGTTTTGATACTTAAGCAAATTTAAGACAAGATTAATCACTGAAGCAGTGCATTTAAAATTAATATCCCAGAATATGTATTGAATATTATTAGATGAATTTTAAATTTATAATCATGTTTATACAAAAGTAATTATGACTTTTTTTGTTCATCTACCTCCTGATTATAATCTCATCCTAATAATAAACTCTGCCAGATCGATCCAAGTTCTTTCTTTGACTTTATTGTGCATGGGAGCAGACACCTAGCCAGAGAATAAAACGTACTGCATGATCTGGTGCATCCAATTAAAGCTGCTTCTGTTTCAAACACCAAGCTACAGAAGCACTCAACACTTCTCACACAAAATCCTTCGCAAAAGATTCCTGGGAAAAGACTGCTAAGAAATACTAATGAGCAGCAAAGAATACTACTGAAAAAAACTCATCGGGCAGAAATTAAAGATGATGCAGTTGCACATACATATGCTCATCTTTTCTGCTATGACACAAGGAAACATGAAAGTCAGAAAAAAACGTTGTGTCAACTTTGAGACAAAACCCTGTGTTGAAAGTACAACTGCACACAAGACTGTTGTGTCATTCCTCTTTTTGTTTATCAGGCCAGACACATTTTCAGGAAACCTGCTTTTTTTCAATTTTGTAATTAATATTTTCAAAACTTCATTTCAAGCACATGAAATTGTTTATGCTGAAATAGCTGAAAGTATTTAAATCATCTGGCTTCACGCCTATTTTTATAGTGGTAAAAACTGCGGGTTTCAATAAAAAATCATTCATTTAACCACAAGCCAAATATCATGGTCTCAGGCAGGTCAAGTTGAAAAGAAGATAGTTTTCCATCAGGATACAGACTAGCCAGAAAACAGGATGCATTACACACTGTAAATATTAACACAAAACAAGCCCAGGAATCTCTTGGCTGAGTGTTTCTCCACTCGGATGCTTTTGCGATGTGAGCACCTCAGTGGAAACATTTCTGTCGCTTCTTTTAAACCCCGTAGCTTGATCCTGAGCCTTTGCCACATTACATGACCTAATAACAGGCATCAGCTGTTAAATGGAGACTCCTCTCCATCACGTGCAATTAAGAACTATCTGAGACGTTTCTCATCAAAGGGAAGATACCATGACATTTCTGATTTACATCTAAGGGGGCTTACGTTCATCCCAGTGAGCAGTACCCCAAGGGAGGCTGACTGCATGAGTCCGCTCTGGGGAAGTCATGCTGCAGTAGCTGCTTCTCACCAAACTGCTTTATTTGTACAGGACAGCAAAATCATTTTAAACTACCAGGTCCAAACTGTGTACCGCCCTGTCAGCCTTCATAGATAGTTTATAACTCAAGAGAGAGCAAACTTATCCAGTCACTATCTGATACTTCCATTTCCTTGCAAAGTTTTTCCTTTTTCTGTGGAAAACATGTACTTACTCCTAAGTCCCAACAGCATTATTTTTTTTTTTTTTTACCAAGAGATCAGTTAATCTTTGTAGACTGTTCAAAGCAGTGATTGGGTAGATAAGACTCTAGCAAAGTAAATGAAATAGGAGGGTACTGGAATGGCTAGCAGTGCTAAAGGTCCCCGTGTCAGAGTTGTGCCCATTTTGTGCTCCAGATTTTGTCGAGGCCTTCACAGGCTCCGCTGGATGAGCAGGGGGGAGGCACCAGGCAACGGCACTGCGCCAGGACTGAAGCACTGGCCTTTAGTTATTCCCCATCTTCCCCAGCTTCTTCTTCCTAGAACATCTAAAATTGCTCCTTTGAAGGGATCGTGCAGCCAAAATCCCTCGCTGGATGCGAGTGCTGCCTACAGGCCAAGGCCTGTTACCAGATGGGGCGAGCACTTCCCTGGCTGCACTGCAACGTGGAATACACTTTGCGAACCTAAGTGGCAGCAAACATTTAGGATCACCATATGCTACCCTTACTTATTCTCTGTAACTTCTGCACAGCCTTCAGCTATGGCATCAGCCAAACTCCGCTGTTGATATTTGGATTATTTGCTTCGCGCGGCACATCAAGTGGCACAAACATAGAGGGTCTCATACTCCCGTGGCAGTGAAACTTGGAGAGGCAGCGCATTTTTCCTCACTCCTCATCAGGGTTTTGAGTCCAGTCCTGACATTGATCAGCTCACAAAACTCCGAGTGATCTCAACGAGAGTTCATATATAGCTCAACGGAAAAGTGGGATTTATTAACACACTGCCGGAGCTCGCGGACTGCTGCTGCTACGTTATTGATCGGATCCTGTGAAACGGCATGTCTACCCAGGGAGATTATGGATATAATCAAGTAAGGGACATCAGACTGACTGATATTTGTACAAATTTCATATTGCTTGTTATTTTCCTGGTGCTACGTGCAGGGAAACGGAGCAACAATATAGGTGGGGAATAATCTCTAAAAAGTGACTACAGAATGAGCTTACAGAAACTAAGTGGCATTTACCCAAAGCAAGAAAAGATCCTATCTGGGCCTTATCAACAGTACTTTTCAAGGTATGAAGTTCTCACAATAGCTCTTTCTTGTTTGGGGTTATTTTTTCCTCACTTAGCTTTAACCTTTCTGGCCAATCCACCCCTACAATTTCTTCCTCATGAAAAATCCCAGCTGACACTGGCCTGAGGTCTGCCTACCCATTCTAGGATTTGGAAAACAAGTTTCCTTCCCATGTGATGTGCCTGGGCTCAGGGCTTCAGGTGGACTTTAATCAAATTCACACTGCCCTTTGCTTGATCTGAACAATCAGCTCAGAAAATTTCTCATTATGGTATTTGTAAGAAGAAATAATAACCTGTCTTCCTGCAAGCAAACACAATTTCAATGAACAAAATTAACGGCTGTTTCTGTTAATTTTTTCCTCCTACTGATGTGATAGGTTATACATGAGGTGTAATTACAATAGTGTCAACGTCTCTGTTGAAAGAGTTAATCCGCAAGGAAAAAATCCCACCAGTAAAAAGAAAAAAAAAAAAAAAACATGCTATTCAGATGAACTGTTTATTTGGTAGCTTTTCTGTGATCAAATTGAAGCTAAACTGAACTGCTGAAACAATAAAAGTAAATTGTTGCTTGGGGTTTGCAAACCTCAATTAAATAAATATTACGCAGTAAACAACATTCTGGATTTTAATTAGGATAAAACAACTGAAAAAGAAGTTACCAACCATTTACCTTTATCTCATAGTAACCTTCAAATATTTCTTATCTTACATGAGAGCATATAACAGAGGTATAGCTTAAAAAAAAAAAAAAAAAAAACGCACAAATGAAAGCTCCAGCTTTACTTTCATCAGTACCAAGAAGTCATCTTAATATACAATTCCCCTCCTGAAAAGTTTCCATAAAACTTTAAATTAGATAAATATAGGTATTCATGGTGGTTTTCTGCTTGCAGCTTTTCAATTACTTTTAAGAAAGCAAAACATTTTGAAAAAAAACGTGATCGATTAGTTGCACTCTCTCTAACAAGAAAAAATAACCATCTAATTATCCAGGCATACAAAAGTGAATGCTAACTGGGGGGTAACTAATTTTAAATGGCAGCTACCAGGATGGAAAATCATGGCTGATTTTGCATTTTTACCAGTAGGTGTAATGCAATGTGATACAGTATTTTCAGTATCCATTTGCTTTTTTGTAATGCTGTGCACTTTGTAACAGAGTTGATTGCTTTGTTCAGTTGCTGGCATACCTTTTGCAGTGGAGTTAAAGCAGATTCCTACTGAGACAGAAGACACCATCCATGCTCCCATCTCCCACCAGTTTGCTCCAGCCTCGCAACCGGCTTCCTACAGCAAGCTCAAGCTGCCTTTCCATGGCAGGGAACAGTGTGGAACAAAGAGTAAGCTGTAATATACGTTATTATGGCTTAAAGAAGAATAAAATGCTGTGTTACTTCTTCACACAGAGCAGCCAACAGACCCCGAGACGTGCCCTTTGGGTGACTCAGCAGTGGCACACGCATCGCACGCGAGGCCATAGGATGCGGGATGGGATGCAGAGAGGCACTCACAGCACCAAGTGATGCGCTGCTCACGGGTGCCTCCAGATCCACGCCACTACGTCCCAATCACTATTTTCTCTGAAGGAATAAAAAATAACACCTACCACCCATGCTAACAATGGATGGGAATGTCTCCCCAGGGAATGTGCTGGCTGTGAGCTCTGTGAATAAAAGCCATAACTTGTTCCTGCCCCCGGGTGGCTTCCAGCTGCCCACAGGTCTGTCTGCAGGCTGCCAGTCCCCTCTCAATGTGGGTGAACCCTCAGGGCCTCCAGGATTTTGGTTCATCTGGGAGGAAAAAGCCAGGATAAAAACCCCTCCCCTGCATCGGGCAGGCTGAAGAACATCACCTTCACAAAAAAATGTATTTATGGACACCGAGTGTTCAAGTGTCAGTTAATGTCACTTAAGCTGTCTTTAAAAAGGTGAGATTCTAGCCTCCTTATAAATATCGTTCCATTATTCAACAGCAAGACAGCACATTCTCAGTGGAGACAAAATTATCGGTCTAAAAATGAATCCATAAGCTAGTAAAGAAATAGCAATGGCATTTCTATGGGCTGACATTTCTGCACAATGTAAGCTATTAATTTCCTAATTACTCAGGTAACACTATTCCAGTGGGTAGCTCAAGCAACAATTTAAATTGAACCTTAAGATTAAAAAATTTGGCCTAAAGGCTTGGATTTCTATCTTCCTTTTACACTACAATCCCTAAAAGAAATTAGCAGGCTCAAATTTTTTTGTGGCTCACACCAGAGAGGAGAGGAGAGCACCTCGCTGCTGAGCCCCTGTCCTGCCATGGAGCAATAGTCACAGCTGCCACATGGTCTCTGGCAGAATGGTATATTTTGACTTACTTTTCTATTTCCCAGAATACCATCTATCCCCCCAAACTGTTTTTTACCATTTCTCTCTCTCTCCTTTTTAGCATGCTGTTAAAACATTTGCATTCACACCTGTAGCAATGCAATTGCTAGGATGCTCACAGACTTCCTCAGTATGAGAAGTTTAAGGGAACACTTTATATCACACGTGTAGGTGTCAATACCTTCTGCTGCTGCTTCTTTAGGTGATGATTCCCTAAATCAGCTTTTAATACCATTTTATTAAGTAGCCAATCCTTATGAAATGTCATTACACCAGCCCCCTGCTCCTGGGTAACCTTCACCAACCTGATAGGGAACATTTAGGTAGGAAAAGAACCTTTTATTACTATTATTAGCAATGTGGAAATGAGGGATTTTTATTTTTTTCCCCCAAGAAAATGACAGAATGATCTGTAAACAGCAGGCCAAAATGTCAACTCAGATTTGCAGCGCGGGTCTCCAGCCGTTCCCCAGCCAAGACTCACACACTGTCTCTGGCAAGCCAGGCCAGCGCTGCAGCCCAGCCTTAGCTGACAGCAGTCCTCTTGGCTCTCTTCGTTCCCTGCCTCTCATCTGCTCCCCTGAACTCCCAGTCTCCTTGCTAGCATTTGTTCTTTCCCACAGAAAGATACGCCCCTAGAATAGGGTTCTCGTCCCTCTGGCAGGGACAATGCCCCAGCAGTCTGATCCTGCATTACCCAGAGGATAACTGCTGAAGGGCAAAAGGAAAGATTTCCTCCGCCCTTACAAACGTATCACCTTCACTTCCATGTGACCGACAGCTTCCAGGTTTACAGAAGAAAGATTGGCAGTTCTGTGATGTGGAACATCAAGCTAAATCCAACCTAATTCATTTAAAAGAAAATCCATCTTTTAACGCTTCAGTTGGTTGATTTTTTTATCAGCATAACACAGAGCCCATAGCACAGCTGACTTCAGAAGTGACATTGGGGCTATTTCTTTCTCTCCTTGTTCCCAGCCTCTCAGCATTTGTTTGGATAATGCATGCAAAGAAATGAAGAAGGCAGCAAGGAGAAATAAGGCAGCTCCGAGTGCACCGGAGCACTGGCAGGGTGCTGTACTGCTCGCTCTCCAGAAATCAACTCCTCTCAAGTTCTCCAATGGCACTGAGCACTAGAAGAAGAAAATCTGCATTTGGATGACTTAGAGCTCCCTAATTATTATTTTGATATTTCTGTGTGTCTCTTGAGGAATGCCGTTTCCTGTGTTCATCATTTCTCTCCATCTCTTATGCCTCGGGGAGCCCCACGTGAGCTCTCAGCCAGCCGCTGGCTCCTCTGAGCCTTCTGCAAACGAACATGCAGGTGCCCTTCTGCCATCAGTTTTCCGACCGGAAGGTTTTAAGGGCCATATCTGACCAGTGTCACTAGCTGTATTCCTTAATGGAAAGCTTATGTGAGCTTATTTAGATGCATATATGTGTGTATGCACACATTACTTCCATAAGCTCCACAAAAAGAAGCTTAAGAAGCTTTCTTGTGCTCGGCTCCAGCCCCATCGCCTACATTTTCTTCCACTGTTAGAGGATTTTTTAGGATATATTAGATAATGGGATGCATGCAACTAAAACCTCTGTTCAAGCTATATTCAGCTGGTCTGTTGTGCCTTCACTGATGGAAATTGTAGCCTAAACAGAGTTCTTTCCTGTGGTACCACAGAACTGAGATTTAGAGAGCTGCCATTAACTGGCTAATGCCTTTTCCCCAGACTTCCTTCGTTGCAGCCAAGCATAAGCTCACAAAAAGGTATCTCAGCCAAAAACTCCCTCTTCAGAGCCTTGGAAGTCATTTTGCAAGGCTGAGAGCCTCTGCAGAGCAGGATGTACAAGCCTTGTTTATGGAGATGAGAAAGAAAGTAGGCAAGCTTCACATCAAATGCATATAAATAGATCGCTAGATAAAAGAATGTATTTGCAAAATGTAACCTATGAAAAATTAATGCTTAAGACAAACACTGTGATCTCACATGTGAAGCAGGAAGACTGGGTGCCTATAGGTATGGAGAACCAGGAAAGAAAAGAGTGTGAATTTGTGAGAGTGCCAATCCAAATTTATAGGAAATCACTGGAAGCTCACACGGCTGCATTTAAAAATTGACTTTCCCCCTTAGTGTCTCAGTAGATCTTGCAGTGACATCTTATTGCTGCTAAGTGAACAAAGCAGCCCTGAATATATAGTTAAATCACACACAATAGCAAACATTAATTAATTGATATTTGAATAGTGTGTTGAGAGCGTAACGGTTGTACAAGTGGGATTTGGGAAGCATTCACTCAAATTTGACATCTTCAGTATTGTCAGTCCTCCTTTCAGCTTCCCGGCACGGTGAGAGCTGTGGTTTCAGAGATGCACAATGCCTGGTGTAATAGCTCTGCGGCTGGAGGTGAAGGTGGGGACCGCGGCGGCTTTGTTCTCCTGTGCCATTGCCAGAACTGCTCGTGCTCCCTCTGCACAATGAGAGGATGCAGGTGATATTCTACTTTTGAAAGTTTCAAGGCGTCCGTAGTTTTATTCAGTTTTTCTGAAAGGTCAGTACCATTCAGATTGCTTATCAATGATACCTCCTCGCCTATGTATCATTTTAATACTGTTGCATCAGTTTTCCTGGTTCAAGTCAGCTCCTAATAAAAGAGGATGACATGTACTAGAAGTAAAGAAAAATAGCTGTAATAATAGTACTCCAGTACTACTTACTTGTCTCTTAACCTCTTCCTTTCAAAGGCTCCCACACTGCAGTGCTCACAAGAAGGTTACCATTGAATTATCCACCAGAAATCTATTGACATCTCTTGCTGCTTTGGTGCAGTGGTGTGCTGGGCAACAAAAAGAGAACTCTTCTCCAATCCCTGCCCCTCTTCCTTCTCAAAGTATGGGTCTGGAAATAAAACCTGTTGCAGAGTGTGAAGATTTTTTAAATTAAGCCCACAGTTCCAGGCAGATATCAGCTCCGACTGACAGCTCGGCCCCCAAGGACGCCGCGCTCGCCCATTGCCCCCCTGCTACTTACAGGCATTGTTCTGTGGAAGCAGTTTTAAAAAATTCTCACTGATCATGAAAGCCAAATAAACTAAATCCCAGAAGCAAAGGCAAAAGCATCAATACAGTTTTCTCTAGCAGCCCACTGCTATTTATACAGGTGACTGTGAACATTCGCACATCAGAAAAGTGGTATTTTGGCATATCTTCCAGGAGCATTCATCTCCCTGATGGATAGCACGGTAAATACACTGTCCCTGATGAGGAAAAGATGCTTGAATCGTCACAGCAATAGTCTGCAATGAAAGGGATGCAGATTCAGTTCCCTGTCAGATTTCCCTATACAAGATTTTTTAGAAATCTCACAGGTACCTTTGCATTGCAGTTCAAGGATCTAGGTGCTTTTTAATGCCACAGTTAAAATCACTGTGCTTTTCCTAACTTCACAGAGGAATTACCTAGATTGATACATTAAAGGATGAAGAATTCGTTAGGGAGCTGGTAGCACACAGCTTTGGTATCTGAAGTGGATGGAAATTGGGACTGGGTGAATCAAGATTCCAACCTAAACCTGAACTGCTTCAACAAATGATGGGTTCAGGCAGGCAGAGGGAGGCTGGGGTCTGCTCCCTTTGGAAGGCACAGAAGCTCCGTAATTACTGATGTACACCTCTGTCCCCCACATCGCTTTCAAGAGGGACACACAAGACTTCCCAGCAGAGAACGGGGCAGTCTCTCTCCCTGCATGGCATAATGGTAGGGCTTTCCACATTTTCGCTGCTTTCACAGCAGAGGTGGGACAAATCCCATGTTCTCCATGGACAGGCAAGAGAATTTGACATATATATTTAAAAAAAAAAGTAAAGTCTTGTGCTGATCTTGCACCCCAGGCACCCAGGCATTCGCAATGCAATCTGTGTTATCTCATTTCTAAGATTAAGCAGTAAAATAGTCTTGGCCTGGTTCTTCTTAATAACACTAACACCACTTTTACAATGATCTGGGCTGAAAGGTTTAGTATTAAGGAAAATTGCCCTTCCTTTATTACTACCCAATGCTGAGCCATTACATTTAATAAGAAAAACACCGTAGGCTTCAGAAAGAGCAAGATCAGGGTTAGACTCATGCTAACACGGAAACAGTCAGAAATCTCCATTCAGAAGTGTCCCAGGCAATGAAGTTCTCTGAATTCCTCATCTCTTAATGAAGACACGCAAGTCAGAATTTGGAGCTTCTTTCAGCTGAACATCAGTGCGAACAACAAAGAAGAATGAAGATCGATTGGAGTCTTTTGGCATCAAAAAAGCCAGCACGCCGCTTGTCCTTGTCGGTGCTCCCCAGTGGATATGATCGGAATAGCTGCAAGGACTGGAGAAGCAGTAACTTTTGGAAAGTGCTATATCTGCTACAGAAGCATCACATTAAGTAGACCATTTCCAATGAATCCCAAATGCTCGTGTTCATTAGCTTTTTTTGTGAAAGCAGAATGCCATGTAAAATGTGCATTGCACAGCATGACTTGTACTTGTGCCCTAGACAGTGAAGGAAGTCAAATCACATCACCAAATCAAACATCCCCAGGAAAAAAATCTATCAGAACAAAAGGAAAATTATTCTGTAGACCTGCAGTCAAACAGAACTGGGAAGACTATGATTTCTTTACACAAGAGGACAAAGTACATGTATTTTAAAATAATATCTAAAGCTAATATCTGCTTTATAAACCTTTAAAACATAAAATTATTTATTTTGTTATTACTTTAGATAAACAGTGCATGATGAGTCTGGGGACTGTTTCAGTGTGGAATAGGATATTAAATAGCAATTGTGTCGGTTATGTTATTAAATCCAAATCACAACAGCCATATAAGTTTTTTGTGTTTGGTTTTGTCTATATATATATTTTTTTTAAACCTGAGAGACAACATCTTATGTAAACAATGCTCTCCATAAGTCAAGGACTATGGATGGGAGCTGATGCTGAAGCAAACAGATGTAATCTCTGAGGCTTTGCTTAGATGTGGTAACCTGGTAGCACTTCCCAGCTCCTTGGACAGGATGGTGGCAGGATGAAGCCAAAATGCAACCCCCCCAAATCCACTTCTTGAGCAGAGCCCCCCACCCTGGGGCCCACAAGGACCTCCAGCCCGTGTCAGTGGCAAACCAAGAAACCCTTAATTTAAGACAGCAGAAAAGCAGGTTGTTAAAACACTTTGTTCTTTGGTAAATGTTAGGTGTTTCTGCTTCTTACGTGCACAAATCAATGTGTCAGGCAGGGAGGACTTTACAAACAACACTTTGAACCAGTAAAGAGATTGAGTTCACTAAGCAGGATATGACAAATGTCATAGCTGACTGGAACAATTACTGGTCTTCCTCACATCTTTACAAAAAGTGCAACCTGTCTCATAGCTAGAAGTATTTTTTTTTGCCAGGTAGGTGAGCAAGACCAGAGTAACAGGAGTCTTACACCAGAATATTCACTCATTTTTTACTCCTCGGCTCACTACATAAATTTTGCACATGGTGGTCATCAGGATGCTCTTGACTACCGCGTGCTTATTGCAAGTCCTTCTTGGTCATTTATATAAATGTAAAAAAATGAGCA
This sequence comes from Anser cygnoides, assembly GCF_040182565.1. Classification (NCBI taxonomy): domain Eukaryota; kingdom Metazoa; phylum Chordata; class Aves; order Anseriformes; family Anatidae; genus Anser; species Anser cygnoides. Next base: position 37,235,866 of record NC_089878.1, read on the forward strand.
AAAATATTATCTAACTCACCGGGAAGTTATGAACTGTCACTGTTATTGATAACAACAGGAAATGAAATCTACGCCGGTTCCCCTTGCTCAGCATTAACATGGTAAAGTCGTAAAGCAACTGGAAAATGCAGAGCCTGTAGTTCTTAAGCGCAAGGCAAAGGACCAGTTTCTGTGGTGTGCCCCCCCAGCCTGACATCTCTGTGACTCCAGAGTTGCACCAAAGCAGACGCCTGCCACTACTCCTTCATTTGCCAGTCCTCCTAAGACCTTGGTCCGTGGTAGTGCCGTGACAAGTTTCAGATGTCTGTGACTTTAATAAAACAGCTCAGCGTCTGGCCCAGATTTATCATTATATAGCAAAGACGACAAAAGTAATTTACTTAATCAAATCAGAGGCCACGGCCAGGATACTACGCTGGATGGACCGTGGCCAAGGACAAATGCTTCTTGAGAAGGTGGACTTTGCAAAAGTACATTCAGATTGGATTTTAGATAAAAAGTAATGCTTTACTGTGGACATCTATGGCAAATTTACCCACAAGCAAAGATATTTTTAACTGGTATTTTTGAAGGAGCTACGAACCTTTCCTAGCAAAAGTCCTGCAGCAGCAATCTATGCAGAGGGGAGATGGTGCTGACCACCAGCACGGCCCACTGGCTTTTCCCACCTAAATCCCTGTCTTCCCAACAGCAAGGATGGCAGATATGGAGCACACCCTGCCTGTTCCTGCTATGCTCCTCCAGGTATCTGATTGCGATATCTCCTTGGACCCTGGAGACCACTGCAGAGCTGGCCTGGACTCCACAGGGCACAATCCAGGGACACAGAAGGAAAAGCAACACAGGAAAAGGCCAGTGGGGAAGACAGTGGGATTTGGGGAGTTTTGAGGAAGAAGCCAGCATAGGAGACAGAGAAGTCTCTTGAGTCATCAGGTAACGTAATTTATCACCACAGAAAGCAAAAATCAGTTGCTGTTGCCCAGGACTAAGCACTTCACTAACTCAAGATGTTGGCCAAAAGAAGTCCTCAAAACAGCCTCTAAAAGCAGCAATTTTAGGGCCTCGATGCCCTTTTGTCCTCCAGAAGTTATAAAAAGCACGGAACAGAAGTCTATTAACTTGTCCCAGAGTACTGGAAATGTCTGACAAACAGCCAGGACTAAACCTGGAGAAAGATGCTTTACAGAAGACGCACTGGCTTATGACAGCATTTAACGTTCAGTCCCTGTAAGTCCTCCAGCTTCATCATGCTCTTGCAGCAAACATTCTTGTCCCTTGGAGAAAATCACCTTCCCTCGGTTCTTCTGGGCTGATCACCTAAACAAGATTGATGTCAGACCATGAAGTCAGAGTGACAGAATTGTCCTCTTCTGGAAGAAAACGCTACAGCACTATCTGTGGAAAACCATGGCAGAAATATAAAGACAAGACAGTGTCCAAACCCCTGCATAATCCATCAGCCCTGTTCCTGTTCATCTCCTCCACCCTGCAAGCCCACAACAGGAGGAGCAGGCTTTGCTCCCAGGCAGAGCTGTGATAGCTGTTATCAAGCACACATCTTAACAGAAGTTCGGGAAAAAAAATCACATTTATCCCCAAATCCTGCCAGACGACTTCAGCTTTCATTCAAGAAGGTTCCTCGGCTGGATAGGGATGACAGCCACGGCACGAGCTCAGGCGTGTGCAGGTGCTGCCATCCTGCTACCAAGGCATTCACTTTGCTAAGCAGAAAACTCTGATTCAAGACATACACACACACACCGGAAAAAGAAAAAAAAAAAAAAAAGAAAAAAAAAAGCTTAGAAAAGCTACTTCTAAAGGCTACTTCAGCCTTTTGGAGTAAAATGATATATGTATATATTGGTTTTTAAAATGCAAGTCCCTCAATCCATGCGAGCCCTTGATTTTTCACTTCCCACCAAAACTACCACATACGTGCCCAGTAACTCACAGACTGGTAGCAAAATCCTGCACTGATGAATAGGTGTGCTTGTTGAGTGACACTAGAGATTGCCAGCTCGTAAAGTTGTTGGGTTTTGTTTGTTTGTTTGTTTGTTTGTTTGTTTTTTCCATAAGCACAGTTTGCCAAGTAGTAACTATAAAGTTCAGAAATATTTATTCAGATAGGATCTGATATTGATCTTCGATGAATTCCTGATTTGGCAGAAATTTTTAGGGACCTGACCAGTAATGGCTCCATCACAGTACCAGAGCTCCACCTATAATGAAGCGAATCCCTACTATCTTTGCAAAAGCACAACATGCGAACGTGACTTCTACTTTAATCCTCAAAAAAAACGGATACAGTCTATGCAGTGTTAATAAGGCAATTATCGCACAAGCGGCACATTTTTTTTTCCTGTGATTTCCTAATTAACATGACTATCAACTGCTTATTAATAAAGCAGCTTCCTGTGCTTTGACTTGCAGCATATTGTAAACAAATTTACGATGCCATTTCCTGCTTCACCATTTACATCGCACTCTTAATTCACACTTGTATTTGTTTTTCCTATTTGTTAGGGTATTTCAGAGAAAACTGTACATCATAATGGGGAAGAAACTCAATAGTAGAACCAAAACCACAAAAAGCAGACCGGTGGATTATTTCCTATTAAATTATGCACCCAGGGAGTTTTTCTACAGTATGTGAAACCGCTTGCCGGTAATCTGGACAAACTACCTCCTCCTACATCAGTATTTTATTTGCCTTTCTCCAACAGATGCTACTGACAGTTTACTAAATGGTGCACCGGTTAATGTATTTAGGAGAGAAAAAAAGAACATTTATTTTCATACAAATTAGATCATGCACTAACCCACGTTAATTGCAGCATTTGGGGAAAAAAAGGCTTCAGTCCAGTAAATGAGTCTGGAAACATGATTCTTACTCTTTCTGATGTTAACACCAAGCAACTTCCAGTGCACTCCTCTGCTTTGCGGTTCCCCATAAATGCCATCCCGTGGCTGAATTCTCCAAAGCCAGCAATTTATATATCCATCCCTTGAAATTACATCTTTTGGTGGTGCAGCTGCCTGCAGCTGAGCAGCCTGACTTTGCCATAAGCGCGTGTTGTTTTAAACAAAACAGCGCGGTTTGCACACTGCTTTCTAACTGACTGTCTAATGTGAGAAAGCATTTCGGAGTGAACTTGTGCCGAAGGTTGTGTAAGCATTTAAAGGCTGGGGAGATCGTTTCCTGTAGCATATAACCTGCACCGCACCAGGCTAACTAATGAGTCAGAGAGTGCTGAAACCCTTCGGTCCCATAAACATCCACTAATGAGATGAAACAAGATCTAAAGTGCTCAAATGTTGATAAGTACGGAATGTAGCTCACAATGTACTCTTCACAAATTAGCCAAGGGTTGCTATGGCTCCTTAATGAAACGTTATTATGTTTTAAAACTGAAACCAGACATCTGGGAGGTGCCGGGAGGGGGGAGAAGGAAACGGGAGCGAGTGTTTGAACACCGTTGTCTAGGCTTCCTTTCATCAGCCAGCTGAATTTGCTTACTTGTCCTGAATGAGTGGATCCATTTCTTCAGCTGCCACGGTGCCTGGCGATGAAGCCGAGCAGTGTGTGCTGCCTTCCGCTCCCTGGGAAGTGAGAAGCTCGCGGCTCCGCGAGGGCAGGCGTCTGCAGGCACAGCTACGCGAGCTGCGAGCTCCCGGCCCCCCGCAGCAACAAAGAGCACCCGAAGGATTTGACTGACACCAGCCCACCAGTGGTTTTAGCGAAGCTACCTAGTCATTAAAAAAAAATGAAGCCCCAAAGTATTGCGGATCATCTATTTCAAGGTAAACTAGGACATGAAAATATTTATTTTAAATAGTTCCTTATATGAGACTGTATCAATTCCTTTCCTTAGCAACCTTGATATACGTGTATATAAATACATATACATATATATATATGCACCAGCATATATATATATATATACATACACACACACACATATACACACAGACATGTATATACAAAACTTCAGTGAGAAACAAGGATGGATCTGGCTCCATCCACAGCAAGCCCCAGGACTCACCACCTCCTGGAGCACCCAGACTCTTTAAACAGCACACGCACAGCTCTTTCCTCCTGAGTTGCAGAGCAGGCACTGCATTACAACACAGGCTTCCACGAGAACTCCACGCTCCAGCAGTGGCCTTAGAGGTGATGCTGAGATCACCTGGCTAGTGAGTAACTGGTTAAACAAACACTGGCAATGCTGAAAAGCCCCCATAGAGTGAATCTTGGAAACATTTTTAAAATACATCCTTTTAAATGTCTTTTTGAGAGGCTGAATTGAGGGAGGACCGTGCTGACAAAGATTAAATGAGCTGACATTCACTCTGCAGCACTCTGGCATGCAGAAGTCCGCTGCAGGTCCTGCACATCTACCATGCACATGGGCAGCTTGCACAGCCCTGAAACAGAATCCTAGAACGGCTTGGGCTGGAGGGGACCTTAAAGACCATCTAGTTCCAACCTCCTGCCATGGGTCAGGGACACCACCCACTAGATCAGGTTGCTCAGGGCCTCATCCAACCTGGCCTTGAACACCTCCAGGCATAGGGCAACCACAGCTTCTCTGGGCAGCCTGTTCCAGTTCCTCACCACCCTCTGAGTGAAGAACTTCATCCTAACCTCTAATCTAAATCTCCTCTCTTTTAGTTTAAAGCCATCCCCCTTGTCCAGTCATTGTATGCCTGAGCAAAAAGTTGCTCTCTGTCTTTTTTTATAAGCCCCCTTTTAAGTACTGAAAAGCTGTTATGAGGTCTCCCCAGAGCCTTCTCTTCAGGCTGAAGAGCCCCCGCTCTCTCAGCCTTTCTTCAGAGGAGACCTACTCTAACAGGTCCATGTTCTTCTTGGCCTGGGGGCCCAGACCTGGACGCAGCACTCCAGGTGGGGCCTCATGAGGGCAGAGCAGAGGGGCACAGTCCCCTCCCTTGACCTGCTGGCGCCCCTCTGTTGATGCAGCCCAGGATGCAGCTGGCCTTCTGAGTTGGCCAGCTCATGTTAGGCTTTTCGTCCAGCAGAACCCCCAGGTCCTTCTCTGCAGGGCAGCTCTCAATGAGTTCTTCTCCCAGTCTGTGCTCATGTCTGGGATTGCCCCAGCCCAGGTGCAGCACCTTGCACTTGGACTTGTTGAACCTCATTCAGTTCACATGGGCCCACTTCTCCAGCCTGTCCAGGTCCCTTTGGATGGCATCCTTTCCTTCTGCTGTATCAACTGCACTGCTCAGCTTGGTGTCCTCTGCAAACTTGCTTGGGGTTCACTCAATCCCATTGTCTATGTCGCTGATAAAGATTTTAAACGGCATTGGTCCCAAAACAGACCCCTGAGGGACACCACACATCACCGGCCTCTACCTGGACACAGAGCCATTGACCACCACTCTCTGGGTGTGACCTTCAAGCCAATCCTTTATGCACTGAATTGTCCACCCTTCAAATCCATCTCTCTCCGATTTGGAGATGAGGATGTCATGTTGGACCTTGTCAAAGACCTTACAGAAGTCCAGGTAGATGACATTAGCTGGTCTTCCCTTATCAACTGGTAAGGGCAGCTTGGAGTCTTGATTCCATCTTTTCTAGCAAACAAGCACGTAAAATATATCAATTTTAAATTTAATTCCATTTAAATCAGTTTAACTGAATCATTTTCAGTCTCCTTCAAATCTCTCCTGCCTTACCTGTGGCAACATTTCCCAACCAAGCCCCCTTTCGCTACTGTGGACAGTACTTGGTATTCCCTGTTGCTGTCACCTTTCCAGGGTGCCTATTTTCACAACTAAGGAGAGCTTTAATATTTCACACTTATTCTGCTGGCAACTCTGGTAATAGCTCTCTAGGGAAAATATTTAAAAATTTAGAATACAGCTGTACAGTTCAAATGCTTGATAGCTATTCCCAGGCTTGGCACCACTACAAATGACAGGTGAGGGCCTCTACGTGCACTTAATGACTGCCAGCCCAAATTGCAGGACTGGGTTCAAATACCTTTGTATCAATCATTCTGGCTGCTGAATCAATTGAACTGATGTATCGAAGCAGAGGCCTGACCCACTTCTTATTACAGTCAATGAGATATTTTTCACATTAATTACTGAACCTCCCCTACAGATGCAAAGCAAGCAGATGACTTTCCATGGCCCACATTTTCCTGGATGCCATTTTAGGGTACTCTGGTGATTTCTTCTGACCTTAAAAACTTGAGTATGACTTAACCATTTAAATATAACTATAAAGTAAAATGTATCATTTATTTTCTCAACAGGAGACTTGGCTCTCAATCATGGGCAGTAGCCCACCACCCCCTGGTACCTATGATATTACAACAATGGTGTCAAGAAAAATATATCAGCATTGCCAGCGGCGGTGGATCTGATGAGACTTTAACATATAGCTTCCTGGGGGAAAAGAGCTGTGCGAAAACAAGCACTTCGTGATGCGGAGTGAGGAATAAATCTTGCCACTCAAACTAATCATTGTAGTAAAAATAATAGGTTAGATTAAAATCAGCTCTGCTCTTTACTAATTATGGTATTTTCTCTCTCTAATTAGAGTTTAAATCATATAGTGCTACAGATGCATTTGCAGCATTTTAAAAGAATGATAAAGAAATGTAAAGAAAAAAAATGTTTAATTACAGTTGTTTATATATATATGTGGTCTAATTATCTTCAAGTCATTCAAATACTGATCTCAACAACCTGGTACTGGAAAACTCAGGCTGATATTACAGTTCTGTAATCAATATTCCCAGAGTAATTACTTTACACTTCTATAAGAAAAAAGACTCAAAGTGATTTTGAAATAAATGTTACAGATGATACATTACGTGATTTTTGTTTATTACTACCTACTCTTTCCAATTTTTATAGAGGTCTTAGGACAACACAGAGGTCTCAGGACAAGATTTTCAACTAATCTGGTCATCTTCCATTTGGCGAACGTGGTGAATAATAGAGATTGAAATTAAACCAGCTTTTCTGGTTATTTTCTGTTTTGCAAAAACTCATCAGTGATGATGGGCTCTCCTGTTTTTGTGCTGCAGCAGAGGATACCCAAAAGAATAAAGCATTCTGCTGTCACTAATGCAGAAGTGCTGCTCTGTGAGGTTCAGGTCCATGAATGAGGTCAGTAGGAGCTACTACTTTAAAAATGGTACCACTTAAAAATACATGGCAGTATACAGTATTTTGTTGTTGGCTGGAAGGAGAAACAGATGTGAATTGGCTATTTTCTTCGTCTATGTTGAGACAAATGCAAGTGATAAGCAGCCATGCTAAATGCCAAAGTAGTAGATGTTGCTACCACCTCACTTGGAATCTGACAGTATCATCCAGAAAATCCTTCTTTCACTAGATTAGGAGTGTATATAACTTAATTAAGGAGAGTTCTTCAACTCTTATCGAGTGTCTCAATCAGTCAAATAAACACACTCACAGATCTGTTTGTCTTTTTCTTCTTAAGTGTACCTGATCTTTTCCTGCATCCCAGAATCTGTTTGGAGAGAATTTGCTCTGAGAGGTGAACAGTTATGCAAGTCATTTTTTGAAACGTTTAAGAAACACCTGACAGCCACAGTCTGGACTTTTCCCTGTCCGTGTGGGCTTAATAATTAGTTTTACTCCAGATTTTTGGTTTTCACCACAAAACTAACAGTAACATCTGCATACTTGTACCGGCTACAGCTACACAGGATATCTCACTTTGATTTACGGTTTGGCAATAGGAAAACTACTTTGATGATTTGTTTCCTCCATGCATCTGTTAATTCTGCATGAATACTTCATTTCACTGTTTCTAAATTGCAAATGTCTCCCTCTCATGCAGCACCCCATGGTTTAGTGTTGCGAAGGGGCTGGGCTTTGCCGTAGCCATGCCTCATGGAAAACAGTCCGAGAGTCGCTGAATTGACCAGCTGTGCTCTTTCAAACAATAAAAATCTGCTGTAGGGCAATGACAGATTGACATTGTCCAAAATTTATGCTCTATTTTCCTACCATTCACTGTAAGATCATGACCTTGTTGTGGATTTTCTTGAGGGAAAAAGATTATAATTATTAACTTTACATGATATGTAAATATATGGATCAATGCTTCTCTCAGCACACAGCTGACAGACTATTCAATGACTTTCCTTTTTTTTTTTTTTTGTGAAAAAGATACTGTCAACTCTTTACTTTCCTGAAAATTTCCTCATAAATGTGTCTGATGGCACATCATTAAATGCTGAGCTGTGGCATTTCCCTGAAGATATAATTATAAAGCTGTGGTAGGGAAAGAGACAACTCTTTAGACCACTCTTCCTTCTTTTATGGCTATGTAGTTCGGTGCCTAATGTGTATATTGAATTTAATTTAATCACTTCTGTTATTTTTTCTTGTTAGACAGCAGTCATTTCGTACAGGAGCATTATAAAATTATTTAGATGGGACCTTCTAGTAGCTCAACTTCATTAAGCTGGAGCTAACTGTTTATAAACTCAAAAATAGCATGTGTATCTGAGGTAATGGCAAGAAAGAGCCAGTCCAGGAAGTTTAAATGCCCATGCCAACATGCAGACAGCTACTACATATGAGCCAGACGCCTAAAAGCCCATTGCTGCTGGAGACCCAGTGCACGCAAGTGGAGGAATTTGCAGAGCACTGGGCTGAGGAGCCGAGCCGATCGCTCCCCAGGGCTCATTGGCGTTATTGATTAGGTCCCCACCGGCTCTGCAGATGAGATGTGCTGGCTGCATGTAGATACGGACAAGTTAGCCTCATGCTGACTCTCACCAAGAGTCTGGAGTTAAGTCACTGCTTAGAATTTTTTTTTTTTTTTTTTCTGGAAGAGTCTACTCTTTCCACTGAAACTTTCTGAACTCCTATTTTTTTTTTCTTTCTCCATATTAACCTGCAGACACATGCAGAGACATACTGGGACATCGTCATCCATAACAAGTGTTTGAATTCAGGAGGAGTGTCTGGGTAATACTGCTGCATTCATTTTTGCTGGCGGCATCACAGTCTGTTTTTAGAAACTTGTAAAGACAAGTGTACTAATCCAGGGATGCTAATCCATCCCACTCACCTCTACCATACAATTAATGTAACACAGGATTACTGATCTTACCCAGTCAGCCTTTTGTGATAGATCTCCCAGCTTTCCCTAAATAACCCATGCTATTGGCTACTTTCACTACCCGCTTCTTAAAAGCTTAACAGCGGGATCTGAAACCCCAGAAGCACCTCTCTGGTACCCCCTGCCCTGGGAAGCCAGCCTGAGAGCATCCCAGGCTGGACCAGTGCACGCCACGTGCAGTGCTGAGACAGACCCCGTGCTTGGCACTTCTGCCCAAGCTAAATGAAAGCCTCTTCTCAGCAAAGAGCAGCGTGATCAGCCCTATTCTGCACTGATACCACTATGTGCAACTACCTGAGGGTAAGATCTATTCCAGAATTACCTCCTTCTAAAGCTTTACTAAAAGTCAGCTAGGCTCAGTTCACAGTGATTTCATATCCAACCATTTATTTTCACTGTATTAGAGATTCAGTGATCATCTGTGTCACAGCCACCTTCTTTCCATTACGCATGCATTAATTTGGTAAAGTGTGCAAACATCCCCAGAAATGTGAAGTTTGTGTATCAAGTTTCCACCCATAGATCACGCACTTGAGCAACGACCCTGTTAAGCAGAAAACCTATTCTCATTCCTAAATGTGGTATTGCTGAAGTCAGTTGAGTTACACCCAGCTGCCATAGCAAGAACAGACTTTAGTGCCCTGCATTTTCGGTTTCAAAGACGGAGACGTCTCCTAGCCATTTAGCTTACTGGGCATGTGGTTAGTTTCCACGATGTTTAGGTACTATAAAAAGCACTATTATGACAGTGAGCTGCAAGTATCTTCTTTCAAAAACCTGGCCATCTCCTGCAGCTGCTGGGGAAAGAGCTCAAAAGTTCTTGTTGTTGACTTATACCAAAATGTGTCATATGATATACATAGTCATAAGAGATTATAAGAACAAGGGACATGTGAACAAGAAGGACAGGAGAAGAATAAGGGCTTATCTACCCCAAGTTTTATTTGACTTAGCATGATTTTAAATTAATCTAGCTAAACTAGCGAAAAGAATTTGTAAACCTTATAAACCAATTTTACTGTGGTTTAAATCAATTTAAAAGAAAGATTAAAGTCTTGGACACAGGAACTTGTTACCATGAGTAACAGATTTCTGCACCACAGGCAATCTGCGGTAAAGTGGAATATGTCATAAAAACTGAAATAACATTGTCAGCAAAGGCTTTTGTTTTATTTTTTCTGGATCGCATAAGCCTGTATGAAATGGCGACCTCATGTAAAAAGAGACTAGGAGAGGTGAAGCCATGAATGTGCAAGAAAAAAAGCATTAGAAATGTTTCAAATAATAATCCATGCACATAGAGGTCACGCAATAAACATTCATGTAACGCCAATTTATAACCCTACTGAGGGCTCTTCATAGTGTTATAACACCAGGAGAACAAAGCTGGAGTGTTTTCTTGCCAAAACAGGATTTTCTAGCACTTCTTTTCACAGAACAATCGGTTTATCTGACTAGTTTCAGTCTTTCTGCACTGCAGCTTCTGAACACAACCTGCACCAACAACCGCATGTAAACCCAGTTGAATACTGCCAGCCACATCAAAGACCACCGCAGCCAGCTAAGGATCGTGATTAACCTCGGTGATCTTTTTTGCACATGTGCTTACTGTACTCCGCTGTCCACCATGGGAAGCTGCCACTTTGTAAAGCTCTTGGGGAGATCAGACAAGAGAGTATGAGAAACAAGCCGCTCTCCAACCCAAAGAGAGCGTCCCCAAATTAATGGTAATCATATTTACTGTGCAGGGTGGAGAGAAGTAATCAAAGTGAATTATTTATTTCATGATCAAAAGTCTTCTGTAGGTCTTTATAAAGTGTCACTAATATTCTGTTAAAATTCTTCTAATAATAGTCTTAAGAACAAGTGAGCAGTGCTGTTCAGAAGAAACAATATTCTACACTGCATGCACAAATACCTTAGATTTCTGGACCTTTGCTATTTATTTCCACTGCTATTTATACTCTCATTTTATAAATAATACCGATTTACCACAATTATCATCTCAGGAACCTGGCATACCTTCTGCTTTCTAATTGCACGACAAGCTTGAAGAATTAGAAACAATTTGTAATGGGGCAATGCCAACACACGCCACGGCAATTTTTTCTAAGCAACCTCTTTCCCTCTTTGCCATAAAACTGCACGAAAAGTGCAAGTACTACGAATGCCAACAGAGGAAGTTATTTCATTAAAAAGTTTGCAAATACCTTTTCTCACATCCCCCTAACTACGCTCCTAGCCCTGACCCCAGTTCTCCAGGGAATTCAACGTGCCTCCTCTGAAACCAGCATTGCATGCAAGATTTTTAAAAACTAGTGAAATGTTATGGGCTGGCTCACTGCCATGAAAGCAGGGACATTGAAAATTAAAAATGACATTCCTGGCTTTCTTTCACACTACCCGTTTCTTTCTCGCTTTCACGCAGCAGCCTTGTTTTGTCACTGACCTTTGTGGCGCTGTAAGAAGATGGAAAGGTTTGACACAATAAATCATAATGCCACCTCTGGTGTAATTGTATAATTCCAGACCATTTTTTTTTCCTTTAATCAAGGTGAAATATAGTGCTTCACTTTCTTTAGCGGGTTCAAATAAACCCTAAGTCCCAGTAAAAATTAATTTTCTTGTCCTAATTGAATCCTTGGTTGATCTGGGATTGCTCATGGCCAAGATGTTTGGCACAATAAAAAACAGAAAATTGGGTGCAGGGTGTAGCAGAGAACAAGATAAAACTTTGTACTGTTCAAGCCCAGTCTATAACAGCTACCCGCAGTACCATGTATTTTTAAATAAAATCCTTATACGCTTAGGGCTAAATTATGAGTAGCTTCATCCTCGGTATGGTTAGTCCAACCCTTTTTGAAGCTAATTATGTTATTTCTGAGTCACAGCTCTGTTAAATCCTAGAGGAATTTCACCTTTATGGGATTAAATGAATTGGCATAAAGGTTGGGACCAGGACTAAATGCAATTTGTCCTTTAACATCTTCTTAAGTGTTTTATCCTATGAATATTTCACACTTACTGCTCTCCCAGATGAAGAAAAGCATTATTTGTGCAAGCCAGAAAATAAAGGTCTCAGGGATCTGCCACCTAGCCAAGAAAAGGAGGAAAAATTTAGAACTCCTTGAGAGTGAGAAGAGGCAAATTCAGCTCTCCAAGCAAGAGCCAGGACGATGCTTGAAACCCCTTCATCCTCCTAAATTTATGTTGTCAGCAAGCAGAAAAGCACATTGCTGCTGCGCCACCAAAGCCTGAGAAGATCAATAGTAAGTGGGTAATTAAAACCACAGCGGTGCTTCAGGAAGCTTGGGTCTTCTAAAGACAAGTGGTCGTGTTGCTTGCTTGTACGTCAGATTTCAAAACTCTGAATCTCTGTACTTAAACCTCGTGTGTTTTTGTTTAATCATGAAAAGACGAGCAATAAGAAGAAAGCTTTCTGTACCAGCCGTCCAGTGAATTCCGATGGATACTTGACAGTGCTGGAAGAAGGGCAAGGGAGCCATCCTCAAATAAAGGAGAAACCAAGAGCTAAAAAAGAGGAGCGGGACCAACCACTGACTTCACCACTGACACTGGTTTTTACAAATTGACCCGAAGGGTCCAGGTTACCAACAATTTTGCAATTATTATTTATGACTTTACTTCACTTTCACAAAATTGTCATAAGTTGGTTTATTTTCCAGCCTGTGTACAGATAGAAAATTGCACTGAAATTCAAACTCGAGCTCATATGGCTTTGATTGGAGTCCATCATCTAGCCTCATAGTTTTGCTTGAGATAGCCTGATGCTGGGGATTACACTTTACTGCCTTTTAAAAGATTCAAAACTCTTTTTTTTTTTTAATCTCAATTTACATCCTGTTTAAAGAATATTTCTAATAGCACCAAATACAACCAAACATAATTTCAAAGGCAATGGAGCTTTTGTTGTTTGCTTGTTTGTTTTTCATAAAAGTAAAAGGCTGTAGATGTCTGACTGCCTCAGCCATCAGTCAGAACTCGCACGTTAGTGTGAGCTCCTTGCACACCTCCTTCAGGACAGAAATGAGCAGCACTCACGGCAAAGGCAGTTCAGCGCTGTGCAGTGACTCCAGCTCTCCTGAATTCGATCCTGCTTCAGTATTTAAATACTACTATGGTACTCTCTCATCCCCTTCCTAATAAATATAAAACACATACGTTTTTATACTAATTAGAGAGGGGATATGAACATTTATTACACATTTTTGGAGAGCTGTTTATATATTTGTTAAGACAGCAACCTCCATCATTCTTTTTAATTAATAATGTGTGTCGTGGCCTTGATATTTGTACGTACTTTTCTTTTTTTTTTGCAAGAAAATATTAATTATATTCACCAGACATGAGCAGAATATGTAAGAAGCCATTTATAAATTAAACACAGTAGTTTGTGGTTTAAGGAAAGCAGAGCTAAACTGAAAATATGCTTAGGTTTACGGATCAGAAATACGGGTTTTGTTCACTACAACATATCAAAATATAATCGACAGATGGCAGAACACCATTGGGGTTTGTTTTTTTGTTGTTTTGTTTTCTTAGCACACATTTATCTACATTAGACTTATAAGACAACAATGACAGAGCTCAACGAGGATTTGGGAATATATTTTTGTGTTATAAATGCTTCAGTTAGAACAGAAGACAGAAGAAAGAGGTTAACCTGTGCGCTGAGGGTCTGAAAGAAGAAATTGCTAATTCAGAGAGATTTAGGGGTTACTCAGGACTAGAAGGTGGAGATTTGGGTTAAGTTGCAATAGGAGAGCCCATAGGGGTAATTTGCTTTTAAACCGAAAACATTGCAAACAAGCACAGAAAAAACCTGCAGCCAAGCTTAATTCCTGTCCACATTTCCCTAATTCAGTGAAATGTAGTAGAAATGCACAGGAAAATGAGCTTTGGAAGAAAACTCTCTATGCTGAGGCTTGAGGTAGCACTCCTTTAAAGTGCGATATCACCTCCACTCCTGTTTGTGAAGCTACATTTCTCCTGTGCATGTAGCTGTGATACTGCTGGGTTAGCATCTAGCAGGTTTTCTACCTTCATCCCTTCATCTCCACAGCTCTGGGCACAGCACCGGGGTGGCTGACGGTGGTCCTTGCATCCTTGGGAGCACAGCTGCCAGCCTCTGCGGCTGATCCCTTCCTGGGTTTTGGGCCCTGGGGTTTGAGGAACATTTCTTAACATTAGCAAGTTATCTGCCATGCTTGAAGTTCAGCAAGTATCCTGCTGTGGCTAAAAAAAAAAAAAAATGAAGCAAACCTGAAATGCTGAGCCTGAAAAGCTGTTCCACAGCATTATTTTTTTAAGTTAAGAACTTAGAGAAAACAAACATTGGTGTTTTAAGGAAAGCGCTCAGCAGAGCTAAATCCCTCATCTGATAATATTCATTGGAACAAAAGACAAGAGATTAACCCACCTGCTTTGAACAGACTTGCTACCAGACAGGCAATTGCAGGTAAATTGACCTGCTCAATAGGAATGAATAGGAAAGGATAATGAAGAAAAACACTTTTTTTGTCTCCATCTATTGGCCAAAAGTCCATTTAGCTGCTGTTTGGGTATGCATTTTGTAATGCTATTACAGAAAGGACATCTGTGCAGCGAATACCCCAACATCCCCATCTTTTCTGTCTTGTGATAAGGCTTTTTGATGCCCTGGAACACATTCTCCATCTGCCTGATAAAAGCCTTTTTGTACAGAATGCAGGTGTCCAACTTTATTATTTGCTCGTGAGGCTGAAATAATGCAGCAGTCTCCGACAAGGCCCTTTCCTCCCCGAGAAATAAAATATGTGCCTTTACAAAAGGAGAATATTGCAGGCAGTATTATATAGCAAAGAGGCAATTTGGGTTTTTAACTAAACACTAGAGTTAGAATAGCATATTGACAGCACCGTCTTGCTTGCTGGTGACCTGGAAACTGGAATAATATCTTTAGTATCATAAACAAATGTACAGGTCTGAACTGAGGGGAACTAATGATTTAGGAATTCTGCAGTCGGGAAAGAGACAATAACACTCCAGGGAGAGAAGGTGCAGCGGGAATAAGCAGCTATTTAAATGTGAGCAGCATCTCGGCCTCCCTTTTTTTGAAACATTAGCATCCACAACAAAACAACCTGTATGTAAGTTAATATTGGCATACTGTCCCTGCTCAGAAAGCATTCCCGCTGCATTACAGAAGGCAGCTGGGCGGCACAGTAAATGTGTCATTTGCTATTTAACATCTCTGTGACCTGGATTTAAATTCACAGGAGCACAAAATGAGGCTTCAGTTCCCGCGGAAGGCTATTAAGGCACACACAGGAAGGCTTGTGAGGGATCCAAGGCTGGCGGGAACGCGCTCCCCGTGCTCGCCCCTGCGGACGCCCACCCTGGGGCTGCGGGAGACGGGGAACTGGATGGTGTTTGTTAAAAGGACGCCTTCAGTTTGGTGGAAAGGCACCCAACTACTGTGAATAAATCTTCTGTTTATTTACAAGTTTACCCACGATGCTTTACCCTCCCCGTGAGAAAAGGCGCTTGGCATGTCGCTGCCCATCCTAGCGCCTCATCGGAGAGCTTTGGGAGTCTAAATGTTTTCCTAGCCACAAAGAATAAAAAGGAGAGCTGGGGAAAAAATCAAAAATGTCACAGTCTCTCGCTTAAAGCATCATTACCCACAAGCTACTAGCACACCACCGGCCTGGCTGCTGCATCCGCGGATGAGGATGAATTGCCTACCTTACCCTTACGAGGCAGGGCAAGCGTTCATGATGAGGCTTAGCTTTAAATTAAGCTCAAACTATTCCTTCTTTATTAGGATTATGGGGAATAATTGCTAGAGGTGACTTACTGAGACTCAAGGTATGTCCGTATCTTAAGAGAAGGTTACAGCGCTGAGGGAGCTTGCAGGGTGAGGTGCTGGGATAGGGCAGGGATCTGGTCCAGGAGAGTCCCCGGGGAACAGAACCTGCAGCCCAGTGCTGGCAGCACCACGGGAACTCGGCGTGCTGGCTCTGAGGGAAACAGCACAGAGGGTGGAGCGGGGCACGGCCACCGCGGCCAGGCTCTGCGGTGTCACCACGGGGACGGGAACTTGGTGGTACTACAGGACAGATAAACTGCATAGCCGTTACCTTGAGCCAGCCCTCAGCTGGCACTTTTCCATTTTCTCTTGAAATCGTGTCCTCTGGGTGAACTTTGCTCGTTATAATGCCAAAACACAACTCCACCCCAAAGGCCACCTGCCTCCAAGGTGTGACCACCCCTCACGGAGCATGCGCTCTGCATTTCTCTGAGCCTACGCCTTCAAACCAAAGGGGAGAAGATTTGATACCAATCATAATGAAAGTACATATGACCAGAGTCACTCAAGCTCCACCTGAAAGTAAGAAAATAGCATAAAAATGGCCCAAGAGAGGAAGAACTTCAGAGAAGATACCATGGCAGACAAGTCTGGAGGACATCGCTGACTTTTGTGATCAGCTGAGGGGCTGAACCTCTTCCCCCTACAGGGACGCCTGTCGGGTGAGGTCTGAACCCTCGGTTATACCAAGTGCTTCCCTGGGAAGCTACCAGCTACTACTATGGGATTGTTTCATAAATTAACTCTTTTGCAGCTGGCTGTGTTAGTCATATTCTTGGTATTTGCAAGTGCTTTGCTGACAGCATGTGCATCACCAGCAAACCAAAAGAACCTGGACTCCTGATGTTTCACTAAACTGCACCAGTCATTAACCTGCTAGAGTGAAGATGCTATTTGTGCATCTGTGATCGTGGTAGCTCAATATATTGAATGCCCCTGGACTTACGGTGCTGCACTGGGCATCAGTCAGAATCCAAGCCCCAGCCCCTCTGATATCTGAGGACAAGCTGGGATGCAAGGGGGTTCAGGCCCTGCCAAGCTTCTTACCCGTTAATGCAACAGAAAAATTGGTGTCACGGACAGGATTGCCATGGATAAACTGCTGCAAAGATATAAACATGTCCTTTTCCCAGGCTAGGAAGGAATGGGCTCAAACCCATGGAAGTTTGAAGAGAGAGCGGAAGAGCGGATAGAGCAACGTAGAATTGAGCAACAGGTTAAAGAAGGTAAAGGCAAAGGAATTATTTGTGCTGTACTGGGGGCTTGCTTATCCTGTGCTCAAAAGGAATTTAAAGAATCTCCTCCCCCTGCGAGAATTGCACATGTAGAATATCCTGCGTTAAAATCAGAAAACAAAGTGCTGGAAACATCCCTGGCCTTTGAAAAAGGAAAACTGAGAGAAACTAGGAACAGATTATAGGGAACTTAAAATGCTATCGACCTCGGATGAAAGGCGAGAAAAACAACTATAGGAAAAACTACGTCTCTTACTAAACCAGTTGCCATCCCCACTCTCTGCTAAACAAATCCACAAATTGATACACCGTGCAAATCCTGAGACACGGGACGGAGACATCTGGTACGGTAATGATAACACTGAACTGGTGGGAGATTGGGATTACGATCTTACCACAGATCCTGTACCTGTATGACCAAAAATTGCAAGTGACGGAGATAACGACGTTCACACTACAGTTTGAACTCTCTCTGTCTGAATTAGTAAAATTTCAGGAAAAGTATTCTTGGTGCCCAGAGGAATTTGAGACGGAATACATGTGGTGAGTATCCCTCGAGGAGAGGGCCCGAATCCTATTAAGTGAGGAAGAGGCAGGAGGCTACTGGGGCCCTGGAGTGTTTTTAACCATTGCACCAGCTGATCATAATCACTCACTGACTACACGAGCTGCCTATTGGGCTGGCGGCACAGACCCACGAAAAGAGGAGATCCCCTTGTTATTAGACCTTACTTATTAAAAAAATATTAATTAATTAATTTAAAAAATAATAAAATATTAAAAAAAAAAAAAAAGTAAAGGTACACCAGATTAGCACCTGGTGGATCTCACTTTCTTTTTAACCCTGCTGGCTGAATACAACTGAGTATATTTTCTTCCCTTTTGTGTTCACAGGAATCTGGAAGGAGTTGCATGTGGATGGCTGGAGAAAAACAGGTCAGCAGGTTGAATTAATAACATTATGTTTTACCCTGTATTATTAATTCAACCTGCTGATTTGCCAGTTTCCTTTGGTTTGTAGACAGAAGGGTCCCAAGCTTATGTTAAATACACCATGAGTACAGGACAATCCTCCATCAAGGAAAATTTCAACTTGCCCACTGTGGTTATGCATGGGGCTGAAATGTATTCCAAACACGAGTGGGATAGAAAAAGATGGGATGCAAGGGGGCTTATTTCCTGCCCAGCTTCTTTACCCTTTAACGCAACACATTAAAACATACAGCTTGAACATGATCCAATTTTT
Source organism: Anser cygnoides (assembly GCF_040182565.1). Taxonomy (NCBI): domain Eukaryota; kingdom Metazoa; phylum Chordata; class Aves; order Anseriformes; family Anatidae; genus Anser; species Anser cygnoides. The sequence continues at coordinate 37,254,351 of NC_089878.1, forward strand.
CACTTTTCTGAGCACAGTTATTTTGTTAACATTCGTCAATACTCGTGAATTTCATGGCCCAGCAAGCCCTGAGCACCACACAGGATGCCACACCACTCCTTTTCCTCCCACGCCACCAGTGATGTGAAGCCAGCACTCCTCACCCACCACCCATGCCCTCTGCATCCAGCTAAAAAAATAAAATCTTTGCTAAAATATATCTATATTTTTTTTTCTTTGTAGGGATGGGGTTCAAACGCATCCACCCCTTGGTTCCCTGACCACCACACAGGAGCCCATGGTGGTGCTGGCACAGAGAAGGAGGTACAAAGGTATAATCTACATACAGACCTAGATTAATCCCGAACAAACCTGAAGTGAACGCCAGAAACTCAGCTGAAAGCAAATTTACTTGTAAAGTTTCCAGGTAAATACATTTTACATAGAATTTGATTTTTTTTTCCATCATTTCCTTGAAAACTTGAAACTAATAATTTCATTTCAGATAGCTGAAGTTTAACCAAAGCATCTCAGTTTGTCAATCTAAATCAAATCATTCTATAATAAAGTATATCTGTCTGAACTGCCACAGGGTGTTTTCATTTTTGTTAAAAATAAAACAATGTGAAGCATTTCTTAATACAATGAAGGATAAACTAAGTTGTGATTAATGCTGAGAGGTTCTTGAGTAGGGAGTGATCAAAAAATAACTGTATTTGTCAGCATACTTTTATCGGTCCCTTTCTATCTGGAAAACAGATTAAAAAGATAAATTTAAGAAGGATCTGGATACCTGTCTGACCTATGCTGAACCAAAATTAGTTCTTTAAAATCCCCCAGATGTCAGTATTTTGCAAGGTACCAGAGGTGCCCAGATTTGCTCACTGCCTCAGTGCTGCCCTGCCCTGCTGCAGGGCCAGCATTTTGTCCATTTTCAGCATGAATTTCTTTCCCCAAAGCACCTTATTTCCTGCCACATGAAGCGAGCCCCTGCACAATTGGATTTCTGGGAGGAGGGGACCAGGTGCTTCCCCTGGTGTCCCTGCTCCACCACACCCAGGTGAAGGTGCAACCTGCCTGGTTCCTCTCACTCCTGCTCTCCATCACTCCTTTGCTAATTTCTTTTACCAACCACTTCAGTATGCTGTGCAGAAGAATAGCTCTCAGCAAGAGACTCGGTCTCCAACCTTTCACCTCAACAGGTTCTTTCAGCTGGCAGCATAAGCAGAGCCCACACCCCATGGACCTAATGCGGATCCCAACTGTGGCTCCTGCAGCTCTCCACAGTTTGAGTTTATACACAGATGGAGTTTAACCCACATACTTGTCTATTTACAGCCTCAGTTTTATCTGTATTTTGTCACTGTCACCAAGTGCTAAAACATCTACCAGCCCCAGGTTTCATCAAAGAGCTCTTGCTGGCTGAGTTTCCGTCTTTTTTTTTTTTTTTATAATTTTTCTCCAGAAAACTCTCATTGGAATGGAATCCACCGCCTTATTAAATTCCAGAAGGACTCTTCAGGACTGGGGAGAACTACAAATCGAATGCTTCAGAATAAATCAAAGCATAAAATTACATTGTCTCTGGCAAGAAAAAGATTTGATTATCCGCATTTCCGTACAAAGAAATTACAGGAGAACCTACATTCAAGTTTAAAGGCCTGACTTGTTTTCAATTGAAATGTAGCAAGCAAACAGGAATGTACCTCCAATCTTATCCTGACAGGAATCAGTTTGAACTGATTTGTCCCCTCCCTGGTGACAGGGAGTGAATGCAGAGCACTTGGTATTGCAGATGTAGGCTATTTCAGTCTGTGCAGCAAATCGGCTGGGATTTTATGTGTATCAGGAATTGAATTGTGCATCTCTCCCAAATGATGGGAAAATCACTCCCCATGAAGGTGAGGTCGTTGAAGGAATCAAAGAACAGTACAAAGCACGCTATAAATAAAGGTCAGCTTCTCTGTAATTTCTCCAGAGAAAGACTGAACTTGAAAACATGTGGAAACCAGATAATTGCATTGTCTGATGCATATTTGTAGTCTATAAAAACTTGTATATCAAAAATATCATCTGAGCTAAAAATGGGCTATATAAGGATTAGCTATAAAAGTCAGTAGTTAATGATTCACCATAATACATGATTTAGCTGTAAGCTAGAAAAACATAAAAATAGCTCAAGAAACTAATTTCTTATGCTGTTTCAGGCATATGGATGATTTAAACTCAGGCATCTCCACATTTTTCAGATCCCTGAGCAATGGCATCTGATGAGAAACCGATCTGTTTAGGCATTCTCTTTCTAGGGTAAGTAACGACACTTTATGGCATCCTAGAAAAGATTGTGTAGTTCTGTAACTGGTAATTTCGTACAGCTTGCATGAGGTCTGTGTCATCCCACAAATTTCACAAAGAAAGTCACTACTCCGACTGGGTGTTATAATTAATTACACAAAATTGCTGGGATAAAGAGATGAGCACGCCACCAATTACATAGACAGAAAACTGGTGGAACCAAATAGCAATTTCCAGCAACCACAGCTGAACTAATAGCAGGGATGGGTACAATACTCACGTCCTAGGCTCACTGTTAAGTTATAAGAGCAGAGATCCTGACTGGACCGTGCCAGTGGTCTGGCCTGGGGTAATCTCCTGCAGGTCTACATGGCTCTGTGGTGTGGATCGTTGATGGTCGGACTAGATGATCTTGAAGATCTTTTATAACTTAAATGATTCTATGATTCTGTGAAGTGTACGGAAAAGCCAGAGTGCAGAGTTCAAATGTGAAGCTGAGCTCCGAGTTGTGTTCTCCTGGCTGTCTGCAAGCGATGCCAGCTGCAGATCAGCTTTGCTATTGGCAGCTTTACTCTTCTGTTCTCTTCTTTCAGCACGAGCCTTCCTCACTCGTCAAACTTCTGCAAACTTAAGATCTGCTGTTAAATTCCCTAATATTGCACTCGTGAGTGAATGAGATGTTTAGCCAGTGAGTTGAGCTCTTGTCAGATTTAGCTCTGAGCTGAGTGCTTTTGATTTCACAGGCTCAGCTGTTAGGGCTCAAATGAGCTCAAATGATTTTCCACATGCTGCAGTCGGAGAGGGTCTTATCCTGCCCTTGTTATTTCACCACAGAAGCTCAAGTCACGAAAGGAGGCTTTCTGCTTCCCAGCTCCAGGGAAGAGAAGGCTAGAAGGATGACACAGCAACAAACTTTCAGTTCTCTCATTTATTTTGGATCAGGTCTGCATCTAGATCCAACACTTTTAAGCTTTTTTCCCATGGTCTTCTGAAATGTCTCTGTCTAGCACCTTGAGTACTGTGTGTGCAAATTTGGGCACCACAGTATAAAAAGGACATAAAACTATTAGAGTACATCCAAAGGAGGGCTAGGAAGATGGTGAAGGGTTTAGCAGGAAGACGTGTGAGGAGCAGCTGAGGGCCCGTAGTTTGTTTGGCCCAGAGCAGAGCAGGCCGAGGGGAGGCCTCATGGCGGCCTGCAGCTCCCTCACAGGGGGAGGCCTCATGGCGGCCTGCAGCTCCCTCACAAGGGGAGGCCTCATGGCGGCCTGCAGCTCCCTCACGAGGGGAGTGGAGGGGCAGGCGCTGAGCTCTGCTCTCTGGGGTCAGCGATAGGACCCGAGGGGATGGCATGGAGCCTTGTCAGGAAAGCAGCCCTGCCTGCTAACCAAGGCTGTGCTATTGCACAAGTCATCAGATAATTAATGATCAGATCTCCACTGATAAACTAATGAAGGAAAACCCTAATGAAGAAAATTCTGCTCTTTATACTGGTGCATCTCAGGCTGATGTCAGCAGGAGCTGCGCCAATTCTTGAACTTAGACTCAAGTGTTTGTGTAAACACCACAAAATAACTCAAAGAGTTTTTAACATCAAATTCCTACAGCAAAGTCCTTTATGTAGCTTCAGAGCTTCCCATAATGACACTGGGCACAGTTATAAAAACAACAGTCTTCTAGGAACTACACTATAATCACTTTTTTTTTTTTTTTTGATAACAATCATCAGAGAATCTCTTTAAGATATTCGATGTGGTAAAATATGTAAATGACATACAGTTGCTAGGAGATAAAAAAGCGACATGAACTTGTGAAAACATTGCAATCTGCTGCCTTCGAATCTGCAAGGTCAGCTGTATTTGTCATGATGATAACTTATTTGTATTGTCTCCACGCTAAAAATGAGGTTCTGTACAGGTTACCTCTTTACTGAATACTAGCTGACCTACTGTACCCATCAATTGGTATTTATTACAAGCCTGGTTAACTTCCTCACAGAGTTTACAGCCCTTTAATTACATTTTGCCAGACTAATTAATAAATATACTATACACAACTCCTTTCTGCTGAAACAAGCAAAGGCTCCACATTCAACGCTTTTGCATTCATTTATTTATTTAAACATTTCATTAAACGTTAGATATGTCTCTTTTTAATGAAAAATGTTGTAACATGAGAATGAAAGTGTGGTTTACTGCCCAATTAACAAATCTAGTAGCTTACTCTGTCACTCAATGAATGATAATGCATTGCTCATAAATCAGGAAGAGAACTACTTAGGCATAGACCTTGTAATCAATGCTACAAGTATTGGCTGCTCTCCATGTAATCCAGCACTAAATGTGCAGCATGATTTTATTCCAGTAACACATTAACAGAATGTACAGCCATTCTGACTTTTGTAAATGGTCTAACAGCGTCACAGCAAAAAGCATTTGTCCATTTTTTAACATAAATGTATCCCGATGACAAATGTATTTAGCAAGAGTAGTGATGAACCAGCAACATGAACTAACCATGGCCTTCCAGCGCTTTTTCTTTTCTACGTTTGTGAGCGGACCTCCACCAACTGAGGCACACTGGCTAGGATTCAGTTTTTACGTGGAGCTTAATTTTTCCGTAGATATTCTTGGGATTCCTTTACTTTTGCATCTGCATAGGAAGAGATCGCTTTTACAGGCTGCATCGGTTGCATTGTTGACCATAAGAAGAGCCAAAATACTACAGGTTGTTGGGGCAACTGCCAGAGGCTTTGTAATAACATTGTGGAAAGCTCAGAATACAAACAGCAGTTTTCCCACTTCCATCCTCAATAATGACTTCCAGGAACTGTCCTGCTCCAAGGATTTGCCACTGTACTGTGGGAAGATGGCAACACTATACTTATTGGGCTTAGTTATAAACCTTTTCTCATATAGACTTGTTGTGGTATGAATGTGCAGAGGGTATTAAACAGGATAAGTGCTAAAACATCTCACAGGAAATAAAAAAAGAAATGTGTTAAAAGATTTCACAAATACATCGATAGAAGGCACAGGACAAGATATACAGCTTATGTCACTTTTTGGTTGACAACCCATTTTTTGCTGACGTAGATGCTACGAGGAAGCAAAGGAATTGGAGACCCCAGTAAAACGACGTGTGGTACTGATATGTCAAACATAAAAGACTGGTGAATCTAGCTGGTTTTTCTAAAGTGAGCTCACTTATTTGCTAAGCAGCTTTGCCTGAGCTTTCACAGCTAGAGCTGCAGAGGAACAGTAACTGAATTATGAAAGATCCCCCTGGGATATATGAAAGGGTGAGAAGGTTCCAGAGCAGTGGAAGAATAAATCCTAATTCTTATCCAAAAGAGAGAGAATGGGATAATCATGAAAATATTAGCAGGATAAACGTGTTGAATAACAGCCAGAGGATCTTTACCAAAGTCATCCTAAGTAGGATTGAGGAAACACTGAAATTAATAATATGTGGATTAGTACAGTTTCAGGATGAAATGGTGTTTATGTATCAAATCTTTCTGATCGCACAAACTGGAGAAATAGAGGGATTTTGTGTGACAATTTTTGCAAAAGTTTCTTACTCAAAGAAATAGTCATAATGTGCAATAATGGAAAATTTCTGAAATAAGAGAAAACAGGTACAACTGTGACTCTTCTGCTGCACTGTCTACACATGTACTGAAGCAAATAATTTAGATTATTATAGAAATATGATGGAAACATTTTTTTTCTACTTCTCTTTCTTCCAGGATGAATTAATGCATTTCCTCAGGGAAATAGCTGATGTGCTTCCAAGGTGATCTTGGTACTACCAGTAAAGAACTATCAAAGTAAGTTATTATGAGAACTAACGGGAAATGGGAGGCCAGAAGAAAAAAAGATATATCCAAAATATATCTGAAAGAAATGAAATATTAACAAAGATGAAATATATGCTTAAAAAAATTCAAATGATTTTCCAGATGATGTAAAATGGAATCAGAGAAATTTTTCAACAGACAAAATCTCCACTGCTAATGAATGGCAAGTCTCCCATCCACAGCAGTGGAGCTACCACTCAGATGTAAGGACTTAGCAGGATACAGACAAAACAGCTTTTACATTTGTATAAGTTGTATCCAAAGAAAGCTTTAATTTGTAAGGTCAGGAAGGCACAATTTGACCTAGGTCTTAGGAAATATTGGTGTCACTCCAGATCTTGCCTTGAGAAAGTTATTGGCTCTCCATAGCGGCAGTCAGTATAGGAGGTAAATGTAATTGCAAAAGAATTACGTTCAGTGAAATGGGTGTACAATTACTCATCATTAGTGGCCAAATACATACAAGGTGTTTCTGAATTGTTTTAACAGCATCAACATCGTTTGGATGTTAGGGAATGATCATATTTATAGCAACATGCATATGTTTGTCCCCACGTAATCCTAGGCTTCATTAGAAGCTCCGGCTGAGAGGGCATTGTCATGAATCACAAAGAACCCGACCAGTACAATACTTTAGGAGACTGAACTTGGGTCTGAGATAAGCCTCCATTTCTCTTCTCGAGACTTTCTCTGCCACTCTCCTTTCTGTTATCCCTATGTTTTGCCATCTCACAGCCCTTTTAGAGGGTCTTTGCTCTCCCATTGTCACATTTGATGCACACTGATGATGAACAAGGTCTGGTATCACCTTTCTGCCTCAGACTGTTTTTTTATTAATCAGGGTATGTAAAAACCACAGCCTCACAGTGGTTGTTCATTAATCGCCTGCAGTTTTCAGTCTTGTGCCTGTATTGCTGTGAAGGACTATCCTGGAACTGAGTGCATTTGGAAACCAGAGTTCTTGTTTTAATAGGATAGCAAAGTTAAAACAGAGCTGGGCAGAATGGTAAATGCAGAACAACAAAAAAATCTGCCAAATCCATTTCAGTGTTTTTTCCCTAGAGAATATTGACCATTGTTACCACGTGGATAACATTTCTGTTAAGGTAAGTTCAAGTTGGAAGGGTCTTCTCCAGTGCACCGTCTTAGAAATCCAATTTATAAATGTTGTAGTGTGCAACACTCATAACTGATAACACTAAGGCATTTGTGCCACAGATGTAAATGAAAATAAAAAGGAAAGACCCTTACACTTTCAGAACTAATCCATCCTAATGACCACTAAACTGAAGATTCATCACCTCACCTGACTTCATACAACCATCTTTGCCTTAAGACAGTCTGCAAGGCATAAAGACATCATTTTTGTTTCCCTTATGCTTTCCATTTAATAATTTCATTTATGCGATTGAAATAGTCATTATGTTTAGAACTATAAAACCTTAGAAAAAAGACTTGCAAAGTTTTATACAATTTACTGTGCTTTTCTAACTAGGTTATATACCCTAGTAAAGTTTTTTCCTTACAGCACCTACCTTCCAAAGCAGGTCTGAGATGTTGTTCTTTTTACTATTTTTAAACAAAAGGCAGATTTAATACTTTACCTAAACAGACTAATTAGTTGGTTAGATGCTTGTAGGCTGACTGCTGAAGGAATAAGCAGACTGCATTTCATTAATCAAAATCAGCTTTAACACCCATAACTCATAAAACATTTACATTTTACAAATCAGCTGATATATTCACAGACTCACCATCAGAGGATTGCTTGTGCTTATCCAGGATTCAGCTTCTAACTGAGGCTGCTGTGTATCTAATGAGCACAATGTGTTCTAGTGACCTCCCCAACATGAAAGTGCTGCCCTTGTTTAGACCCAAATTGCTTTTCTCCCTTTTACTTGATGAACATGAAAGTGGTTAAAGTACTACACTGCTATGTATAATTTAATGTTATATTTATTATTTTCCTGTTCTGCTTATATGAGCAGAGGGTGGACAAATTCAGAATTTATGTACTGAACTCAAAGATAACACTAGAACAAAAGCCATAATGCAGGGTTGTTAAATAAGAGGAAGTTCTGTTTGAACAGTGGCTACGGATATATCCATACATACGGAACTTTGCAACCATGAGAAATAAAATGTCAAAGAATTTAAACAACAGTCTTTCATGGGTTGAACTCTAACACCAAAAATTTCCAAAAAGCACGGCTTAAAAAAGTACAGTAGTTAAACTGCAGTGACTGAAATACCAACTTTGCTTACCAACAGCACTGCAACGCTCTCTGCCTTAGACTTCCCAGGAGCTGTTTCCCAAATTGCTTGATCTCTCTAAATCTCTAAAATAGAACAGCAACAATTCTCATCTCCTTCTCTAAGATGCTGTGAAGGTCTCTTGTCATGTGCTTGTGCGGACTTCCCTGCTGGCTCTGAGCTCAACAGAAGTATTTGGACATTGCTGAAATTTAAATAAAATTATTACTAGCAAAAATTACTAGTGATCACCATCTCGCAAAACTTAACCATCAGCTGCCGTTTGAATGTTCAGTTTACACATGGCAATTGTAATTCACCCCACTGCAATAGTGATTTCTATCTATAATTTATATCACTATAAAATTTAAATGGCTCTGCCTGTCCTCATCCGAGCTTGTGATTCACCTGAATGAAAAGGCACAATACGCCTGACATCGAAGGGATGTTGTTTCACCTACATAATGGACTTCTTTTCTCCCTTCCACTTTTACAAGGATTTGATCCTACCCCTGAGAAGCTGTGCTGCTGCTTTCAAAGAGTGGAGGAGGAAGCAGCGTGGGCTTTATCCTGGGCTTTATCCCTTGGTAGCGGAGGCTAGGCTAACCGGATGAATGTTATATCCTACTGCTCCCTGATATATGCACCATTTCCACCTCAAAGCCAAGCAAACCCTGAATTCATTACAATATCACGAGCTTTAAATAAATTAACACCCAGCTTGTGGCAGGACTTGCTGCGTGCTGAGCAATTTGCATGCTCTACCTACCTCCATGGATGTTTCTTTTGCTTTGCCACTCTCCTGTCGACAGAAATCAACTTGGGACAGGAAGGATTTCACCTAATTCTAATTCTTTACCTCTTTTGCTTGAACTTTACTTAAAACTGATATGAAAATTGTAAATCGGAGTTTTATTAAAAGTTGATATTAATCAAGGCAGAAATTAAAGAAATCAAGCGTGACAGAAGACCATTAGACTGGACTGAACTTGGCTGTCCTGATGTCCTATGTTCATTACCGGCCCCTGTTTCCCCGAGCAGCCTGACTGATGCACTGTGAATTGCAAAGAGTCGGTGACACACCAACAGCATGGAAATCACAAAGATTCAGCGCAGGGCTGGACACCGGAGCAGCAGGGGAACTGTGGACTCATGGGCCACTTCTGCGGCATACTTCAGCACAGTTTGAATGTATGAAGTGTATCATCTTCTTTAATCAGTGGTATTTTCTCGCAAAAAAGTCCCGTGATACTCAAGACATACTTGAGAACTGAACACGACTGAAATGACTTGCAGCAGAGTTTTTGTATTTATTGCACTCCTGCCTTCCCCACTCTGAATGCTTTTGACTTGGCTCGCTGCGGGCTGCATTAACTTGGTGCCATATTGCAGAGGGGAAGGAAAAATGCACAAAGCCTTTTTTTTTTTTTTTTTTTTTTTGCAGGACATGTGCACATACACACTGCACACATGCACAAGTATGCTGGTCCTGCCTGCCTTCTGTGTGTCTGTGGCTTAGGCAGAGAACTTCACAATTCTCATGAGCTTCTTAAGTTAAGCTATTGAAGAAATTTTTCCAAGGTATGAAGAAAGAAAAATGACAACAAGGTAGTACAAATAAAATCACGGTTATTTTTTCCCATTAATTTAGGGTGGAACGCACATGTTAGAAACAAAATGCCAAAATAAATAATTCTCTTCTTTTTAGCATTAATGATAAATACCATTCTCCTACGGTATGACCAAGTGACCAAACTACACAGCCACATAGGTAAGTCTAAATGTTCCTCTGATGACTCATCTGGCACACTGCGCCCAGCATTTTACTAATGAAAGGACTGCAACGTTCCAAAAAGAAAAAGATGTCTTCTATTATTACTTATTTTACGGATAAAAACTGTGCAAAACTTCCTTCAGTATTAAAATAACAAAGGCCTTTCTTCTTACAGGAATGTAACTTGCATCTTAGCGAAAACTATTTCAAGTTTATAAAAACTCAAAGCAATGCAGCTTGCTTTGAGCCCCCCTCCGGTCCCTGGTTTCCACCAACCAGAGGCAAATTAGGAAAGAAAGCGCTATTTCTACTGCCCTCCTTGAGAATAAATTAAATAAAAAATCACTGAATAGAAGAACAGCTCAATTGTGGTAACACGCTGCTACTGCCATCAAGGTTTTCCTGTGACACTAAGATGCTCTCCATCACCATTGAGCCTTAGCTGGGGTTTTAGGAGAGTGTTTTCTGATATATCTTGGTTTGAATTTAATTCAATTCAGTTATTTATAAACTAGGTTAGCCTCCACCCTAGTCACACTATTGTACTAGGGGGTTGTTGATTAAGGATCCATCTATTCCTTAGCAAGGTCACCTGGCCCATGAAAGCTATTTATGTCTGGGACGCAAGCTCAGGACATATTGATCCATAGGATGAAGAGAGATCATAGGGCAAAATGCCCTGACTATTTTTAGTTGGGTTAATTTTTTCCCCCAATCAGATAACAGGAAATGACTGCTTTAATGCATTGTGCCGGCTCCCTTACTTTTCAAAGGAAAAGCTGTCCATGTCTGCACGTGCTGCTGTTTCGCCATCAGTTTTATTATTTCTACAGGCTTTACATTAGCGACGCCAGGACAGGATCTGAATGCTGGCCATTAGGTCAGATTGATGGCCCCACTCCGGGCTGCCTTGGAGAAGCCGTAAACCACCGGGGTGTCAGCACAATTTCAGCACGGCGGCTGTCCAAATGCAAAATACCTGTCGGGCCAGGCACGGCTCTCCCGGGGAACTGCTACACGGGTCTGCATGGCTATGAAGACCAGCACGGCAGTAAAACAGAGAGAAGTGTCTCTGGCCTGTGCCACCTCCAGTCCTGGGCTTTCAGGGACAGGCATGGCTTGTGATGCTTAAATGGCATTTGAAAAAAACATTTGTACAAACTATGCAACCGTAGCTTGAATTCGTCTAATAGAAAAAAAATATATTTGGAAAAAAAAAAAATGCTTCACTTCTCCCATTTACCTTCTGTTTGCAAATAAAAAACACTTCAATTTATTTGCTGAAACATTTCCATAAAATATTAAAACAACCACTGGCATCAATTTTTCTCCTATTGCAAAGAAAAATTTGCAACTCTATACAACTCCAGTTAGAAAGCTTTTATTGCATTTATTTCCATAAGATAAAATCAGAATCTGCTCTCTTTTACAAATCTGATTGCTTTTGCCTTCTGGTCTGGTTTCTCTCTTTAATGTTTATTCTTCCAGTCAGCACTTTGCAGCACTGATTGCTTCAGCTTTTCTTCCCATTAGACAAAACTTTCTCCCAATTCACATGCTCAGGGGTGGGCTCAGTGCGAGCAGTTCTTATCTGCGTAATGCAGCACTGCGTGTCTTCCACTCTTGAGTAATCAATTTCCTAAATATCTTGTCATATTTGGGTGGCACTGGTATTTATATCAGCATTCCTATATATATGTATATATTTTTTTCAGTGATGTACTTCTGCTGCCTTTGTTTATAAGTCTACAGCTTACCTGAACCCACAACTAACCCCAAAAAGCAAACCTTGGGAGCGGCCCCAGCCAGCCACCAGCCAGAAGGAGCAGCAAAAGAGCCAGCTGCAGGCAAGGAGAAGGGCAGAGACTGCATCGTCAGCTTTGGGCGGGCTGGTTTCCAGGCTTTCAGGCAGGTAATGCCAAAAACGTTTGTTGCCAATATTGCTTTATGCTCAGCAGAAAATCCTCGAAAAGTTTTACATTGCCTACAAGCAGCTTGTTTTAGAGAAGCAGTAAATAGTTTGAACCCACACAAAGAGGGACTCCAAAGAGAAATGACAAGCAGCATTGTCATCAGACATTGTCAATCAGACTTCAGTATTTCGGACCAAGGCAGAGATATGTAATGCTCTGTGCCTTGCAAAATAAATAAATAAATAAATAAAAAATAAAAGCCACTTTCCCCAAACTTACATCCATCTAGAGGCCGCAGCATAGGAAAAAACATAGGCATTGGCTGCAATGGCATTCAGCAGAAATACACGTGCTTTTTGGCCCAAAAGAGGTGAAGCAGATTTCTTCTTCCTACTCATCCTGAACTTTATCCGTGCTGCAGCTATTCAGGGAAACGCTTTTCATGATGAAAGGTTAATTGTCTTTTTTGTCATTAGCCCAAATGAAATTAAAAATAAAAGTTCTCGAGTTGTTGAGAACTGAACCATCTGTGCTCTCTACGCTTATGGTAACCAATTGTTCCCTCTGATTTGAGGAAGGATAAGGCAGTTTCTGCACGATCCCTGTAAAGCTTGTAGAAAAAAGGGTAAGGATGGACAGAGTGGTTGCAGGCCCAGCAGACGCCGTGGGCACTGATCATACCCAATGCAAACCACAGTGTTCCCCAAATTGGTATAACCATGGTTAGTCTAGGAATGGGCTAAGACAACAGTAAGAAATATAAACCCTTCAGTCATGTCGCCTGTCTCTTACATTTCAAGGAAGTAAGGCACTACAGAAGAGCTCGCTTTGTTTTGTGAGTACAAAAATGCCTGACATTAAGGAGCCGAGAATACACAGAGGGAAAGCCAAAGAGCATTTCAAATGCTCTGTTAAGTTATGTATAACAGAGCCGTCTGCATTCATTGCAGGACACCTTTTCCAGTGCATCTGTTTTGCTTATTAGTATAATGAATCCTTAATGAAAAAAAAAAAGAAAAAAGAAAAAAAAAAAAGTACTGAACAATACAAGTACATAACTTCCTTTGCACTTGCAGTGTTAAAATCAGCATAGGCCATGTACGTTTGGCATCAAAGCTCTCGCTGTTCTCTGTGAATATCTCAGAAACCCTCTCTCGCATCACACAGCCAGCAATGTTGATGAAGAAATACCATCTTTGAAGGATGTTTTCATTTGTTTTCATTTTCCCTTTTGTATATGACAGAGCTGCTGCACACAGATGACTCGGCACACACCACAGCGTGTTTGAAGGTGATGCACAGGCAAACTCACAGCCCACAAATCTTTTCCAGAATCAAACTTACGTACATCTTTTGTCCAGAAAAGCTCCTTTAGCACTGTCGGCTTCATTTATGCCTTCCAGCTCTATTTTGAACCAGAATGGATGAAATCATCGAATGAGACTCAGCTTTTGTGTCTTTCTGGATTTGGCTGCAGCACGTGTTAGTGGCAGGGACTTTGATGGCCGAGGTGTAAAGGAGCCCAGGGCTTGTGCAGGAGCTCAGGGTGGGCTATGGACATGCTGTGAGCTGCAATCCACTGGTAATTTTTGTTGGGGACCGTTTTCCTATCAGTCTGAATTTGGATGAGGCTGCTTACTGAGCAAACGCTGACCAGGACTAGATGCGCATATGTGCATGCGATTTATAAAAACACTTGGGGATCGGCTTCTGAACAACATAGCCAATTTTCCCTGGCAAAATCTATAAAAATAGGAACCGTTGATCTTTCTGATAATTGCAAACTGAAAAATAGATATGTTTTCTGCTACAGATTGTGCCAGAACTTGCAATCTGCTCACAGGAAGCATGAAGTCATAGGATGGAAAGTTCTTCTGTTATTGTATCTGCATTGCCCTCTTTCTGTCACAACATTTCTGAGCCACCGCGATTTTACTAAACTCTAAATTCCTGCTCCTCTATTACCAGCCATAAAGAGCTTAGCTTCATTATGCAACTGTAATTTTGCTTAATTTTTTGAGACTTCAACATAATTTCCTTCATGCAGGGTAAGAGAAGTTATTGAAAATGACAACATTTTAGTTGGGTTGAATGAGCTTATCGCCATTGCTCTGCTAGAGTTATAACTTTTGCTGCCTAATATAGAAACCTACCTGGTTTCTATCTAAATACAAAAGGAAGGACCGTTTACTTTTGTTTTCGTGTATGCATTTGAGGTAAAATAGCATGAAATATTGTAGGAATGGCCAGATCTTTCCAAAGATAATTTGAGTGTGAGCTGATGTACCGTTGTAAGGGAAAATGCCTACGTTTTCTGACAACTTTTAAGAAAACCTATACATGTGTTTTGAGGGGGAAAAATCCCTCCAATGTTTAGAAAAATATCTATTGTAACAAGCTTCTGTTATTTATGTAGACATTTAAAATTCAGGTAAGCCTTGGGCCCACCCAGCTTGTTTTAGGGCCTGGGTACATAGCACCCAGTGAGAAGCAAGGGACTGCCCTGATCCAGCTTTTGGCAAGCTCTGCAGCAGCCACCGTGCATTTTGCCTTGGTCTGCAGGACACTTCTGAGGTCTTTTACGAATGCTGTGTGCCACAGGAGGAGACAGCCCCTCTATCACAGCACAGGGTGCAGAGCTGGCCACAAAAAGTACGGTGATCCTTGTTTTGATTGAAGCCATGCCTCGAGCCTTGAGCCTGCAACTATGTCAGGTTTGTTCTCACAGATGAGCACAAGCTGAGGAGCACGGACACCTCTCCCGATGTCACCGGGATGATTTTTATGGGTGAAAGCCTGTCACAAGCAATGAGGCACAGGCACCCTTCGAGCCTGTACGTCTTCCCCAAGTCTTGGTGCAGAGTTATTAAATGCTCGCATCGCACAGGAGCGGTTTGGCAGCAGAGGGCATTTGTCAGAGGGAAATCAGCTTTGGCCAGACAAGTCTCCTGTCTGACAGGCACAGTGCTGGGGACAACACAGCCACTCCTGCACCAGCTCTAGGTAGCCCCCAGCTGCCCCAAAACCTCTGCAAGTCTCCTGGGCTCCTCCATCCACTGCTCCTCCTACCCCTTATTACCTATAGGATTTAAAGCTAGAAGGAGATGTAGGGTTTGAGAGTAAAGTAATGCAACTATGAATTTCTCCTTTACTTTTTTTTTTTTTTTTTTTTCCCGCTATTGCTAACAACGCGTGCAAGAAAATGGAGTTTTGTTTCTTGGAGCCTCTCATTGTTCCTGATACTTCTCCCCATGCCTTTTAATTTGAAGTTATGATTGCTCATTCATTATCATTTCAACGGCACAGGGCTACAAGTAAATAGCAGCTTTTTGGAATAAATGCACTCACAATGTCCTAGCTGAAAGTCCTAATGCTTCCCAGTGAATAAAGTGAGAAGCTGGAAACATGTTTTGCAAACAGAATACTCCCTGAAGTCTTAATGGTTGCTGTTTTATTTTTAACTTGCCCATTAGCAGCTCTCAAAAACTCCTGAGGCTTCATGTGCAAAAACCTGCAAACATTCCTCTGCAGACAAAAGCAAAACCACTTTGAGCTGGGAAAAAGGAAGGCAAAGGAGACACGTAGCAAGGTGCCCATCCTTACCTTTCAGGGCAGGATGAACCAGCCCTGAACAGAATGAAGAATAAAAGCAGGCAGTGATGCACACAACAAGATAAAACACCTTAGTTTAATGAAGACTGATGAAAATTTGGAAACTACCATATGAAAAGCAGACAAATAAAGCCTAACGCTCTTCTCCACGGACTCGACATGATAGGTGTGCCTCTCCCCCCCCGCCTCGTGTTCCCAACATTTTTTAATCTATCAGACCAGATAACCGATGCTTCCCTGTCTTTAATGCATCTTTTACTTTTTCCTCTGAAAAAGACAGACGATATTTTTTGGAGTAGCTACAGGCTAGCATTTCAACTCCATTCATCTGCTCTGTTTTTGAACTGACATATTTTGTATGAATACCACCTATGACTGTGTTGGTAAATTGAGACAAATTACTGTTACAACCAAACAGAAGGGCTGGGATATTGGACCTTTTTTTCTTTTTTTTTCTATATCCTGCACCTCTGCAGAAGTCATCTGAAAATGCAGTAAGAGCTAATTTAAATATATATATCACACTAAGTATGTTGGATTAATACATTTAATATAATTATGTTATTATTACTATTAGTTCAAAAACAATACTTTTTTTTTTATAGATGTGATAATTTATCATTTGTGGGAACTTGTATAAATGTAAGACAGGCTTTATTTTAATAGCATATCATTGCCTTTACACCAACACTATTTCCCCCCCCCAAAATGCAAAACGTGGAGTATATTCGCTTTACCAACGGGAACTATTTTAAGTAGTTTACAGGTGTGAGCAGCGCCTGCCCTGTTCTCCTCCCGCGCCATCAGACGAAGGCCGCTCGTCCCGCAGACCTCCCCAGCCTAACACAGATGTCCTCCACAATTATTTTGACTGCATTATGAAAAATTGCTATATTGCAAGAATGCAAGTTTGGCCTCTCAAGTCCATTATGCTTTGACTGCGGAATAGCTGCCAGCAGTCAGCATTTGCAAGCAATTAATATAAAGCACTGTGAGATTTGAGATACCATTACTCTTCCTTCATTAGACTTAAATACTTACCTTTGACAAATCTGTGGTTGGCAAAATCTGACTTTTAAGAGCTTCTACAGTATGCAATTTTACCTTGTAGCACGTTGAAATTTCCAAAGTGCACATTGAAAAAACAATGCATCAATAATGACACGCATCCTATCTGTCCTGAAGGGATCACTTACTCAACGTGGAGGGGCTCGCAGACTGTATGGCAAAACATGATGCATGCTATTAGGACAGTCCTGGAGTACTGTGCTGGGAGGAGATACAGAAATAAATGCCATCTCTCATAAAGATTGATGGTTCTCAAGAAAGTAGATGAAGCCTAAGACATGCTCCTAGTAGCATTTCCCAGCCAATATGCAAAAACGAGATTCACAAGTGAACAGAGATACGAGTCCATCATTAGTGAAATGGAAAAACGCCTTTGGTAATAAAGACACATGCAGTAGGGAAGGATAGAGGATAAACACTGGGCCATCATCCATCCCCATTCCCATCCCATGAAGTGGCCACAGCAGATTAAAACCACCAAAGGATGTAAACACATCACGCCGTGGTAACCCAAAGCTCGTAATTCTGGGAGTATTATAGTTGTTGTGCTCTTGTTAACCTTCCAGAACCAGGATGTTTTGATTAATTATTAATGAAAATAGTCTGAAATATGTCCTCCAGGGAGCACGGAGACTGAAAACTCTGCTCCAATCGGCACGCTCGCTCTTTGAAGCACACACGATTATTTAAGATTAGAATTTACAGCCACAATTTTAGGTGACCTTGCGAATGGATATAATATATTTCATTAATTTATTTTTATTAAGTAATGAAAGCATCGGTTCCAACAGATAATGCAAGTGGCACTCCAGCAATGGGCAGTCATTATTTCCGTGTCAATATTCATTGTGCGATGGCTCGCAGAAAGTTGCTGCAGATCCACAAGGAAAACAGATGAATGACAGTTTATGAATCTGCATTTATTCCCCTGTCTTTTACTTAAAGAAAACACTTTCAAAGAAGGAAAACAAAATATCCAATCAAAGACTTGCAAATCAGAAGAATTCTGAGATTTGTTTTCTAAAGCACAGTTATCCTTTAAGGGAAGGGCACCGGGGCGGCAAAGGCAGACCCTGTGCCCAGGCTGCTGAATGGAGTATCAGGCAGGACTGAGAAGGGAATGAGATGCTTCTTATTTGATTGACTACAGGGGAGACAGTGATGTGTGACCTTGAAACAATGTCCAGAAAGCTCAAAATGCTGAAAGAGCAAAGCATAACCTTTGAATGTTAGAGTGTGCTCGTGGATTGCTTCATAACACAGTTACTGGCGCGCATATTGACAGATAAGAGCGGGTTTACTTACAAAATTACTCCCTCCTATTCCTCCTCAAAGACTCAGTGAGAATCTGTGCTCCTGCTTAGAACATCTCCACACCTACCCTGCTACCATCTGCCCCCATGGCTGTTCCTGTCCTCGTTTTTGTCTCTGCAGTGAGCCCTAGCCTGAAAGCGCAACTTTAAAATCAGCCCAGAGACGGTCTAGCTGCGTCTATCATCGCTGAGCGACAGTTTATCATAATTCCTCATTTCCTTGTTGAAAGACGCTTAAGTGCTTTACAAATTCCGCAAGCAGGGCTCGCATCGCCGGCGTGCAGCCCCCACAGTGTGCTACTTGGCAGCCTTTTAACTGGCACAGCCGCACCGCGCGAGGCTGACAACAACAACAACAACTGTCCGCGTACAATCCTGGTGGCTTTGTGCAGGCAGAACAACGGGAGGAGGTATTTTTGGCAAAACCGACTTCCTCCTGCAACTCTGTTTGTATTATTACATTCTCCTTTGAGGCACAGATAGATTATGATCAAAGGTGGTGTCGGGCAGCTTCTCCCTTTGTCCAGCTCTCCATTTCATCGCTTCTAATAGAGATGTCCATTTGTCCACAGTTGAGCAGGGTTTTGTTGAATCGCACCAAGGCTGATCAAACCTAGTCTGAAGAGGAGCCTCACGGATAATAGCTCGCTGCCTCCTTCCCCATCCCTGAAGAACTTGATGTTTGAGATAAGAGATTCTCCTCATCTCATCTTAATAATGCGTAGCACTTTACAAGTCCTGCTTCAAAGTGTTACACAGACGTGAATTGTCACAAAGCCCCAGTGAGATAGCAAGGTATTATCTTCACGGAAAAGATATAAAAAAGAATACCCCAAACACGGAGAGCTTTAGTGACATCTCATGATGGACAGGAACGCCGGGTCAGAGATGGTATTAGATCTCAGAGGTTCATTGCTGTCAGTTTAATCTCTAAATATAATTTTACCCCATCTGTCTCCTCCGAATATTAACTATTCATAGCACTGTCTCCTCCTCCCTCTACCCAGATTCTTCATTTTTAATGTTACTAGCATGGTAATTACACAAAATTGAACTATTAGCACCAATTTCTATACAAATCTATAAACTGTGAAGCATAGCCTCAGTGTCACATTGTCTAGAAGAGAAGACGGGCGTGATTTAATTGAATATGACTTTTCTTCTTTATCTAATTCGTTTCGTAACAACCTCGTGGCACTGATAATATTTCTCTCCCTTAAGGAGAAGGATGAAGGGCCATCTCCTCACCTCCCACCCCGGGTGGGCTCTCCTCTTGCAGCAGCCGCTCGGGCTGTGACAGATCGCCCACCGCCAGCCCAGCAGCGGAGCGGAGGTGCTCCGGGCGCTCCCTCCCGGCAGCATCCTGCGTCTGGTGCCCTGCCTTGGCCACCAAATTTATTGGCAGTAGGGAAGAGAGCAACAGGATGATACAATTCCCCAGCCATCTGGCTACGGTGCTGGTTTTCTTAACCTTGTGTATGCTAAATAGCATAATAAATTTTGAAATAAGACTTTGAGGTGGCTCAAGGGACCCTTTATTATGACAGTGTAGGTCTGTTATGAACAAATACTACTGGCTATAGGTCATCTCCAAACGTACTTGCACCCTGCTATCTTAGCTTTAGGTTTTTTTTGAGGTAAGTGACTCCTCTGGTAAACTTTTCTGTTGTGCAACCTTGCTCTCAGAGCTATGGCTGCAAAATAAATCCATCAGTTTGGAAACGGTAACCACATTATATACAGAGAGCAGCCTTCTCAGGGAGTTGGGCAACTTGAAAGCAATCTTTGCTTTCCCTGCTGGTCTGACCCTATTACTTCAGCAGATGAGAAAGCAAGTGAAATAAATTCCCCGGCACGGTGAGGCTCTTGTCCAGGCCGAGGTAAGCAGGGAGGCAGTGCTGTGCATCCGCCAGGCTCATCAGTGCTGAAGCCGGGACACCGCGGGCTCTGCAGCACCGTGGTGCTCTACTTGCAAGCTCCTTTGTTGGTGCTGCAGCCCCGCCACCACCTCAAACCACTGGATCCTGGCAGGCTGGAAGAGGACGAGAGAGGTGAGAGAGAGGGAAGGGCAGGGCATACTGACCCTAAATTAGTGGATTCTGGCATGGTTTTTATTCTGGCACTGATTTTGACCTTGAAGCCACGACTCCAGTCCTTCTCGCTGACTGCCTCAATCCTGTGTCTGTCCTCCACGGCACACACCCTTCTGCAGAGCTACCCAAACCAGCCACCTCATTTTCCAAGAAAATTCTCTTTCTAAAGGAAAAAAAAAATGGACGGCCATTGTTTTTACTTCTGATCCAATATCTATTCTAATCTAAATAGAAATGAACCAAAACCAGCAGACAAATTTCTTTAAAAATGTTGTGAGGCACAAGGGTAGAGTCTTGCTCACTGAGACCTTCACAGATTTGCAAGTCTCAACTTTCCTAATGAAAACATTTTGTTCTTTCCACCATGCCGCACAGCCGCTAAATTAATTCTCCACTGTAATTATATTTGTAAATTGTCTGAGTTAGGTTTGCAAACCGACCCTACAAAGAGTGGAGGAAAAAACACATCTGCAGGCTCAGGATTGTTCCATATGGGTTTTTCCTTGTTACTTTTTTTTTTTTTTTCCCCTTTATCAAATTCAGAGCTGCTGTTCATTGCTACAGTACTTCACAATTAATTGCAATTAATTAACCTTAGAGGAAACCTGTAAGTTGCTGCTATAAGCTCCTTTTTTCCTGGTCTGCTTTTCTCAGAAGACTGTTTTGGGGAGATGTTAGGCTAAAGAAGGATTAAAAAATCCCTGACACTCAGACTGAATGCTAATTCATTTGAGGTTTCATCTGAATTTCCTGGCTTAAGCTGCTGTCCCTCCTCTCTCTGAAAGCATCTTGCCCCCAAAAAGCTCAATCACGAAGAACAATAAAGGAAATAATTCCTTTTTGTTGATTTCTTTACATAATCTTTCCACAACTAACAGAAGTTGTGGTTCTGCAGTATTTCTGTAACTCAGGAAATGGATGGAAGCCTAGCTAGGAGCAGAGCTTTGAGAGAACCCAGTGCCACTCCTACAATGTGGAGCCCACGGGGAGAAGTTGCCTGCGTGTGTGGCCCCCACGTGCCAAAACGTGTGCTGGGTTTCCGATAGTACCAGGGTCTGTATAGCCTGTATATAGATTATTCCCAAGCATCCTCTGCACAGGACAGTCCAACAGGCTAAACTTGGGAAAACGATGCCACCAGCACCGTGGCTGTACGAAAATGATCAGTTTCCTGCAGGAAGATTGCAAGAGCAGGGACGCTTCTTTCTTTTTTTCCATGCTGAAAGAGATCCTGGCTTGCAGCAGAACAACTTGAGCTTAAGGGCTCCCAGAAATGTTTTTATGTAAATCAGACTTCATGCATTATTTGAAGACACATTTTGGAATGTAATTTATTAGTGGGTCATTTTTTCCCTAAAGTTGAGTTTCTATTTCATGGAAGACTGGCTTTTGTCAAAGCCTTTCTATGTATCTCAACTTTCACTACGGTTTTACACCCCTAATATGAACAGAAGGAGATGAAGGCTCATTAACGAGCATAAAGAAATTACATGAGACAATGCTATCAGATTTAAATTCACCAGCCATTTCACCTAACCTTTTAAATTATGGTAACCTGCAAAGGATTCTTCAAAGCCCTGGGGAAAGGAGTTGCTAGGCACTCACAGATGCGCAAAGGGAAAGGAATCCTTTACCCATTATTGCTGGCACGAGGACCATCCATCATCACAGCTGTGCCTGTCCAAGACATCTCCATGGGGCTTCCCAAAAGTGGAGAGGAGTTAGGATGAGGACCCCAGAGTGATACCCGAGGAGTCTCCAGAGCCATGTGGGAGCTCGCCCACGTCTCAGCCATGCCCCTGGCCTACTGAGACTGTTGCACGATGTATGGCCCCCAAAATAAAACAAACTACAGAAATGGGAGAAAGGAGTGGGAAAAAGCCCACAGTGCTGAAGGCCGGGAGATACACGGAGGGCAGCTGAAGGGCACATAAATTGCCTTTCTCTATATATGTGAAGGGCACTGGCACAGAGGAAAACAGTCAAAAGGTAGCTGTAATTTTTATAACAGCTGGCCTGACCTTGTCAATGTATTTATACCGCGGTAACAATTAAAAGCTGTGGTTTGGGATCAGCACATGAACGTGCTAAGTGCTGTACTAACAGCGATCCCAGGCAGAGCATCCCCACAACAGCCATTCCCCAATCAAAGCATAAGGTGAGGCAGAGGCAACAGATGGGTACAACAAAAGGTTAAAGCAGCAGGCAATGACAGCGAAATGATGATGATCAGTGCCACAGCCAGCATCTCCAGCACGCAAATGCCTAGCTATTACGGAGAAGGCTGTAAATACCGCATGAGAGGCAAGTGTGAGGAAAGGAGCGAGGTGTGAAGGTCTAATTGTGGCAGGAGCTCTACGGAGCAGCATAGAGAGAAGTGGAGAATTGCTCTGAGGAAAATTGACTAAGCCTTGCTGGCAATGATATATGACTGAAGACAGAGGTGGTAGCAAAAGAGAGGTAATGACAGCGCAGGGGTGGTATGGGAACCTTTAAAGATGAATAGTTCATATTTGGCGACCCCATTTTCCTCCGCTATCGGGATATGCTCTTACAGACATACGAGCCCTTGCTATCTGGTGCCTTTTATCCGTGATGCTCTAAGTGGAAAATGCATGTTTCTTTCAATATTCAGGAGAAAGTTGCCAATAATAATAGAAAAGAAAGCCTAACTGCCCTAGTATATTGGTTGTCGTTCTTTGAGACTCATGTAACACCTGACTAAAAATCCATCTAATAGCGGTGTGTTTTAGTCCAAAGGAGACCATAATTCTGTATAATCAGTGTAACTATGCTTAAAACTCAGTCTGTCAATATGCCCTTTCAAAAAAGTGTTTCCAAAGGCTGCTTTCAGACTGAAGGCTTTGGCACTTAAAGCATATATGCTTTCCTGTAGATTTTCTCCAATCATAGTTCCACAATGCAGCCTTCAGACATATAAATCACGCGTTCATCTACAAGCATCTGTGGGGAGTGGATTCCAGCCTGCCTTTTGCGAGAGACTGCAATTATCATCTAGGGGAAAAAAAAATCTACATTTTACTGTTTTTAAATAACTAACATAACCTTTACGTATAATAGCCACTCTCTTATCCTGCACACAAAAAGCGTTACATATGCTGCAAAAAACAGAACCACTGCCAAGTGAATCAAGCTTGGAAGTCTCTTGGGCTAGCTTGGAGGGAGACGATTTCCATCTCCTGCACACCTCACCTGCATGTCTGGGTTCTCATTTCCTAACTGTCTTTGCTCAACCAACACCTAATCTCTTGCGTGTTTCTCTTACTACCCTTCTAACCTGGGTTGTTATAAAAAGGGGATGACGTCTAACGTCTTCAAACATCAGGTTTGCTGCGTGACATGGAAAAGCGGGTACCCCGAGCGTGTAACTTCTCACAGTCCCCAGGGAAGAAGCACAACACGCATGTTGATGAGAGCAGGGGAGACTGGACTGACGTCCACCCGCAGTGCCGCCAGCAGCACGTCATTAGGAGCAGGGGGAACAGCCTGGGAGTGATTCCTCAGCACCTGGACGAACGCAGAGGAAGTACAATTCCCAGCCCTAAAAACTCACCGGTTCTTTCCAGGTGTGATTTCACCATGGTGTGCATTCCCCAAACAAGTTTTATTATCCTGTATGAAATTCACACGTCTTAAATGTCTGGCTTGGGGATTTTTGAGGCCCGCACAGCATGATTAACTTAATCAAAACAGAAACCTACTGTTTTAGAAAGCAACCTCAGTGACATCTTTTTTCAGCTGGAGAACTGTGAATAAGGGCAGTTTCAAGGGGGGAGATTTCACAATCAAGAGCGGATTCAATTTCCTTATAATACCTACTACAAAAGAATTGCAATCAAGTGGCTGCTTTCTAATCATCTCGAACAAGAGCTGAAGCCTACTGCAATTATGGGCGTCCTTCCACTGATGTCAGGCACGGACCAGAATGGACAAGAGAGGACCCAGAAGTGGCCACTGGCCATGACAGCGGTGTCCAAGCCAGAGGAAGGGCTGGAAGTTGCTCTGCCCGTAGCATCAGACAGCTCAGGAGCACAACCTGTTGGGGCCTCTCACCGGTACAACGCTGTATAGGCATTAATTGAGATGTGCTGGCCCAATAGGAAGTGGTAACAGCTCAGATTTTATTTGTTGCAAAGCAGAAAGAACTTAGCCTTTGGAAAAATATGTATAATTTCATGAGACTTTTCTATCTGTACCAGTGTGAACACAAACATGTGCTTCACCTCCCAAAACCTTCGCCCAGCAATAATAGAGAAAAGAAGAACCTCACTCACCAGGCATAGCGATGCTGTTTCTTTCTCCTTGCTCACCATCCCCAGCCCACAGGTGCCCTTGTGTGCCACCCGCGGCCGAGCTGGCTCCAGCCCTGCACGCAGGGCAGGCAGTCCATCCCAGCTCCCCGCCGCCGAGCCTGACCTCTCACAGCAGATGTGTCAACTCAATCTTTTTATTCCAGAGGTCACCCCTCGCATTAGCCAGGACGGCAGCACCAAGAAGATGCACGGCCAGAGGTTAAAAGACAGGGCTGGAGCCTGAAGACACTTATATATGGACCTGCCACGTATCTTGGGAGAGTGTCATGAATTTTGCAGTTCTGCAATGTACTTCTGCAGAAACTGATAAAATACCACACATTTTCTCCCAGAGCCACAATACCCTCGACTTCGGCGAAAAGAGCACCAAGGTCCAGGCGAAGAGATCATGAGTTATCATCTCGGCTCTTCTGCTGACCGCCTGTAATATTTCTCTGCTCTTTATAATTCTTAATAACCCCGGTGTTCAGTCCCTGCCAGGGGACAGATAACTGTAATTTACCAAATGTGTAGCTGCGATGGCAGAGAGGTTGGGCAGGTCATCGCAGGCAGGCCTGGGAAGAGAGTCCGTGCCGCCTCTTATCCTGTTGCTCTTTCAGGAACAGACAGAAAATAGTCAGGGTGCTGAACGGCCGGCTGTCTGTCTGGCAGGTCACCTAATGATCACATAATGAGATCACACAAGGGGACTTAGGAGTTTTTTTTTGTTTGTTTGTTTGTTTTTTGCATTTGCATTTGTGACATTATGTACTGTATTTGACATCCAAGATTTTAATCCTCATTCACTAATATTTATTCAATCCCAAACAACATATACAATGAGTTTCCCTGTGCTGGGTAAAAATCCCAGAGGACAAAAGAAGGACTACAGAGAATGTTGGCTAATCACCCAATTAGCGAAAAATTGAATTTAAATTAATGTGATGAACCAGGTGAGGTGTCAAAAGCGGGCTAAACTGCAAAATGAGCTACACGTAGGTGAAACTGGAAGTTTATGGATCTTAGCGCATGCTGAGGAACTTTCCCCATGCCATGGGTGATGAAATTAGGGAGGACAGTACATGAGTTTTTATTCTGTTTATAGCAAGTCAAAACCTGCTTGGAGTGGTCTTACAGCAGTTAAGATTCAACCTAAAAATTGCATCTTTAGAGTGAAGAAGCCTCCTTCTTGAACACATAACAATAAAACATATTAGGAAAATTAGATTTCCCAAAGGCTTTTGCATGTTTGAAGGCAAAGGCTTGAGCCGAACCCAAGCAATTAAGCAGTAATCTCCACTGCTATCAAACAGATATTCCTGGCTCGGATAAGAAATAAGTTTTGTGTACCTCACAGGTGGGTACATTTTGTTTATAGCTACACGCAAAGCAAAAGTACAAAACCTACATGAGTGAACACTGAACTACTCCTCTTAGTTGCACAATTTGGTAATAGGTAACTCATAAAGGCAAATGTTCTGCAAAGACCAGACCGTCACACAAAGCACTCGCAGGATGTAAGGCAGAATACCGTGCACCCTTCCACATACCTTAGTTTGAAAAATACAGCTAAGTCCTGGTCGGGTGATTAAGGAGAAGGAAATTAGAAAGAGCTTGGTCTGTTTAGCCTAGCAAAATGAAGTCTGAGAAGGGATACAATCATTCTTTATAGGTACATTTGGAAGTAAACAGCAGGGAGGGAGAAGAATTATTTAACTTTGAAGGCTGATGCTCACACAAGATTGAGGGGCTATAAATTGTTCATGAATAAATTTATACTGGAATTTAGGAGATTTCTGACAACTTACAGGCCTCCCAAAGAAGCCGGTATAGGCAAATTGATTTGAAAGGAAGCTCGATACATTCTTGGAGAAAATAAGAAAGGGCAGGTGTGATCTTGAAGACAGAAATTAAATTTTTCAATGCAGGATTCAGGAGTTTGATTTGCTGCAATTGTTCAGATTTGGCTATAGGAAGACTCGATATCCTTGTTTGACCTTCTGCATGGAAGTCCCTGAGAGTTTCGTCTTGTTGACCAGGCCACACAGCAGGCCTAAGTGTCAAGTGGACAAGATCAAGAAATGGTTTTCAAGGTGAAATGCTGTTTCCAGATTAAAGTAACATGCTAGTTTTGGAGTGATGTTTGCTAGGATTTAGCATCCATGCCCCCTATCTTTGTAAAGACATAATATTTTTCTAGAGTAAAAGAAATTATCCTACTTTTACTGATAAATAAAGGCAAACCAGAGACTTCTGTAGTGGTCGTTTATGGATCATATTTGCAGATTTTTTTTTATGGTTATATGCACACTTTCCACAGGCAGTTGAAGAGTATCTGGGAATGTTACACTTGTCACTGCATGATCAAAAAGTTCATGTACTTTATTTTTGTGCTTTGTACCTTTCTCATTTTCAGATACAAATTCCATGTGAAAACTAATTTTCCTTCTACAAAAATTTCTGTATGCATGATGTTCATTATAAGTACTTCAAAGTAACCCCATCTTTTAAATTTACTGACAAGTCCTTTAGCTACCTCTTGTAAAGGCTTTTGCAAGTTAGAGAACTGCTGAGCTTTTTCCAAGGGCTGTCCAAATTTTTTATTACAAGTGGCAAAAATTAAACTACGAAAGGGACGCACTTGGAAAAATGCAACTTTTTTAAAGCTCATAAGCAAGTTTTCATCTGATAATTAACACATTTGTATAAATTTATGCTTCCTCCTAGTATTCCGATATCTCTTCTAATCCTGCATATTTCACCAAAACACCTTTAAATATTCTTGCATACCTCTGCACTAAAGCTGCTTTCTTTTCCAATGCATTTCAAAACGGGTCATTGCCACAGTGAGGATTTTAGTGCAATCCATCAATCTCACTACATTATGAACATCAGTAATGACAGAAAAACCTTCCTGGAATTTTTCTTGCTTATTTGGAGAGGGGAATTGATGAATATCATGATATGTTTGAGCACAGTGTTCAGGAATTGATTAAGGCAACCAGACAGAGAAGGCTGACTCAGGTGTGCAGCACCCCCTGCTAACCTTTGGAAGGGCTGGGGGACTGATCCTCAATGCTGTAAATCCCAGCAGCACTCCTGAAGCCAATGGGTTATTCTAATTTACACCATATCAGATCCCCCGGTGATTCACCCTGAGAGGGTCCAAAAAAGACCCCAAAACTCAGGAGCGGGGGAACGAGGTTGACTTTGTGATGTTCTCCTCTCCTGCAGAGGAGATGTAGGTCACTCTGAGCTGAACGAGCCCTCCTACACAAGCGTATGCTCCGGATGTGACACCCATCTGTCTTTCTGGGTTTACACAGCCATAGCCTACAAATCGTGTTCTGGCATTTCTTCTCTTTTTTATTCCTCCAGCTTATTTAAAAAAAAAAAAAAAAAAAAAAAGCGAAGGCATATAACGATAGAGATAACTCTCCTGTAACCTCTGCAGCACATTCAGTAGCTATCAATGTCAGCCTGTGTGTGTTCAAGGTCTGCGCTGCAGTGATTGAGTAATGTGTCTGGTAACACGATCTAAATATGAAATTATCTGTCTACCTACTTACAAAGTTCAGAGTTAACATGCCGATAACAGAATCTGACTTTTGCACCTAATAATGCATGATAACGTTATATGCTGCTACTTGAAAATGTAGGCATGCCTGCATACTTTATTTGCAGACATGTCTGGAAAATGCACAGACTCCTACTATTATTTTTAGCACTTTAAACCAGATACTATAGCCTATGAATTTAGAATAGAGTGGAAGTAAAGGGAGGAAAAAAAAAGTTATGAAACTAACTTTCACTTCAAATAAGGTATAAATAGATGTCAGTCTCTCAGCTGGGATACAGAGGAAAATACATTCAACATCATTTACTCCCCACTGCAGAAGAAGCAAATTAAATGCAGCAGTAACAACATTAAAACTGCAACAGTTTCCAAGAACTTATCATTACAGAAAGTGCATCCCTTTCAACTGTCAGCCCTCCAGCACTCCAGGTCTTTATATCACATTGTTATTGCTAACCTCTGATCCTCCTGGATTCAACAGCACTGTAAAGAAAGCCAATTAAGTAACAACGGATCCATAGATTTTTTTTCTACCATCATGTTAAAGGTGTGACATCATCCCATCATTGTCTAAGTATTTAAGATTAAGAGTCTAATCTCCTTGGCTCTGGATACTTCACAGAGAGTAGGGAAGCTCCTCCTAAGGACAATGGATCTGACTTCTCTCGGGAGGACAGCAGACGTAGAAAATGCCAGCACTGTCCTGCCAGCACAGGCAAATGCTGGCCTGAGGAGAGGCAGGCATACCAGCTTTTGTTTGTCTTCCCAGCTCCATTCCACCTTTTCAGGATCATTAATATTAACTACCCACCAAACTAAACGGTTGGGGTTGAAGCATCTACTTTAAAGTAACTATTTAAACAGCTTTGCTCATTCCATATAATTATCAATTGCCCTTACAGAGCTGTGATTGAAACCATTGTGATTATCAAATTTACACGGATCAATCAGTTGCCCAAAGGCCTGTTGTCGCCCTGCTAATGGGAGGCAGAAAAAGCCCTGCAGGTCTGGCCAGGTTGGCCATTTCCAGGGAAGAGCCGAAGAACACCAAGAACATGGTCGCCAAGGTGAAAAACTCTCAGGGATTTCCATGCAGAAGGTCACGCAAGGCTGGCTATCAAGACTTCCTGTAGCCAAATCTGAAAAATTACAGTAAAACAAACTCCTGAACCTTGCATTGAAAACTTTAATTCCTGTCTCCAAGATCACACTTGCCCTCTCTTATTTTCTCCAAGAATGAATCAATATCAAGAAATGGAAATTCGTATGGAGGGTGGAAGGAAGACACCTAGTGATCCTGTTCAGCTGCAGGAAAAGGTATAATATGGGTATAATAAACATGGTTTTTCTCTTTCTGAACGGTCAGTCTAAGCCTTTATTTTGCAGTAACACCCTGGAAGGAAACGTACACAAAGTTCCCACAGCCAGGCAATGTACCTCCAACATCCAAATGCGAAGCTCTTGTTGTACTGGTTTTCTATTTAAAGCATATCCCTACGCATGTCATCTGTAGTAAACACTAGTTGTGAAAAACCTACTCAGAGCAAGCACATTTCACCACATTTTGACAGAAGAATAGGTAGAAAATAGCAGCTGAACACTGAAAGCAGGACTGGAGTTCATCAATAGGCTACAGCTCCTGTCAGCGAGAGCTGTGCCGCCACATTGCCCCATGCTGCTGTTGACATTCACCACGTGGTATTTAGAGAAATACAGAAACAAACTAATTGCACTGAACAAGGAAGCAATTGGTTAAATGCACCGTTACCACACAGAACAAATTCCACCCCCGTGTAATGGGAACCTTTTGAAGACTGAATATCAGGCCTGGTACGATGCTTCCTCCCAAAGCTGAGAACTCATAGCCCCATTTACGCCCTGAGGAATAAAACACCTCTCAGCACTCACTTGTGGTGGCAAGCAGAGAAGTCCCGCACATGGCCTGGAGGGAACAACTGGTGTTTGGGGCAGAGCGTGAGGACCCACCTGCCCCATGCGTCACTCCACATACCCGCCAAGACAGTCTTTGGAAGAAGCGCCAGCTACCCGGGTCCACACCATCCATCAGCTCTTAAAATCATAGAATCATTAAGTTTGGAAAAGACCTCCAAGATCATCTGGTCCAGCCACCCCCCTACCACCAATGTCACCCACTAAATCATGGCCCTAAGCGCCAGGTCCAACCTTTCTTTAAACACCTCCAGGGACGGTGCCTCCACCACCTCCCTGGGCAACTTGTTCTGATGCCTGGCTACTCTTTCTGAGAAGAAATGTCTCCTAATTTCCAACCTGAACCTCCCCTGGAGCAACTTGAGGCCATTCCCTCTAGTCCTATCACTAGTTACCTGTGAGAAGAGGCTGACCTCCAGCTCACCACACCTTCCTTTCAGGCGGTTGTAGAGAGTAATAAGGTCTCCCCTGAGCCTCCTCTTCTCCAGACCAAACACCCCCAGTTCCCTCAGCTGCTCCTCACAGGACTTGTGTCCCAGGCCCTTCGCCAGCTTCGTCGCCCTTCTCTGGGCACGCTCCAGGGCCTCGATGTCCTTCTTGTAGTGAGGGGCTCGAAACTGAACACAATACTTGAGGTGCAGCCTCACCAGAGCTGAGTACAGGCGGACGAAAACATCCTGGTCCTGCTGGCTACACTATTCCTGGTACAAGCCAGGATGCCGTTGGCCTTCTTGGCCACCTGGGCACACTGCCGGCTCTTGTTCAGGCAAGCACAACCAACTGCACAGCTTTCCAGAGCTGCTTTGCAGGGCAGCTCTTGCAGCTCTGCAAGCTCCCTTCCATCACTAAAGCGCTTCTGTGACACGCCGCTAGAAACTAGCTGCTTTGCAGCAGACTACTAATACCGTATCACAGACAAAATAGCATTAATCTAGAAACGGTTTAAAATGGGTAGGACTACAGGATCTGAGCTAATGATTCATAAAATCATTTGCAGCTATTAGTCTACAAGGATAAGTGCTGCTAGTGCTTTTATTTCAGTGCTTGGTGTGGTACCATCAATTTAAAATCTATCCTGTACACTGTGATAGATTTACGTGTGCTGTGGAATCCACAGCAGCCTTGTCAGGATTTTAAAGTCTAGATTGCCATATACAATTACAGGTGTCACAATACAAAATAACAATCGAAGACACTTAGAGGAAAACTGAAAATTCCTGTGCACACTGTGTGAGAAGGCAGTTGTTTAATATTCCTGTATAACACTGCGATTATTTCACTTGATGGAAGTGATATATTTTTACATAATTTGATCTAAGGTTACATCTCTCCTGCAGATGATTTGCAGTCTTGAAATCCCAAAGGAGAGGGAAAAGTATGGAGAACATTTTTAATGGGCAGATGTCATTTCTATGAACATTACACCAGTTGTCAATATAAAATCTTTTGCCTGGACTCTATCTTGAAAAAGCAGTTTTGAAGCTGCTTAGCTGGCAGATATTTTTGTTCTTAACCTTTTTCTTGAATAGCAAAAAGGCATAAATATGCAGTTGTTGGGCATATCTAGAAGAGTTCATATTATACAGGCAAAAACAGTCACAGAACTGAAAGGAATGCGTGGGTGTACAGAGGACCCCTCGGCGGACGCGGTCCCTCTGGATGGAGGTCAGGTCTTCCAGACTCCACAACTCGTAGGAGCTAATTTGCTGCCTCTCCCCAGTGCAACCTGACAGTAGTAGTTCATTTCTATCGCTCTAATAAATTAGATAAAATGGCTGAGGTGCTGGGAGACTCACAAGCCCAAGGGATTGCTAACATGATGAAGACTTTATTTTTAAGTCACTAATTGACATCCAATCATGGAAAGAGTAATGAAGAAATCATAGTTGTCTGGAGACCATGTGGGGCTGACAGACACATTCAATGCCCTTCTTTAGGACAGGCATGAGAAATGCGGCACGTTATTAAAACGTGCAGTGATATGTTGGGCAATGGCGACCTTTCAAGGAGAGGAATTGAAGGAGCAGAGATTGATGGGTGTCATTTCAACCTTTTCCAACATGATGGCTGTCCAACTGCTAAGGGGATCAAGTTTTCTTACAGCAAGAGTGCTCAACCTCTTTGTCACGAGGGAAAGGGGCTCTCACCGGGTGCAGGGCTTTTTTGGATGGTTCATATTCTCTGGCATTTCCTTGAGCTGAGTGCGCTGCTAAACACAATCTCCAGAGAAGACTGATAGTGTATGTCTGGCAGTACGAAAACCATAAACGTGGTTCCTGAGGACTTTGATTTAACAATGTTTAAATTTAATTAAGTTATTTGTATTGTACAATTAATTATGCTAAACTGCCTAAGCCTTGAATGGATGTACTTTGCCTTTTAATCTAAAAAAAAGCACACACATAGCAAACCAGTAGCAATGAAGACATAGCTGATGCCGAGGTTAGTAGAAATTGAGAATCATGTAAGTGTTATGGAAAAAAAAAATAAAAATAAACAAGCAAAAAACCCCGAGCTGCTAAGAAACAAGAAACCACACTAAGACATTTTCTCAGGCTATAAAGCAGAATGGTATTCAGGAAAACCACCAGGAGAACTACTTGGACTGTACCTGATACTTTGAGTTACCTGGGAAGTTCTTTCTACTGTCAGTTAAAGATGCATTAAGGAAGCCAAAGTTCCTTTTTTGGTTCATCATCTCCATCCCTTATGACTCCCCCGAAGAGGGAAACTCAAAAGGAGAGAGCAGCTGAGTTGCCTGTTTTAACTAGCTGGTTTGCTGGGAAGGAGCCACCAGTGATGCAAGGCTTGCCTAGATCACAACAAAAGATTCAACATTTATCTGGTGGTGAATGAAAGATTTGGGACATTTCATCCTTTTTTTGAGTGGGAGGAAAGAATCAGTACATGCAGGTCATTATCAAATTTTAAATTACAGAAGGCCTATATGTGCATACACACTCATTAGCCTTTTACAAGACCAACTGTCATTTTTATTTTAATATTTTGACTGTAATATTGTGGCTCATTAATGTTTCTGATATTTAATCACAGGGTACAAACCATAATTGTTCTATTTCTAATAAGTCTCTGACCTCTATCCTCCAGATGACAAACTGTAACTGTTTTTCAAAATACATAAACCTCTGTGGAATTTCACATAAGTTTCCTTCCAATAAAAGTATGAATATATTTTATAAACTTCCATTAAGCACTTCTATTCAGGCAAACATCTTGCAAGATTTTGAGCAATACATGAAGACATAACGACTAAAGTTTTAAGACAATTGATAAGGAAATAGGAATCCCATTTGCACATTGGACTGTTCCTTTCCATCGAGGCAACCAGAGGACAATACTAAAATGCCTTCTAGTTGCTTTAAAATAGACAACGGCAGGTTCAACCTAAAATGTTAAGATTGAGTAAAGTGCTTTATTTTCTTAGGCACACTTGGATCTTGCAACCAGTATTGATTCAATGTTTGTGTAAAAAACCTCTCTAACATCTCATTCACTTGATGGGTCCTTTGGGGTGTAATATTGTTTCTTCTACTATTATGGACCATTGCCTTCAAACACTGTAACATCTGCGTTACATGATTACTAACTTCTCGGGCCAAATTAGTCCCTGGTGCAACTTCACTGAAACTAATCAAATTATGCCAGGGTGAGTCTGCCTCTTTGCCTTTCCACATTTCTTTTCAAAAGTTATAGTGTGAACGATGCAACCCTTCACCTAAACTTTTATTTTTTTTCTCTAGAGAAATAATCCAAGGAAATGTAAGTGGCTTGGAAAGAATCACTCAAGTAAAATCCAGGCTTATTATTATACTTTTCTAAGTAATTCCCAGTTTTCTGTATGGGAGCAGTCATTACCAATTTCTCCTATCTCAGGACATAAAGCAGGAAAAAAAAATCCAGATTAATTGGAACTTGGCATTTATTTAACTCTTTTGGAAAGAAGCCTGATCCCCCGGCTGTGCTTTCAAGTATGGGTTCTTTGGGAGACAAAACGAAGCACAGGAATCCAGATGGGGATGAAGAGGAGATGCTTCACGCATCCTTAGGGAGTCTTACACATCTCTTTAAAGATTTCTTTGGGAAAAAAAGGCTATATTTGGAACCACACAACAATTTAGGCTGTAAGGACCTCAGGAGGTCCAACTTCCTGCCCACGCGAGGGCTGACAGCAGCATTAGATAAGGTTGCAGATCTTCATCCCTGCCATTCAGTCCCATTCGGAGGTTAGCTCGATAGGTAGCCAACGTGTAACAGGAACCCTTACTGGGGTTCTAATTGTCATTACTTGCTTTATAGCAACGGCTGCCTCATCAAGAGGGACATTTCCCTCAGCTGGAAAGGTGGCAGCAAATGTGAGTTATGGCAAAGCTGAAACACAACGCGAGAACGGCCCGGAGCGGAGAGCAGGATGAAGGCAACGCCGCGCTCACCAGCAGCGCCAGAGGAGATATGGGAGGCTGACGGAGGCAGCATTTATCCACAGGAGGGAGGAAAAATGAGTGAAATAAAATGTGGAGTGGAGAAATTTGTCAGAAATGGCAAAGAAGAATCACAGAGGAAGAAGAGAAACCAGTGTATAATCATGAGAAACGGATTACCTGCTACAAAAGAACTACAGACGCACTGTCTACAGACTTCTCATCGCTCCTATTTTCTATTGATTTACAGCATCAAAGAAGAAAAGACGATGAGGGAAACCTGGGATAGCAAGTACACTTATATAATTAGTACGATTAATCTAAATATATATATGCCCATGTCAAAATATGCCAGACTACAGGTAATCACGTGCCTACCCCACACAAAGAGACACAACTGGATCTTTGTAGGAGGTCGTTTGTGCAGCCGTGTATAACCAATAGGTATCAACATAAATATAAAAGTTGTTCCGCTCTGGAGTGTTCTCAATTACAAGGAAAGTCAATATTGAGCATTTCCAATGCAGAACAGTAAGACTCAGTCCCGCAGTCACTATGCAGTGTTTCCCCTGAGTAAGGTTAGAAAAAACACAGCCAGTCTTGTCTTTGAGAAAGTTCGTGCTTTGCCAGGTCAAGACTGCCAAACCGTACTGTTTTGGTGTAACTGGGACTTTCTCACGTGACAGACGCGATCTTGAATGCAAGTGCTGCTTCAGTCCTGCAGCTTTTAGGTATCGTACCTGCCACAGCATGGGCAAAACACGGCATTTAAGCAGCTTCATTTCCATACCACTTAAGGAAATCACAGGTTTCTCCTCACTTTTGGAAAAAAAAAAAAAAAAAAAAGAAAGTTGCCATAGCATGATGTGTGTGCTTTTTGGCAAAAGCCCTTTGTGGCACTGGCCAAAGCAGCATGAGCACCGTGTGCGTTCAGGCACCTTGCTCGCTCCCAGAGCACTGGCACTCATGGGCACAGAGATGTCCATGCAGAGATGAATCTTTCCCATCACCACAGGCATGGGGAAACCATCCCTTCCCTTCTAACAAGTGACTTTGAACAGAGTTACAAATGAGCCGCACCAACGAAAAAATCAGACCGATAGTTAAGTCTCTTAGTGGTTAGATGAGAAAGGCTTATAAAATTCACTCGTACCACTGTTTATTGTACCATAAATTATCATAATGATTTTTTTTCCAAATAAATACATACTAAACGTCACAAACCATGAAGAGATAATATGCATATTTGAAAAATAAACTTTGCCAGCAAATACTCCTCACCATATTTCCAGTAAATACAATTTGCAATCCCTATTATTGCTGTGAGATTCAGGGGTCTCTCTTTTGGCTACTGTGACATTTTAAGTGTTACTAACATAAACGATCATTGCTCACATGCACTGACAAGACACCAGCTCCCTGTTGTTTCATAAGAGCTCTTCTATCTGTATTATTTAATACCTTCAGATACCTTCATAGACAACTAGAAATTACTGCATTTTTGTAATGATGGATAAAAGTAATCTATGATTGACTAGGAATTACAGAACTATTGATTAAATCAGGTTACTGAAATCCCATGATTCATTTTCTTCATGGTACGCAGAAAATAATTTATCAGTCTCACAATCTTGTCGTTTTAATATCTGTAGTGTAATTTAACTTTCATTGTTAGCAGGAATCTTTAAGAGCAGTTTATGACCTTGGCTAGCTATGGCTAGAAATAAAACCACTTAATGATAATAAAAGTAAATTTGTTAGAATTTACATACTTCTAAAAATGGATTATGTGCTATAATATATGCATACAATATATGCTGAAAACAATTAAGTAACATAGGGAGAAGAAGGGGGTATAAAAGAGAAAAGACTTTCAATTAAAAGAAAAAAAAAATGAAGGTAAAAATTAGCTTCTTAAAGATATGGGAGGTAGAGTGGAGATCCGTAACTTCCTCGTGACTTTTTTTTTCCCGATGCTTCCATTAATAAGGCGTATAAAAAGGAATAGGGACACAGAGGAAATGAGACGAGTTGTTTTACTGAAAATTCAAAAGTCTTCAGGATAAACCCAACAGCAACACCACCAGCACTTCCACTTGCTTTAGCAGATGCTTGTGAGTTTTTTGACCTGCTGAAATGAGCATACCTTTTACTATCATTTTTAAAAGTAATTTCATTGGCAGCAAGTAAGAGTTAACAGAGTAATTTTTACAGAAACGTGATGCATTTGCTTAAAATACAAAACTTTTTCATGACAAGCAGTTTGTCATACTTTTGGCAAGGTTATACACGATTGCCTTTTTATTTTTGGCTGTTACAGAGGCTAATGGCATACTAAAAATCTTCTTTCATGTACAAATTAATTGTGTCCTTTTGCAATTCATATTAGCCTGCCTTACTCTCCATTCGGAGGCTTTTAAAAGGTTTATATGGAACCAATGGATGTTCTCATTTATTGTGCACACCACTTCAATTACCCACTTTCCACAAGTTGAAAGCAGAAAGACTGCATACAGCCCATTGTCAACATGCAGTAATTTGGCAAAAAAAATAAAATAAAATAAAGTTCTCTTCAAAATAAAAAAATAAAAAAGAAAAGAAAAAAAAAAAAACAAACTCTCAGAAAGCTTGGGGGATTGTTGGCAAATTATTTTTATATTTAGCAACTACAAAGAAGCGTGTGCTTCCTAATGATGAACTGTATGCTAGCAATTTGCAAAGCGTTGGGTCTCACTCCTGTTTCTGAGAAAAATACCTTGTACACCCTACCCCTGTTGTACACCCTACCCTTGCAATCACCTGAAGACCATCAGCACTCTCCTTTCTGTACCCAGATTTTGCAGGTGGGCAAAGACTTTCTTTTACACACCAAAGTGTCTATGGCAAGCAGAAGCACTGGGCTTGGAGCTGGGCACTCTGTAGACAAACTGGAGCCCAGAGCAGCAATGGGAACGCTGAGCTCACATCCTTCTCACGCACCAGCTGGACCTGGGGAGACATTTGCTGCGAGCACGGGATTTCCCCAGTAGCCTACAGTCAGCAGAACGGGACAACGAATGGATATGTCACCGTAGGCCACTCTGAAACACTGAAATTTAGCTAACACGCCTCAACTTGGCTGCTCTACTGCGCTGCAGGAGCACGTGGTGCTTGGCCCGCCACTGCCCTGGCTCCACTCCAGCAACGCCAAGCACCAGCTGGATCAAACCACCCCTGCGTTGATGCTGCTCCGTGAAACACTGCACCTTCATCAGCACGGTAAGAAAAGCTAACAAGAAAAAAATCTATACTCAACAGGCATTTGGTCTGCTTGCATTCAAAACACGATTTTTTTCAGGCACGTACGGACTACAGTTAAAAGAAAATTCAGCCATGTTTTTTCCCTTCTTTCCTAGATATCCCTTCAATGCTTTAAAACTACTATTAATTTTTCAGCCTTTGGTTAAAACCTTTTGATCTGCCCCGCAATACCAGCTGGAGTCAGCTGCAGAGAAGTGAGCTGCCTTCCTTCCAGCCTCCGCTGCTGCAGATTTACCAGCAGGAAATTTGGGGAACTGGTTCCTATGGGAAGAAGGAGCTTGTGCTGACCAACAAGGGGAATTACATGTCAGAGGGAGAGATCCCAAGGTGCAGATAAACGTGATTCAACTGCTACTTCAACGGTTTGCACCAGGACCTCTCATTTTCTACTCCCTGGAAATTTCAAAAAAATCTGTGTAATCAGAGAGTCGATACATCTACATACTACTTCCTTTCCTCATTTTTCCCTTCCACTCAGAAGTATTTTTTGTACAAGAATGTTGACATTTTTAAGGACAGAAAAAAATAATTTTCTGTTTTTTTTCCCTCTTAGCATGTCATGCTTTGTGTCATTTGATAATATACATGACTAGGTTTAATTCTCAATCGTTTCCCAAATCCAATTTGACTACCTAACAGGGTTTAATTTACATGATGATACAATTTCTCACACCAGAAAGCATAGTAACCCTTCTTCTTTGGAGGTTAATGGTGATCTAGCTTAAAGCCCAAAAGATAATTACAAGGAATGTGCTTCAGGTGACAAAGTACTTTTGACAATCCCAGGCTGTTGATAGCTTTTTAATTATACTTCTTCCCACCATAGGAAACAGTATGCTTTCTCCTAAATAGTTTGAAGGCATTTCAGTCTTATTTATTTATTTTTCCATAAATTGCTAAGCACTGTAATCAATACCTTTAACTGACTGTTACCCCAGGCTCTGCTCTCTTGCTTTCTTTTATTTGGAAGAGAGATTAAATTTTGGGTTAATTTTTTCCCCATATAAAATGAAATACAAAAGAGCATCAGGAGAAGAATACAAACATTTATTGACTTGCTTCTTGTCTTCTGCACCCATTTGATATTTTGTGACATTTAGAAATTGAAACTTCGCAGGATTTTTAGGTGCGAGCTTTGCTAACGGAGAAGGTCAGGCTCTTAAGCAACAAGGCAGTTTATGATTATTAAATATGACCAACTACGAAGAAGAAAAAAAAAAGGAAAATCTCATGGCTGATTTTGCATATTACTGTGCTTTCTGACTACTTTTCTGCTTGTGGTTTGCTCTGTGGATATAAAAAGGCTGTTCTGGTCAGAAGAAGAAAGTAATTGTTCTAAATGAATGTAGTGCACGGCATGAGTAATAACATGCAGGTCTACACTTTTTTCCATTTACTTTATATGCAAGGGTTGATTGTCTTTTATGCCACTGAAATTAGTTTCCAACTAGTATTTATGTGTCTTACAACAAATTGTTTGTCACTTTCTCTGATTAAATGCACTCTTAATAACACCCAGCTTTAAAAGTCTTTTCAATTTGGAGCCCACAGCTCAATCACTGCACCTGCCCCTCCCAGCACCTTGCACTTGTCCTTAAATAAACACCTCTATTTAACAAGAAGAGTAAAAAAAATGAGACCTGGATAGAAGCGTTTCTCAAAAAGAAATGTCTTAGGATAGAAGCAAAGATGCAGCAAACAGTTTTGATACTTGGAGGCATCAAAAACCATTTATGTAGAAATGAATTAAAAGAGTAACGTCACCTCTTCCCTCAGGCTTTTGCTGCATCTTATCAGTCTCCCTGCATGATATTACTAATATGCATGGAGAAAGCAAAGTTGTCTATAGGGGTGTATAGAAAGTGAACAAAATCAAAAACAAACCAAGTCACAGAATGGTCAGATCTAGGACAACTTCTAGTTCACGTTTTTCTTATCCCCATTTCTTATTTAACTCAGACTCAGACGCATTTCCAAGCCTCTGAGGAAATGCATCATTTCCAGGCAATAGCAGGAGTTCTTAAATCTGGCCTAAACCAGCTGAATCTGGTCTTGTCCTAATAACTGTCAATCTATGTAATTGATCTCTGGGGCACCCCAGAGCACCTGAGCATTGCTGGTGGGTGTCACCTATAGGCGGTGTGTTCAGGGTTTTCCCCTGCTGCAGTGCAGCACCTATCTTGGGGCTTAGCATTTCCACTGGGGAGCCCTGGCAGCAGCAATTACAGGGGGCTGGTCTGCCAGCAAAGCTCTTGAGCATCAGTGTTACGTTATCTTCTTTTTTTTTTTATTTTTCTTTGGTAAATATAGCTCATAATGGCTTAACGAGAGAAACAGGGGCCCCTGAAAAAAATAAAATAAAATAAATGGATATTTACACTCACCTACCTACCCTTAGCTGGATGAGCTGCCTTTATGGTAGGGATCAGCTTGAAGAAGTTACAGGCTGGGTGCGTGCTCTTGCAAGCAAAGCAAACAGGAAAGAAGGCTTATTCAGGGCATGAGATTTATGAATACTAATGATCGTTTATAAACAAACAAACAGCTTAAGGTACTCTCCACTTTTGAAAGCTAGACTGGAATAACCCTCACCTCCCCAGCCAACTTCAAGGCATATCTTTGCTAAGGATTTACTGTATATTTACATTCTTGTCATAAATGACCTTTTATTTTATTGTATGATGTTTGCCCTTATTAAAGCCTAGTGACAGTAGACTGTAGTATTTTAAAAGCATGTCATAGTTGAAAAAACTCCACGTTTCTATTTCCCAAAAAAAAAAGTGGAACTTTGTGTACAATGTTATTCATATTTCAAAAGATGTGTTATTGCCTAAAGTATGGTTACCTGGAAATGCATTATCTCTGACACTACATTTTAATCTGAAAATAATAAAAACCTCTGTAAATGTGTTGCAACTATATTGAGTTACTAAAGTGAGAGCCCTGTTACTTACTTGTTGTGGAAAACTACTACGATTGCTGGTGGAAATTAAAGTGGTCTTATTCTGTCTGATTTATTTGAGGTTTCAAGGACAGACTGAAATAGCAAACTGCATCTTAGGTTTGCACTCATTTTTTTCCCAGTATAGGTGTATATAGGTTAATAGATAGAGCAATTGGGACTGAAATACATTATGTAAGTTAAAAAGTACTGAGCAGGGTGGTTTTATTCAGGGCTTCAATAAAAGTTGCTGTACAGACAGTAGATGCTGGAACTCAGGCTTCCCTCCTGAATCTGTAGAGTAGCAGTGCCTCTGCACCAAGGAAGGCTTCAATAATTAGTTTACAGTAATCTGCAATAACTGGAATAAATGAGATCAAGTTTATGCCAGGAAATTGAATCACTTTTTTTCTTCTTCTAAGGCAGCCTCTGGATCCTCCGGCAAGCTTCCTTATCGTTAGTGAATCTCAACAAACTGTGAATTTCAGGAGTCATGAGCTTCTTTTTTTTTTTTCTTCATCAATCTGATATATCAAGCATTGAGTCAGAACTGTATTTTTTTTAACATGCTTCCAGTTCTTCCTTTCCTCTGCCCTTCTTCTTGTTTCCCGTCATATGCCACACTGTCAATCACTTTGATATGGTCATCAAAGACATTATATCTGATTTACTTCCCTGCAACTGTTTATTTTCTACACAGGTCAACACTTCCACATTTATTTTTGCCTGTCACATTATCATCGTGTTTTCATATAACTTAATGACATTACATTCAATGTATGATTTTGCTGCATCAAAAATCCATCCTGAAGCAATCTTCAGATGTAATGGCTTTCAGTGTCACTTCTGGTACCAGATAGCTGTGAAGCCTGCACTCTGCACAGGCTGTTTTCATTCTCAGTAGCTGTATAGTTATTTTCATTGCCTACGAAGCTACATAAATAGTCTGGGTCAAAGTATGATGCAGTGAATTGTATGAATGATACAGATTTCCAGCTGCATTACTGATTTCATTTTAGGTATTTGTATAGCTGCTTTGAATTACTTACGCACACAGAAAAACTTGCATTTTCTGAGCTGTGCTTACTAAAAAAAACCCTAAGATCCAGCCGTTTTCTGGAGGCCCTGCTGCAGGCCATACACCTTCCCCCAGGGACCAGCGCTTCCTCCAGGTGCTTGTGGCTCCTTGAGCTTTGCTTCCTCAAGGTT
The DNA here is from genome assembly GCF_040182565.1 of Anser cygnoides. Taxonomy (NCBI): domain Eukaryota; kingdom Metazoa; phylum Chordata; class Aves; order Anseriformes; family Anatidae; genus Anser; species Anser cygnoides. Next base: position 37,296,242 of record NC_089878.1, read on the forward strand.
CAGGCAGGCCACCACGTGGGCTAAGAGCTGTGCCGGTTATTATAAAGACCATAGGACATCACTACAGTCTTATTAAAAATAAACCAGCATGTTTTGAGGCTGGCCAGACAGAGAATGTCATGAGAAAGCAAGTGTTCTGTGCTGAAGGAGCATAACCCCTCTCACCCTACCATGTGAGTAATAAGAGGCAGCTGTGCAAACTTTAATAAAGGCGGATTCGTGTTTTCATTCCCATTTCTAAAGTAAAGATCGCATTTGTTGAGCCATGCTCTTTCTGCCTGCACGGATCCATGTTTCAATCCGATCGCCCCCTTTTTTCGTCTGCCATATGCATAACAATGCCGTGACAGCTGAGGGGACGGCGGGCTGACACGTTCACTGCTCTGAAGGATGGCCTCCTGTCATCTCAGCTGTGAGGGGACAGCCACAGCCTGACATGGCCTAACGAACACGGAGGGATATGTTCTGTCCGTCCCTAGCGAAAAGTTGCAAGAATGCCTTTTTTCCTCTTAATGCCACAAGGCGATATTACAGCAAGTAACACCTCACCTGCCTGTCTCATTAAGGTATTCAGCATCTGTATTTTACAGAACTGAAGAGTTTAGTAAAGCCAAAGCAGCAGGAGAAATTCCAGGCTGTTCCTTAGCGCCGGAGAAATGTATAGGAGAAATATGTCAAAAGGCAATTTTAAATAATGCTACCCAAAGACACTAAACAAAACACGCAACGCCCAACCATTCAAATGGCAAATGTAAACGCAAGCTTGTTTTCAAGGGTACAGTTTCTGAAGCTATTAAAGCTAGGAAAAGGTCATTTGTCAAGGCAGTATCCAGCAGTACATCTTGTCCTTCTAATAAGAAGGATTTATTTTCTCCCATGACAGCGAAAGACAAACAGAAGTACTGAGCTAAAATTTCTCAATTTGACAGTAACTATGACTTTTATGGGTGCTCTAACAATATGATCTATACACTTGTAGTAGCTAGAAAAGATTTTGTAATTCATTTGGTACTGCAGAAGGTCATCCCTTCCCACATGGAGCTGGTCCGATATGTCCTTACATGTACATTATTATAACAGTGCATTTGTATACATACACTGCTGTTTCATATGTATATTGTATATCGATATGTTGCTGCTGTTAATGATTTATCATGTGTAATTCCACATGAATACTAACCACAACTGTTTTGTGACAGGAGGGGTTTAAAGGATTATAGAAATTAAAACTCTATAGTGCTTGATAAAGCAGACAATTGATTCCCTCCTCAAATATAGGAAGGTTGTGAAATGTCAAGTTAGATGTACAATTTCTTATACTTCTGGTTTTTAAATTAAGTAGCAATTCAGCCCTAGCTCTAAATGCTATGAGTGCAGATGTCTGACATGAGTGATGATTTCTCTTCTTCTTGATCAAAAAATATTTAATTTACATAGCATATTCAGTAAAATGTTAGAAATATATAATGCTGGCAGTGCTTTATTAACTTCCTTGTCTTTCTGCATAGTGTGGGGGAGAGAACACAATATCACTTGGATTCAGCACAGCCTAACTTTAGTCAAACAGATACAAAGCACATAACTAATATCCTGCATAACACAGATACTCCAAGATGTCTTTTTGTTCCAATTCTGGACAAGCCCTACATATTCAAAACATGCATAAATGAATGTTTTAAACAAAACATTACATCAGTCCAATTACTCTGTTTTAAATCAGGCTTGTCCTTGTCACATTACATCATCTTAAAAAAAAAAAAAAAAAAGTAAACCATTCAACAAAAATAATTTCAAATTGAAATCCAGAAACATTCCCAAAAAAGACTGAATGGGATTTCAGCATTGCTACACAGAAAAGCTTTCCAGGATCTCCCTCTGAAATAACAACCTGACTTGGTATATCTCAGGCAGACCATGTGAAATTAGCAGAGACGGTGGCAACTGGACGCCATGAAGGTTTATTTGGCTGCTTCGCTGCAAAGTCCCTGGTGGACTGGGACGTGGATGTTGCCCTGGCACTTCTGCATCTCCCTGTGCAGCTGGACTTTTCACCAGCTCGAGCCCTGCAGCCCCCTTCCTGGAGCTGCAGTGCTGGCTCTCAGCACTGGTGTTCACTCACTTTTTCCTGGGCACGGCAAAACCACTTCAAGTATAGCTTGTCCTACCTGCTGCAGCGCGACTTCCAGCTGTTATTTCTAAAAGAAGACTACATTAGCTTTTTATATGGAACACATGACAACTGCTCCAGGCTGCAAATAGCCTCCTAAATATCCTTCTGTAGTTACTGGTGTGTTAACAATGAGCAAGCATCTCTCCTGAAGTCTTGCTGAGGCTGCTCAAGAGGCCTGAATCGAGCAGGGTAAGTCCCCACAAATCCTGCTAATGGTATCTCACATGGCCTTCTGACAACCTCTCCTACCAGTAACAGGTTTTCCTATTGAAAACTGAGAAAAAAAAAGTGCGATCACGGAACTGAACTCCCCATCTTTATTGGTGAGATTGGGAAAGTTTGCGAGTGGCCAGGTTCAGGTGGAGAGCTTATCAACCCTGAGCTCTGCTGTGCAGGCCCAGTCCAACAACTGAGCCCAAATGGCAGCTCCCCAAAATGGCAGCTCCCCAAAATGGCTGACCCTGTGCCCTGCCAGCGCACAGGGCAAGGGCTGTTGGAGAAATAAATTCAACTGTTCTACTCCTAGTATCTAAAAGAAACTAGTTTTGGAGTCCTCCTCAGCAGTGGAGTGAAATTAAATACAGTTAATCATACCGATATTTGGGATACAGAGTTTTGTTTTCTTTACGAGTCTTATGCTTTTTTGTTGTTGTTGTTTTGTTTTGTTTCCAGCACGTTTTGTGGATTATAAATCCTTTTTCACTTCAACACTACTATAAATATACACTCTGCTTTAAAGACAAAGCATTACCAGATAATTTAAAGAAAATCCAGAACCACAGTCTTGCAGCTTTCTCCAGAGGCAGAGACCCCCTAACCTGCACCAACCACAATTTCTGTAGGAACGTGGCTATGAAATAAGCCTCATGCACTGCAGTGTACATCACTGCTATAAGAATACGAAAAGGCAGTAACCAAATAAAGGTATGAAGTAAAATAGCCAAGGGTATTGCAGCAAACCCTAGAAATCATGGGATGTTACTTGCAGATGTAGTATTTTAGAAGGGAACTAGGAAGAGGAAAGGATGAGAGCAAAATATTCTTCAATATGTAAATTACTTTGTACAAGGTACATTGAAGTACCTTGCTATTATTACATTAAATGTGCAATTAAAGAGTTAATTGGCTTCTAAGCACTCCCCCACACAGCCCTTGCATCCAATGCACTGCAAATGCCTGGGACTGCACAGAAGGGACTCACCCTAATTCCCATCTCCACACTGTTTCCAAGGGGAAGTGCTGCATGAGGAGCTGGGCCTGACACATGTTGAGCCCCCCTCTTACATTTTTATGGGGGTGTCCTGCAAACCTGTAGCAGGGCACTTACCAAGAAGTTTTAAGAAAACTCACAGATGTCTTCCATTCTGACACCTTGGTCACCTCCCTCTAGTAGCAACTACCCTCAGTACACCTGAACAGCCCTTCCAAAGCTGTAACACCTGGAAGGCATCTTGGGGTTTATACTGCTGCTGTTCGGCGATTAGTTTAATGTGATGAATGTCCTTGTCCACAGGCCTTTGGCATTACAAATAACTACTTGATGTAGTTCAGAAGGATTACTTTTTTGACCATTATTTGCAAAATATCGATGGGCAATCTGTCTGTGTAAAAACAGAAATGTACAAAGAGAAAGCCCTTTTTAACAGGACTTAGGAAAAATCATGTTGCAAACATTGTGATTTGGTACAGAGTCCATGCATGAAGAAAATTTGCTAAAACAGCCAATTAGAACATTATTCATATTGCGCGTACTTCTGCATACAGCAAATTAACATCTTCGTTTTTTTTAACACAGTTCTAACAATTAGCAAAGGCAATAGATGACCATAATGCTAGGTAGATTTAAAGTTTTGAAAAACTTTGTCTTCATGAAATTAAATCACAATTTTTTACACTACACATAAGACTGGAATTTTCAGATTATGAAAGTCACAGATTTAACAACACACAGAACTGGAATTTGCTCTATATTTTAACCATTTTCACCCCGTTATTAAAAGTACCATAATCATAACCATTTTGTACTGTGACTAATCCCTTCTTTCAAAACATACAAATTTCTCAAGTTCCTCACTGCTGTCTGCTTTTAGTTTTCCACATTTTGCTTTGCTTACTCCTTTGAAAAAAAAGCACTAATGTGATTTCCAAAGTTAAGTATAAATAGAGGGATGTACACAACTGCGGGTGCATGGGGTAGTTAGGCAGGTGAGATAGCCTCTTTTTTAAATTTGCATAAAAATAACAAGCGTGGAACTCAACAACAGATATAATGGAGAAAGCGACAGGAAAGAAGCAATAACCATTAACATTCAGGGCTTGGAAGGAACAATATGAAATTTTCTTCTCACCACACACTCCCTCCCAAGACTCGCAAAGAACCTTTGGCATAGTGCTGCAAATTAAGTCTGTTAACAAGTATATATCTTAGCTTTTCTTTCTAATTAAATGGAAAAAGATTTCCTTAGGAAGCAAAGAGCACAGAAATGCAAATGGAAAGAACTGACAAATAAAGCTAATGCCCTGTTTCCACAAACATCAAAGAGCCCCTTAAGTGACATTTTGTACACTATTGAGATTTTGTGCCGGTTATATCAGTTTATTACTGTTTCTTGCTCTGTTTTAGGTACAACTCTGCCTCTGTCTCTAAAGAAAAGCAAAAGTCAACAGACCTAAATCGTAACCAACCTATCTCAGCCATTCACCAGACTTCTGATGTGCAGCCAGTAGAAGTTTACAATTAGTGAAATAATTGTATACTTATTCTTGTGGGTTTATTTATTTGCTTATTTATTTTCAGAATGAATATTATATTCCCCATTTACAGTAGTATTCATTCGTACAGGCATTTAATTTGCATTTTTGCACTACTAGTAGAACTTCGCTGTCAATTTCAGATTTCAGCTCTGAATTTGGCAACTTCTGACTCCTATCTGCAAGAAAAAAATCTCTTAAAAGCTGACTACATCATGTCACTGCGACCTGCTCATTAGAAAGTACCTTTTTTATAGTTACGCATTAAATAATGGAATTTTAAAACTCCAAATTCAACTTCAAAGTACAATTTCAATTATATCGTGCACTTTGAGATTCTTTATCATTTTGTTAACAGCCACTGTCACATTTGATCTCCATCCCATACACAAGCAAGATGGACTATAGCATTTCAGCCTTCAGTGCATTCTGCTGTATATGCAGAGCACTGCAAGCCCAGCATACTAATAATCACCTTTGATTGACAGTTCTTTAAATTAATGGCATTTGGACAACAGCAGTGAAGATGATCAAGTTTAAAAACAACATAAAAGTTAACTGGCAGAAAGTTCAGCCTGCTGTAAAAACCCGTAAGTGCCCCATAATGGCCCATATAAGGTTCTCTGCTTCTGCTGGTGTTTGAGCTAACTAGCATGTTAATTTATAGACCATTTTGCTGCACGGTATTTTGGCCAAGCTCTGTCTCTTTACGGTTTTCCTTCCATGACTTCTTTTATTTAGTATTTAATAAAATGTCTGTAATGTTTTACAATCAGAGGCCACTGGGAACTTCTCTGCTCCCACCAAGAACTTCCACAGGAGCATCACCTTTGACGCAATGGTGGAGAAGAAAGAGTGGAGCAAGACTTGAGCAGACCACCACTACCCAGGATAAGCCAACAGCCCTATTACTACTAACAGTGCAGGGTCTGCAGCACACGGATGAGTAGGTATAATACCTTAGCTCCACTGGGAAAGCTGTGTTTTCATGACAGCATTCAGCACCCTCCCTTTTAGCTAGGCTTCAATTCTACGCAGACAGCAGCTGAACGCCCAAGAGCCCCAACTCGAGCACCTCTGCAGTGCTCCACGAGATGCACAACTCACCACACCACTGTTGGGGTCTGGACATAAGTGCAGTAAGGAGCACGCTGCGAGAAACAGCACACACAGGCAACTTAGAGAGGAGTCAGGTTTTTCTTCACGCCTTTCAGATGGAGAGGAACAGCCTGTACTTTTTTAAACTTCGTTTTTATCTAGATCATATCTATTCCTAACTAATTCAGCTTTCGGAATTTCATATGCAATTTAAGCTCTGCAAGGTCACCATTTCCTAAAGGGATTTTAATTTTTAAAATTTTACAGATGGTTATTCAGCTCAGACCTGCAAGTTCATAAACAATTTTTTAAATATCTGGTTTACAGTTGTATTCTAATTGTAGTGAGATGAAAGAGGTACAGGCCTGACTTTTTTCTAGCTTCAGGCACATTTTTTTTCCTTTCAGCTATACATTTCAGCCTATTAAAAAGCCTCTGAAAGGTAAGAAAGCTAACATAAATGTGATTTTCTTCCTACAATTAAAGCAGCAAGTCTTTCTACTTGCTGCCAGTCGTGTCATACTAAAGTTTACAGGTGTTTCGAAAATCTAACATATCTCTCTGTTTTCCTTGACACCATCAGGCACCTGGATTCTTTTCTTAATTGGAAATGCTTTCAGCTGAAGAGTCAGCACGTAGGTGTGTGTGGTGGTAAAGAGCATTAGCATTGCACCACTCCGGGAGAAGCTCACAGCTGCACTTACTTGGGTTCTGCTCAAAGTCTCTTCCATTTTTATCGTATTTGAAAGTAATGCTGACCGGGAGATAAATGATCAAAGAATGAATCCATTAAAACATGCTAATTGTATCTACATTTATTCCATTTTTTAATATTTTTATTATTTTTGCTGAACTGGTAATATCTTAATTAACTGGGAACATTTACAAAGCTCTCGGTGGGCTCCGTTTGCCCTAACAGGAATGCCATTAGTCATTTACTGCTCACCAGGGATGACATCCAGCCAGCTGAGGCACTGCTCCCCGCTAAAGAGATCTGACCACGGTGATTTACAGCCTTTAATAATAAATAATCTTTTACTACTTCTACTTTTCTTGGCCAACGTCAACCAAATCCTTACATGTGACATCATTTAATTTCCATTAGATGGAAATGTGCTATCCTTTTGCCAACAGGCCTTGCAGGTCTATCTCCCGTTTGGCGTGGAGATACAGAATTGGGTGTTTTCATAGTGAAACCTGAATTTTTCCTTGAGAAATGTTGTGCTCAGTTAATATGGCAATTTCTTTTAATGTTAATCCAAAACTCTGTATTTTTAACTGCATTTCATCCATGTATTACTGTTCATGTTAAAAATACATGCATAGGAAGGGTTTATACTGTCAGCACTTTCTGCAGTGAGTCACCACCTTCACAGTTGCAGTTCTGAAATAATATTTTTAAGCTCCAGTTTTTCCAGCTGTGTCCAAGCAGACCACTGGCTCCTGTGCTGAAATCCCTTCACTTTAATGGGCACCATGGACTTACTCTCATCAGGGACAGACTACAGAATAAAGTCTCGGTCTGGCTGCCTTTTGTATGTGTCAAACTCTCGGGGAGCTGTAGAGTGAAAATTGAGAGAAGTAGAAAAATGACATTGTCGACACCCCAGACAGACATAACACCTGAAAGCATGTTTGGAGTACTGCAAAAATGCAATTAATTAATTGGATTTGAGGTTGATGTCTCTTAAAATAGACACAGCATCTCCTCCTCTACAAAGAGCAAGTCGCTGTCCTGATTCCCTTTCCAGCAAACTCCCTTCCTTGCTACGATGAACAAGTTGGAGGCAGAGACTGTGTTTGCCACACTGTCTTCTTCCTGCAGAGGATGAAATACTTTACACAATAAAAGTCAATGAGCCTGCGTAACATGAGGCCAATTCCAATGCTGTCTCGGAGGGATTTATGATTGACTGAAGCAATCGGAGATGCTGATGGCATAAACTTATACAGTCCACTAGGAATATTTACTCTCCATTTCATATCTGCCACAAAAGCCTTAAACCTGTTTGCTGAATGTCACTGTTTCAGTTCATCAACACCCAACACAACGATCAAACTTTATTCAGCAGGGACCTGGTATTTCTTCTGCTTTTCCTCTGCTGAGCAGCATGGGTTAATAAACTGAAATGACTCATGACATCTTTTTAATGAATAATAATCTCTTTGCTTTTTAGCATTTTTAGTTTCAAAACTGAGCACAATTATTTAAATAAATCGATATTCTCTTGGAGGCTTAATATCTACAACCAGGTTAAAATATTCCTTACTTTTCTGTTTTCTTCTAGGTCACCAAATTTATTAGAAACCTTCTAAAGCAGACTGTTTTGACAGCTGCCTTCTTAAAAATAAATGTTCTCTCTCTGTTTCTACAATTAAAAGAAAAAATAAAACCTATATTTAGATTCCAAATAAACCAAATAGAATCACCAAGATATCTCCTGGTCTTTGGGAGGTTCCATGATACCACTACTTAAAAAAATTATTTTAGAGGATCAGGTTTTACTGCTGAATTTCCAGAGCTTCTTTACTAATTATTTGCAGAGATTGTTTAGGAAAATGTGAAATTAGAACGTGATTCTTGTTGAATGCCTGCTGAGATAGATGAAGGGCTGTCACGGCCAGAAGGGCTCCTTGTGCCAGATGAAGGCTGCCCTTGGGGGTGCTCTGGCTGTGCATTACTCACCCAATCCCTCTGTCACTCCTTTGCACGCCCTATCAAAATAACGTTCTTATTAACACATCTTGTTTGCTTGGTCACTGCCATTTGTTTTTATTTGGCGATTTGTTAGCTGCGAGCACATCTTGCTGACAACAGCCTCTTGGTGCCAGTTCAGTACCTGAATGCCAGAAGAAAGGTGTGGGGTTCACTGCCCAGCATCTGCTTCATGCTTCCCTGGTCTGGAAGGGTTCATATCAATACCTGAGCATGCGGGCAGATAAATAAGAATAATACTGACTTTCCATTAAAAAAAATAAAAATAAAATGGTTTGTCTCAGCGTAGAGAACATATATGGCTCCCTTTGTTAATGTGGGCCAATTTAGGCACAGTCACCAGCGCAAAAATATGATGGAGGCTTCAAGAGAGGCTCCCTTGAGGATATACGCCTGCTTCAAAGCAGCGACAGAAATGCCCAGCAAACAGCTTGGATGTGCTGGCACTTGGCTGCTCTGCTCGGAGGGGACAGATCCGGAGCCACGGTGGCCCAGCACCAGCTGAACTGGCAGCAAATGAGAAAGACGTGCCAGTGCCTCGGCCCTGTCCCCACAGCTCCACAGCACTGCTCCAGCACACTCCCCTGGAGCCTAAAGGACTTCCCTCTCTTAGCAAAAGCAAAATAAGAATAATAATAAAAGGCAGTTGCAAATGTTCACACAGCACAGGCTGGAACTGAGCCTTCTTCAGCCATCGGTAAGTAGAATAATGCAACGATACTTCCTTTTCTATTATGTTCCCATCGATACCCAAAGCTGGTATTTACTAAAGCTAACTCTAAGAGCAAGTTTAAATGCCGTGCAGTCTCAGGTCTGCTCCTGTTGTGCTGTGTCCTCACCCTGCCCCGTTGTGCTGCCTTGGCACCTCCCTGCCCCAAGGGAACCCCCGCGGACCGTGGGAGCAGCTGGGTGCCACGGGCACGCTGCACAGAGCATCCCCCGGTTAGAATCCCCGAAGAGAAAAGGTAAGGGAACCACAGGGGCCATGCTAATTGACTTTCAATATAAACAAATAAGTCATTAAATAAGCAACTCAGTGGTTTAACTTGCATGAAATAATGGCTAAATATTCAAACAGAATTACACTGAAGTCCTGGTTAACTCTTACATCTATATAGGCTCCTGATGCTCCAAACTGACTTATGCTAGTTAGGAGTAACTACAAGCAAATAAAAATATTTATTTCCTGTATTTATCTGAAACAAAAGCAAATGGAGCTATTTGTCATAACAAAACTACATTATTTCAGAACAAACAAAGCCAAGTGCTTACCTCTGAGATTTACAGGGTGGGGGGATTTCAAGACATACTGTATATAATACATTTTTACATGTGCAAAAATTTACCAATGAAGTGAAATGTAGTCTACCAGAGAGGATCTAGGTGCCATCCTGAGCCAGGAGTCTCCACTGCCCAAGGGATCTCTGGAATGCAGAGACTTGGGGAGCAAGCCCCAAACACTGGGGAGCCTTCGGCAATGCTTTGGCCTTGATCTAGTCAATGAAGACTATCCTCTTAGATAAACTATAAACTCACAAAATACTGAAATCATTGTTCATCACAGTGTTTTCCTGTGAAATGCTTTCCTTCTTTAGGTCTTTGGCTACCATTTGGTACCTTTTTTTTAGTCTGCAATGCCTCATTGTTTCCTTTGCAATGCCTTTTCTATCCACAACCAAGTCCCCTCCTGCAGCTACAGCTCCTTATCTCATCACAACAAAACCCAGCTCCTATGAAGAGCTTTCCCACATTATTTCATCAGCAGTGTTTTCTTTAAGTCCACATCATCCCAACATTTTGTCACTGCCAAGATCTCAGTAGGGACTCTTTGGAATAAGGAACAGTTTTATTTGTAGACTATGGTAGTCAACGTTCTCCGTGATTTTGGGACCAAATCAAGTCTTTTATTTCTTACCAACAAGACTGCAAAAGAAACCACAGAAGCACAGAAGCCCATAAACATACCTATTTATTTAACGCAGATGCATTTTTAGGAACAACTGCAACCTCCTGATGTTTCCCATAGCTCGAAGCTTGGTCTGTACCTGCTCTGGGAAGCAGGGTCCATGGGACCATGCCATGGGGCAAGTACCACCACTGACCTGAAAACCTCCTGCAGATGCACTCCAAGGGAGAGCCAATCCCATTCTCCAACACCAAAAAAAAAAAAATCTCAATTTCCATGTGTGTTAAAGAACTGACGGGAAACAAAGGGAAATAAAATATGCAAATACTAATCATTCTCATATCTATCGCTTTAATGACATCCCAAACTTCACCACTTTCCCCAATATTACTAAAATTCCACAGCTTTCTCCTGTGTTGTCACTATTTATAAGACTAACACATTTCAGAATTGCAAAACAAATGCATGGAAAATTATTATGAAAAGCAAAAGTTTCATTTTGATGTTAATGAAGTTTCTAATAACCGTTTTCATTCTAAGTATCTCTAAATATTAACTTTCATACCAAACTCATTAATTTTGTGAATTATAAATTAATACAATAGCCTTCAAACATCTACCTAATTTCTGCTAATTTCTACTGTATTTGCATTTTTACATTACTTGAATACTGGCATTTTTTCATTGACAGCAACAGGCAATTATCATCAATTTGTGAAATACTGGGCTATTGGATTTTGAAGAATTAAAACCAAATGAAGTATCTTGGGAATACTGATGAAGCTGTTGCTTGGTCACCTCCTCCAGATATTCTGTTTGCACAGTAGGCAGATGGATGATGTTTTTAAATTCATTCAAGTCAGTCAAGAGTAGGGTGGAATAGGACTAAAATGTTTTCCATCAAAATTCAGTGCAAATTCTTCCAACTCTGAAGACAGAGTGGAACACGAAACACTTGAACTCCTCGTTGGCTTGGCTCTATTAGCTTGGTCCTCAAACACAATTCAGAATCTAACAGATGACTTAAGATAATCATGGTACATCAAAAGCCGTAAGGTAATAGATACAGATGGTATTAAAACAAAAACTGCAGCTAGCCCTAGGGGAATCCCCTTTGCCGTGAAAGCCTGCCAGGAGTGGCTTGGCAGCTCAGCACCAAGCATTCCCCCCACAGCAGCACTGGATCCCAGCACCCATGTGTGTGCTGAGAACAGAGGTGGCCCTCAAGGGCATCTGTATGAGACAATCTCAGCAGACAGACAGTTATTGCAACGTTTCTTAGAGGTTCACTAGCCCAGAGCAATTTTCTTTGGACTCAATGAATTCATATAAGAAAACTCATTTAAGCAGAATGTGAATTTCTGGTACCTATGGAGGTTTACCCACCATTGGTCTCAACTCTTTTCAAGGATGATGCTCTGAAGCAACCAATCTTTAATTTGACAGGTACAGGCTTTCTTGTGTATTCTAGTAAACACTGTAATTTACAGATTTTCACATTCCTGGCAAAAAAAAAAAAAAAAAAAAAAAAAGAAAAAGTTTCACAAATCTTGAATAGGTCTTTTCCTTATTCAGTCACTTTGTGCAAAATCGGAGGCTATACGTCAACTTTAGTACATCAAGGATAAAATTCATATTCTGTTCTCCTTTGAAATCTTTCAGGACCTAATTGACTGGAATGACAGAATAAGACCCATGGAGAGAACCATCGAGTATAAAATTACAATTTCATTTATTATGAATTCTGTTTTATTTAACAGTCTATAAACTCTGGCAAAAATTCTACCACTTTGTGTTTTTTTTTTTTTTTTTACTTTTTTAATTAGTTTTAAAAAGATCATGTTACACAGAAATTCTAATGAATTATTTTTGGTTGATCTCTTCCTCTGTTACCTATCCCAGATTTTCTGGTCATTAGGTATTTCTCATGCATGTCGGACCTTTCATTTTTAACGCTTAGAATGATCAAGGAGCCTGATGTTTTGTCATTTATTTTAAAATTAAGATGACCGTGAAACCTAGCTCAGTTAGTCATTTCTGTATAGTAGTCCCTTATCATTAAAGCAGCAACATTTTCCCAACCTCCATAATTAACCTTTTTGTACAACTGAAAGCAATAGCAATCTATCCTTTGAAAGCCCTTCTGGGGCTACTTAGCACACTTCTTTCACAACTAAACAGAAATAAGCCAGCAAAGATGAAAAAATAAAATCCACCCTGCTTAGAATAAAATTAGATACTTTGTTCTATATCAGGCACAAAAATATCTCAAATCAGAATTAAAACCTCATTTAACTTTTCTTTTTTTTTTTTTTTTTTTTTTTTTTTCAGGTCATAAATGCCCGGCTTTATTTTTATCTCTACAAACCCATCAGTTACGGGTAAAATGTGTATTATCCAATTGCTTTCAGCATAAGATTATTTCCCCTTTTATGCAATTGTTTGCTTCTACTCACTATTCTAAAATCAATTTCTATTGATCCAGCCAGTGGCTTGCACGTTGTTCCCGACAAAAAGGAAAACTATGTCATACAAATTCAAGGCACTAGAGACAAGCAAGTTCCATGATCGTATCCAGCCTTCATTTTCAGAAAAAATCTCTTATATTTTCTGCCTGTGATAGGGAGCGAAGCTGATAATAAACACAAGCTTACTTCATAAAACTGGATGCAATACTAAAGGAAAAATTGCTGCAAGAGAACTTCAGCTCATGTCAACGGGCGTAAAGCAAGAGCGCTGATCTACCCCAAGAGCCTGCCACTCACGTATGAGGGCACAACGATAATAGTGGCAGGGTTTTATTTATTATTCCGGAACTACTGGGTGTTTAGGACTGCAGAAGTGCTCCTGAAAGACTGAGCCATGACTCATGCTGGGCAGCCCATGTGCATGCCGATAAGGCACTCCCGTACACTACTGAAGGCTCCTGCATGCTACTCCATGTGTGCTACAGAAAGCCTCTTCTGGGAGGCTGCACTGTTGGTAAAATTACTAGCATAACTTTAAATTGTCCTCTTGGAAAACAAGCCACTACAGATGACACGCAGGAAATTATACCTATCCTCTGCATAAAAAGAACACTATTTCAAAGTTAGTGTTTGAAGACCTAGCGGCTGCTTCTTGTTTGGCTTACAGCCTCTATTTCTGCATCACAAGGAATGGAAATACCCGATGTATGAGCTTGCTACAGTGGCAGAGATGAAGCCCATGTTTGTAGGAGGAAAAAGAATCGAGGTCTTGGCAGAAGGGATTTTGTTTGTTTGTTACTTGCTGGTTTGCTTTTTCTGGCAGCTATCTGAGGCAGTTGAAGAGTTCTGAACGACGGCATAAATCTCAGTAGAGATACAGCGAGCAAAAGCAGGTGAAGTGAACTAAGCTGAAATTTAATCACATTTCTATTATAATCAAATATGTATTCACAGTTGTGTACAGCATATTATAAAAACACACAATGAGCTAAATTGTGATTTCAGCGTGTAAATAGCAGAGAAAATGCATTGATCTCAGGAGAGCACTTCTGGCTTCTCACTGGTATAACCAAGAAGAATTTTGAACAACATATGCTAATTATATACAATATAATCTGGCAATCTGTACAGTCATCGCTGAAACTAAACTTCATTCATCCTGTCAGAATGTTCATTGGTCTGAAACTTTGCTACAGAAAGAAATATAACCCTCTGATTTTTGTCAGGCAGCAAGTCAAACTTCAAGTCACATTAAAAGATAAAACTTCAATACATATCTAAATTCTAGTTTGCCTTCCCAACTCGGTTTGTGGATGAGGTATGATTTCATAAGGCAGTGACTTACCAGAACTGCAAAGAAAAATATCCTGCACGTTTATTTCTCCATTGTCAATTTTACATAATTTGTTGTTCGATTAGTAGGAGCACATAATTAAAAACAAAGCCCAGGTAATTAAATTAAGAACTGATTTATTTCTAAACCGTATTCCTTATGGTTAGAAAGTCAGAAGCAAAACTCCGTCTGCATTTAGAGAGAACGCCTGCATGAAAAAACACATTAATAAAGCAGGTCGGTGAAGGGAGGCAACAGTGTTTTCTACTTCCTTTTCCAATTAGAAGAGATCCTCCAAAAGTTAGAGGGTTTGTCTAGGCTACAATATGCATTTAGTTATAGTTTAACACCGTACCAGCCTTATGCATCTCCTCGGCCCCAAAGTGGCTTTTGTCACTCTTAGTAAAATGGAGTAACCTTGTCTCATTTTCATCTACTATAACCAGAATCGCTGTGGTTTCCTTGACTCACAAAGGTTTTTCTTGGCATCTTAAAATCTAACCCCTCTTCCCTCCAGCAGGGGTTTGGTTTAGCTCATCACGGGGCCTCCTACCCGCAGTGGTGGAAAGCCTCTCGCAGCTGGCTGCAAGCCTGGGGATGAGCACTGGGTAGGGTCCCACCGCGTTTCGACCGTGCTGGACTGGGTTTCTCACTCTCCGTTGAAATCTGAATACCGACTCCCTGATTTGCATGTTCCCAGATGCTATCCAAGACAAGTGTGGAATATCACCTTGCCAATGTTTCGCTATTCAGCACGCGTTGACGTTGATGAACGCTGATACTTCTATAGGTAGCTGTGCAAAAAATACCTAGATGCATTTTAACATCTACCCAATGAACTCTTCCTCAAAATCACCAGGCTTGAACCTGAGATTACAAGTAAACCATAGCATGTGATCATTCGTCGCTCCTGACACCTTCCCTTTTTTCCTCACTTGAAAAATTGATCATCGTAATACCAAAGAAAGTTTGTATTAACATAAATCTATTCCACTTAAGCACTGGCTTGGACAACGAATTATTAAATCTTGACAAAAAGAATATTTATGAGGTACAGAAGAGCCTTCTGACATAGATGAATCAATATTTTTTTTTCCTCAGAATTCTCGGAATCATCAAAAAGACAATATTTATATAGAAAAAAACCCTAAGGCAGTGACAAGGATGATATCGTATTTTTCTTAAGTCAGTGCAATAAAGTAAACAAGAGGAAAAAAAAATCAAATCTAACGGAAGAGCCCACAATATGTCACAAGGACATGTTGTTATAAATGCTAGGAGAGAAAGCAAAGAGTTCAAGCAGTGCCGGAGGATTTGTGGCAACAGGCAGACAGAATTGCATCTGCACCCTCAACATTAAACGACACATGTAATAGGGCATGCACAGCTTCCATTTCGGGATTTAAATCTGGATGTTCTCATTGGACGCTAGCATAAATCCACGCTGTTAACACGTATATAAAATAATCTAATAAAACCCTTCCATTATCAGCAAAATCTCCTTTAAAATGCATTTCCAAAAGTACAGCCTGCAAGCTAAGATTAGGTCTTACAACAAACAGGGGCAAAGAAAAGCGTTGGCTCTGCACCATCTGCCACTTCTGTTCCTCCACTGCACCTCTTTGCTAGGCATAGGTGGAGGAAAGCGGTACTTTTAGGGATGATTCAGGTTTGTTTGTTTTTTTCTACTGATGTCTTACACAGAAATCTGCACCCCAGGATTTGAGGATTTTCCCCTTTTTTCATGTTTTTGAAATAAATAAATAAATAAATAAATAAACAAACAAACAAACAAACAGCCAGGCTTATCTTTGTATTCCCATTATCACCAGGTCTGACATGGAACAGTATTATTTACCTCATATTTATTTTTAAAGGTTAATTAAGGTTTGTACACTACCTTGCGATGTGCTTTGACAATTAATTTCCATTACTATTGATTACCTCATACGTCAGTACATGAGCCAGCACCGCTGGCATTTTCTGCTTCCAAATGATGCACTACTGGCATCGAAGGCTATTGATGGTCATGGCTGAGCTGCTGCAGAAGACTGTGCTGAGAACTGCAACCATTGCCTTCCTAAAGTACAGCTGGTCCTAGCCAGCGCTAACCTTTCATTGAATTCAGCTCTTACAGCCAGAGCAGGAAAAATATCTGGTTTCCTCACCCCTGATTTATTTTGCTTTTATTTCCTTTTACCTATTACATGGTTTAATGAGTTAAAAAAATGGTACCAGGTATCCAGATCAGGGCCACTTTTAAACTCATTGATTTATATATTCAGGTGAATTTAAGTACAGCTCTTCTCTGGGAGATTTAGGCTTCTGCAAAACGAAGACACCTCTCCAGCAGGAAAGGGCAGATCAGCAGTCCTGTACAACCATCCACCTACCAGGAACAGAAACAGGCCTTTTGGAAATAATGAGATAAATCTAAAATCAGGCAGCCTAGGAGAGTTGTAGCTTTTGAACTTGAAGGGAAAGCGAATGAATTTTTCCTGTTTTGACATACTAGACTGAAAATGTTCAGTTGCTCTACTGACAACACTTTGATTTTATCCCTAGATTTACCATCACCATATTTCTAAGCTGCAATAAATCAAAACACAACTTCATTTCCAGCACTTATAAAGAGACACAACCATGTCTCCCTTAATTGGATATTAAAATTAGTCACATAATTATTAAAGAAAACACCTCGAGGCCTTCCACTGAAGGACATTAAATACCAGAAGGTATTACTATTTTTGCAGTGTTTGAGTGCATTCACCTGCCATCGCCATCCCTTTCAGACAAGAAAAGCTCAGAGGAGCACAGCTGACCCAAGTGTTACATATTTTCCTCTTGTGCTCTGCGGTTCTGCTCGGGTCCGTTCTGTAATCTAAATGCTAGTTGTCACTGTTCAAAGGCAACTACACTTCTGAGATGCTTCTGATAGGAGACTGTTTTCATTTCATTTTGTGGTGGTTTGAAAGCTTTTGCATCTTCTCTCTTTGGTGCCAGTTGCTTTGTATGGTAGCTGGTCTTGAGTTTTACACTGCAGTGTTATGGCAGCCCTTATCAGGGCTCTATACTTTTTATCAGCCCTTTATACTGCATTTCATTTCGCACCAAAACCCCCACATATTTTAAAGCTAAGTACCTGTTGGTAGTGTAGCACAACTTTCAGGGTTTTTTTGGTTTTTAGTTTGTAAGATGTGTTCTAACCACCCGTCTGAGTACATGCAGTGTTTTGCATAAGAGGACAGCAAATAATGGGTCTGATTTTTGGTATTGCATTTTATTCTGTGCCACACTATTAGTTTTATATATATATATATATGTCACAACTGTATTCATTAGATTGAAAAAAATATCATGACCATATTCATTAGGAGACTGAAAAAATATCACGACCGTATTCATGAGGAGACTGAAAAAAATGAGTATTAATGGTCTAAAAGCCATTCTTAAATATAAAGAAAATATATTGAAACTGTAAAAATGAATGCATTTTTACTGGAAGTGCAGATAGATAAATAATAGCATCACAACAATGCACCAGTAAACCACACACAAATTTTGGCTCACAATTTCAAATATGCTCCTAGTAGAGACTGCCTAGCTTCAGAAGCATTACTGCAGCCAAGGCATTAAAAAAACATCAGCTGAGAGCCAGGCACCTACACAGGGTAGCAGGTTATCGGAGCAGACAGTTGTTCCCATTCACTTAATGAAGTTTCCTCAAGTTGCTAAAGGGTACAGCTGCTCTGTGCCCTTTTGGAGCTTTAAAAGTCTTCCCTTGGAGATCATTTGCAGTTGCTATGTATTCAACAGTTTTGAAAATCCAGCCGTCTATCTTTGCATCAAAAAACCCATATGCCCAGAAGAGGTCCGTGGAGGGAAATGTCTGAAATCTTGACCTTCTGATTTGATCTTTAAACCTAGACTTGGATGATAGCAACAACTCCAAAATAAGCATTTGATTGATAATATCCTGAAAGCCAAATGTGTTCTTTAAACACTTTGATGAACCTGCAGAATAATTGCATCTGCCTCCTTTTCCGGACTGTCATGCAACACCCTGTGAGGAATTGTTTTTTTCCCCAACTGTATGCAAAGAGAAAAAACACAAACACACTTGGATCTGTGACTTTAATCAGAGCAGAGTTTAAGGCTATGATTAAATAAGATAAAGCCCAAGTTTGGAAAATGTTGCCTTTTATAGACCGTAATCCTTTCTCTGAGGATATCAGTATGTTGAAGCATTATTAGTACAAACTCAGCAGTGAGGCAGGCCAACACAGCTTTACAGGTTCACAGGTCCAAGGAAGAAGCAAGACAGCCTGGGGGACCCTGGCAAACCCAGCAATGCCTCAGCTCATCGTGAGCAGCCGACTGTCCCTCGGGTGGGAGGGGGTTCAGCTCCCTTGGAAAGAAGACTCCGGTCGGTAAACCTGCCTCAAAACTCATGAGGGTATGAAAGATTTTCTTTAAAAATTGCATTTGCCCTTCTCATTTTCTTTGCCTTAAGCCACTGCTGTTTTGGTAATGGCCACAGGAGAGAGCAGCACTACACTTGGATGTTGTTTTTGCCAACCAGCCCTTAGCTGGATTTTTCCTTTGGGCCACAGATGCCGGTGATGAAGCAAATACCCAAAGAACAAAATACCACCCTTCATCAGCATATGCTGATCATAGCTGTCTTATTTAGGCTAGAAACATGATGTAAGGATGAAAGCAGGAAACTGCGTATCAATTTTTTTCTGAGTTTGTTTTACTTTGCATTAGAAATTGTGCTTCTACAGCACAGATTGTGGCTGACATGGTAGGGGATCTGCACATTTCAGACACAGAAGCCTCCCAGATGTTCTGAGAGGGCGCAGCGACTCTTGGTACCACTCAGCACCCCTTTCTGGATCCACCTGATGTTCAACAATATTCCAGATTACGCAGCACAGGCGCCCAGAAGGAAGAAGTCTTTCTTGAAAGGCTTTCTAAAAACGAGTAGAGGAATGTTTTCTGTTCTCTTCTGAAACGCAGCCTTCCCGTGGTGATTAACATAACTACTCTCGGCATGGCCAGCAGAGCTGGTTTTACAGCAACAGACCCATCGTTTTTATTCCGAGCATGGGCAGAGCAGTGATTATTACTGCATGAGAAATTTTACTAAAGTTTTGTATTCTGAAGATTTTGAGGAACGAGTTACTCGTTTGGCACCAGTGAAGACCTCCTACTTAGGGAGCTACCCCTAATTTACAGATTGGAAACTGATGGATGAAGCAGGATTCATGGGGGACTACAAATTGTCCTGGGCTCTTAAACCTGAAATGTAAAAACATACGAGACCCAAGCCACCCGCTGCACTGACAACCTGGCACAAAACGGCATAGGTCGAACATCTAGCTGCTTGCTCCTGCTTTCCAGGCTAAAATTTAGGGCTGGCATCTTTATTCGATGCCTGCAAATTACAGCTAAATGAGACCTTTCAGTGGTGTCAGCCCCATGCAATACAACAACCCTAAAGCAAAACCAGCTTCTGCTGGCTGGGAAGTGATGATGGATTTTGGTAACCAAACCTGACCCTCGCTATTAGAAACCAGCACCACATTTTTGTATGCCATTCATAAATCATTTTAATATGCAGATGTATGCCTGCTCTGTCTGATTAGAAGGTAAAAAGGCAAACGTTCCTATAATGTGAATTAAATGCCCTACATTCATAGTAAATGACTGCAGAAAAGCTGTAAGGATTCCTAACGGCGAGCCACTCTTCCTCAGGAATGTTTTCAAAAGGACTGACAGATCGATAATAAAATCAGAAATAAAACTACACATCACTTATGCCACAAGAAGCCTGTAGACACGGCAGCTACCGATCTTCCTTCTAGTTACAACACACCACACAACCCCTCTCTCAGCTGTTTCGCGCCAATAACGAGCATAGGCTGCTGCGACACGGGATCCCATTTTCTCCCATGCCCTCCTGCATGCTGACGGCAAGAGCGCGTTTTATAAACACATCCCGGTTATTTCCCTTGGGCTGGATGAGACACACACTGGTGAGCACTTAGAAGTTCAGCATTTTCTCCACAAGCTGCAGCGAGTGGCTCTGTGAAAGCTCTCTCGGCGGGGTACTGTGCCTCTGAAGCGTGGATTTCCTCGGCTCCCCGCAGGATCCCACAAACATCTCACCCAGGAGTTCGGCTCCCCGCTATCAACAATGTAGTGCATTGCCTACCAGGTCCCGCAATGCCCCAGTGCTGCTGGTAGGTCATGTTAAGCAAAAAAAAAAAACAACTAATTACAGCACCGAAGTGTACGTGTGCCTGTAGTCCTTATATACTTCAATAACACGATCATCTGCTGCAATGAATAATAGCATGTTACATGGACAATCACCCTTGAGGGAAAGCGTTCCTCTAAGCCTAGATGACACCCTGCATTCAGTCCATTTGTACTAGAGGAGGAATCAATAAGCACGCCCCACGAAGGCATTTCAGCAATGCCACTCCAACCTCAGCTTGGCGTGCCGAAAAAGATTTAGATCTGGGAAAGCATTGCCTACCGGAGGGAAAAAAAAACATGCTGACACCAGTCTCATTTTGCAGCTGTAATTTCCATTCTGTTTTTGCACTGCAAGGTGATTTGATGAGCCAAAATAAAGTATTTTAATAAGTCACTTCGTGAAAGCTAAAGCTGCTGAAATCTAATTTTTTCTTTCACAACTCAAGTACTCCAAGAGTAGTCACCGACTCACCTGAGAGTCCTTGATGTTCCATTCAGACATCTCTGATTAACTGAAGGAAGCACTAAAACCCACACATCGGCAAGCCTTAAAGGAAATGTTTGGGAATGTAAGGAAGTCATTACAAGCACCCAGTCACGTTACGCGTTCCCTCTGTTTTGAAAGGTAATCTGAAACAAAAAAAAAACACTTTTTCTTCAAGAACTGTTTCTATCGAATAAAAAAAGAATAACATAAAAAGCCTTGAAAAAAATACCGCCGGATTATAATGCATACCCTTATCTCCACAAAAATCACGTGCCGGATGAAAGAGAGGGCCTAAGCAGAGATTTCTTTTAGAGCACCTGAATTTGCTACAACAAAGAGATAAGCAGTATTATTACATCCTATTCTGGGATTCGAGTTTTTGTGCTTGCTAATTATCCTGGAGCATTCTGCAGCCAGAGTTCAGACCTCACATTTGATTCTAGCAGAGATGAGTAGAAATTGTACATTCAGAACAAGTACAGCGTATGCACAAATTTGTCTTCATTACCAGTCTGTTTTCAATGACCAGAACAGTTGAAACATGCCAGATTTGGGTCTTATTTATGATACTCATGAGAATCCAGCTATGCGACTACGCATTCACATCCGTATCGCTAAGACATCGCTAACTTTGTTTCCCCAGTTGTAAAATGGGAATAATAATGCTTAGCGGTCCACATTGCTCATTTAATGAAATAATTAACTAGAGACAATTTATGTTCCAATTTAGGCCCCCTTTACAACTGCAGCAGAAATGAGAGAATTGCACAGCGAGCAAGTCATGGCATGGTGCCTCCGAGGAGATTAAGTGCCATTGGCACCTGCTGAGGCTCAGTGCAGCCGCGGCTCAGGTTGCGACTTTGAATCTGCCCAGGAGAAGAAAAGTAAAGCCACAGGAGCCAGCGGGGAAAGCTTTTTATCAATGCAAACACTTCTGCGTACTCAAAATTGGTAGACGTTAAAATTATCGACTGGTCAGCAGTTGGAAAATTTCATATGGACTCTGCTCATTTTGCAAGTGCTACAAAACTCAGCTCAAACAGCAGAGCAACTGGACGCTGAAATACTTCACGCCAATCAACAAGTTATCTGGAGTCACCTGTATTTCTAAAGACCTCCACAGAGCTCGTACACATCTCTACAAATACATATTTTGCTCTGAGAGCCCTGTTACAAAGGAAGGCAAACCCCCATACAGCTGTGCAGGGAGAGAGGCCCCAGAGGCAGGAGGGGCTGCCGACGCAGGTACGGCTTTGTGAGACAGCAGGCAGCTCCCACAAAACCAGCCCCAGGGGAAATTTACCCTAATGGCAACCTATGAAAACACGGTATTTACTGGGTAAAGGTTACCGCTCAATGTTGCTTCCACTTCGGCTTTCAAGATCACCATGATATACATTAAAGAACATTTTCATGCACATTTTCTTTGTACCAACAGCCACCAAAGTACTCTGCTGAGGGTAAAGTGGAACTCAGTCATTTAATGATTTATACTTCAGGTTCTTTGTGAGCCGTTTACAGCTATGAACTTTAACATAGGAGTTTAGGGATATTTCAGGAGCTATTAGCATAATGATCCCTTGTTAGGATCCTCAACTGACAGAATTCTCAAATGGTCTTTTTCAATTGTAAGGTCAGAACAAACAAGCAATCACGTTGCTAAATATGACACGCACAAACATCGCACATCTGTGTTCCTATGGAAACTGTTTCATTTATGTTTGGGATTGACATTTATTTTTTCTGTTATTTTACCATCTCTCAAAATTCACCTGTTCATCTGAAATTTTCAATGTCCAAGTTGAAAATACCGATCCCAGTGCTGATCTTAGTACCAGGAACACTTTATTTGAAGCTGACTTAAAAATATGACTTTTCTTTCATGAATACTGAACGAACAGTGGTTTAGTTGGGATTAGTATACATGGCAGCATTTGAAAAGAAACTGAATGCCTGAAGTATGAGATTTATACATCTCAGCTGAGTCACTCCTGTCCTTCACACTTCTCCTCTACACCTTAAGAAGGTTGCTGTGCTACTTCAGCAATTCATTTACAGCCCCTCCTTTTCTTATTTTTATTGCAAGTTGACTGGTTAGCAAAGATTTTTCCCCTTGATCTATCCATCTTGTCTGATTTTCCTCTCTACATTTACAGAAACGGTCATAGACACGTTATGCTTCATGAAGCTTTTTTATACTTGTAGGAGCTCGGATCAGAGTAGCTTGGGAAGACTGAACCAATTTAGCTAGAACAGGAATTTGACCCAAAGTGCTGTCAAAAACTTAAAACCTGAACTCCTTTAATATTTTAGATGAACATATCAGTTTAATAAAAGTTGGCATTCTTCTGAACCTCTGTATAGCATTCCCAGCCAAAAAGAAAAATAAGACCTGTTTGTATGAGATCACAGGTCCCAATGGAGGAAACCAGAGGAACAGCAGTTTCCATACAGGTAACTTAAGGCCACTCATTAAACAACACAAATTGCTACAATTATTTTGGATTATTGGAGAATTACCAAGATGTATTTTACTGGGTATATGTTAACACCTTTCCATGGCTCTCAGAGTAATAAACTATGATAGGGATGTCTACACAAAGAAAAAAACACTTTCAAACAGATCAATTATGTAATTATAAATAATTATTGGATAAATAAAATAAGAAGCAAGAATGCAAGAAATCACATAAAACAAGGTCACTGCTAAAGCCAGGCTATTCCAAAAGAGCATAAAGCTGGTATTTCTTAGCTTCTACAGACTTTCAGAGAAACATTTATTAAAATTTGTCTGTCCCTAGCTCTTCTGCCCTGGGAGGAGCGTGTTACAGCTGACATTATCATTTACAGAGATTTCTCCACATTATAATCAGTCCCCAAAGAAGCATTTTCTCCTCTCAAATCCTGTGGTCCCTAAAGCAGTCCCTGTAACTAAGCAGACCTGTAATCTTTCAGCTTTTCAGTATCTTGCAGCAATTTGCTGGCCCTGCTGAGCACTATTTCAGGATCGTTTGTTTTAATTCTCAGTCCCCTCTATTCCCCCAATTAAAATTCGAGTTAATTAATAGCACTGGTACAACTAAAAAGGTGTCAGAAAGGCCTTAACTTTCCCTTCTACTCCTGTTGCTTCAAAATAAGAGTAGCTTTTTCTGTGTTTTCCCATGTTACTCCTGTAATTTGTTATACCAGCAGCATAGATTGGGTGCATTTCAAGAGCTCCAAGAACATTTTTTTTTGCCGAATTCCTGATTATTACCACATTAACCAAAACAGCTTTGTCCTTCATCTGTAATATGTTTCCTCCTGTCATGGAAAGATTTGTCAGGAACTTCGTAGCTCGGGACCAATGCACACGCTCAGCATCTGCAAGACTGAAATGTAATCCTGATTTCAGTAGGACCGAGGAGGATACCCCCTGAGAGGCTACCTCTGTCTCCCCGTGCTTTTGTGTTCAGATAATTACACCCACAAGCAACTTGGCTCACCATAGTCTCCTCCAGCACATCTGCACAGTGATTCACACCGCAACAACCTGAGGAGATTTCAGTCCTCAAAGAAATCAGTCATGGTGTGTCTCTGCTTACAGCTAACTTCTAGATGTAACACATTTCCAATGTGTTGATGCATACAGTCTGCAGAATAAGCAATGAAATTTCTTTTTTTCCTAACTAGCTCCACAAACACATACTACCACTTCAAAAGGTTTCTCCCCAAAACACTGACACCTCGCAGACAGAGCAAGATAAAAATCAAAGGAACAACCACTGGTGCTCCACTGGGACCACTGGAGGTTTCTGGGACTGGCTCTGCTTCACCAAACCCAACACAGACAATCAAATCATTGCACAGTTTCTGAACATGTTCAGTGACTGGCTGCTCTTTGCACTGAAGGATGCTCTTCCAATACAAGTGGCCATCAGTCATAGAATCTCTGATCTAGCTTCAATTCAAAAGATCAGCTACTCCAAACCATTAATTCTTAGGGTTCTTCAACCAGGAGGGAGTGCAGGAGCCTTCCAAATGTCACTTCCATTGCATTGTCTCCACTATAGCACAGTTGTTCAAGTGCAACAAGAAAAGCATGCTATACGGTCTTTAGCACATAGTCTGCACTTCATCTCCTCTGCTTCGTATTTATAGTCTTGACAAAGTCAACATCAAGGTTACCTTCACCCGAGGATCAACGCCACTTGACTAGCCCAGGCTAAAGCGAAAATTCCGAAGCTGAACCTTACCTGACCGTCTTTTTCAATCTTTCTCCAAGTATGATCAATGCCACTATGCACAGCTAAAGCTGTCAGTCTCCTCTTTATAAAGCTGCTCATCACATTTATCGTAGCCAGTTTTGCAACCCGAAAGTTGATTTTCAGTGAAAACCCACCTCTGAGGTCAACATTATATGACAATGCTCTCTCTGTATTATCAGCTACCCTACGTGTGTCCTGTAGCAGTTAGAGCATCAGCTAGAAAAATGTTCACAGACAACACAGCTTTTCCAAAGAAAAGCTTTTTATATGCTGAAAATTTCCGTTACAGATTTACATAGTGACTCCTTCTTGAACTTTTGATATTTTGTGCTATCTAACAATAATGGTTTGCTCAAATACTTTAGCTTTTACAAATCTTTTTAGAAATAAACCACGATGTAAGCTAACTGGAAACACGTACATCTGGCCTCAACTATGTGACCACCTCCTCTAGAAGCATACTATTTTGGTGCAATTTTCAGGTAAGTCTTAAAGGCTTCTTTCACAGCCCCTACATTTTTTTGATTGCTGACAGAATTACCTTTTATGTTTTAAGTATTTAACTGGGAAGGAGGAATCTTCTTAAAACTGTGATACTACTTGGACCCTCCTCTTTTGGGAATCATACAATCATATGTTGGAAGAGACCTCTGAAGGACTCCAGAGAAACTCTCTCATTTAAAGCAGAGTTAAATTCAGAGTTGGGTCAGGTTCTGCTTGGGCTCATGAAGTACACTGTTGAGGATTTCTAAAGATGGAGATATCACAGCCCTACTGTGCAGGTGTCCCACTGCTAAACATCTTCATTGTGTTTTTTTTTTTTTTTAAACCATTTTTATCATTTCTAGAAGGAAACCTTTCTGCAACCCACGACCATCTCTAAATGTAGTTTCACGTCCAAGATCAGAACTCTTTTCCCATCCACTGTGTAGAAATCCATTTCTCTATCCATTCCCTCACTGCTCAGAGGCAGTGTTCAAACCACTAAATTTTACTTTTCCGATAAACATGCATATATCATACTTCTTACAGTTGCATACAGGATGATTAATGCATGCCATCCCTTATTGTTTTCTTTAACAAGAGCAGGCATGGGTTACTGACCAGATTGTGATGATACCAGCTTTGGGATGGACCATCTCTTCTCTGCTGTTGTCTTTGAGGGAGACTAGAAAAGCACCTACCCAATTAATTTTATATTTTTTTAATGGACTTTCACCTCTAAATAAACCCAAAAAGACAGCAGATTCTAAATTCTATTTAGAATTTAAGATAGTCTGAAGCAGTGTTGACACACAGCTGTATGCTCAAAATTCACAATAAAGAGTTGAACGTCATCCAATCCTGCAAGTAACTTCTGAGGTACCATACTGGCTCGACAAAAACGAGATTAAAAAAAAAAAAAAACAGTCTGCTAAACTCAACATCCCTGTATACTAAGAAGCGCTCATCTGACTTTGTGGGAAGTGCAGGGAGCTCTGCAATTCTAATGGTCAAATTACTTATGTTGGTACCCAACCACAAATTTGTATGCCAAGCTTGAGGGTACACCTCTGGAAAAATCCAGGCTCCAAATCAAGTGAATCGGACAGTAAATGAAGTAATCTAGGTTAATGCAGGAACGGTCAGGCAAAGGCGCAGAGATGGAGCTCTAGTCTGTCTAGGGGAATGAAAAAAAATAAAGGTTGAAATGTAAGAGTCCATGAGATGTACTAGGAAACAAAGGGAATAACTTTGTAGCTAGCATAAAAGATAACAATGGCTCTGAAAGCCATTTGACACAAAAACAGAAGCACACACAACAGTAAAAATATGTATTATTACGCTCAATGCGACATAACCACTTTCCAGAGTAACCTACTTAGGAATGTGTGTTTCCTCCAGATTTAAAATTAACGACTTGATAGATTGAGGGGAGAAACACTCTGTCGTAAAGAGATCTTTTAAACAAGGCACATATGCACTGTAATACTTTAATTGTACATCTGTGTATTTTAGAAACATATCTATCTGACCTTCTGCATACTAAGAATTCATTGATTTTCACTAATTCTTAGCGCTCAGCAGGATCCTTGATTCTCAGAGCAAACCGACAGCAAACATTTGTAAATCTCTTACTTTGGAAGTGCCTTAACAAGTCAAGGGAAGCACTAAATTTCTTTGGTATGTAGTGAAAATATTTTCTTGTTATGATTTCAGGACCAAAAAGTGGTCTAAACACAAGGGTTATTTGTAAGCAAGTAGATGGAGTCAATAAATTAAGTTCAGTCACATGCATGAGTTTCTTGAATACCAAAATGTTCTTTGGCGATTTTGGGCTGAGCATCACATTGCCATGCACATGCCAAAGGACAGATAGTGTCTGAGTTGTCCTTTCTGTCCTTGTAGGACATGATCTGGCTACTGGAGATGTGTCTAAGCTGCAACTAATTACTCAACTTTTGCCTTTAAGTTCCTGTTATTCCTGTTATTTTGAGTTGAACAGACACCATGCAATAACTGCAGAGCTGCTCCTAGAGACACTAGAAAAGCTAGGAAGAGACTTTCTTAAAATCAAGATGTCGAAATATTCCCCTTATTTTTCTCATTTTGCATTTTGTTCCCTTGATTGCTTTCGTCAATTTATAGCTTGTCTTTACTTGGTTTGATTTGCTTTCCATAATGTATCCCCTTCACTTTTCGTCCTCTGAAGAAAACATTTTGCCTCAGAGGAAAAAATTTCCATAGAAAGTTTTCTTGGATTTAAAGACCACTTATTCTGATTTTTCAAAGATGCTCAGCTCTTCCTTTACATATTCTCTTTGAACTGTTATACTGTCCTCTCTTTTTTAGATTTAATAATCTGCTATTTTTAAAAGGTACATCATACGTTCACAGTGCTGGAGCTAATTCTCTGCAGTGAACGTCGCAGACAGAATACTTTCCTATACAAAAGGAAATCAGATGAGAAATGCCAGGACTGGGTTGGAAGCTAGTGGACAGGTACATGCTTCAACAGTTAATTTTCCAGTGGGTCACAGCACACACTACTGTCTCTTGAGGAAACACAACCTGCCAGTCTTTTGTACTTAATTAGTAACATACCACATTTTTCCACCAATTAAAAACAGTGGTATACATTGCTTTTTTAAAAGATCACTTTCCTACTAGGACAAACAAAAAAAACATGAACACTGACACTGAAAATATTATTGAAAAAACCTGCAATAACACCACTGAAATTCCTTTTTTTTTTTTTTCCTCTCCTGAACAGCAGCATGAATTATTCTTCAGCAGCGAGCAAATAACATCAATTAGGAAGAGAAGCAAGATGTGCTACTATAAAAGGACATTATCTCCCCTTGGCTAAAATGACCTTTTTAAAGCCAAAGTAAAATTTTTAATTAAAAGTCTGAATTGCTTCTAGGACTGTCTTAAAACCAGGAACTTTTCATAAAATTGAGGTAATTATGAAGTACCAAACATATGAGAGTTTAAAATAGGTTATATATATCACATATTGATCCGTACAGGTTATATAAATTTGTGTAACAAGCATATGGATTTAATCCCTCGCTTGTACAATAAAATATGCTTACATCAAAATCCATTTATTTGTTACATATTGGTTTATGAATAAAGAACGTTGTGGCATTACTATTTTATTTGCCTGCATACAAAGTAGGGGTTCATTTATGACAAATTGATTAATGCATATAATATGTTGCTTTGCAGTTGCGGAATATTAGATGTAGCAGAATTGCTTTTGGTTTGTAAGTCATTAATTTGCTGATAAGCCATGCTGGTTGGATTTAAACCCATAAAGGTCTATTTGCCTTTAACTTTGAATAACGGCTGCTAAGAGGTACCAGGAGTTGTGTATGCAGAGAGACTCCTGCAGTATGTAAGAAAATTACTCCCATGTTTAGGAGTTATCTATGTTATTAAAGGTAGCCATAACAGAATTTGAATATTAACCTACCATTCACATGAGATTTATGACTAGATGAGCACCAAAATTTGGAAAAAAAAAAAAGCTAAGTTCACAGGAAGAATGTATATATGTAAAACAACATTTCTGTAAGATGTGTATGTCACATCTTTTCTTCAGCAGTAATATTAAATACATACTTTCATTAAAAAATGTTGTAGCTGGCTTTATGACGCACATTTTAAGCAATCTTTGAATCTAATGTCACCCTCAAACTCCAGGCAGAGGTTTATAGGATGGAAGGGTTCATGGCATGGGGAAGGGAGCAAGAGGGGGGCTTTTCCACCCTCAGTACCATGGCCAAGCATCACCAACTGCAGCATCCCAGAGCTGTATCACTGGCGTATTTCTTTTACAGAAGTAACAGCTTTATAAACCTGCTTACTCCATCCCTGTTATAGCCTGTCAAGCCCACTGAGAAGCAGAGAAACCCAAAAAGCACAAATAACTCTTCCTTTAGGAGCACGGGACCAGACTGGCAGGTGCAGAGCAGCAGCCACGGGGCCATTTCGGTGCCCGCAGCAGGGCTGAGGCCCATGGGAGCTCCATCTGCTGACATGGACAATCAGCTTTGCCAGAGTTTGTCCGGAATTACCACTTCCATATTTTCCACAGATCTGTCATCTCTGACATAAACCTGCCAAAAAAGCTGAGCTACTGACTAGTCGTGGAGAAGGGAGCAAGAGCAACTTCTCCTGATGGGAGAAAACTGGAGGAGAATTACAAGGAGGGGGGCACAGGGAGGGGACTCTACAAAATAACTGCAGATTCCTTCTTTCACAGCCTTTTCCAAGGATTTCAACATGAAAGGGGAAAATATGGGTCTATGGATGTGAGGAAACAAATATATATATATATAAAATATATAATATATATATTTGCTGAGAACTCCTCTAAAGAGCTTGCAAAATAACTGTATATGAAAACTAATTTATAGGGAAAAAGCTATATGGTCATTGATTTAAGCTTAAATATTTGGTATTGATTTTGGTTCAAAAGTGGCAGCTTCTTTTTTTATGTACAGGGTATTGGTTTCCAGTACTAGCACCAAAGAAATTCACTCTGGGTGCTAATGGCAAAGTTTGGGTCTCTGATAGTAACAAAGGCTTAAAACTTTCTAATGCTTTGAAAACATCGCTATTTATTCTACACCATGACAGACAGGAAAGTATTCCCACTTTAACTGCAGAAAAGGAGGCACGGAAGAGAAGACAGTAACTCCAGACACTAGGAGGCTTTGGAGGGGTTACAACACACTTGGCAGAAGTGATGGAAATCCGTGTCAAATCGATAGGTGCAACTGATTACCTGCTATCACAGATGATGATGATAGCACTGCTTCAGACCAGGAGCTTGAAGGCTCTTGTTTGCTGGGAGGTTAAACATGTTGCATTCACATCTCACTTCAATTACATTGCAGAGGTAAGAGAAATTAAATAGGCATTAGTCAGCCAACCTCATTAACCCTGAGTTAAGACAGAGAGACAGAAATCACTAATTTGAACACGCATTTTAATAAAGCAAACACGACACAATAGGTTTACTATTATGTACATTAAGAATAGGATTAATAGAATAAGATTAGAAAGAATGCTTTTGAGTGCTATAATGTTTCACACATTAGAAAAAAGACTGGCATGTTTGAAAATATGATGCCTGACTGATTAACATCCATTTAATCTTTTCAAATGTTAAATTTGCTTTTCAGTGGAAATGTATTTGTTGAAACACAACAACTGACTCCAATGCACTCCTACCAGAACGATTGCATCTACCCTGAAATCCAAATATTTCAGCCAAAATCAATGCATTTTAACACAAGTCAATAAAATTACATGAGATGAAATACTTATTTTAACCAATACATTTCCCATAAAATGTACATAGTGTTACTGAAACCAACCTAAAGTCATTGGATCTCAAAGTTAAATGTAAACTTGAAGTTAAATAGAGGAAGATGAGGGGGAAAATATTACCAGTGGTAGCGATCTCATTTGAGACAGGCAATACAATTCCTTAACAATGAAGAAAAATGGGTAGTAGAGTGCTCACTATACATAATCATTTTTCTTCCCTATTTACCTACGTATTCTAGAAATTTCATGAATAACCTTCCATTTTGTGTCTGTATTGCCCAGATTTTTTTTATTTTTTTTTTTTTACTCCCAAGATTTCTGCTCCAGGGCAAGGAAGCCACTGAGCCACAAGGGAAACAACAGCTCAGCAGGAGAGCAGGCAGATGCTGCTGGTATCTCCGTCCCTCTTCCATCCGGACACACCACAGTACTCACTGGAAAGCAGCATATTTCTGAAATCTGCCCATACTTGCTTCCCACTTTGTGCCTGATTGTGTGTATCTGAAGAAAACACCGCATCACTTCTGTGCCCTTGAAAATGTGGGATTGTTTTTTAATATATTTTTTTTTAGAAAAGTTTTTTCTTAAAATGACCCTTTGCATGTGTTCCCCATGATGAATTACCTGAGATGCACAAAGCTGGTTATTAACACCATATATATTGCTACGTATCACTATATACCGTTGCCTGATTAGAACATTCTGGTTTGACAGGTCAAAAAAAAAAATTGTACTTTCCTAAAACGATATGTGCTCCCTCTAGTGTCCATGAAAATCCGCTCCTAATGGCGAATAGACTGCATGGGATCACGTCCAGTGCTACAATAAAAGCCTATAAGAACTAATATATGACTCCAGAATGAATCAGCATTGAATTAAATCATAGGATTTAAAACAGGAGATAAGTTTGCAAGAATTTAAGAAAGGTTAAGCTAGAATACAGAGCTGGTCAGGAAAAGACCCATATAACTGGAAAGAGAGCAGCGTTTCACTTTTTGTATTCATATAATATTTTTGGGGGGTTTAGCTTCCTAAAATACATCAGCCAAGTTTCTGTTTTGTCACAAACCACTACATTTAAACTGACACACCACTCAAGGCATTTGCCTCTCTTAAAACAGCTAAAACTATAAATTCACAATAAGATTAAAATCAATTATTTAAATCAAAGTTTTCTGCTTGTTGGTTTAAATCACAGCTAAATCACTTTGATTTAAGTCAATTCACCTCACTGAACCCTTTAATCTTTAAGTCAATGACAAAGCTCCCATTGACTTCAAGAGGATGCTTTAGGAGGATTCCCTCAGGCTGAGCAAACCAAACTCTTGCCTGTTTTTGCCAGAATCACGTTTAAGCAGCTATTAGCCAAGTCCGATACATTTGTTTTACAGACCAACAGAGGGGCATCAACAATTACACAACCTCATGCCGAAAGAGTACAAAAACGAAGCGAGAATCCCGTCTTTTTTCCCCTCCCCTGCTACATGTTTTTACTTTTAACTAGCTCTGTTTGAAAGCTAACTTTGTCTCTTCTACAGGAATGTTAAACCCTGATCCAGCAGCATTGCAGAGAGCTGTCGGAGCCAATGCAAAACTCTGTTTACACCAAATCAGGTCCCATCTGTCCACTCGCACTAAATATATTGGCTGATCAGGGTCTAGGAGTTCTCTGCACTTGAATTGTTCTTTTTTGGGGGCATCAGGACGCATGCAGCATTTTTAATAAAAAGCTGGCTGATGTTTTAGTGCCAGTGCTGCGAGAGAAAGATCCTGCATTCATTATTCACAACTCTCTCTGAAGTCAGGGCTGGGTTTTGCCAACACATTAATTCTCACTATTTTTTTTTCGGAGGAAAAAGAAAAGATCTTTGGAGGAGAACCAAACCAGTGAGCACACACAACAAGCACACATGCAAATCCATATCAGAAAGTGTTTTCAGCAAAAAAAAAGTGGCTGCATTAAAGACAGAAACACAATTTAAACATTCAAATTAAATAAGGCAATTAAGACAAACTAACTCACGTATTCCTATGGGCATCTTTAAGAGCTCTAGATGTAGGACCAAGTTAACTGAAGTGGTGCTGTTAATTTAACTAAACCACAAAATGGTCCTTGTCCCTCCTAAAATGGCTGTTTCTCTGGATACCTCACACTTACGTACTCGAACTATTCCTTTCTTAGTGGCCATTTCTGAGCATCCAAGGGGCTTTTCTGACCACTTACAGCTTTCCAGGAACCGCGTGTAGTTCTGATAAACACTGATATAATAAAATCAGAAGCTACCGCCCCTAATGAAGCAATTATCTCGCAAGCTAAAAATAAATATGAGAAGTCCAATTAAACAATTTTGTTCTCCCTAATACTGCCCAGTTGTTCTTTCCCTGCACCTTTAACACAGATGATGTGCGCACATCACCATATAATTTGCGCCCAGAAGCACCGTACTTCTGGTGTATATTTAGATATTTGGGACTTTTGCAATCACAGAGGCACCTTTCGGAAAAATGGAGCCCTAATTCACTAAATGCTGTTTTTGCATTTTCCTCAACTCTTCCAGGAAAAGTCGGCAACAACAGCATTAGCGTATCCCCAAGGTAGTCAAGAAATTGGTGCCTTATTACCCGTGATCACACCAAATTGCGGAGGAATTACATAATTTGTCTCTACAGGTCACATTACGGCGACTACCCCTGCACAGGGAGAATATCAACACGGAACTTGTCCCCATGGTTACACCCTGATTAATGCACGGCTTCTTTGTAGAAGTTCAGGATCAGCAGCTGCTGGGCGCAAACCCAATGTAAACCCGGTGCCCTGCTTAACTTGGATATCCCATGGACTTATCTTTCATTTTGCCAACAGAAAGCTATTAATAGCAATATTTTAAATAAGCCAGATTTTTGAAAGTGAACTAGAAATCACCACAGTGGGAAGGCACTTATAAAGCATTGTTATACCACTGAAGAGATCTGAACACAATTATTAGATGTATTTCTAGAGGGAGAAATTTCCTCTATATGTTTTTTTTTTTTTTTTTTAGAACCATGCTCGTGGTTTTATGTCTTGAGGGTTTGCCTGAGCAAAGCAAGAGTTTTGCTTACATGAAAAGGAAATTCTAAACTAATAGCAACAAGTGTAACACTAAATATAAAGGTAGAAGGACTTTAAAGATAATAATGGGAAGCAAATGGCTAACCACAAGACTGAAGAGGAACACATGGGCTAGAAGAGGTGCACAATGCTGCCTGATGGCAGACTGGTCCAAGACCAGCTGCAGAAAAACCAAAGTCCCCCACAGATATGAGTACATAATATTTTATTATTATTTTTTTGGTCATAAAGAGCTTTCAAATAATTAAGCTACTGGTACGGTATATTAGAAACTAGCTTTAAAAGTGTTTCCATCAAGATACGCATGGCAAGAATATGTGAACTATCAGATACAAAGACAGGGCTCATGCACCAGAGACACTGATCATCTCCCAAACTTCCACTTCACCAAAAAGTACATGTAGGAAAAGTATTGGGAGGAGAAGAACAAAGATAAAATAAGCAAAAAGCTCAACACCAACTACATCAAGACCAGCGGGTTTCCTCCCAGCCTTTTGGCAGGTTTTGCCTCGCATCTATGCGGAATCAGATACATGGATTGTGGCCAAGAAATACACAGTTATGATTTTATTGAACAATCTTTATTGGAGGAGAGGGGTTGTTAAACTTTCACTTACAGCTTTTTTTAAAAGGTAGTTTAGTAAAAAGGTTGAAGCTCTGGGGACCGTTACCACAAGATAAATGTGAAAGCTTTGCAGATCCAGAGTGAATCTGCTTATGTAGAACAAGGAAAAAGAAAGCACTCTGGAGAAATTAAGGCCATCTCCCACTTTCCATTTGTCCTTTTATTCCCCAGAACCACCTCACCCTAATCCTTTTTTGCTTCAAAACTTGAGGACTCCTCTGGCTACTTTACCCTCTAAGAACACTTGAGTCAGACCTCACATCCTCCTGTTTCATCACGTATCAGAAGCTTTTATTCCTTTTAGACACCTACTCCAACTGCTGCCCAGCTGGCTCACCTCTGCACCCCTTCCCAACGCATCGCCCTACCCACTTCAGAGGTGGCATTTGGAGCCCAGCAATTCCTCGTACTCATGGGGCAGGTGTCCTTGTCTCTTCTGAGCAGAAGCCTCGACTTGCGTGCTCTGTTCCTAAATGCATCCCTCTTCCCACGCCAGCTAATCCCTGGCTCACAATACAACCCCTATGCGTTTTGTCATTTTTTTTGTAACTGATCTACTTAGGAAGAGAACTTTAAAAATTTGCAAAGGCAAAGTAAGAGAAAGACATATTATTCTTGAGAAAGCAGTTATATAACCCCTCATTTGTAAGATTATGCACTGCATAATGACTTTGGGAATATCTTGTGCAGATCAGTTTTACATGTACATTAGTTTCTACACTCTCAGCAATCCCGGACCTTGTCGCTCAGCCCGTCACACAGATGATCCTTGTAATAGCAGATTTGTCTTTACATATTTTTATTCCTAGCCTACAGCACAAGACAAAGAAGAAATAATTCTTAATCCACTTTGCCTAGCTAAGACCGAAAGGACATAATTCAGGCACAAGTGAACTTGCTCTGGAGCCCCAGCATCCCGCCTGCATCCCATAGATGGGACATTAGGAGACCATAGGGGAGAAGACCAGTTTTCAAACAGGCTGCAGAAATGAGGATACCATGGGTAGGGCAGCACGTTCATTCTCACCAGGTAGCACAATTTCACTGTTCCTGTTTAAGGACCCAGCAGAGGGAAAGACGAGAGCTCCCCCAGGAGCCTGGCTGCAGCTCACTAGGACAGGTCAGTTGATGCAAGCTCTTCGGGCAAGGGCTCTGCCTGACCGAGTGACACAGCTCGAAAACACCACCTGACCTTGAGAAAGTGGCAGAGCTTGGGTTGTTTTGTGTTGTTTTAGACTTGTTCTGGCCTCGTAAGGAACCAAAACAAACCCAACTTCCGTGCAGGCAGGCAGAGTGAGTCTCCTGGTGGCAGTGGCCAGTTCTCTTGCCTGAAAACAAGTGATAAATAGCAGTATTATTCATGCATCAACAGCAGATATTCAAACACGTCTCAAAGACGGTGACTGCAAACCATGCCAAAGCGATACATACAAATCCATATCGCTCCTAAAATAACCTCTTTCATAGCTCTCAGCCAAGGAGCGGCTGCATCCTCCTGGTACAGCAGAAGTGTCAAAGGCATCTTCCTCTTGATCCCTTTGGTTGAACTCGCTAAGAGAAGCCGTGCTGCTGGAGCACATCAGGTACAGGTTCAAACAGAGATTAAGTGACTTTCACAAGTGGCAAAGAACACTGGAATACGGGGTCTGAAATGGAGGAAAGATTTGAAGAGAGGTGAAGAGGTGACCTTCTTTGATGGAAAATGAACAGGTTAAAAAAAATATGAAAAAGCACATCCAAAATCAAAAAGTTCAAATCTTTCCAATGGCATTGAGACAAACCTCAAATAGGAACAGATTGTGAAGATTTCTGGAATTAGGAGGCGTGGTTTTTGTTCATAGCATTTAGGGGTCGTCGGTGTTTTACATGGTTGTAGTGGTTTTTTTGGTTGTTCTTCCTTTCAGGTTTTAGAGAAAGGCGAGGATATATTCAAAAGCCTACCTATTAGCATATACTTCTTGTGAGACAGATTTATGAAAAAGATTTCTCTAAATAAAAATCAAGAGATGGCACTCCGTAGGTAAGTCTATTTTTTCATTTAATATATATCTGAC
The DNA here is from genome assembly GCF_040182565.1 of Anser cygnoides. Lineage (NCBI taxonomy): Eukaryota > Metazoa > Chordata > Aves > Anseriformes > Anatidae > Anser > Anser cygnoides. The sequence goes on from NC_089878.1 coordinate 37,333,302, forward strand.
TGCAGTCTTGGATGATTTCACGAGTCCGATTTGAATACAACTAGTCTGAAAAAGATATGAAAAACAGATTTGAATTACACTGACCCTCGCAATTCTATTAATGACAGATGAAAAACACACGCACAGCCAGGAGATCTGAATCAATCAGTTTCAGAGGCATGAGGCACCGTGCGTCATTCCATTCAGCAATTAAGCAGTTCCTAATATTTTATGATTAACAAGTTTTCAGTCACTACCACTGTAATTTTTTGTTAATGAGACAAGCCTCCCCCCGCCTCCAAAAGAGACTTACTGGTACACAGCCACACAAACAACAGCAATTCCAGGCTTCCCAGCTCAGATCGTGAAACGCCGCCGCTGCCTGTGCCAGCTACTCCAGAAATCAGCGAGCTGAGCCTCACAGCACTGCCCACACCTCTGCCACAAGGAGCAGGAGCAAGCCTCTCCCCGCAGCCCTCTGAAACCAGCTGGCAACCTCAGTGCACTTTTTACGCAAGCACAACCTTCGTCTAGCTGACTTTACCTTCTGCAACCCTCTGCTGGAAATGAGACGGAGTGGATCTGACTCCAGAAATGCATCGCTCCGACACAGAGGGAGTTTTGTTCTGGACGCTGAAGCAGACGGGATTTCAGCAATATTTTCTAGCTGAGCAACTGTAAGAAGCAACCACAGCTGCAGCAGCACTGGAGTAACCCATCCTGGGCAACAATCTCCCTAAAAAAACAGTATTTCAGGCCCTACTTTGACTGAAGGGGGAATTTTTCTAGCAATAAATTATCTCCCCTCTTTTTTGGGGGTTGGGAAATAATTTATATACTAAATCAAGAGTACGTTTTAGTGGGTTCCCGTACCTACAGCCAGGCACCCTGCAGTTCCAAAGAGCAGACCGCCGTGTAATTGCACGTTTTTCGTCCTTGTGCAAATAACTTGCAGTTTACTGTAGGCTGATTTTTCTACATGTAATATCTGGATTAGCAATTAACATTTTAATTAAAGATGGATTAGCCAATATTAGGAAAATTATGTCTGGAACTGTTCGATTTAAAATCCACGACATATATACAGATAAACATATCTTTGTTAAGTACAAGTAATTTTCTGGTCTGTGTAAGAATGATACGATTTAGGACTTTGAGAGACAGCATAGTAATTTGATATTATTATACGTGGAGATAACCACAGAGCAAATATAATACATGAAAAGTACTTTTTTCAAGAAGCTGCATGGTTACCACCAAGTGTTAGATGTTCATTTAGTGAGGGCTGGGACTGCAGTTCAAGAAGCTCTGCCTATAGACCACTTTAATTTAGCTATGTTTAAACCAAGCGTAGTGGGGAAGGAGGACACACTGTTCTAAATGTAAATTGTATTAGCAACAACATATTGAGATTTCTGTACTTCTTGTTCCATTCGCAGTTTTTTGCCGTGAGAATAAATCACAGCATGTTTTCTCTTCTCGTAGCAATCTTCATCACAAGATGCCGGAATCAAAACCACGCTCCTCGCACTTTGCATCTGGTCTCTTTTTGCCTGGGAGCTGGTGGTTTTGTTGGTTTTGTGGTTTTTTGTTTGTTTTTTTTTGGGGGTGGGGGTCAGGTGAGATGGAGATTAGCAGGTGTCCCCCTTCTTTCCAAAGGGAACAAAACTGTGATCACGGAATAAAAGCCAAAGAAGTAATATAGAGAATAGGAAAGTATATATGGGGTGGAATACTTGAACCTATTTACCTGTCATTAAAAGTACACAAAAATTGCACTTTCCTGCTCAGTCACTGAAAGAAACTGGAACAAGCACGCTTATGGCAAACAGCATTATCAGAACCCACTGAAAACCTTAACAAATGTTCTCATCAGCATCTTTTGAACCCATCTGGATACAGCTGAATGATTTTGCATTTACAAAAAAATTAGTATACTTGGAAGCCAAGTAACTAGCACAATAAATACAATGAAGCAGTGATTTATATAGCCAGCCCTTTTACTCTTTAGTACCAAGGTATTTTACTTACAATAAGATATATAAAAAAAAAAAAATCCAGATCATAGCACACGGTTTCTAAAGCAGCAGCAAATCAAAATCTTTTAAGCCAATTAACTTCAAAAAGGAAAAGCTTTCTGGGGTTGAATAAGTAGTTCCTCAGCATCTCCCTGGGTTGAATTTCACTGAGATCAGGGGTGACAGAGCTGTTTCCAACAGCGAGTGAGGTGGCCCAGCACCCAGCGGTGGGTACAGCCTCATGGCAGCAGAGATACACCCGCAGTAATTCACAGCCAAGCAGACACGGACACTGAACACAGATCAAGTGGGAAAAAAAAAAACCAAAAAACTTTTCATCCTTAGCAGAACCAGTGAACTCCAGGCCAGTGTTAAAAAGCAATGTTTATATAGGTCATGTCAGATTTGAGTATGACTCCTCTCTATATGCTGAAGTCATATCTTTAAGAAAACTCACTTTCAAAGCTTGGAAGGAAGAGAAGACAGAACAATGAGGAGCAACCCGACTTACAAAGCAACCAGAGAACACTGAGGCAGCAGAAATACATTTCAGAGCTGCTCATTTGAGTTTAAACATGACATTTCCCTATTTCATAGACGAGCAGCAACAGAGAAATAGTCGCAACAGCAACTGCTTCCTCTGCCACCGTCCTTCCTGCAAACTGACAACCTGAAATATTTTCATGGGATAATATTGTGGAATAGCAATTCAGACTTGCTACTAGCTTTTTGCCTTTTTTTTTTTTTTTAAAATAAAAAATTCAAGTAGCAACACTATTCTGGACCACACTGAGGTTCAAAACCTTGGGCTCTGAACTACCTCATTCAGGTTTAACCATGCAAAAGTTGGTAATAGACAAGAAGAGAGCCAGCAGAGAACGGTAGGGATAGGATGAACTGCTTTCCAAGATGAGTCCTATCCAGGGAGCCTATGTGAGGGCAGGCAGGAACAGTCCAGCAAATACAACCTCGGTGCCAACCCGGACATCCCCATGGCCAAACCCTGTCCTGCTGCAGGCTACAGACACAGTCAGAGGGGCTGTCACCATCTGACCCTGCGTACACGTTGCCTCTTCAGCAGCCATCATCAGACTTGTGCTAACAGCCTTCCTGAAAAATATAACTGCTTGATTTAACATCTCTGGGAAACTGTGAGACATTACACAACGTTGTAGACCACAGCCAGCTCCCGCGACGAGACGAATCGCTGTACCAGCTTACAGGCTGCAGTGTAATGGGAACGCTTGTATTCCTTCCAGTTACCGTAGTAAATAATAAATAATTTCCATCCATTGAGACGTTCTCTGATGTGAATTTAAGAAAGACAGGCCCAATACATTTTCACTGTAAACAGTGTAGTGCGTGTGGCAGTTCTTTCTGTAAATCTGTTGACTTAGCCCTTAGAGCATCCTTTAAAATTACTATACAGTTAACACCTTGTTGTTCCTTTACTTGTCAAATCATGCATTACTATTAACATCTCAGAAATAAAGAAACAAACAGCATGGACTGTCAAAACCTCAGCTGCATTATCAGGAAAATAGAATTATGAAGTGCTGTGCTTGAATTCCACTAAGAGCAAAGTTTAAAAATCCACTCACAGAAGTTGCTGTAATATTTGAGGGGAGAGAGGGTATTTTGAGGCAGCACATGTGCTGCCTGAAGCTGAGCTGTCATAGCAACAACCTCATTAAACTGCCCCTCTTGGGAGCACTAACCTGTATCCCAACTGTTGGAAAGATGTCATTTATAATGGGACTTAATTCAGTTAAGAGTCAAAGTACAGGAGACTTACAGAAAAGTGAAATTGCTAATTTAAGGAATTCGCAAAGGAGCGCAAACACCATATCAAACGGCTGCGAAAAACTCGGCTTTTGCCCTCATCTTCCATTCCCCGTAACCACCACGAGTATTTCAATCTTTCAAACACAAGGTTTGCAACTTTTCAGAAATTCCTTTTTTGTCCTTATCTCTCCCCTGACCAGGGCTCTTAATATGCCTCTTTTTACTCGTCTTTTATTGCCCCTATACCCCTACAAGCAAGGGATGGCCAACTCATCTGTCCACCCTAATTCTCCCCAACACCGAACTCCTGCGACAGCAGCCCACAACAGCTTTCTTTCTTCTCCCTAGCTTTGCCACCCTTAAGGCTCTTCCTGAAATGGATATTCAAATGAACACTTGGGTCCATGGACAGAAATATCCACCAACTTCTAGAGCTGCCTCAATACTGCACTCGTGACTTCCATAATGGAGTGGCAACGCAACGACAGAAATATATTAATGCGTATTTGGATTTCACTTTTAAAAATCTATGATTTAATAACTTTAATTGACAGCAATAACACATGAGTACAATGCGTTTTGGAAGTGCCTTTCAGGTTTTTAAAGCAGTGGAGATAATTGTAGATGAAAAATGAAAGAAAACTGCACTGCTCAGAAAATGAGTCATTAACCTTTCAACTCGAGAGTTACCGCCAGAATCCAGACCAGCAGGGCTGCAAGGGCTGTGAGAGATGTAATAGAGGTAATTCGGTACTTTTAGACTGATTTCTTTTAGTTGTCTTTTAAACTCTTCCCAACTTGGCCTCCATATCCCCAAAATATAATCACTTGACATGTCATTAATGAATCACCAAATACATTTGCTGGATCTAAGGAAAAAAGCTGAGCTTTACATATTCTCTGCCCATAAGATGCTGTCCTCAGCATTAAGGTAAAAACCAAACTACTTATGTGATACCAATTCTTTTGGCCTGAGTGACAAACCCAGAATTTCCTTTACTCTAGTAGCTCTTGTAGAAATTAAGGGTTGCAGCTCCTGTATTTGCGATCAAAGATCACAGTGTCACTTAGAACAATATGATGTAGAGAAAAAGTAATAAAAATATCTGTGCAGTATCAGCTGCACATAACAGGTTATTTACAGCTGCCTTCCAGGATGTCTTACTTCAGAAGAAATGTACCTAGTTAACTTCCATGGAAGAGACCTGAACTGCAGAACATTGTTTGGAAATCAAATTAATAGTTAACACCCCGTCTAAAATGAGAGAATAGTGCATGCTTCCCATAATCTAAAGAAAATTAAGGTAATTTATTAAAGCTTTCCTCAAAAAGCACATTAGTCATCCAGAAACAATACTGGCAAATAAATACATGGTTAAAGGAAAAAACTCAGTTTAAGTAGTTTTGAAAGAACATAACCAACTAAACCATAAGTTAAGAAGAAAACCCTGCTCACATTTACACTGACCTTAGTTGTCCCCCATGACACACTCCACAAGAGACATTTCGTCTATGATTGCAAAAAATATTAACCGTCTTCTATTAAATTATTTTATAATTAAATATGCAGTTATTACATTCTTGTTTGCTGCTTTGTTACAAAAAAAAAAAATTCTCTGCAGCTCAAGGTGTGATTTTATTGGATATGCATGGAGCTGTGCAAGACTGTCTGTATTTTAATGTGTTTATTTGCTGGCTGTTGGCAGAGTTGTCCCGGAGTATACTTGAAGCCAGTTGCAATGTACAGATTTTTCAATAAAAAGGCAGAAATATTGGCCAGACAGTTAATTAAATGGCACCAGGACATTTTTTTTTCTCCTTTCACAAACTCCAGTTAGTATTCCAACCCTTTATTAGGTGCCCCAATGACACTGAAAATAATAAATCTTCATTTATTTTCAGTAGATTTCTAACCTGGTTGTTTTAAACAACATGATGAACACATTTTAGCAGAATACATTAGCTGTGCCAATTTAATAAGAGCAAGATTGATGGAGCCTTCCCTTTGGTTCTCCATACGGGGCAGGGCCTAACTGCAAGCACTCAGGGAAGGAAATCCCTTGGTTTGCTCTTCTTCAGCAACATTTTGCCCTTTTCTGGGATGCAAGTTCTCCCCCCCAGGCTGTTACCAGCCTGTCCTCTCCTAGTCTTTGCTACTGAAATTCATCAGCAATCTCTAGCGCTAGCATCACCCAACAAGAGCATGGAATGACGAGCAGCATCTGCCCCAAGGGCTATGCGGCCATGCTCAAGGTGTGCTCATTTTTTCCTCATTATTTGGTTCAGACAAATTGAAGTCTGTCACCACCTCCAGCAGAGAAGGCATTTCTGGCTCTCAGGTCAGATGGTCTGGCAAACGATGGGCTACCAAGGCCAAATATGGGAAGAAAGATTTTCCCCCCACTCTATGACCCCTTATTCTGGTATCACCACCCTGAAAAGATACGATGTTCCCCTCCTTGACCTACATATTTTCTGTATTTTCATATTTACATAGCTGTGATTGAACAAAGAACTGATCTGGGCCCAAAGCCTGCTGCACTCATGAGGAAGGCCTCCACAACCAACCCTGCCCCAGCTGCCCCACTGCCGCTCCACACACAGCAGAAGCTGAAATCAAACTTCTCCCGCAGTGCTCTGCCCAGCCCCAGCTCTTCAGGGATTTTGCTTTAAAAGTTACACCTAATTTAGCAGATGTTGGCAGTTTTGCAGCAGCTTACCCCAGCCATTTCTCCACAGAAACCCGTGACGGCAAAGCAGGAGGCCTAACCTTGCGAGTGATACGAGCCCCGCCGGCCTAGCGGGAAGCTCAGGTTTTAAGCGGTGTTTCTCCCCAGGTATGGGCACGCATATTATTACCAGTTAATGAAATTCAGACGCATACCTCCTACTTATTGCTTCTGAACGGTATCCTTTTGGATGTTTTGTGGACCAGACTGATATCTATGAAGATATTCGCCTTTTTTAAAAAATATAATTAGAACCAATGTTCATGTCATTATGAGAATCAAAATAAATATTAATAAATAATGAGCTTTTGGACTATATTATTGGACAGTTTCAGCCCCCATCTAGAACATTCTCTGACAGTTTGCTAGACTATGGTTTCTGTCTGCTCTAAACAGTAACAGATTTCTCATAAGAAAAAAAAAAATGGTACCTATCCAGGCATGCAGACTGGCAAATTTTGAGATCTAAGTTTATAGAAATAATTATATTCTACTGCTCCTAAAAAAAAAACAAAAGAGGTCTAAAGATTAGACTACTCCCCAAAATACAGTTTTTAGAAATCTGCTTATTTAAAATAACTGCTTGCTTTAAAGGGCAACTATTTCTACAGCACAAAGTTCACATAGATTTCCCTGCAAGTCCCAAATGCAAACACTATCTGCAAAGTCCATATGCTTTGTATTTCACAAAAGCTTTGCAGAATACATTTAACATGAGAGAAAAGAGTTAGATTTTATTCTTCACTTCATCTTTTTGACAGAAAAGTGTCAATAGAAAGATGTTGACAAGAAAGCAAACCGGAGCCTGTGTAACTTTATTACTGAAGTATGGGGAGATTACTTTGTGTTATTAAAACATCAATGTGCTACAGCTGACATTTGTGTCTTACAGTGGCAGCAATTTCTATTGGGATGAGCTGTTTTATACCTTCAGTTATTCAGATATTCAGTCACAAAAAAAAGAAAAAAAAAGAAAAAAACATTCTTTAAGTCTACAATAAGGCAGGTGAATGTAAAATACATCCATATGGACCTGCAGTCCCAGAGTGCATTACCGTTCATTTCTATAAAAATTAGATCTGGATCATCCATGAATTTTTCACTAATACATTCATTTCCAAAAGCAGCAGCTTCAAGGAGTTCTGTATTTTCATGAAGGAAAGAAGGAAGATTGATTTCCCATGGCTTATAAAAGACAATACTCACACATGCCAAACACTGCTGCTCATCAGCTCTTTTATTCCGGAATGCAAACTCTGTGGTTCAGAAGCAGAGTGGAAACTTAGTAAGAGCTGTGGTGTTTATATTTTTGGGTTTGTACTGGACATGGCCTTTCTTGCTCCCTACCAAATAAAATAATCCTGTAATTTAACAAGTAGCCCTCCTAGCCTCTCTGTTTCCATTATCCACTTCTAGTGTGTTTGCTTCCCTGAGGCTGCAATTCCAAATGAAAGCAACATTCAACAGGCACTTGTATCATCAAAAGCTGTTACTCTCTAATAAGCTCTGCAGCACCTGGACTCCTAAAGTTGTAAGAGGTTTTCCCAGGCATGAGATTTTGGATATTTGATAAAAAATGGAGATAGTCTACCCAAGGTGCCAATGTGAGATGAAAAAGTACAGTCACCACTCTGCTCGCCCACAGTACAAACACAAAACCTATGGCCAGCCGATGCTTGTCGTGACACATGAAATAGAATTATTCAAAGATTTCCATTTAGACATGGCAACTTTTCTGCTCAGTGTAAAACAGGATAGAAAATGGAATTCAATGTAAATGCAATATTTAAATGTAATTTCCTCTTATTAGTTTTATGTATGCATGATCAGTCATTGGTGACCAATTCAAGATGACCATCCTCAACACACACATATTCTACCCCAAATCAGAAAAAGAGCCATTAGCTGGCTTCTAGAAACAGCTCTCCACAGCGTTACTTTACTCGTGGGACCACCAAGGACATGCTATATCATCTTTAGAAAAAATGGCCACTGTGGGTCTAAACAGACTGTTGATCTATTACGCTCTGACATTTTTTCCTTAAGATATATCAAGCTGTAAAAGACATTCTATTAAGTTTGCATACTTACATCACGCTTTTCATATATATACAAAGTCTTTTATAAAGTACTTAAATCCAACAACTAATTTACAAATGTGACGCAGAATCCAAGTTGTGCTACTACTCCTTTAGCACTTACTTTATGAAAGTGTTTTTAGTGTGCTCCTAAAAATTCACGGCCACACATTAAGTACTCCTGTAGTTTCAATTCGTTTGCTGGCCAGCTTCTGAGCACCAGTCGACACCACAAGAGCAGCAATCACGGCACGTTTAGCTGCATTACCTTTTTTTTGCAAGGCACATTTGACACAGCGCGATACCATTGTGCAAAGACAGGCCACCAATTAACGTAAATCAGTGCGGTTTCATTGAAGAGCATTTAACGATTCTAACTGACAAAATCATAACACGGTTCAGAGTGTTTTACTCATTGCTGAATAACGTTAATTGGTTAGGGGAGTTGGGCTTTTTTTCAGTAAAAGAAAAAAGTTTTTTATCACAGAAGTGTATGAATTGTATCAAGAACATTCCACAGCAAAAGCGGTAATGTGTTAGAAATATAAGCAGTTTTATATGCTTGAATGTGCTTTAAATACCATGCCTCACAGTTTGTGTCTGAGCAGTATTTCAGAATTTCGTCATCATGTTGACAGCCATCTGCTTCAAACTCTCTCCCTACTGCCCAAAGAGCGGTCAAAATTGGGTACTGACAAACCGAATTTCTACACAGGAAGGAAGCTCCTCATAGGACAAAGTAAGTGACACAGGCTAGAGATCTGAACATACACTCCCAAAAGTTTGGGGGGAATAAATAAAGTTACAGACACCCAGATCTGACAGCCTCCTGCAGCATTACGGGATATGCAGTTAGCAGGTCTCTGTGAAAACGTCAAAGTGGCAGATTAGCTGACACCAATTCCCCGGAGGAGTATAATCTACAGAGTAAATGGGTAATATTGTGTACTGTCAGCTCTGTTTAAGTCACAACCTTCAAAACCCAAAGAAAGAAATGTAAGGTAGCAAGCACAAGGGAAGGAATTCATTCCGATGGGTCTGTGCACACACGCTGACCTGAATAGCATGCTCCTATTTGAAAAAATGTGCTAATGGGCCATTTGGGTCAGGGCATGAGATTATGTCTGCCCAGCCCCTCCCTGTGCTCCTGGCTTTGCTATATACAGAATCTTCCACGCTCTCCCTGTACATCCAAGGTTTAATATACACGTTTATACTTGCAATCCGTCCTCACAGAAGTGGCTTATAGCAGTCCTACACAGTTAACTGCTGCAGATCAGGCTAGCCTTGGAGCCAGCATCTGCAAGATACCTCCCTGCTCTCATGTAGCCCTGCTTTGTCATCAACAAAAGAGTAAAAGCAATTCAGCCTGACAAGCCACAGGCATGGAGTAGTGCCTTGGTTTTCACATTTTCACACCTGTGTAGTCCCAACTTGCTTCATCTCCCCTGTATATGATCTAACATTGGCCTAAAACGTTTTGCCTGAGACTACTATAATAAGTCACTACTATGAAAAAACCATTTGCTGTTCACTATTATTTCTGTAATCTAAGAACAAGCCACTTGGCTTAGTGGCACCCAAGAGGAATAAATTCAGTTTTGCAGCCTTCTTCCCTTGCTCCCAGTCCTTAACTCTACTCTGTTTGCAGACATCCCTCAAAATAAAAGCCTCAGTGCAGTTACACAAAATAAACCATTTTAAACCAAGTGTTTCAGATGAGGTGAGATTACAGGTCTTCCAACATTTCTCAACTGGCTAGATAGTAGTGGTTTATCTCCTATTTTACTTTGAGCATTTTTTCCCACTACTAAGTAAAGAGAAAGAAGTCTACATTTTTCTTTAATAGGTTCCATTTATATGGCCTGACAAAACAGAAAGTAAACTTTTTTTATATACATCTTCACATATAACTTGTATGTAAAATGATAAATCCCATGAACAAAGGCACTTCAAAGTGTCAAGAAGTGGTGGACTAGATGTGACATTCAAGGGACCCAATTTAGTAAAATCACAGCAGTTTCTAAATCATAATTGCTGGTTTGTGTGTGTGTGTGTGTGTGTGTGTGTGTGTGTGTGTGTGTGTGTGTTTTCCAGCTACACTTGTTCTTTCACCACCTCTGCTCACAGCAAGGAATTGGGAAGCGGGCTGTGGAGAACACCCAGGCTAGTCCCAGCCCCTAGCTGGGCTTCGCAGAATCACCTCTTCTGCCAGCCCCAGAGAATCTCAGAGCTTAAGTAGAAATGATGGGAAGGACTGAATGAGAACAGCAAAAGCATTTATAAATATGACTGAGAACTTTTAAAGCTTCATATGTATGTATGAGCAGGAAATAGCCCTGTCTATCCTCATAGAGCAATGCCGTATTTCTGCCATTCATCCAGTAATAGCTCACCTCCACCTGTAAGCTGAGCAAATCCTGAGTGTGCAAGGTCTGCATGACTGGAATACCGCTGAAACATGGGTCATTTGAAAAAAAAAAAAACCATCCAAAGAAACTCAGCTGGGCTCATCTCTGGATAGGCACACAATGACTCCTAAGGAGCCAGGTTGCTGAATGACAAGGTTCCATCCTCACATCCCTCCCATACCAGCATTTGGGAACTGGATCAAAACCCACTGGAAGCAAGACAACTTTTCCACGCTCTTCCACATGTTGTGGATCAGTCTGTCAGAGCATTTGGTACAAAAACACCTTCACAATTTAGGAATCGAGTGCTCACCCATCACCTAGGTGCCATCTCCCTATTTTTATTGATCACATTCAGGCAGTAGGAAGCCGAATGAGCCACACTTGTTACGTTGCTGTTGAACATCTTTGCCACTGTACTGCACTGCTCTAATCCAGCAGATTTTGTGTTCTAAATTCCTTTTAATGAGTCTTAGCTACTTTAAATGAGTGATAACTAGCAGTAACTAGACATCTTGAATGCAAAGTACAGTGCTTCATCTAGAAAACGAGCCAGCTTTGTCTGCCTTACACAGAACCAGGTTTAACTACAACCAAACAGCTTCCAGGTAGTAGACCGTACATATCAGCATATTGATCTGTCTGGAATTTCGTCTGTTTTTCTGACCTCAGGAGAGGGTGGTCTGTTCAAAACAATTGATTTTTTTTTTTTAAATGAGAAATTGACAATTTATCATTAAAAATAAACAATTTATGAAGTAACTCATTTTCTAGAGGAACATTACAAACTGAGAAAAGCAATCATGAATTTGATCCATATATTTTAGAATTAGATGTGGGAAATACAAAAGTGGGTTCACTACAAGGAACCAAGTCAAAACTGAATCAAACTTCCGAATAAAAATACTGAAAGAAACAGTTAATTTATTGTATAAAAGCTGTAGTACAAAACAGACAAAACATAACTTAATTAAGTCTACCAATTAATATTTCCCAATGATATTTTAATAAAATGATCCAAAGTTTCTTTGCACTTCTGCATCCTGACCCCATAACCACCAAGTCCAGAACAAAGAATCCATTGATCTCAGAGGTATAAACTCAGGGCTATAATCTATTTGTTAGCACAGTGAAGCATAAATAAAAAACAATATTCTCCTGAGAAGAAAGCTTCATTGCTGAATGACATGCTTTCATTTCATAAGCACACAGTTTTACACAAATACCAATATACTTTGGGTAAATCAGCATGTGTTTGCATATGCAAAATAGCATCCAAGTAGCTATGAACTTGCGCTGCTCTTCTCTTTCATCTTCACAGGATATGCAAGCAAGAAGAGGCAGGTGTTTTGGGGAAAGCGATCCATCATCTAGAAACTTACTGCCATTTGATCATGAAATTTTGCATTAGTAACTTTTTTTTTTTTCCACATGCACTTTTATGCCTGCACAACACCACAGCATTTCTCCAAAGAGGCGCATTTAAAGAAGGATATATTAGAAGTAGTAGCATTTTGGTACCTCAAATGCCTTAAAATATCCTAAAAAATTACATTTGAGGAAAAAACTTGCCTGCACATCCCAACAACATGTGAATATACAACCATTCTATCAGAGTACAATAAGCAGCTTCCCAAACTCTTTGACAATATCAACATTGTATTTTAAAAGTTGTTGACAAAAAGATTTTGGGTTAGTTTGCAGATAGGCGAATTAAAATCATAAAGCATTACATGAAAATTGCCTGGGTATCTTTTTGTTCTGCTGGAGCGTGCGCTCGTGTGAGCAGAAGAGTCTCCCCTTGACAGAACAGCCCACAGGAGAAATACTGCATTTGGAAAGCATTGCATCAGCATTTGTCTTGCACATGGTCTATTCCCCCTTCAATATATCATCATAAGACTATTCAAAAAAACAAAACTGCATGTTGTCATTCCCCACGTTTCCTTTGTTCATTCAAGGAAAAAAAAATACTGAAGCTTATGAACTGGTATTAAATAAAAACTCAGCGGTTGAGAAAACCTGGAGGAATTGTATGTATTTTTTTTATTCTCAAAGTTTAAGATTCATCTCTACGGCATTTATCCTATCACACTTGAAGCATCAGTCATTCAACAGTGTCACACACGGAAGTTACCAAGGAACCTTCTACTGACAGTAAGGCAACAGGTAGTCCAAAATACATTGATCTCACAGAAAGAAAGAAAAAAAAAAAGGCATTCTTATTTCTGAAGCAAAGGTGTGTTTCAACAGTTTGGCTCTTCTGGAAGGCCACGTTATTCAGCAGACAGCAGCACGTGAGATGTTTAGGAACATCAGCTGGCGATAAGAGCACATTTCAGGACACAATGTACCGTATCTAGAACTCTTAATACTGTAATCTCTACTTTTCCACCTCAGAGAATTCAACTGGATTTCTAACCGAATAGAAAGAAAAATCTCCAAGTGTACCTCCCTGCAAAACTGGCATTACATCATCTTTAAAAAGCCCTATTACTTAGCAATGCCCTTATGTATCCCAGTCTTTTGTTATTAATACACAACGGCAATTTATTACAAAATGGTCGATAAATGTAGTTGTTAGAGACATACAATCTTCTTTTTAGTGCCCAATTTTATTTCCAGCTTGGTAGGGTTCATAAAAAAGTACATACTGCCCAAGCCCAATTCTACGTCTACATGATAGGGGGAAAGCCCTGACATACCCGATAACAAGATATAACAGATATACCTACACTTCCCAGGTACGCAGGAAGATCTTCCTACTACAAGGATCTTACCAATTAAATTAGATTAACAGCATAGTGAACACACTACTGGCAAAAGCACATCTTTGTCTCTAATGATCCTTCTTAGATCCCGCTAAATCTGCTTCAGAGCACTGGGTTTTAGGGGAATCCCGTTCCTGGGGTCCCGGAGCTCACGTGCAGGCCGGCACCAGCACTGCCCACTGCTCCTGGGGTGGCAGGGGCAAGCCATGATCCTGCTCATCTCGCTTCGGGACTACCCAACACCTCCGGAATTTTTAGTGCTTTGGTCACCGAGTAGCCAGCTGAAATACTGCTCTGCTTACAAATATTTGCATCCTTTCCATAGACTGAATTTGAGACCCAAAAACTTGTTTAGCTAAAACAAACCAGTGGGTTAGACAGAAGGTACGCAGTCGTTATTTGACTAATGTTATTTAAAAATCCAATTAATTTCTAATCACGCTTGCAAATTTAGGACCCATTCTGCAGTGCCTGCACTTAGCCCAAGATCTCACTAAGCACAGACTCAATAGTCATCATGACTTACATAAAAATAATTGTGTTCTGATATTTTTATCTTCAGGGTTCATGATTAAAAGTGTTTTGGGTTAGTGCAATTAAAATCACTTCCCTAAGCAAATTTTATTTAATTACGTTTTAAGGAGCATAACTATTAAAGACAAATTAATATATTAAAAACTAGGAAAAACAACATGCTGGGACTCAAAGTACGATGCTGTAACAAGAACTTTCTACTATCTAGATTACCAGCACCTCTACAGACAGACAGAGCTCTAAATTCTTAAATTAAAGTTACATAAGTACTTTACAATCAATAAAGAGAAATCTATTTTCTTCAACTCCAAATAACAGACAAAAGCACATACAACAGGCTCTAGAGGAACAAGGGCTTCCAAACTGCACTTATTTCATTGCTAGCGTGAGTTTTGCCACTTGAAGCAAGTGGGGTAAGACCGGGGTCCATATGAATGTAAAGGTATGTGTATGTGCTCAAATTCACACATAACATTTCAAAAAAGCTACTGTGTGAAGTAAGAAGAGATTTTCTATAAACCTTTGGAGAATAGCTACTTCAACACACAGGAATACCAGACAAAACCCAGACAAAACCCCTATGATAAATTAGCAAAAGATTTGCCACAGAACAAGTTTACATACAATCCTTTCATATAAAACATACATTTTTGAACTGTAAAACAAAGTTTTGCCTTTTAAGCAGTTTGTGCACTTCTAACACTTTTCCTTTTATTCGAGTAAAGCTCTCCAAAACCATTGAACTGAGCATAAAATAACTTGAATAAGAGAGAATACGCACGTCGGTTCAGAGAAAACCCAACACAGTTTGCTCAGTCTCCAGAAGCATCAGGATTTTGTGCATGCAATCACATACTCAATCGCGGACACACATACATCACTGATTGCCCCATAAAACCAGTCACTGAAATTGCACTTGTGGAAATCTCTCACGATTTCTTTCTTTAATTACTTCTTATTGCACATCCTTCTAACTACTGTCCTAAATTCCTTGATATATCTTCAAGCTTCTCTGTAATTGTGCCTCTCCCGTGACAGATAAGTTCTTAAAAGCACACCGTGCTTCCTGCAGCGTTGTTCTTTGGAATAAATAAATAGGAATGTCGCTGCGACCTTGGAAGCATTTCTTTTCGGTATAAGATATTAGTACTTATCTATGTCCAAGACACATAAAACATGAGTATGAAGCAAGCACCTCTGAAGCACAGCACAGAAGGAGCTTTTTTGGGAATACTTCCCAATGCATTGCCAAACTGGAGCCCAGGCTGGCGAAGCACAGCAGTGGTCGGTGCACTTGGTTTCAAACATTCAGCTACTAATAACGAGATGGCTGGAAACCCCCTGGCATCCCCACTGTCACCCGCTGGGGCACCTTGCTGGAGAGGGGAGGCCACCAGCAATCACCCCCACCAGAAGGAGACAGATTTATTTCACCTGGTCAGTTTCTGCTACCGGGCCAGTAATCCAAATTAACGTCAGCTGAACCTTGAACCTGAAAACTCCATTTTAAGTCATTCATTTCCAGCCCTTACTTAAATATGGTCAAAGGACACCCTGAAAACAGTAAATTCCCTGCTAAGTGGAATAAAGATGGAAATTTCTGAAGGCTTTATGACTCCAGAGAGGAGTAGCTTTCGTGAAGGTTTGCTTTTCCTTCTTTAAAAGCTTAAGTTACCCCAAAGCATGACTTGAACATGCGATACATCGTCCTTTGGGGGAAAGGGCTGAGTTTTAATTTACCAGAGAACACCCCTCTGCTCGGTACAAAGCCTACCTGTGGAGGAGGACCACCTGAAGGACCACACTGACGAGGACAACCAGGGCACCTGCCAGCTGTGGTTTGCCACCAAGCTGAGCTGCGGGCAAGCAATGAGCAGCAAGCCTATTAATAACGAGCCGCATACTCATTAACGCTACTGGGGATACACATTTCACTGGGGGAAAGAACCAAACCACACAACGTAGTTGTACAGGTTATCCAAACCCAGCCCCTGAGTCCAGGCACCTTCCCCGCAGCCCCAGGGCTGCCAGCTCCAGCTCTGGGCAGGTAGGGATGGGACCTGGGGCTCCTCAGCCTTGCCAGCATTAGCAAGGCTTCTCAGCTTCTTTACCAGAATAACTACAAGGGAATGGGGTTGTGAGCCTCCTCAGGAAGAGGCTGATTGAAGCACTGTAAGGCGAGCTGTACCTCCTCGTCACCCAGGTAGCACAGCCTCAGCTGCAGGACTTCTCCCTCCTGGAGGGACTCCCCTCTCCAGACTGCCTTTTTCCTTCTTTTTCACCTCATTTCCATTTCTTTCTCCACGAGATTTTTCCTTCCCAACTTCTATACATATATATATATACACATATATATAAATATATAAAAATAATGTAATATGTATGTCATGTAATATACTCTAGTGTAGCTGTAACCTGGCTGAGGACAGAGCCGGTCCGATAAAACTCCTCCAGCATATTGCAAACCTAGAGAAAATCTTTACATACTTCAAACTTTGGTGTTTTCTTTTCCCCTCACCCTTTTTCCCTAATGTTATCCACTGGTCTAATAGGTGTCACCTCTCCCTGCAGAACCTCACTAATATTTAATATCACCATGGCTACCACAACACTGCTATTAACACGATCCATGACATTTCCTCAATTCTCGTATTACCAATGGCGAGCCACAGTGCATCCCAAATTTCAGTACCTTTCACATACATTAAGCCAAGCACGCTTCAGTGCCCCAGAATTTCCTCCCGCAAAGGAAAATCAGCTTGGTACCGTCAATAATTTTTGCAGCATATCATAAAGTTTATCTGATGTGCAAATGTAATTTTCTTCCTGGAAGCCTCATCCCGAATCCCTTTTAGGTTGAGACCACTTGACATTTTTTAACAAAACGCCTTTTAAGTCCTAATGTGTACTCCGCTCGGTTTTGATAAGACGTGACGTTACGATATGATGAGTTAGTTGATTCTAAGTAAATTTGATTTATCCCACTTTTGGGGCCGGTATGATTTACAAGGATGTTGCCTTTTAAGATGGGATTGATCGTAACGTAAGCTGACAGCACATTTTTTTTTTTGTGAAACACTGAATCCAAGCAAGGTAACTACAAACACAAAATACGGGGAAAACGATGCAAAATTGAAACACCAGAAACTGATACTGAGGAAGAAGCGGCACCTGCTCATCTCCAAAGGGGGGGGACGGAGCGACAGACCCGTTTCCAGCACAATTCCACCAAATGTTTGCAAGTTTCATTTTTATTCCCCCGGCTCGGAGGCAGGTTGCGGCTGCCGAAACCCAACCCGCCCGTTTGGGGAGCACGGCGGAAAGTTCGTGAAATATTTTCCATCGCGCGCAGCCCATCGCGACCGCCGATCTTCGCCTCCTGACTGAAGTACGAGCGCGGGCACCGGGCGCAGAGCCGGCTCGTTCCTGCGAGCCTCCCCCCCTCCGGTCGCTCGCGTGTCGCGACACCGGACGCTACCGCCGCTCGTTCGCGATAGCCGCGTGGGTCGCGACAAAGCGGTCGCAAAGGAGAGAGCCGCGGAGCGGCGCGGAGCCAACTCGGGCGGCCGGGAGCCGGGCGCACCTCGGGGCGGCGGCGCCGGGAGCCCGATTCGGAGTCAGCTCTGCTCCGGAGCCAGAGCGGAGCCGCCGCGCCCCAAGGGGTCCCGGAGCCCCCTCCTCTCCCGGACCGCGGCGGGTCGCCGGCTGTGCCCTCATCCCCTTCTCCATCCCCATCCTCTTCCCCACCCTCATCCTCATCCCCATCTTCATCTTCACCCCCATCCCTATCTTCATCCTCATCTTCATCATCCTCATCCTCGTCCTCATACCTACCCCTTTCTCCATGCCCATCCCCTTCTCCATCCTCGTCCTCACCCCTACCCTCACCCCCATCCCCTTCTCCATCCCCATCCCCTAAGTTTCCACGCCGCCACCCCGGCTCAGGGGCAGCCTCCAAACTTCCCCGCCGCTCTGCCAGCAGCGGCACCGGGGGCATCACCGGCTCCGCAAAGTTCCCCGGGCTGCCGCCCCTTACCTCCGCGGGCTCCCGCTGCCCGGCCGCCGGCCGGGAATCCCCAGAGCGCTGCCGCCAGGGCCAGGAGGAGCGCGGGCATCGCGGCGGGCGCGGAGCGGCGGCGGCAGCTCCGCCGTGCGCGGGGACCGGGGAGGGCAGCGGCAGCGGCAGCAGCAGAAGCAGCGGCAGCAGCGGGGCTTTGCGGCTCCGGGCTCACCGCACGCAGCGAGCGGGCAGCGCGGGGCGCCCGCGGCCCCCAGCGCCGCGCTCCGCCCCCGCCCGCCCCGCGCCCCGCCCCGCGGCACGCCCCGCGCCCGCGGAGCCGCGCGGAGGAAGGCGGCTGCCGCCCCCCGCACGCGGGGCACTTTTTGTTTTTTTTTTTTTCTTCCTAAATCTTTTTCCTTTTTTTTTTTAATTTCATCTTTTTTTTCCTTTTTTACGTTCTTTTTTTTCATCTTTTTCCCTTATTTCATCTTTTTCCTTTTATATTTCACCTTTTTCCCTTATTTCATCTTTTTCCTTTTTTATTCTACCTTTTCCTTTCTATTCCATCTTCTCCTTCTTATTCCATCTTCTCCTTTTTATTCCATCTTTTTCCTTTTGTATTTCATCATTTCCTTTTTTATTTCATCATTTCCTTTTTTATTTCATCTTTTCCTTTTTTATTTCATCTTTTCCTTTTTTATTCCATCCTTTTCCTTTTTTATTTCCTCTCTTTTTCAATCTTTAACCTTTCAATTATTCATCCATTTATTTCATTTCTTAACTCCCATCCATTTATTTAGCTCCTTAATTCCCAGAGTTCTCTGGATTTATTAATTTATTCCTTATAAATTCCTTCCTCTGGAAGGCTTCGACAGCAGGCTTGGTGACTTGGCAAAAAAAACCTCCCACCCTCACCTTATTAAGCTGCAGAGAGTAAAGATCCATGAGAAAGTGACTTTCATCATCCACATGAGAGCAAAGTTTGATGCCCAAAGGCCGCTTTGCAAACTCTGTGCCAGTGAATGGTGGGTCCTGATGTACATTTGAGCAGGCAGTAGGCTCTCATCATGTGTTTGTTCCCCTTTCTGTACCACCAAACCATAACTTTTGCCTTACATAAACATACTACCTTGAAATCGTCGCAGAACACTGCTACGGTTTGCTCATCACATTTTTACAATTTTTTTTTTTGAACCAGTCCGTTTACCAGATGAAAGGTGATAAAGCTTTCACATCACCCTCAGATATTAGTTTTCTCCAAAGACAGCAAGGTGCTAAAACTGACTACCGAGACCTTTGCATTTCAAGGGTAAAGCCTCAGTCCTTTTCACTTCATGTTTGTATTCCCCAACACAGAACCTAATGCCTTTTATATGAAGCAGCACAGCCAAGAAACTTCAAGAGGCAGAAAGACCAAGTGCTGCTGAAGGAAGGAATAGCACACAGCCCAGAAGCAACATGAAATATTTCATTATTTCTGCTGAAATGGAGGAAGGACCCCGTGATGCAGTTGCCCAAGAAGTGAAAAGCCCTGTCCTGGTCCCTGTAATGCCCCCAGAGCCAGGCTGGCAGAACTCACAGAGGTATGCTGGTAGCTTTATTACTCCAAGTAATTTACAGCTGAGGGGAAAAAATCCAGTTGGAACAAATTCTGCATTTATCTACTGTCCATAAAGCCCATATAATTCCCCTACAGTCAATTTGTATTTATATGACCATAACTGAGCAGAATTATAGATCCCAATGTAGAAAACCTTTGCTAATATGAAATGAACAGATTTGAACTACAGACAAAAAATTTGGCATTGTCCATGGTCTTGGAAATCCGTGGCTTCTATAACCCAAATGAAGTCACGCTGAATGTCACACTGAAACAATGTTCCAGCACATTTACAGGTGGCATCCTTCTCTAAGCCACCAGAGCCACCTGGACGGCTCTTTTGCATTAATTAAGATTTTATTTGAGCAACCTTTTACATTTCAGATATGAAAACGTGCAGATGCCAGAGCTAAATGAGAAAATGTGTGAAGGAAAACCAGGGAATTCCAAGTGGTGAGGAATTCCTGCGTAAATCAGTGACATTTCCCACGTGCCAGGACTCTCACATGGTGCAGAGACATAGAGACATGAGCGTTGGCAAACGAGCATGCTGCCACTGTATTCTTGGGATACAGAAGGGTCTGTACAACACAGTCTCCTTTCATCTCGACTTCTTGCATCTTCTGCAAAAGCCTGAGGGTCTGCACAGTTAGCAGTGGTCATGCTTTTCCCCCAGACATTACCTGTTCATTGGCATGCTGGCCTTCCACGCCTTCCCACAACACCGCGATGCAAATCCTGTTTTCAACCATCTGATGCTTTATTTCTAATTTGCTCCTGTTCGGTCTTATTCCATACTTATTCAACTGCAGTCCTCAGTGCTCTCGAATAATTTCCTTTAATGATGCGGTGCAATTTACTGCCCATTTTAAACATTAACATTTATGAGAGTCTTTGAAGAATTAATTGATCTTACTTTCAATACTGCAGATCCGACATGCACCTACACTTATTAAAATATTTAAATAATATTTATAATAAAAGTCAGTGGCCTCCTTGTTTACAGGAAATAAGGTGTCAATACCGAGCATGCCGTCAGAATTATGACTAGAAAGGCAATTACCTGTAAGTAATCATTTGTCAAATCGCTGCCCAAAAACGTAGCTTGCTTTAAGCTAGCACTGTGGGGATAATTATTGTAGAAGCCTGGGTTTAAAATACAGGTTGTTGAACAAATAAAAGTTGACCTTTGATAAATCGTTCTCCATTTCATTTCCATTAGACGTCACTGGTTATGAAGTCACATCCCCGGGACTGAACTGGATGACTTGAACCATACAGTACAGAGACATACGAGCAGGGGGGGGTCCCACATCTCCTTTTCACCTCAGATAAAGTCGTCAATAGGAGCCCCTCTGTAAAAAAAGTTTTCAGGTATATCTTCTGTGAGTAAACCTACAATTGTGTAATGAAATGACCAGATACCAACCCAGTATCTCTATGTAGATATAATTCCAACTCTTCAAACACCAACCTGCTATACAGAATGCTTTCCTGTACTTTTAATTTTTTATTTTATTTTTTAAAAAAGGAGATTTGGGCTGGATGTAGCCACTGTATTTCTGCACACAGCTTCATTCGGGTCCCTGCATGGTGCCCTGAGCACAGCAATAGTCCCCAGACTGGGACTGGAGTCAGTCTGTCACCTTGACTGAGGTCCCCAACCAGTTCCCTCTGACAGACCCAACAGAGAAGCACTGGAGAGTCGAGCCTATAGCAGGCATGGAGTAGAGAGACAAAGAGTGTTTATCAGTGTCTATTCATCACTACAACCCCAAAAATGTACTTATACAGGAGACTAGAGTGAAGTGCCACCAAAGAGAAAATGCAAAGTTAAAAATGCTGCTAGAGACCTGTTTGCTCCTACGGTGCTTTCTAACTCCTTCCTCCTAATCAGAGAAATTAACACTGACAGGTTAAATAAATGAATTCATCAAGCTATAGAATATTATGAAATCTCTTATTGAGATAAATTAAACAAAGTAGAACCAATCATTCGTGCTCGCTGGTGTAACACAACGCAGGAATATTAATTATCGGCCAAAGGTAATCCTGACATTAGGCACCACGGAGCTACCCCAAGAGCATCCCTGAAAACTGTCTTAGGATGTATTTTACCTATTCCACATCACATGTGGCCTTCCTGTGGATGGGCGGGTTGTGGCTGTCACCCTGCAGGCTCCTGAGCGCCCAGAACAGCGGGTGCTGAGCTGAGGGGTGGGTGCAGAGGTAGTGAGCAATGCGCGCAGCCCTTTGGAGAGCATCGCGGGTGCCCGGCCGGGTTGCTAGGGGATCGTGCTGGCATCAGGCTGAAGGCGGTTGGGTGCCCTGTCCTGTCCCACCACGCAGAAAAAAAGTTGCCAGGCAGCAGCTGACACGAGGTCAGAAAGAAGGAAAAAGGTATTTGAAGGGAGCGAGAAGGGAAGAAAGACCCGAGATTAAAAAAAAAAAAAAAAAAAAGGCACCGTTTCCAAATTCATGGCTTTGCATTACGAGCCATCCCTACCAGAGAAAACATCCCTAAAGGAATTTTTCATTACTGCAGTGCAACAGTGGTTTCATTGCTAAAGACTTTCTGAATGTGCATCTTCAACAGCTGCTGGAAAAGTTCTTCACGTGTGAGCTGTAATGTGCATATTTGCATACCGAGTGCCATGGATGGAAATCGCTGCCTGGCGTTCCAGGCGTTTTAAATGGATCAGTGTGAAGACCTGCCACAGAAATGCAACAAAAAATGGGGCGAGAAAAACCCGGAGTTCTAAACCTGGAAACCACAAGCCTGATCTCCATCTTCCAGCTCTCATAAGAAGTTCTGCTGCCTCGCTCTGCCTGTAACTGCCTGCGAGGCAGAGCAGGGCCACACATGAGTTCAGGTGACACGTGATGATGAGCTGATGCACGTCTGCTAAAGACAAGGCAACAAAAACCTGGCTTATGGCACCCAGAGGTCTGCTTGGGACAAGGGACGTTTCACCCTTAGCTGGATAGGCTTCAGCGAAGACATAAATGGGAGACATTAACACTGATTGCAAGGCTTGTTTCTCAGAAAAATAGGCTCCTAAAAGTTATTAGAACAGAAAAGAGCTCATCACCTTTTGAAGTCGGTTTAAAGGACAATTTTGCAAAAAGGAGAATCTTTTGAATGACAACTGTACTCTCACATTATTTTCTTACCCAATAAATTAAGTTTCTTATGTAAAATGGGCCAAAATTCCTGCCTGGCACCCTGATGCACTCAGAGGTGCTGCACCAGCATGCACAGAGAAGATCAAGTTTATTTCCAATAAATGGAGAAACTCCTTGTCCCCAAAGTAATGCTTGTGGGAAAACAAAGCTTAGGAAAAAATATTAAAAGTGGGAAAAAGCAAGAAAAATATCTGGTTAAATCTGTTTCAAACTGCCATGGTAAAACTGGTGTCAAGACTGCACGGCATATTAGCCAGTTCGAGCTAATATTTTCTCCAGTTTATCCCCAAATAAATATACTTTGCAGCTGTGAACACCATAATAAAATTACCTTTGTTTAATAAAATGTGAGTTTCCAAGACAGTGTACACTGTGACTTCATCTCACAAATATCCATGAGCACATGCTTAAAATTAAACACACGTTTAAATATTCCACATCGTTGGTCCTGAAGATCCAGTTACTGAAATGGTTGAGGTGTGAACACGAAAGCACCTCTGTGGTACCACCAAGGGGTGGCAGAGGTAACCCATCCTACCAGTAGTAACTTTGGATTAATTTCATAGTGTATAACATTCACACAAGACCTATTCAAAAATATGTGGGAAAATTGCCTAAGGAGAAAACTCATCTTTTTTTGATTAAATCTCAATGCAACTAATGTGTGAAATTTTCAATTTCATCATGTAAGTGTTGTGAAGTAAAGTACACAGCTGTATCTTTTATTTCCTAAACACAGGAATAAACCAGTGGAATCTTTCTCAGTGATAGTGAATGATTAAAATAATAATAATACATAAAGCGTAATGTAATTCAACAGAAGTCATTATCTATTTCCACAATCTTCTATTAGGTTTCCATATTTTACTGCTCTCCAGGAGCATATATTTGCTATTTGCCAGAAGCATGGAAACTAGAAGTAGTATTTTAAAAACAAGTATTTGCTTAAGAATTACATCTGGCAGTATTGAAATCGGAGAGAATCCATGCCACTTAATAAGTATTGTAAATGGATCTCATTATGACATATATCAGTCATGTATTCATAAGCATGCAGGATACCACAGAGAAAAAGATGATATATGAAATAGGTGTATATATACTGACAGACCTGGGAAGCTCGTGGTTATCTAACATGCCCTGGAAATACATAAATCACTTCTCCTTATGGCTATAAAATCAATTATAATAAAGTTATTATTACCAAAAAAAAAACAACTAACTTGCCACTATCTATTGTATAACAGCTCTACATGCAAAAAAAAAAAAAAATCTTGGCTTAGAGCAAAGCACTACTATCACTTCATTTTTCATATTTTTCATAGTTTTATTTTTCATATTTTGTGAAGAGTTTATATTATAGGCGCTTTTCCCAAGGGAAGTGCTGTCCCTTTCCATCCCATACATCCACGTCCTTTGATTTATCAGTGTTATAAACTGATACAATTTCCCCTTCTCGATCAACGTTGGACACGTGCATTACTGAAGAAGCCCGTGTGAACACTTTCTTTCTGGCACAACGTTTTCCTCTACGAGAAGCTGCGTTTTGTCACTTACACAGTGTTTAGCCCTACGGCTACTGGTGCATCGCAGCAGCCTCCGTAGCCCGATTGCATTGCAATGGCATCAGTGCCGCCTGGCCAGGCACGAGAGCTGGTGTGCATAAGAGTTTACTACTCCAGCTTCCCTTAACACTTCCTTTAGGACAAATTATAACTACTGGCCAGTTTGAGATGTTTAGAAAATTGTCCTGCAGACAGCTATTATATTCACTTTTACTGTATCTTCCTCCAAAATGCATCAGATTGAAAACTTACGGATTTGCGCATTTCAAAGATTAAATGAGCCTTCCCTCCCCACTTCAAAGCAAATTATTGTGTGATGGCAGCCAGGTGCCGTAGCATGATTTTCATTCTGGTTTTGGGCTAAATCTTATTAATCATAAAACAGATCAAATAAAGGAACAGCTGGTACAAGGTTTTTGCCATCAAATAAAGGCTTTACGATAGCAGTCCAAATGCAAACAGTCATGGCTACAACTGTAGGCAAATTTTTCCTTCATGGCAAAAAAAATAAAATAAAATAAAATAAAGTTTAACAACAACAACAACAAAAAGATTTCACAAGTAATTTGAATAAATAATTGTTTCACTCCATAAAGTCAAGAACAGAATGCGTGACTGTCATTAAAGTTTAAGACAATCCCAGAAACTCAGTAGGCGAATAATAATAGTATCTAACATTGAAACATAATGTACAAGATACCTTGTTTAGAATTGAAAAAATGCAGACAAGCTCCACGGTCTAGGCGATGCTTTTACGCTTTTAGCATAATCAGGCTCTGAATGTCATTTAAATGCACCTTTTAATATCACTTTGTCTTTCATCAGGAAATAGCAAGCCTGTGATTAAAAAAAAATAAATAAATAATAAAAAAAAGGGTTTAGTTTATTTTACTCACTTTTGTTCTCTATATAAACGGTAATGTGAAAATGTGCCCCAGGGTCTGCCCCATCTCAGCGAAGCACAATCTGAGTAGTTTGGGAAGAGAAGGATCTGTTTGCAGTACTTGAGTGCCCCCCATAGGCTACTCCTCAAACAATGGCTTTAAACTAGGCGTGAAGCCGAAAATCTTTCCGTCTTGGGGAAAAGGAGCCTAAAACCTTAAAAACAAACAGCTCCGTCCCATAAAGATACAGCTCACGAAGGAAAATTACAGCGGTTGATATAACTTTAGTGCCAATCTCTCTTTCCATTGCAATAATTTATTTTTTTTGACAACTGTGTGCATGGGGGATTGAAGATTCAGTTAAATATAACTTATTTAAAAGCGATCATTTAAATTGATAAATTGTCTTCCCTCATAAGTATGATTTATTTTAAAAAGTGGAATATCCGTTTTCTAACAGAATTAGCAAAGAATTTAAAGTTTACAAAAATAGAAGTCTCAAACAGAGTT
The DNA here is from genome assembly GCF_040182565.1 of Anser cygnoides. Lineage (NCBI taxonomy): Eukaryota > Metazoa > Chordata > Aves > Anseriformes > Anatidae > Anser > Anser cygnoides. The sequence continues at coordinate 37,359,352 of NC_089878.1, forward strand.
TGTAACTTGCAGTGACATAGTTCTCAAAGAGAAATACTTGACAGCAATTTGTATGTTCTATTAGAAGAAAGAAAAAAATAATTATAGTGAGTACTTAAAGGATAAGAATTTAAAATGATGCTAACACTCTCTCTTTTTATCTCCATTTATCATTGGCAGTACATTAAAATATATTGTCCTTTTGTTTCCTGGCTGTTATTGGATTAAACATTGCACCTCATCGCTGATGAAACTTCACGTGTAGAACCTTTGGGCTGTCACATACCTGCGGGGCTGGTGGAATTAGCATTGCTCTTCAGGCATACATTCATACATTGGAATACATACGCTGTCTTTTAAAAAGCAAGTGAAAAAAAGTCAAGTTTTATCAACAGCAATGTTTTCTGAACCCATGCACTGCCCCAAGTGCTGTAGGATGGCACATTCTGCAGCACAACACATCTACGTAAATGTGCTTATGGAGCACCTTATGTCTGCGTAAATGCACTTATGGAGCGTGAAGAAGGAAGGTGGCAGAAGGGGCAAAGGAAAGTAGTTGGAAAAAAAAATCAACTGCGATGTTAAAAAAAAGTTCAAGAGGTATAGTGATGTTACAGCATACTTCACAATGGAACAGAAACCCTCTGAGGGGTTAACTCCCCCAGGCTCATTCGGCTAATGCTGTTAGAGAATCACAGCATTTACTCTTTGGTGTCAGTAGATGGAATAACAATGAAACTCAGAAACTGCTACATGGAGGAGAGGGAGAGCTAGAAATGAGAAAACACAGTGAATGATGTCAAATGAAAAAATAACGTATTGAAAATTTAAATTCACCTTCTAAGCAAAGATCACATTCATCTTTACACAACTCTTCTTCCTTATAGCAGAACAGGTAGAGCTGTGAGCACACAAATGGGAATAGCATGGCTCTCTACATTAAATTTAGTCCCTCTCCTCAAACTGCAGACAGACTCTTCCCACAGAATGACTTTGCCTTTCCTTGGTCTGAAGTCCAACTCATTTGCTGTTAGCAGGGAGGACTTTTGCTCACCTGGACATGTCCGATCTCAGTGGACGCCCAAAAGCCTGTGTCCCTTTGTACACTGAGTATATCTGAAAGTTTTCTTAAGCTAGTTGCTAGGTAGATCTTCATTGGTACTGGCTAGGGCTTGAGATAGATTTCCCTTGAAAATGTGATTTTAATTCAAAATGCTGATTTGCTCATTTTCCGCTCTCCCCATCTGCTGTAAAAGATAGGTGTCCTCCTCCTATGGGGATACAAGCAGCGGTAGTGGATGAAAAGGAGGAGACTAGAAAGATGAAGGATCTTTCTGGTAAACTGATGGCAAACTGATGTCTTGTTCCATTCATCCTGGTTCATATGGGTCCTCACTTCAATAAACTGAGAAGTGTTTTCATGGCCGCATGCTAGATGTCCATCTAAAGAGACAGCAGCAGTAGGCTGTGTGCTCAGCCAGAAATAAAGAGACACTGACTATTAGGCAATGTCCAGTGCCCGGTATGTGTGCAAAATAACTTCAAGGGCTTTGAAATTATTGGTCATTACCAGAAACAGCAGCAAAAGAGGGCAGAAATATCAAAACACACGCACATGCCTGTGGCTGTGAGGGACCTGTCCCGAGGTACTGAGATTTCAATGTCAGGTCTCATCATTTGGATAAGAACATAGACCTGTTGTTCTCCAGCTCTTTTTCCTTGATAAAAAGATGACAACTCTTCTCCCCACATGCAGGAATAATGGGGCTCAGCTGTCCCTCCATGCCAGAGGGACACGGTTCAACATCTGCACTTTCATTTTTGGAAGTCTTTCAATGATTTCTGTCAAAGAAGTCTTAAAAGAAAATTGCAGCAAGATGAGAGAGAAAGTACTTTCATGGATAAATAACTAACAGATAAGAAACAAGGGGTAGCAGTAAATGACTGTTTTCTCAGTAAAGAAAACAGAAGTCACTCCTAGAGTCCCAGAGGAGACTGAATATTCCTGCAATATCCCATACAAATCAGAAAGACAACACGTACATTGTGGTTTACACTTTGTCTGTCTTAATACACGCTGAAGCTTTGTGTACACCAGTAACCCTGTGTCCTTTCTCTGAATAAGAATAGAGGAGATTAAAGAAAAGTGAGTAAATTGTACAGGAAGCAAGAAAAGGCAGAAAGGGTAACCTAAGGAATGAACAGAAAAGAGAAATTCAATAGCAGCTGAACCGGGTGGGAAGAGAGGTCCATGTGAAATCCTTCTTCAGCTTATGTTAAAAGCTTATTCCAATTAAAAAAAAAAAAAAGGGGGGGGGGGGGGGGGGGGAGGGGGAGGGGAGAGGCAGGGGTGGGAGTCACTTATCTGACAGAAACAGGTGTTAAGTAGCCAGTGACCCACAGGGAAATTATTGAATGAAGCTGTCCCGTAGGTTTCAAAATCAGAAATCATTTACTACATTATTAGTAAGGCTTTTTTTCTTTCTAGCAACATACATCACCAAACTGGCACTTGGCCAGTATTTTAAGATGATGAAAATAAAATTACAATAACAGATTCCTCCCATCAGCTTTTACCACCCGTTATTTCTTAGGGGTACACGTGCATGCGGAAAAAAAAAGGTAACAGGCACCAGGGATTTATTTATGTCTTTTCTCAAAGTAAACAAAAGTATCTCTGCAAAGCCATAAACAGAGAAGGAGGCAAAAACACTTAACAAACACACATATTAAATGTACTTTAATGGAAAGGTTTTCTTTCTAAAAAATCTACAAGGATAATGCTATAGCAGGACAAACAGCTGGGACTATTTGAAATGGAGGCAAGAAGATCATGTAGTACCCTATGGCAATCCATCTGGGGAAGATTTTAAAAATATCCAACACTTTATTTAATATAGTCTGTCCCAAAGGCAAAACTATTTGCTTTTCACAAGCATTTTTATGAGCTACATCTTAAAAGTAATCACTGGCAGAGATAATTTATTGTTAGCCAGAGAGGATATTGAAAGGCAGGGGAGCTATTAATCATCTATGCAGATATGGGTGAGATCCCGGCCCTATGGAAGTCAATAGTAAAATTCCCATTGACATCTGTGAAGCTGGGCTATTACTCTCTGTGCTTGTGCTTTGAGTGTTCCCTCTAACTCCTAGGTCAAGTTTCCTGCGTGCATAATGCTGCTGATTTACAAAGAGCTGCATCACGGCTGTGCCTAGGAAATATCTCCACTTTGCTGAAATGAAGGCTTTTCTGCAAGAGAGTCACGGCTTCTAGCTTTAAGAACAGGAATCGTTTCTGTATTGCAGGATCCGTGTGTGCTGTAAGAGTCCAGATACGGAGGTATGGGCGTTCTCTGTTTGTAATGAATTGCAAGGAAGCTGCAATTCGGATCTTGCTGGTGAGACTCTGCACACTGTCTTCCTGGCAGATCTGTCTGTATTTAGCTCTGATTCCTCCATAGAAGTCAGCAATAGAGCTGTCAGCTGTGACAAACCATCAGCAAGTCCAATAAACAATTTCAGAAATACCCATACTTGAAATACTTACATGCAATTACGTATGCCCTTCAGAACAATCTACCCCTTTCACATAAAGTGGGCACGTGAGCCCCAAGAGTTAACTCTGCAGCAAAAAAAAACAGGAAGCCAGAAAAGAAAATACAGTTTCAAGCAAGCTTTTCCCTTTCCTGTTGGAGACAAGGATACGTTTCGCAGCAGATCACTTGGTGACATTACGACACTTTGATGTCACGACCAACGCACTCTCACTTCTGCTCAATATTTAGATTCCCTGTGAAGCGCGTTGCCAATACTTCATACGGTTCCGTCTCCTCTGCAGCCATAAAGGAAGAGATCAAATTATTTCTACCTCCTTGTAGACAAAGTGCTCCAGAGGCATCATTTCTAGCCTCAGCCCAGGGGAACAGAAGTGATTAAACAATTGCTGTTTAAAAATAGCATTGCACATCACCACTGGTCCATCGCAGAGTCAGCCGCAAACTATCAGCAGCAAAGATGTTTGTTTTTACCCTCTTCTGGGCTGCCATGGCAGCCAAAATATTCCCTTCCTCTGAATTGATTTGTTCTGAAAGCCCAAGTATATTTGTTTTCCTGAGCAAATCCGTATGATTAATAATAGTAGGTGAGAGTTATTTTGTGTGCTTTATTTTAATGAATAAAACCCAGAGCACAGAGAGGTTTGTGTTCAAACAAGGCTTGAACAAAATTATGTGAGGGATTTTGGCTTTTCATGTGTCTTTTGTTTGGTGTTCAGGATTCAAACCTGTTGTGCCTTGCTCCAAATCCCCGCATGGGAATAGAAGGGTCTGACCCTGGTGATGGATTGAATCACTCTATCAAGAATATTGGGAAATGTAACTTTTTGTACAGAAGCATAGGGCTGATATGAGGAATGATAGCCTTACATATATTTGGTTTTATGTATATTCCAAAAAGGCTGAAAAGGCTGATCTATCTTAATTAAATCATGAATAAATATGAGACGTCCTTCCTTCAAAGCCCAGCCTGCTGCCTGAGCTCTGGCCTCACATCCCGGGCAGAGCGTGATCCTACAGGTTCAGCCCGCTGAACCCTCTTGTCAGCAGCTTGAAAGATATGCTCAAAGTGCAAGATCTGGTCCGGTGGATAGAGAACGAGATTTATTTAACAAAATCCTGGCAGCCTGGGGACTTTGACTGAGATTCGAGAGACGCCCTGGCCTCCTTCCCAGGGCTGCGGGACGGCAGCCCTGGCATTCGGCATGGCGAGCCCCCTTCCTGGGAGCCGCACTCCTCATTGCCGCGTCAGGGAGGAGCATCTGCTCCTTCCCGAGGAGGTGGGTAGCACAAGGTCGATCTCCCAGCCTCAGGGGGGTTCTGGAGACACAGCCCCACTCTGTTTTCCCATGGGAAGCGAGCACGCGGAGCAGCCAGGTAGCTGGGCTAGCGGCTCTGGCCCAGCACCAAAACCCACGAGGCGCACACCCAGACCTCAGAGATTTTGGCATGCGCTGTTTTCCCTACCTCGAGGTCCCATGCATGAGCTGCGTTCTGTCTGTTGCCTGTCATACTGCGGCTGGCCACCCATCCATCCCAAATTTTGGAGGGGAGACGCTCCTGATTACGGAGCATATGTTGCCCTTCTCTGCACAGCGCACAAGGCAGCCAGAACAAACAGAGGTGGGGGGCGGATGGCGCGGGAAGAAGTGGGGGGACGATCCAGGAAACGTGATCTATGCTCTGCATGCAGAGGAGCATCAGATGCAAAAAGCATCCTAATTATTGCTGGTCGAGACAGAAGTGAACTGCCTTCCTAATTTTTGCAGAGCACTGACAGGAGGCACGCAACCCACTAGGGCTGTAGCAGAGATGGAGCAGGACCACCAGCAGTAAGGTCATGCCAGAGGGCTGCAGGTGGGGCGATAGCTATGGGGCAGAGCTCCGCTCCTCCAGTGGATGCTGGCTTTGTGCTGAAGTCATCACGCATTGCCTTTGGTTGCCAGCCTCGTTTACCCGTTCCTCCAAGAGAGGTCTAAATAATGTGAAATTAATCTAGTGAAAAGTAAGTGTCTCTGGATAAAATATTCCCCAGCTGTCTTTTTCAAAGGGTAGCTGATGTCAGTGCCTGCGTGGCTCTGCGAAATGACTGTGGAGGGAAAGGGAAGAGCAACAGGGAGGTGACGTAACGTTCCTCTGGCTTTTCCGTGCGATACACAACAGCTTTTTCCACATTACCAAATATCCATATCCCACAAGGGCACCAAAAGCCACTACTCACACAGACTTCCACAGCACGGCAATTGCCTTGCAGGTGCGTGGGGTTTCCCAAGGGCAGCAACCAGCCCTGATTTTCTAATCAAACAGCGGGGAGTTGTAACGCAAACAGAGGTTCAGATGCCAGCTTCCCATCCCACTCCTTGGTGATCAGCCCTCAGCAGCACCTGCCCGGTCCGCGGGCTGTAGACGGGAGGGCGGTGCTGTGCCTGCCTGGATCGCCCTCCTGTGTTAAAGACGGGGCTCATCCTGCTGCCTGGTAGAGAGAGGGTTTGTGAGCTTGCCAGGAGCCTCTAAGTGCTGGCACCTGAGCTAGAGCACCAGGACAGATTGAAGAAGAAGATACGATGACAACCTGAAGAAAAGGACTGAATAACGAGCACAGATCTCTGTTTGAAGTGGGAGTGTGCACGGTGCATGAGGAATAGGCAGAATTCTGAAGTCAGGCTGCTAAACCTGTGCTCTGCTGCCAATTTCAGGTGTCTTAAAAAATGCCATGGCCTGAGCCGAATACGTGTATGTACGTGAAATGTGGGTATGCATCTTTATAAACGCAATGTATGGCAGAAATGAGGGCAGGGAGTGGAGAATTAGCTAAACATAGGTTTACACTACACTGAAATAGTCAACATAAGTAAATCAAGGTCATATTTTTGCATGCATTCTTCAAGCTCAGATCAGATTTATTGGCTGAATCTAGAGTTGTTTTCCTCTTTCTTTCACTGTTCTTGTGTTAGGAATCTCACAAACCTGTTGTAATCGATTACGTAAGGGCTTTATCTTCACATGAACTGAATCACTTTAGTACGTTGAACTCCCCCCCACCCCATCTCACCCGCAGCTGAATATAATGCCATTGTGGTATTTTCTACATTAAGTTGCATCTGTTAGGCCAATTTAGGTCATTCACTGTCAGCACCACAGTATAGAAATTTTAAATAAGCTTTCAAAGTAATCAACAATTTATCATTTATTTATGCCTCCCTTTTATATCTAGCTTAACATTTAGGCATTAAGATTAAAAAAAATATATCTTTGAGTTTACTATTGCATTTCACTGCATAATTAAAAGCATGGATCTGTTTTGTTTGATATATAAAACTCTTGTGTGGTGTGTAATTCAGCTAGTGTTTCTGCTTCTAGTACATCTCTATTCCCATATTTCACTAAAGGGAGTGGAAAAAGTCAATTTGTGTCATACAGCGCTTTTTACATTTTGGAATTCATAACCCTCATAGGACAATAGCATAAATGATGCATCGTCACATTATGCATCATCTGCTGCACGTACCTGACACTGAATGAAAAGCAGCTTCCTTGAGTAATCCCTTCACATGGTCAGGCTGCAGCGGCTCTGCCGCCCTAGGCAAAACTCCCTCTCTATCAGGCACCCACAAACGGGTGCTGCATGTTTTGCAAGAACTACTCTCAAGGCTTTCAAGTTCACCCATTTGCTGTCACTCACATTACGTCTGCTTTTCAGCAGGAAGGCTGCTGCCACGGCTATTTTATCTGAAAATGGAAAAAGCATTAGTTCTGCGATTTGCCACTCTCTTAATTTTTTTGAACCTTTCCTGCCCACCTCAGTTGCTGCTCCTGTCCCTGCTCCTGCAGGACCAGCAGAAACTACAACCATTGCTGCTCCCGTGGAAGAAAGACGCAAAGGCTCGCCACCCAGCAAGTCCACCTCAACATGTCAGGCAAACAAAGCTGCTCCTTGTCAGCTACAACAGGAACCGTGAACACCCAGCATTTGCCTGAATGTCTGCCTTCCCCAAAGAGCAGAAGTAAACTCAGTAAGAGTGGTTTGCTCTATGGATTGGTGGCTGCTGCTTGACAATGGAGGAACTGCATGAAATTCAGAAATTCTGAAGTTAGAAATCATCTGGAGAGAAAAGAAAACCTCGTCCCTTTTACAGATTAGAGAGAGAGAGAGAGAGAGAGATTGTGGAGAACGATACCTAAAACAAACACCTAGGAATACTGGGTATTAGAAAGTTATTTGGTGATGGAGAAGAGAACTTATTAAATATGAGCTCCAGCAATAGCTTTCTATAGCAACCACAGAAATATGAGATCTGGGCAAAAGGAAAAAGAGAAAAGCATTTCTTTTGACTCTATTGATGAAGACAACAATTTTTCCTTGAATAAGTCTGGGGAAATTTATCAAAAGCCTTTATTCATAACATGCTCAACAGGGGAATATGAAAATATCTTACAGTATAATAAGCAGGTGTCTTGCCCAGTATTCTCTGCTCTCCCACCTAATGATGGTGAGGAAAAAAATGGTTTAATTATTGGTTTTACTTCTTTGCTGAATAAAAATGGGCTTACTGAGGGGGATTTGCATTTTTGGACCTTGTTAGGAAGTCAGAACACACCTGTACAATCGCATACTGAAGGCCTTAGATGAGAAGATTAAAATGCGCAATAATTTCAAGATAGAATTTGCATGTTCTGATCCTTAAATTGCAAAAATATAGGCATGCTTAGGACAATTACATGTTTTTTCTTTAGCAAACTAAAAAATTAAGTACACAAAAAGGAATTCAGAAGAGAAAAAGTTGATCTCACATCTCATCCAAATTAAACAGGAAAAGCTTCTGCTTAAAGTCTAACAATGCTAAAATAATAATTCTGTTTTGAAAGAGCTTTTATATTCAGAGATATACTTGGTTTAATTTTGTGCTTCTTAGACAAAGCTTACTCAGTTTGGGTCTAATGATTCTTAGTTAACGTGGAATAAACATCAGATGATTCCCTTACTTCAGCCATGTTTTAAATTTCAGAGAAATTAATTTAAGGTGCGAACGGGAAGATGAGTAAAGGAAATCCTGAGACACAAACCTGACCATGCAGCTTTGCGCTGATTGCTTTTTGCTCAGACATGCAAACTTTAAATCAACCCTTACTTAAGCCTAGGGAAAAAGATTGCATCACAACATGTATTCTGCCATCTTATTCAATCCTGTCTGCAATGTCCTTATGCAAATTCTTTTACTCTAGGTCATGGTTAGCAGCTTCATTAGGTGGTCTTGAGATGCCACTACTAATAGACATGAATACTGACAGTAATAAGGAACAACTGTACAGGAAAGAACAAGGTGTTCCTTTTTTCCTTGCATTGAATCCGTGCTGTAGCCAGAAGCACCAAGGGCTTCAGTTTCCCATTGCAAATGTACCTGTCTCAGCTGAAAGGTAGCACTATCAAAGATTTATACGTTGCAATTATAAAGTATTATTTTTAGATGTTTCTCCAGGATTACAACATTTCTGCCAAAATCTAAAGTTGCATAAAAGAGCACTCAAAATGTAAACCTTAAAATGCAGTTTTAATAGCATCCTCAGCTTGGCAGCAACCCAGCATAGTATTGCTCCACTCCCATACCAGGAAAAGCAATAACCTACGTACGAACCTCTGGGTGGGGGAAGACAGTCAGGAAGCACCTATACATAAATAGTGGTTTCTGCTCCCGGCCCCTCAATACCATTCACAGCCCCTACAGTGAAAGCTTTGATCCTGGAAATAATCCGCACTCTAGTATAGGGGGGCATCTGTATATATGTCAAAACTGCCTTGGTAGGTTTGTTTGGACCTGATGAGCCAAGAATTACTAGATCTAAAATTGGACTGTGGTCAAGGTAAGCATTGTGAGTAAGAGTATTGGCAAAAGCGGCTTTATTTGGAGAAAAATGGTAACCTCTGCCATTTGTGATTAATTGTTGTGAGCTGTAATTGATCTCCAACACCTGTCACTCACCAGAGAAATGCCAGGTGAAAAACTAGAGTCACCACAGCCACATCTCTCTTCTTCCCAAAATACCTCCTTGTCCTGACAAATACACATATATGTATATATATATATATATATATAGAAAGAAGGATATAATGTAATGTTAGTTCAAATCCTAATTCTTCACAATTTTATTCAGTTTATTCTGTGCAGCAGAATATGTGCTGGTACCAGTTCCCCTTTTGTGCAGAAGTAACAGACTTCCCTCCCTGTACCCAAGCATTTTAGACATTTCAAAACATTTTCTTCTGGGTGTTTTTTTTTTTTTTGGTGTGTTGTTTTTGTTTGTTTGTTTTTCTGTTGTGGTTGTGTTCTCCTTCATCTCTGCTATCTCTGATAATGCTCTGTTAACCAGAGTTATTTTCATGTGAGTCTGATAACTATTTATGGTACAAGCAACAAGAACTATGACTGCAAGACATGGAACGAGGTCTTATTTCTACCAAGAACCTTAAACGTTAAACCCAGAAAATTGTGTTACTCCCCACTCCTTGTCCCCTGGAAAGTCAAAGTAGTGACCTGATTCAATAGGAGCCCCAGAGGGCATCCCTCTGGCACAAGGCAAGAAGAGCTCATGGATCCACAGGGAAGGTCTAAGAACCGTTCTTTTGGACAAATGCTCTTACACTGTTGATGAGTCAGTAGTACTTCATCATCCAGCTGGGTTTTAAAAGGAGAAAGCCTTACTCAGAAGAGCAGCAATGGGCAGCTACCTTTACAAGGTGCCTCTGGGCTTCCTTCCAAGCCAGGTAGGTACCATGCTCTCAGCCTTGGCTTGAGCAACCAAACTCAGGACAGCAACATGATTTTAGGTTCACCTCTGCCATCAGTACTTCTTGTTGCAGATCAGAGCATATGCCTGCTCAGTGCATAGGTTTTCTTGGTTCATACTTCTGAGGCATCCAACTTTTAGCTCAAGTGCCTAATACCCAGAGCTTTGGGTCCTGCCACTTCTCACCATTTTAAAATCTAAACTGAAGTGACTTGTGGCTGTTTAAGGAGGTGTACTTGTGCTTCCCTAGGTCTTAGAGGAGTGTCCTCCTGCTGAGCCATCCACCCTCACCACCGTGGGAAGACAAGACTTTGCATTGTAGCAGCACTCAATGGCCCTCACAGATCATGTGTGTTTGCCTGTGAAAAAAGTTTCTCTGAATTTCATTCTGCTCCTACGTAATGGCTTCTCTGCCTACTGCAGTATAAAATTAACTTCAAGGTGAGAACTTAAACTGTGTGCATCGGCACAAAAAGACACCCCCCAAAGTCATCAGCAAGAATATATTGTACGAGATTATGCTGCAGAAAAATAGCTGCTGCTGCTCCTTCCATCCCATCTCTGATACAATCTCATCTTGATTCATGTAGCTCAAATTTGTTTAAAGGAGTAAGAGGAAATAAGATTGCATTAGGGATATGCAGCCATGGTTTAAGTTACACCTTTGTCGTTTGCTCATTAAGAGAACCTGAAAATGTTCCCAAATTATTACTTCATTAACATGGATTCAATTTTATTGACATATTTTCAATTAATGCAAGGTCTTGCTTCTACAGACCTTATAGATGTCGTCCATTAATAGTAGCAATAAATTCTTGTAACTCTGAATTTCAGGACAATCCCCAAACTATGGGTAGAATAACGTTAAATTTCGAAACAGGAAAAGGAACCCATAATCATTGCACATATTTTTAGTACTTTCCTGAAGAGTACGAGAATGTGTAAAGGGAGAAAGCAGGTTTGGTAATGGTGATTTTGAAAGACTGCAACTATAGTTTTATAGAATTATAGAAGACTGCACTGAGCGATGTCAAATATAGCTCCCTACATAAAATGTTGTTAGTTTGTCTTGTCAGTCTGCTGATGCATTTGCACTACTCCATTTGGCAAGAAAGGAAAATGTGGGTGTCTTGCTGGGGTAATAGTGCCACAAGTGAATATGCTAGCAATTTTAGAATGATCATTTCCATTCCTTTTCTCTTTAAAGTTCTCTCTATAAAGACTATATGTTTCTTTGAACTTTTTCAAAGCTGACTGTTAGGACTATAGGGTTTTTAATCTACCATCAACTTCATCTTTCTCTTCCTCCCTTCCTCTCTTGCTTTTTCCTGTCTATTAAGCAGAGATTTCAGGATATTTTATTTTACCACTCCCCAATGTCCGTAGTGATCTTAGAAGAAACTCATGTTACTAGCTAGGCTAGTAACTGCAGACTGAAATAGGTATTTGGTGTTGCAGTTTTTTTTTTGTTGTTGTTTTTTTTGTTGTTGTTGTTGTTGTTGTTGTTGTTGTTTTTTCCAAAAAACACCACTGATCTCCCACAGAACTCACCAGTTTTGAAACAGAATACGGGGTTATTTTACATATGTTTTCTTTGAAAATTTTAACAACAGGAAAAAAAAAAAAAAAAAGGAGAGAGAGAGAAATATCCTTAGCACACACAGATTCCTTCTTTAGTTTTAATTTTAAAAGCCTTTCTATTCTTACCCAAATATAATTCACATAATTTAGGATTTATTATAAAATAATATTATAAAAGAAGTAGTTAATACATTTTCCTTTTCCCTTCATTTAGTGTGAAACAGAGAGCTGTGGGTTTAGTCCATTAAGCAGATATCTGCTACATGAAAACTACAAATATTCTGAAGTTTCCAAAACAAACAACCCCAAACCTAAAAATTAGCTTAAAAACTCAGAAATCAGCCTGAGGGAAGCTCAAGGAAATGAATAAAAATATCCAGAAGGAATTAGAATCAACACTGGAGAGACAGTAATTGGGTTGATTTTAGGCTGACTAATTCACACTGAAAGTATCTCCTACATTTTTTTATTATTATTATTTTTTATTTTTCATTTTTTCTAATGTGCTGTTAGACTTGTCTTCAAATAGTTTCATTCTTGGAACTCCTGGAAGGTTTCCACTTATGTTGTGTGGTTTTTTTCTACGTTGCTTTTCATCATTGTCATAATGCACACATATACTTATATGTGTGTTTGCATATTTTAAATATATATTTCTAGATTTATATAGAAAATACCTTTCAAATGAAGCATACTAGAAGCAAACTAATGCAAGCCAGGAAAGCAATGACTGCCTGAGGCTGGCAGGATGCAGTCCTGTGGTCATATGTGAGGTTTCCCTGTCCAGTTATGTGACACAGGAGCTAAAACTTCCCCTTCCAATATGGTGCTAAGGCCTCATTCTTTGCCATTAAAAATTAACTTACAATATCTTGCCTTTCTAGCAGTGGAAATGCACACCAGTGTAGTGTGGCAGTGTGGCTAAATTCTGAGCATTTAGCCCAAGGTAACACGAAAATAAATTCACTTTATTCAATAAAGTAATTTAAAATCTGCAGTGGAATAACTGAAAATAAGCATTTTTCACTTGAACTCAAAATTTCTTCCTAACTGAATTGCTCAAGGAGATCCCATATTCTCACCCATACCATACAGAGAGCATTTTCTTCCCCTTTGAACAAAATAAGACCTTTCCTTGCCGTATTAGCTACCTAGATATTCATATGGTCAGCACAAATTACTGGGATGACTCTGCCAAAGAAAAATGTATTTGCAGTCAGCAATCTCTTCTCCTCAGATGTCAGTGTTCATATCAAGAAAGTAAACAAAATTATAAATTAGACTGAGAAGGAAAATAACAGCAAAAATCCTGTAAAAAGCAAAAGCTCACTTTCCTGGGAAACTTTCTGGGTTCTTTGTGTAGCCTCAGCATGACCAGAGGGCCTGATGCTATATATATAAGCATGCATACAGCTTCTGGGTCTTCATGCTCCCAGTTCTTTGCAGAAGGACTATTGATAGCCTTAAATCAGAAACAATATTCAAGTTTTGAACAAGTTGGCCAAGATAATGTGGGAAGTTGGAGGCAGAAAAAGGATCAGTAGCCCATTTTCTGTAGAGTTGTGTTGCTCTTCCAGAAAGCAGCGACGAAGGTCACACTGTAAGACATCTGGAAATTTGTAAGGAGAAAAGGAAGAGGCAACGCTGAGAAAACTGAGCTGGGGTTTATCCTTTGCAATTTAAGAGCGTGTTTGTTCTCCAGACTGGCTCAAGGAGTTACAGGTTACGGTTCACACACTTGGATTTTCTGGCTAAGATAGGTTGAGTGAAAGCCTCCGTCTGAAGTTCCATCCATTCAAATTGCCCCATTTCTTCAGGTTCTCCTGTAAAGCAATGTTGCACCAATGCAGAGTAATATAGCTTGGCCTCTGGACTGCTTCAGGAGCTTTCAGAACGATTGTAAGCCAGTATTTCTACTCTGAAGGTCTGTGAGAGTCACGATATGGATCAGTGTAGATGATGCTAAGATTGCAAAAGAAAAAGAACCTCTAACTTTGCACCTTTTAACTAGAAAGCACTGCTTAAAAGCATTACGGTTGCCAGTAAAAGTAAACATATCTATTTTAATCCATTCTCTCAGATTTTTTGAGTTGTGCAGTAGAATGTATGACACTATATCTGACCATAATGGTAGAATGAAAGGCAAACAAAATACTAGGATATCTTTCTCCTGTACTTTTTACTACTCAAGAGGTGACAGTATCAACAGATTATCCCAATGGGATGGCCTCACCTGTAATTACGACTTCAATTTTGGTTATTTTATAGAACATGTAACACTAATAAAGGGATATACTGAGCAAAGACACAAGCTATAAAAAAGAGAAACCTTTAGATAAATATGTTTGTGTATATGGATAGACAGAAAATAATAAGATGGTTTAGCTTGTGCTGAAATGATAAAAAAGGAATCAAGAAATAAAATACTATGTGCAGTATATTGCTTATCAGGAGGTAAACTCTGAGGTGATATAAACTTCCCTAATGTAAGAGGGATAAAACATTCAATAAAACTGAAAGCTCTCACCTTTCAAACATGTAAGAAAACATAAAATTATACTTCTTCTCTCCCACCTTCCTCCCACACTATTAACCTCTGGAACTCAATGTTAGTCACTAAAAAATAAGGTTTTGTGTAGACAAAAAGAGCATACACAATTAAATGTATCATGACAATTTCATAAGATGCTCACACTTCACAGAATTAGCAGACCACATATTAGAGTTAGAAAAAAAATCTCTGTGCAACATCATCGTACCTTCTGAGGTGTCCTTGCATCTTTCTTGCGAGTGCTAGAGAGAAAATTCCCCTTTTTCTGATCATTTTAAGGTCCATAGTGTGATTACAACACATCCCAAAACATAACAAAAGCGAACTTGATTTGTTTTCTCCATCCAGATTAATTAGCAACATTGCACAGGATCCCTGAACCCCTATGAATATGATTAATTTCCTACTTCATAGAATTCACATCTTTTGTTCCAAAAGCTATCCTGATGTTATGTGCTCAAGAAAATCAAATAGTTACAGAAAAGATCTAGTTGGGATTTTATTTGGTATTTTTCCTAATAGGTTGTCAGTTCTAGCACACAAAATCAATTTTTCTGCTGATTTCAGGGAAAATATTCCTGATTTAAACCAGTGTAAGTGATATTAGTCTCAGGCCTTTCCTCATGCCTAAACATATTTACATTTTAAATGGATTAAAAAAAAAAAAAAAGCCAACCTTATTTTACATAGCATCTTCTACACACTCTCAAAGGAAAAAGAAATAAAAAAAAAAACCAGCACACCACCAAAATATCTAAATAAATAAATAAATAAAAATCCCTAAAGCTTTGTTTCAGTGACATTATAACAATATAAAGTCAAAGAAGAAAAGTCTATTCCACCTGAGATTTGGAAGTGGAACAGAAACAATGGAGCCAGAAAATGCAGAAAAGTAGTTCTATGGGATTGGAGCTTGGAGAACAAGTTTTAGAGAGAATACAGAGAGGAAATCAGACCAGGTGAGATGTCAGAAAGGGAGAAAAAGATGAAGACTCTTCACCTCGCTATTTCTGGCAAAAGATGTTTCTATGACCACCTTCATGTGGGATCTCTGTAGTATAGGATGCAAAAACCAAAACAAAGCCAACCTTGAACTGCTCTGTGTGGCAAGGGAGCGATTACTTTGGGGCTCTTCCTCCCAGTTTTTCCCTCTCCAGCTCTGTCTCTCATTAGATGTAGCCAGGACCTCTTTGCAGATGGGAGAAACCCACCAATAAAGAAGAGATAAAATGCAATTTTTATTTCATTTTTTTCTCAGCACCATGTTGATAAAATCTCTTTGTCTTGCACACAAGTAAATGGCTCATTCACTGCTCTCCAGAATACATCATGCTACATGCCCAGAAATAATCTGAGCCAGACCCAACCCAGGTGAAATAATTCTCCACCTACCTTCTGGTCTTGCTAAGAAACATAATGTGTGCTGTGACTGGGGGTCTGTGTAATGAATGTCCTATAAAAGCTTCCAAAAGGCAGGGCAGGGAAGACGAGGTGAGTTTGCGTGGTAGTTACACAGTACTTGGTATCGAATCACATAAAGATTTCTCAGTTTTCATGAGCTTTTAGTTACCGCGGTTCAATATGACATGATATATCTATAGGCGTACACCAGGTCACGTCAGCCAAAGAAATGTCATGTCAGTACTTCCCAACATCTGAACGGAGAATAATTTGCTAATGGAGTGTAACGAGATGCTGGGTCACCCGTGCAGCCTGGGGAGCCTGGTGCCACGATGACACTGGTGTCCCCTGTCCTCTGACAGAAGGAGCAGAGCCAGTGCAGGAGGAGCTGCAGGAATGCATAGATCTGCTGGAGGGAGCATCAAGGGACAGCCTTGTTTGCTGGAGAGGGCTGCACACGATTTATTTTCATTCACAGCCTTTTCTTTCCACGCTAGCAGATAAGTAATCTTCCTTTTCTCAACTGCATCCTTAATTATAGCAGACAGACGATTATTTACCACATTGCAATTTCTTTCGGATTCATTAGTTTGCTCAATGTACAGCTAACTATGGCATTACTTTCCTTTGGCAGTGTTATTGTGGAAGGGTTTGGTAATACACAAAAGGAACATGTAATAAAACTCAAAATGTACCATCGACGACAGCCCTCTTCTAAAGGGTTAAGAAGGCATAATAACAATATACATTGAATTTGCACAATCCACTGCATAGGACCATCAGAAGACTTTAATAAGAATAATTGATACAATAGTCTTGGAAAGCACTTTTGAAATTGGACAATATTAAGTTTATTAGCATATAACTGAACGATATAATAGGTCAAGTCATTAACTGGAATATTGTTATAGATTGAAAAGAGAACCTGATTAAAAAGAGAAAAGATTATTCCATTATTTTTGCCTTTACTATTATTTCAGTAGTCAAATGTCTGTTATAAAATGTGCCTTGAATTATTTGAAGATGGATTTTATATCCCATCCAAAGCAGACACCTCCAGCACCAATCAACTAGTTACTCTCACATATTTCCAAGCTTTTATCGGTAGCCTCGATGGTAAAAATAAATAAATAAAAGCTTTGTTCACCTTTTTTTCGCTTTAAAAGAAATGCTTTCCACCTAATTCTAAAAAGTGGGGCTTTTAGGCACGGAGGATTGAAGGTCATGCAGAGGGTGTGCTGGGCATGCCGGGTGTGCTCCATCAGGCCTTGGGGTGAGGCAAGCAGGGAGCAGGACATCGGCTCCTTCGGTTCTGCTCGTGCCATGCCACCCTGCCAACAGCAGCTCCCCTTCAAACCCGGTGGTCACTGACATGTTTTATGCCATTTATGTTCTCAAGAGCACCTCTGAATGTGCTAAGAACTCCAGAATTCCCCAAGCGCACCAATAAGACCCCCTCAACCATTAAAAGACACGAAGAAAGGTGAAACAATTTTTGCAACCTCAGGAGCTTGTTCTCCAAGCTGGGCTCCTTTCTGGCACCCCCAGACATCCCACAAGACTATTGCCAGGCTCCAGAAGAGCTTTAAGGCTTTTTTCACAGAACCTCTTACTGGTGTTCAGTTTCTCCCTTGGGAAAACCAGCACAGGCACTTTCCCTGCGGCACCTCCCAGCTGAGAGCACTCCAGCCGACAGGGCTTCCCTCCATCCCACATCCTTACCACCAGCAGAGGACTTCCAGCCTGAAAAAGGAGGTTTTGTCCCTCTGGGAAGCTCAAACAGGCGTCTGCAAAACAAGAGGGCATGCCTGTAATGCCAGGCACGTCCGTGGGCTTTTCCTCCTGTCAGCAGACTCCTTCGCTGCTCATTGTTTTCTCTCCTTTGCACTGAAAAAAAAATGCTTGCACAAATTATTATAATTTATTTATTTATTTATTTTTGTAAACCTAGTAATAAGCATCTATTTTTACAGACAAGTTTTGATTTTGTATGTGACAGCAGTTCAGGTTATAGATTAGTTACTGGGGTGGTGAAATTAATGAAATCTCAGCTGCTTAGCCTAATAATAACAGGAACATGGCTAAAGGGGATGTGGAGCTGGAATGGAAAAAGAGAAAAACATTCCGTTACAGTAACAGTTGTGTTATATATTTTTATATTGATTTGAAATTCACCGTTTCTTTAGGTCCCCACACTTTCAGTTCTGTGCTTGCTATTACCCCAGGGTTTGGGATTTAACAAGCCTTTCAGATGAACGTCCCTGCTTCTCACAGACACTATCTCCGACTTTCTGAATACTTACGGATATGTTCTTGTAGCATCTTACCTTCAGTTAGCTTTTTCAAGCCCTTCTTTGTAGCCATCATGGCTAGCGGCAGAGCAATTCAAAACGGTAACGTGAGACTCCAGAAAGTGATTTTGCAGCAAAGGACAGCTTTCTGTGCAAATTCGAGCCCAGGGCTTGGTCAGGCTTTGCCATATTCTATTCAATTTTTTTTTGAAGTTTGCTAAAGTCAGTAAGGAGACTTCAGGTGACTTCATTAGACTGTGTCTGAAGCCCTTTGTTACACGTTTACAATCTATAAAGCACTAAACTTCTACTCATGCCAGTCCTAGATCCCCTGATCATATGCAGTATTTTATAATTACTGACTCACTGGTTAAGTTAAATCTAAGCCTAAACTTAGTTCATCTAACATCTTAATTAAAAAGACAAAAAAATCACAAATGTATTTGAATTAACAGTTGCTATTAAAACTTTGAGGATAATTTTCAGGCAGGATTTTAAGAAAAGATATCCTGGTGTTGTATCTGACTTCTGATTTTTCTTTCTTTTTCAAAACAGCTTACTTTTCAAATGTGTTTTTGCTTTGATAAGCCTCAGAGTGCTAGCATTAGCAGCAGTTCTGAATCAACATATCTGTCGGTGATTTTTTTTTAAATGAGGCAAATAAATTAAAGATCAAAATGAGTATTGGAATAATACAACACATTTCTTCACATGAGGGAGTGACCTCGTTTGCCACTCTGCTTTACAGCAGTGATGTGCCAGCAATGCTAATAAAGTGCTATCAATTCATGTGCCTTCTCAGTTAAATACTGTTGACTTCAAGAAGTGACACATCTTAAATTGTATAGTACTGTATGATACATAATACACACATACAAAAACCCTCTGTGATAGAGGGCTTGCCTGCCCGACACAGTATTAAGCCAGGAGTGGGACGGAGTGGGACCAGGGTTCTTGGCTGAGTGGTGCTGCTCAAGCTATGTCCAGATCTGGGCTCACGTATGTGGAAATGTAAGGATCGAGATTTTGTATCATGGCTCATGAAAGGAAAGCTCACGTCTATCATGCTTGAACCCACGATCACACGAGCAGAATAATATGTAGCTGCAAAATGTGCAGAGGTGAGATGCCCTTGGCACATGGACCCATAGCAGGAGAGTGGGGGACAGGTAATGGCACAGGTTTCCACGTGAGCTGGAAAGCCAGGCAGCCAGCTACTCGTCCACACTAGATGGTTTGGCTTTGCTCCTGTTGCTACCAATGAGTGCTAAAATAGAGTTAGCCCGCGTATGCCTTCTATGCTGAAATCCTAACTTAGCTTTTCTGTGTAAACACCCATTTAGTATCCATATCTCACTCCTACCTTTGTAAAGTAAAATAATAATATTCCCTTGCCTCATATGGTGTAATGAAGATTAATATATTAAAGATAGTGAGGCTCTAGTTGCTATAGTAATGGGCTATTTAAATAACTAAGATTAAAAAAAAATAAATAAAAAAGGAGAAGCATTTCAACAAATGCCATTTATTGAGGGCTACTTCTTTTGTGTGAAACACATCTTTGGGATGGTGAATACACCATATGGGAAGCCTCCACAATGCTGATCAGGAAAGGAGCCTGGTGGTAGCAAGCGCTGAGCACAGTGCAGGCTTTGCCATCCTGCCTGCCTCCAGGTTTAGCTGCCTGGTGGCAGGGCACCATCCATGGTGGGTCCATCTGAAAGCCCACAGCTGGAGGGAGAAACCTCTGAGTATCCTACCACAGGCTGACCAGGTGGTTTGTGGTTTGTTTTAGGAAGGTCCGGAGGCTGTGAAGCCACCGACTGGTTTGATTGTTTGTACAGACAGAGAAGCCTGGAGCGCCACTCCCCTCCTGGTCGGAAGCAATTCAAACCTTTGCTGCTAGAATAAAAACTGTCTTGGAAAATACCTCTGGTCTGGAGACCAGAAACCCAAGAATAGCTCCTAGTGTGATGGTACAGGAGCTATACGGTGGGGCTGGAAATGCAGGTTTGAAATTTCCCTGGCAGAAAGTGAAATTAAGTATATGTTCTCCATTTCTTGGGCAAAAGCCGTAAGAAATAGCTAGCATATAAAACACATAAGCACTACTACCAATCATGCTCTTGAGGGCCAAGTTTTAAAAATAAAATGACTTCATCTGTATTCTTCACATGTTTGTTGGACGTAATCTGAGCAGCTATCAGATCAAAATCCTCTGAAGATTTAGGGAAAAGAAGGATGATTTCTGAATCCTGATTGGCCTGACAAGCGAAGGAGGCATCACCCTGCTGAAAGGGGAGCAAAAGAGGCGAAACCCTACTTGCCCCCAAAAGTACCTAGCAGCCAGCACGACTTTTGAGCAAAAGCTTTGGCTTATACACCTCAGTTTCACCTAAGTCACACTTTAGTCACTTGCAACGTTTTTAGATCTTGACCATAAACACACTGAATAATTTCCTAAACTGCGCCATAAGAAAACCAGAAAATTGGAATCCTTCGCCATTCTGTAAAGATGCACCCTTGTGCAGACAAGGATGGTTGCTTTCATTCTCTTTCTCATCATGATGCAGAAAAGGTGCATATGACAAAGAAAATGACAGGTCTTTATGGAAATTTTGAAGTTGTATATTTCCTAATTTGATTTACAGCTTTTTAAAATTAGATGCTCTATTCCTTTGTAAAATTCCATTTGAATTAAAATGCATGGATAGAAATGAAGAAAATGGATAGAAGTGTATCTTGGTAATAGGTCAAATGCAAGATGTATAACTTAAAAACCAAACCTTAAAGCAAGCGGATTTCTGTCGAAATCAATACGAGCTGAGAAGGCTGGCTCAGCAGAAGGTGGGAAAAATAATACTTTGCTGCTTCTTTACACTGAAGATAAGTCAAGTCAGTCCACCATGACCTCAGTATATAGCAGACTTCATACTTAAATGGCTTATTTTACATATGGGCAATGATCTTCCAACCTTGACTCCAGCTTGCACTCAATTCCACCAAAAGCATTACAGACGGAAGGAAAAATTTACAGTATGGTAAGACAGGATTACTTTTTTTTTTTTTTTTAAAGCAGGGTGTTTTGATCAGGAAATTATGACTCACTGTAGTAAAGTGAAGTGTTTCACGGTAAAGTACCAGTTTTAAGAGAACTTTTGCCTGGATTTTTTTTCAAATTGAGTAGGAAAGTTTTGACTCTAGTTCTATACAGGGAAACGTACCTCTGTGAATGTCTCTGTATTTTTTTGATGCAAACTAGAGACTTGAACCTGACCTTCCCCAAATACCATATTAACATGTAGTCTCATGCTTTTTCCCTATTCCAAAGAGGAACTACTGTGATAAAGACTTTCTGAACCATTTGCTCTGTTCCCCACCTAGGAAAAGGACCGAGTCATTGTTTTGGGTCAAGTAGTTAGTCAGCCTCCTTCTTTCTTCACCCTTACACCTCTACTTGTTCAAAAACTATTATTTACCTGTAAAAAGTGGACTCAGACAGAGGAAGCACAGCCCAGGAATAAGTAACAGGCTGGCAGTCAGTGGTGTGCGGGATGAGCCCCGGGCTGAAGTCCTTGAACCAGACACGGAGGGACCTGAACTTGGCTCAGGCGTGTCTTAGGTGAAGGCCTCCAACGAGTCTTTACAATTTTGCTTTATGGTGAAAACTTCTGAAACCTCCTAGTTATAACTTGCTTCAGAACAGGACTTTTTCAATCTGAAAATGTTTTATAGGATGAGGAAATAACTTCCTGTCTTGGGCTAATTTTCAAATTGGACCCCAAGTACAATTATTGAATAGTTTTTAGGGTGTCCTGGCTAACTGCATTGACTCCATCACAATGACGCTTTTATACCTTTTAAAATATATATACCTTTGGCAGCAATTGCCTGAAATAACTGAAGGGAATTTCAGGCCTTGAATATTCTTGAATTCAATGAGTAGTAGCCTTTTTTTTTTTTTAAACATTCTGTGGGTATTAATTAGTTAGCAAAGATTATTAACACTTTATTTATATTCTCAAATATCTGCTCATGCAATTCACTATATTGATCTCCTTATAGCATTTCAAATAAACAGTTTACCAAAAAGCTTTAATTATTTAACAGTCCCTCATTCATGTCAAACAAACATTTTCCTTCTTTTGGAGGAAAGTGTTTGAAACATCATGGGTTAAAATTAAATTATTTGACCCAGACCACAGAAAGGCACTTTCAAAGCTGAAATCATAAAGCACTAGACCTTACTTAAATCACCTCCACAGAGGTTTAAACTAAAGTGTTATGCTTGTCATTGTAGAAAAAGCTAAAACTATGTACAAAGTCAGCCCCAGTCACTCAGCTAATAAGTATAATCTGTTTAACTGCTATAACTCAGACATTTTGGATTATGTGCACAGCAGTGCTGGCTCTAATGCTTTTTAGCTGGTGGGGTTCTCAACAAAAAATGTTACTGTGAACACGTGCATGTGCGTGTTCGTGCAGCAGAGGTTGGAGAGAATGGTATTGTACAAAACAAAACCATAGTAAGTGATTAATTTTCAAGATAATTCTAGCAAGACGAGAATTTAGTTGTAAGTAGGAAAAAAAAAAAAAAAAAGGCCATTTCTTTGTAAATGTCCTTGAATCTTTCTTCTCTGCAACACCTTTTGTGCCTTTAGTTGGACTTGCCATAAGCCCATCTCTCCAAGGTTCAAGGTTCAGCCCAAGAAATCCCCCCTAGGTGTTGGTGCACAGCGCATGGAGGCACCAGCAGTTACCATTGCTCTCACTGAAGGCGTTTCCCAACACAAAACTTCATCATAAAAAGGAGATGTCAAGAGCACGGCCGCACAATTAATTTGTACAACTCACTCCCCAAATAAAAGCATGATGTGGGGGAGAGGGACCTCACTCTCCGAGGCAGAGCTCAGGCTGGTGCACAGCACCCAAGTTCAATGCCCATCTCTCTATCACAAATCCCATCAAGCTATTTTTTTTTCCTGAATCAGGGATGTCAGGAGGAAATGGGGGTCTGCTTGCAACTGCCTCGGTTTTACCAGGAGTGAAATGACTCATAGCTGATGCACTCAGAAAATCAAGGTAGGTAACGTCATATTTTTCAAAATTTCAGAAACTTTTGAGAGCTAATGCTAGGTACAATTGGTAACCTTGAGCTATAGCAATTATTTTACGTAGAAGAAGATAGAAACTTTTGTTTAAATTGAAGTTATAACTGACTTTTCTAGGATTTATACACAATAGGCAAGAAACTGCAACTATTAAATCCTGGGCTCAGTGGATAGCAGTATGAATGGGACTTTGTCTGGCAACACTCTGAACCCTCCCCCCACCTGCCCCCACCCTAAAGATCTTTGGGATTTGGTGACGTATAATTATTTTTCACCCTACATAAATACTGAGAATGCACAGAATTCCTTATTATTTTGGTTAACGCACTTCTGCTTTTGAAAGATATTGAGGAAAATACAGAAAGCGTACATCTACAGTCATCTCTCATGCCTCCCATCTGTAAGGAGAGAAAGATAAGAGTGGGCATGATAGCACGGAAGAGACCAATCTGTGTGCTTTTATGACCAAAATGCAATCTTCTTCCTTCTAGAATATTGTATATCAGTTTTATGATGAATTTAAATATCTGTGCAGAATCATAGGTTTAATATAGATAATGTATTTTATAAATTTTTCTGATTTAATTTCCTGGCACTCTCTCTCAGTTATACACTGCAGGCTTTGTTACATAACAGGCTCTAGATGATTGATAAAAATAATATTATAATGAAACGTGAATTAACACTAATTCAATTTGGTGGGTTTCGGAGATGACGATTATCGATATATGGATTTTCTTCTTCCAAAGGAATACACAATCAATAGCACTAAAATTAGGATTACTCAAGTGAATTGTCTTATTCATGTATGCAACTGCTTTCACAATTCATAAATTTCACACAGTTTCATAGATTTTAAGGATAACAGTTATCGTAATAACTTAGTGTCACTCTACATTATTGTGGCTGCAGTTAGAGTCAGCAGTGATTTAGCTCAGACCTTATCGTGATTCCCACTGAGCACCAGAGGTCACCTGCAGAAGGGCAGGAGTGCATGGATGAGGGCTGAGAAGAGGAAAGAAAACACTGGAGTGTGAAAACCAGTATATTCAGGGAACAACCAACATTTATCCCAGGCTGCTGTGGCCACCCGCTGCCAGCCACTGAGCGGTGTCACACTGTGTTTTTGCAATCTTTGATTGCAATTTTGCCAATCCGTAAAATCTGGCTTCAGGCATAATGCAGACCAGAGACCAAATAAACACCGTGGGTGAAATACACACAATAGCACAAGGCTGTTTTGATTAATTTCTTTGATATGTCTGTTTACAAATGTCTCTAATATATCAGAAATGGTAGCCAAGCAGATGCAAAGCAAAAGGAAACAAAGCCAGCAACAACTTTTGGTAGCTGATTTTGTGAGTAGCTTTTTAGGTTTTGGTGTCACTGATGCTGGAAAGTAAATATAATGCACAGCTTCATACACACATGAAAAGAAAACTTCCAAAAGAAAAACAAATCAGGTCTAATCAACCAGTTGTCATAAAACACTGTACAGTACATTCGTACTTAAAAATGGTTCAAAGCCCTTTAAAGAATGCATTTATCTATGACGAAAAACCACAGTTAAATCCAACAGTATCAGCTGCAACAGTAGATTATGAATAAAAGATCATATATGCCGTTTATGATATCTTCAAACAGGGTGTGCCAAAATGTGTTTCTAAGATGGCAGAATGATGTATTTCAAATTCAGGATCCTTTCCAAGGTCCGCTGAAGTCAGAGTTAAAATAATTCCTCTAGAATCGGATTCTTCCTCCAGTAACTGTGTTAAAAAGCAATAAAAAAGAAACAAAAATATTATAAATTAATGGTTCAGTTAAGAACAACAAGATGCGAAGCAAGAGAAGCATGTTATGAATAAGGGAACTGAAAAATTTCCATTAAGAAGCCTAAGCTGCCAGCATCTTCTGGGATGGAGAATAAAGGAAGAGAAAGAATAACAGAATAACTGACCTGTTTGTTTGTTTGTTTGTTTTCCAATGGAGTCCAAATGGCATTGCAGTACAGTACCACAACAAAAAAGTGTTTTTTTTTTTTCTTTTTTCAGAGTTCCAGATGGTGAGAGGCTCCAGAAAAGGAACAACTTTTCATCCCCATCTGTGGACTGTGGGCACCATGTCATTTACATGAACCTTCCTCCCTAGATAACTTTGGCAATTACTTAGGAGTCATCAAAAATGTAAGCAAACTCCAAATTGATTTAATGATGACATTAAAGGCATCTGTGAAATGATTAATTTGGTCCAATCGATACACCACATCGCATTCAGCTGCCGAGGATCAGCGGTGCAATCCTGTCAGCAGCAGTGCTGGCTTCATTCAGGGCTCTCCAGCAGGGTGTCCCTTTTGGCTTGCCCTTTTTTGACTGACAGGAGTCAGGGAATGGCTACTGGGAAGAGGAGGATGGCCGATGAGCCGAACTCTTCTTGCCCTGCCCTGTGCAGCTCAGTGCTCAGGAGTGAGCTGCAGATGCTGCAACATCTGGCCTGGGAGCGGGAGCATGTTACAGTGCAGACACAGCACTGCAGCGCAGAAACTACCTGCCCTGGGCAGAAAGTCTATGCAAGTGGTGTTCTCCACATAGCCCTATTTCTTCCTTTTTTTTTTTTTTTTCCCCAATGGATGAGGACAGACAGCTCCTCCCCTCCAGTTTGGCTGACTGGCTTCTGAAAATTAGGTGATTCTGCTGCTGGCTTACCAGCATAAGGTTGGAAAAGAGGAGGAACGTAGGGCTTACATACACTTTTTCTCTTTGAATATACACTTTTTCATGCCTCTCCTCATCCAAATCATTTTCCGTTTGTTGGATGCCTTCCCAAAGTCATCACGACAGAGGAAAGACTTTAAGGGGATTTAAACTAGGAGAGTTTTTTTGCCAGATCAATACAGGGTTGTCATTTAGTATATAAGGGGAAAAGTGCAAGTATGACACACTTGTGAGGGAACTGGGCAGACAGTTAATAGTTGAGGTAACAGGATGAGAAGTCTTTCACTTTGTAACAGATGCCCCCAGCCTTTTACTTATAATGGACTACATCCTAAAATGTAAGAAATCTGCTGAACTGATAGCTAAGAGAAAGACTTTAGCTAATTTCAGTTTACAAGAAGAAGGGCAAAACTCTTCACTCAGACAGTTGTCTATCCCCAAACGGATATCCATGTTCAATCCTATACAGGATTTGGTCACTTGAGACCTTGTTTAAATCCGGTCACCTCTGTTGCTGATAAGAAGCCATTATCACTCCACTCCAGTTGATCTGCCGTGCTCTCCACTGATGGACACAGGCTGTGTTGTAAGGGAGAGATGTTTACACCGAATAATCACTGGTGGCCAGCCTTGCAGAAAGTAAAAAGGCAAGAATTTCATAGCTAAAATTACTTTCTCTGAGACGGACCCCATCAAATCAATCAGAGTTTGAGGTGGCCTTTTATTATCACTGAACAAATTGTTGCTGTCCTTTGTGGTAAAATGACAATGCCATTTCCAGGGCTTTTAGTCAAGCCAACTTTGTTCCTAGACACTGAATCCTAATGGTTAGATTTGTTTCTTTTGTTTTGAGGTAAGTTGATGGCAGTGAAGAGATTATAGGCCAAATATGGTAATTGGGATAGTAAAAAAGGTACACTAAAACAGAAACATTTACCTGTGTGTGAAAAATCAGCCATTTGCTATCACATCAGATCTCTCATGATCTGGTTGGAGGAAAAGACCATCTAGTTCATTCTATTCTCTTCAAAAAGAAGTGTCCCTGATGCTTATTCTCTGCCACTTCTCTCTCCACGGGCTGCAGCTCCGGCCCGGGGCCTGCTCCTGCGGGGGCTCTCCATGGGCCGCAGCCTCCTCCAGGCCACATCCACCTGCTCCACCGGGGGCTCCTCCACGGGCTGCAGCGTGGAGATCTGCTCCGTGTGGGACCCGTGGGCTGCAGGGGGACAGCCTGCTCCACTAGGGGCCTCTCCACAGGCCGCAGGGGAACTGCTGCTGTGTCCCTGGAGCACCTCCTGCCCTCCTGCTGCACTGCCCTTGGGGGCTGCAGGGCTGGCTCTCACTCCTCGCTCTCCCAGCTGCTGTTGTGCAGCAGTTTTTTTCCCTTTCTTAAATCTGCTTTGACAGACTTGCAGACAACATCGCTTATTGGCTTGGCTCTGGCCAGCAGTAGGTTCCTTTGGAGCTGGCTGAAACTGGCCCTTACCTGACATGGGGCAGCTGCTGGGCTCTGCTTACAGAGGCTGCCCCTGCAGGGCCCGCTACCACAACCTTGCCACAGAAACCTAATATACCTACTCAACATGCAGCTAGAGACATTCTTGAGGTCAATTTTTAGATCAGCTCACCAAAACTGGTTATGAGTAGAAGCTGATTATAGTACTTTTTCATCTCTGAAGAAGTTTTAGACCTCTGATGAGTGCACCCCCCCCCCCCCCCCCCCAAGAAATAAATAAATAAATAAAATGGAGGCAATAGTAAAGACACAACAATTTTATAGGTCTTCTCTTTTGTAGTCTGCTTTTGGAAAAAGGCTTTAAAATACACTTTTGTTTCACGCAGATGTCGAGAGGATTAAATGCAAGCAAGGCCTAGACCAAAACAACACACCAAATGAGGCTGCAAAGAAGCCTCTGATCAGACTCTGTGGCACACTCTCAGCTTCTGTGGGTCAAAATCATGCACAGACACTAAGATTTTAGGAGGTTATTCACAATTCAGAAAGTTTTCAGCTTCCTAATTAAATAAGTGTAATCTGTGTCTCCCAGAAAAAAAAAAAAAAAAAAATCCTTCCTAAGTATTTTCTATTTTCAAAAGAAAAAGAAATATTTGACAAAAACAAACAAGCAAAAAAGACTTTTAGGCCCTGATCCAGATCCATCATAATCCTGAATGTACCAAAATAATACTATGTCGTTAAAAGCCTAATTGACATTGTTTGTTTATAGATTTTTATGTCCACCAGACTTTGACCAGGCAAATAAATCATAATATCATTCGCACTGTGGAAAAATATTCCATCAGGAAATAAAAAATTCATTCTTACCCCAGAAACATCTACGTAAGCTGCTATACATAAAAAACTAGTTGTCAGTCAAATACACCTTACCTCTCCACCTCAGTGTAGGCACAAAATATTCTCCAGAACCTTCCTGTCTGCAATCTGCTATGGCATGTTGGGGAGAAATATAGCAAGTTGTTTAGCTGAGAATAAAGTGTGAATCCACTACTTAAATCAGTGGTTTACTAAATAAATTTAGGAAATCATGGAGAAGTCCAAGATTTAGAATCCCTTTAAATTTTTGAAGTGCTTCCATTTTATTTTATTTTTCCTGCTGGCTTATTGAAGAAACTTATGGAGCAGCATGACAGGTTTCAGTAATAGAATAGATATCCCGTTTATTAATCAAGGTCTATCTAAGTCCAAGTATTGACTACTGATTTGCCAAACTCCCTGAGAAGATCTCTAGAGATTGAAAATGTAAGGATGGACTACAAAATTTGTAAGCATCTAGGACTGGTCATATCCTTGATTAATGAGAAGACATGATGACTTCTAAGCACAAAAAATCAATGCTATATGTTTCTAATCTCCCCCACCCCAAAAGGAAAGAAAAATTATGTACATGACAATACTCGACTCCAACAAGTTTTGCAGACATATAATATATGCACAGTTGAAATGAATGTCCAGAGATCCCAGATGGACCCATCTGTAAAATTAATCTGAACAGAAAGAGGGTTTTCATGCACAGTTTGGAAATGTTTTCTATTGTTTCATTTTGGTTTTCTCTCTATAGCTTTTGTGAGTGATCCTTAAATGTTCTTGTTATGCATTTTCTTACACTTATATTTAGACCAGGTACAATTTTAGATTCATTATATATGGTGATTTAATTTACTCTGCTAATAGTTCTGGTATAAATAGTTAAAATTTAAAACTTTTTTTTTTTTTCCTTTATGGCATTTATTTTAGGCCATTTCATTATATCTACAGAATTAATGAAAACAATCTTTTCATATTTTTTATGAAATACATCTGTTCATACAGAATTGTGAGACATATTTTGCAGAAAAAAAAAAATATTTCAAATAGCTGGGTTTGCTTCTTTCACCAAAATAATTTTCAATTTTTTATTTTTTATTTTTTTTATTTTTTTACTGTTCTTGTACCGTGTTCTACTCGGAGATTATTATAGTTTATCTTGCTTATCAAAAGCTCACTGACTTTTATTGAGCTGGAAATATTGTTTGCTATTCACTGTCAATCAAAATCTTAACTCCTACTTCTAGGTATCCATTCTGCTTTATGGTTCTGATTGATATTGGAAAAAATCATTACTAGGTGAAACTTAACACAGAAGTAACTGGTGGACATGGTGTTGTGTTGAAGAGAAGCATGTGTAGCACCTACTTGTTAGGATTTAGAAAAGTCACCCAAAAGCAATCTGGCTGCGTTACTTGAAGGCGAGGATACTTTCAATTAAGAAAACTTAGTGAAAACTTAATGCTAGGAGAGAGTCAAGGCAAAACAAACAAAAACAAACAAAAAAAAAAACACTACTACAAATAATTGGCTGGATTCACCTACACTTGATT
This sequence comes from Anser cygnoides, assembly GCF_040182565.1. Classification (NCBI taxonomy): domain Eukaryota; kingdom Metazoa; phylum Chordata; class Aves; order Anseriformes; family Anatidae; genus Anser; species Anser cygnoides. The sequence continues at coordinate 37,389,193 of NC_089878.1, forward strand.
TTTATGGACTTAGTGAAGCATCCCTTGGCTTTAGTCTGAAGAGCATTAAACTTTCTGGTTGTTGACATTCCAGATGTGGGTATGGTAGAATAAACCAGGAATCATTCAGCAGAGGTATAAAGAGAAAACAGTGACAATTTGGGAGAGAGACAGTCTTTCTCTCCAAAGAAATTGGGTGCAATGGCTAGGCTATGCCACTTATATCCTACAGATCTAATAGGGTATATCATATGAATATTTGCATCCTGGACACCTTGCTCAGTTGTTCTGAGATGATGGATTTATCTAGGTGAGCACTAAACATTTTAGTGCAGTCTAGGAGGATACTGAGGGAAGAAACTTCAGAGTGGAGTTGTTGCAGACATGCTGAAGAGAGGGTTGTGAGTACCCAAACTTTTGGGGAACGAGAAGCCACCATCCTTGCTGTCCATACTGCTCCATTCAGGCACTGATAGTAACCAGTGATGTTACTTTGTGCCCTTCAGCTTTGTTAGACAGAAGCAGAGCCTTCAAAAGATGATGTCTGATGTTGGACAAAGAAGTTCCTGTAGCTCCAGTACTGGATGTGCTCTTGGATTTTGTGCAAGAGGTGGCTTTAAGTTTTATTGAAGTGCTCAGATATTAAACCAGAATGATCTTGTCAGTGAGTTCCCCCTTTCATGTCATCCTAATCCCACACTCGCCAATCTAGCATGCAAGGTACTTCTTCTTTAAGTTGAAGGTCTTCTCTGGAGTGAACTCAAGAGTTCCATGCTTGGGAGCTCTGAACTCTCTGCTGTTACAGCAGTATTGTCCCATGGAGGCTCACGAACTAGGTGCATGAGCTGAGACTTGTTTTCTCACTCCCATGTTTCTGATCATAGATAGGGAATGACCTAGGTGATCCCTCCATTTTCTTTCATAAAAAGCAGAATTAAATGAAGTGAAAATACCCTAGACACTAACCAAGAAAGCAGCACTGCTGTTGTGATAAAGGAATATATTCAGTTGGAGATGGTCAATTTAAAAACAAACCATCAGTCTGTGAAGGGCTCCTTAGCTGTGAAAAACTAGGCCCTTAATTTTTTTTTTCAAATCAGACAGCTCAATTTCATTACCACCAGGGTGACTTTCAGGGTCACTAAGACAAAAAAAAAAAAAACAAAAAAACTAGCAATTATATTAAATGGGAAAACAAAATAAAGAAAACAAACAAAAAAACCCTGACTGTTCTGTTTATTTGAATTCTGCCATTCTGTCATTCCAACATGAAAACTGTCCTTGAAGTCTAGTACAACTTACAAAGGCAAACAGTGGAGCTACTTTATATAAATCAAAGTAGCGTCATATGATCCCCAAGCACCAATGTGTTTCTATAAAGTTAGAAGCAAACTCTATTTTAAGCACCAAAGGACTATGTGCCATCTTTTCTTTTTGTTTTGTCATTCACCAGGGGCATGCATCTAAATAAAAGGAATATTGTTATCAATAAAGTCATTCTCCATATGGTGATGCACAGCCCGGGCTAAGCTCTAATAAATGACCTGCTCATAAGTCAAATGCAAGTGCAAAGCCTGAGTCATTCACTTGTCACACCTGACTCTTACACTGAGTGATACTTCCAGTGGAGAGACAAACAACTCATGCATATGGTCTTGCAAAATACAGATCCTAGAAACTCTGTAAGTGGCAGCACTGGGGTATGCTCTCAGCCCTTCTGTCATCGAGGCTAGCAGCAAAACTCTAGCGTTATTACCAGAAATGGGATTGGACCACTGCTTGCTTTACTCCTGCTTCATATGCAAAATGCAAAACAAAAACAATTGAGAAAAAATAGAAAATCAAACAACCTGAAATGAGGAAGTTTTTATCCAGAGGAAAAGCCATCGTGAGACTGGGGCAGTAGAGGGGTCTTTTCAAAGGAAAAAGAGCCAACTATGCTGAGTTAAATATTTCTTCCAATATTTGAGGAATCTCATTTTAGCAGGAAAGGATTAATAATAACAAAAGTAAGAAGAGAAGACAAAGAAAAATGTTTTTATGGTCAGCTCCAATTTTCTCTAATTCTCAACTGTGCTTTCAGTCATTGTTCCCCCTTCTATCTCAATCCTTTTATTAGACATAAAAATATTATTTTAAAGTTCCCAAAAAAATAATAATAATTAGCATTAAGAAGCCTAGGTGAATGCAGCTATGCCCTTAGATATGGGCTGAGAAGAAAATATTCCTATGGAAAAAAAAAAAAAAAGTGCCTTTCTGTCAAGATTTATCAAATAAAATATCCAGTCTCCTGGCAATAGAAGTAGGACCACTATACTTTAAATTTTTCTGAGAAACAAACATTCTGAGCACAGCAGCCTATTATCTGCTTGACACTAGTTTCATTATCTATTAAATTATGTGACCTTGGCTATAAAAAACCTGTTATCTGGACTGCATAAAAATCCCCTTCCCCTAGACAGGTTTTGTGTGTTGCAGTTTGTTCATTCTTTGCACTTTCTATTTCAGCATCTCTTTTAAAACTCCTTTGAGATGACACTCTCTTGTACACTAAGTGCATTCATTAAAATTCACATTTATTTCAGAAATACTTAAAATACACACACAAGTATTCAATACATATACATATATATATTTCATTCAGGTTACACCAGATTCTGTCTGAGCTTTAGTATGAATAGTCTCTGCTGGTAACCTTTCAGTTACAAAGAATTCAGCATTCAGACCTATCAATCTTGTAACACAGAGCTGCCAAATCTTTTAACTCAGGAGTATTTTGTTTGAAGGGCAAACCAAATTGACTCATGTTTCCAATAACTATAATGTCCGGCTTCTTATCAGTATTAATAAGAAAATGCAAATTGCATTCCTGTCAAAGAACTGCAAAAAAAGTTGAAATGAGCAGTACAGGCAGTAAATTGCTTGCAATATGCTATTATGTTCAGATTCATATTTTCAGCTATACAGTAGTTTACTTGAGGTGAGTATAAAGAGCAATCAATGTAAAAGGGACAAAAGTGTTCCAAGTGTGACTTTTAAATATGAACAAACAGAAGAACACGATTGTACAAGAAACAATAACACATGTCAATATGTAGATCATAAGCAACTTAAAATTAATCTATTTATTGAAATTTGCATTTAAAATATAAACAGAGCTACTATTAAATATGTATACATATAAATATTCTGAATTACCCGTGGAAAATGATCAACATTTAGTGAATCAATTTTCTTTACGCTTTGTAAAAACATCTGCTTTATTGCTTTTTGGAAACAAAATTAATGTGAAGCCTTAGAAAAGCTATTAAATGTGAGAACTTGTGGCTCACAAAATGTTGCCCCCTCTGATTAAATTATATCATTTCTGTTTCTTGTTTGATTACCTAATGTTATTCTGAAAGAGATGGCTGTACTAATTTTTGGCTTGTTCACAATAAATATTTGGTTGACTAATTCAGCCTTTTATGTGTTTGAAATGAGGAGAAATCACAGGGCATCAATATTGTGTATAAGGGTCAAATGTGGTCCAAGTTTAACTCTTGTAACTCACTAATGCGTGACAGAAACCTGGGGATGTGCAATCACAGGACAGGTTAGAGGTTAGCATTAAAAAGTTTATTCTGTCAGCAAATAGAAGGCATTAAACAAAATGTTCAATTTATAGTTGTTTATCTTCTTTTCAGGGTAACCAGCTATTTCATTTGCATTAAGCTTGACTATGCTGGCTTTCAAATGAAGGAGAGAACGAAACATTGCTGAAATATCTTTCGGGTATCAACATTACTTCCTTTGACAAATATAACCCAATCCAGGGAATCAATGTTAGACCATGCTTCCTGTTACCTATACATGGTAATATCTGTGTATATTAGTGTTCATAAATATGAAAATTATTAGAATTTTCTCATTTGAATTTGAATATTTAATGTGACTTACGAGGGGGCTACAGTCCTCAAGAAGACACTGCTCAAGAGGAGATGCAGCCTTTCCTACAGGCATATCATGCTGCATGCGGCAGTTATTAGATGATAAAATTGCATCCCAGATTCAAGCCAGAAGCCATTAGAACAACTCGCTCCATGCTGGTTTCACTCAGGGGCACATGTGCATTTGCAATTCAATCGATTACCAAATAGATTGAAGGTGTATCCTTGCAGGATACCTTGCACCTTGCACGAGTCTCCAGGTAGCTAAAGCAGAGAAGATGGAAACCTACATTTCACTTTTTACTAGTGAGATGGAAGTGTGAAAAAACATGCAGGCCACAGAAGCCAATGAACAATGGGAGGACTCTTTAAATCATGATAGATAAATTCATTATTTAAATTCCGTTTAAGCTACAATATAAACTATTGAAAATTCCTACTTATCACGTCTTCTCTGAATGCTAGCAATGACTTGGCATCAGAAGAAAAAAAAAATTATATATATATATATATATATAATTAAGTGGTAACACCAACCCTCCAAATGAGACATGCTGCCATACTTGGTCACAGTAGAAGAACAGAAGGAATTTTTGTCCAGACTACAAATGTTATCATGGTCTTCATATGGTCTTCATATAGGTCTTCACATTTTTCTAAAAATGTCTGGTCATCTTCTTTGAACTCTTTTCCATTCTGCTGTCTTTTTACTGTTTGTTCAGGATGTTCCCATACCACAGATCTGTGCAGTGTTGCAATGCCGTATGACTTTGTTGCTTCATTTTCTGTTCCTTCCCTTACACTTCCTGGCATTTTGTTTGCTTCTCTGACTTTGAGTGAGTACTTTCCATAACACTTCAGCACCTATAATTTCTTTAGGTCCTTTATTGCTCCGTTACTCAGAACTGTGAAATCCTTTCATTGCACCTTGCAGAAGGCATTTCTATTGCTCTGGTCTGCCTGAGCTTTCACATATAAATTGACAGAGCTCATACTGTTTTCTATTTCCTTTATTTGGATTTGACTTCAATTTTTTTCTTTTAAGGATGTCTTATTCTTTCTAATTGTCTCTTGTGCACCGTTCTTTAACTATGTTGCATGATTTTTTTTTTCTTTGACCTCTCTAAAGATATTTTTGCTGAGTATATTCTTTAGGTCAAAAAGAGGGTGCCTCAGCCTACTACAAATATTTCAACCCTTTGACTTCCCATTTTAGAACTGTTTAAAGGGTTTTCTTAACTTTCTGTAGCTCCACTTACAGAAGGTATTACTTTGAAAACTACTATATAAAATTTAGGCTTATTTAATAATTCAATAAAGTTGCTAGTACATCAGTACAGCTAGGCGTCCTATCACTCAGCATTTTTTAGGACAAAGTCCTAAAAAACAGTTGCTTCTTCCCAACTAGAAAATATATAAAATTATTGTGTTATATCTACAAAACTAATCTGACCCTGATGCCCAAAATGAGATTAATCTATGAGGATCAACATAATTCTCCCACTCTGCTATTTCCAACCACCCTGGTGATCTACTCCAGGTTGTGAACCTGATGGCAGAAAGTTGGAGTGTCTGAAAGAGTGGTCAAGGAGATGGCCTCTCTCACCTTCCCCTACTCAGCAGCATGCATGCTGCTGGGGGACCCCAGTGCCGTGCTGAGCTGTTTGTCCCCTCCATGCCTCCAGTTCATCTGCAGTGGTCACCTGGTCTCTGAAGAGCATGGGTGGACTGGAAAATGTGCTGGCAATCAGTTCAGAAAATATGCATTAATTTTTCCATTTTTTTTTGTTGTTGTTTGGTTGGTTGGTTGGTCTGTAGAGATGTGCTCATTGCCATTTATTATTATTTTTTTTTTCCTTCCAGCTGATCTATTTAGTGTGTTTTGTTGTTGTTTCTTTGTTTGGTAGGTTGTTTTGTTTTGTTTTTGTATTTCTCTCAGGAGATAAGGTTGGAGGGCTCATCCCTCCATCTGACATATTTAACCTCATGAGGCCGAAAGGTCCTTTACTTTACATGAATAAATTATAAGTGCGACTAACAAATCTACATTTCCTTTTGTTGAACGAAATGCTATGTGTTGTCATAAATATGCTTATGACACTAGAATCTGCTATCATGTTTGAATTATGATCTAGACTATATTCTTCCCCCTTTTCCTTTTTTTTTTTTTTCTTGGAATATATCAATGAGGAATAAACTTCAAGAAATTCATCATTGATACAATTAAGAAGCAAGCAACTTAATTATTGTCCTTTTGTCTCTGAGTACAGGAAAGCAATACTGACTTCTGGAAATGTGTGAGCCCCAACACTTATCCTATACATCTACTGTCTAATTTGCCTAAGAGGGAAAATCCACTCTGACTGAACCCACTTCAATCTGAGAAAATGAATCCAAATGGAAAGCTAGGGAAACTCTCTGAAATGAGACAAAAATTTGTATAATTGAATAGCTGTAGTTGAATTAATTCATTTATCTTTTACTCAGTTTTTATTCCTTAAAAATACAAGAATATAGTTGAAATCTTGATGCTTTGGAATTAAGTGAATTTATGTTTGATGACGATTTTATTTTATGTCTTTGTCAAAATGGCTTAATGTTAACTGAAATGATTGAAAGAGTATCAGATAGCTTAAAAAGTTTAGCTAGACCAACTTTTTAATTCCCTACGTCCTATGCCTTAAAGCTGATTTTAATGAAGAAGATAGAACATTTTGATATATATAGTCACATTTTCTCATCTCTTGTATATTCATGACTTTAAAATGTTCAGATATTTCATTTCTCAGTAATCAAAAAAGCACATGAAAATATCAATAGAATTATTCAAATCTCCTGTAAAATTTCAAAGTATTTCCATAGTAAATGCCAAAATTAATGGCAACACTTCACAAGATGAGGTTAATCACAGTTCATTGTTTTGCTGTTCTCTGCAATGATAATACTCATGGTATACATGTAGATGTAATAGGCAATTTTTGTAGATCCGCTACTCAAGTATTAGAGCAAGATGTTTGCAATTCTTGCTGCTGACTACTGTTTGCAGAAGAACCAGCTACTTAATTTATCAAATGCTAGAAACCATAGCTACAATGGATGTCTGCACCCACTGAAATAATTTGGAAGGCTAATTACTGAGAAGCCAGACAGTGTGGAGCGCTAAGCATGATTAAGGAAGGGAAAAAATTATCAATTCCATTTGAAAATTTAGCTCATTTCCTTGGAGGCCTGAAGATAATGTCTGAGAACTATGTGGACTGTTGTGGAGTCTTGCATTTGTGAACTTGTCAATAGACTGAGCACTATGGATGCTTAAATACAGCTGCATGTCTGGGATTATAAGGGAATTTATCTTACTCTTTAAAGGTACAATTCACTCTATTAAGGCCCACACAAAACATTTGCATTAATTTGCATCACTTACAATATGAATAATAATTCTCCTATCCTTCTCCCAACATTGCAAAGTCCTCCTTAGCAAACCTAAAAGAATTCATCACTCCCTGAATTCATCAAATGCACAAAAAACTTTACCTCACTACGATTAACTCTGTCCACAATACATTAAAGAGCTTAGTCCATCAGGACTATTTGCTGTGCTTGCTTACACATCAGAAAGTCTACTCCTCTGCAGCCTTGTGAGTAAACTGAATTTTAATTTCAGATTTGATGTCTGGTCCCCTAGTTCTTGTTTTATATAAATCATAGATTAAACTGCCCAAAATATTTTCTGCATCCTGTTAATTCCATTGACAGGATCTCATGCTATACTCCATAGTCACTGCTTCTCTACTCAGAAAGAAATGGTAAAAAGATATATTTTTTCCTTTTTTTTTTTTTTTTACAGGAAGCTAATGCACAACCTCCAGCTTAATGTGAAACATTCTAGTAGGACATATTTTCACAGGTCACAAAAATTTAGGACACACTCATAAGTCAGGTCAGGTGAGATTACCGCTCCTGTGTCACTGCCCATCAAAACTGCAGAGTGATTCTGTTGGCCAGCCTTAACATCTGTCAAGAAAATAGCAGATGGATTACAGCTGAGCATTGCTTTGACCGTTTGTGATCTTTGTAAAAGAGACCCAATGTGTTACAAGGAAAGAGCACCGAGGCTTGTCAAGAAAACCTGAATAATTCCTATATTGCTCCCCACGGCTTTCATTCTGCTTATGTGCTATGCAGTTCAAGAGGCCCACATCTCACCTTCTTTAATGTCCTTCCTAGTTCTGCCAAAATACCCCTGAAATCTGTAGTGGCTGTCCTGGTGACCAAGGGGACGTGACTGATTACCTGCGGAAAGCACAATTTTTGTTGGGCATTGGCCAGAAATACCAATTTGCCTACATGTTGTATGGTGCAGAAGAGAGAAGGTGCTGTCGCCAGAAGGGACCTGCAAAAACCAGATGAAATTAGGCTCCTTGGTACTGCTGAAATTTTTATGCAGTTGTCTTCCAGAAAAAGTCTCAGATGTCCTCAAATATTAATACATGTAATGAAATGCTCAGATTAGCAATTGCATAAATCCATTCCTCAGGCGGAAGTTTCAGCCGGCGGGATGGCAGCCGATAAAAAAAGATTGCTCCAGCTACAGTCACCTTTACTTAAGCTGATGCCAGGTGCTATCATCCAATTTAGAAGTCAACACAGTATGTGAAATATGCTTCTCTGGGGGGCAAAATCTGACTCATATTATTCTCAGCATACCGGCGTGGTGGGTGTGAAATGAGACACTGCGGGATGGGAGAATGAGGGCAGATTGTGGTTGGGAGGATAAAAGGGCTTCATGAAACCTTTTAATACATTTTAACTAAGAGACTTGGGGCCGTATCTTGTTCTCAATTTTGTGTTGACCTTTATGGGGTTTTAAAAGAGAGCAGAATTTCCCTGTTCTTAATTTATGCCACTTACTAAAGATCCCTGGAGTCAAATCTGTGCTAATTTACACAGTATGCAAATCCTCTAAAGTCAACGGGTTGCAATGTAAATCAGACCATAAATCAGATCAGAATCTGGCCCCTGAAGAAGATCTGATGAAAAAAACTTGCCCTAAATGATTCTAAAGGAGCAGCTAAACCTATTGATTTTTATTTAAATGAATCACATTTGGATTAGGTCTCAAAATGTTATTAAAAATTGAAACAGAATGATCTTTATTCTAGAAGATGAAAGTATTTAGCATATCTACCCACTTGGGACTTGAAGGGAAAACCTGTACCGATAGCAAGAACCAATTCCTAACCAATGTCGGAAAATTAAAATATTCCATAAATGACAAAATCAAAATTTGGTATTAAATATTTAAATAACATTGAAATATCTAAGTGAAATGGAGATAAGCAGTAACTTTATTTCCTTTTATGTTTGTTTTTGTTTTTTAATGCTAGAATCTTTATGATTTACTAAAGCATTTGTTCCAAGGCCCTGGATATCCTTGATATCTCCACACATTCATAACGTATCATTTTGGATCAAATTCATGGCTGGTTTGCACAGGTGCAGTCACATTAATTTCATACCTCTGAATTTAGCTCCTTGCTGTGTATCTGGAGACCATTCATCAATATTCTCTAGAAAGTGGCTAGCTCCCTTCTCAACAAATAACCATATCAGTCTCTGATATTTTCAGCCAGAACAAATTCCTCTTGGTGGCTTTCATTTATATATGTATATTCTTCTAAATATAGGATATATTCCGCCAGATGGAAAACAGGGTGTATATGAGCTTCTATGACAAACTTTAAATAAATTGGGTTTGTGAGGAGTCCTTCTCAGCTGGTTATTACATCAATAAATCAAGAAGTATCAAATGCAGAAACATTCATCAGATTTTGATAATGTCTTACAGTTATTCAGAACAGCTGACATAAAATAGCTATAATTACACATTTGGTATTGTATCATGTGTTTCATATTTCATAACATTTATTCTCAGTGAATGTCTCAACAGTCTCCTATTAGTGGAAGGCCATTATCCTTTGACAATAGCCTATTTTTCTATCCTACTGACATTAACTCTTAATTATCTTTTTTTTTTCCTTTTTTTTTTTTCTTTTTAACAATAATAAATTAAAGTCAATGAGGATTATGGAAATCTCTCTAACTAATACCCTGTGACTGTTACCTTAAATGCTTAGGGCTACGAAATGAAATTTAGTGTGTATGAGCTCAAAGAAGCTATTTACTACTTTAACATTTTACAAGTCATACATTAACATTTAGCAAGCCATAAAAAATTTACATCTTTAAGCGATTTGTACTTAATAGGTTAGCAATATGCATTTCATTCAGGACACTGGGAACAGAACCTATAAAACAAAGGCATTCTGCATTGTCTGCAAGTCATTTATACTGCTGGTGAATGTACCATCAAACTCACAGAAAGAGCCTGGTGTGCTTTCCCTGTTTTGTTAGGAGCTATTTTTCAAGAGAATAACAGTACAGTTGCAGTAGCAGACAGATACAAACCAACTTAAAGTTCTTCAGCTGCTAGCAAAATCACAAAAATTTAAGGAAAAAGACATTTTTCAGTCAAAAGACATATTAATCACTGCAACCACTATAATGAAGTGATGAACATAGTTTATCACGATTAGATTAGAATAAATATCGCTATATAATGTCTGTGAATATCTGCCCAATTTCTTTTCAGTAGTTCATTGCAGTTGGTTTTGGTCACTTTCTATATGCACTGAAAAGACCTGCTATTAAGGACATACACCTCGTCTCAGGATTGTGGTAGCCAACCTCCGGAATGCTCTGTGAGTGAGTTATATCCATAGTTAACAGAGACGGTGCCACTAGGTGGTACCCAAGAATATAAAGCATAGGCAATCACTTCTGTAGGATCGAGTCCTGGTTTTCCACGGGAAAAAAGCTTTCTTTGTCATTCTGAAAAGGGCAGTGATAGTCTCATCACCTTCCAGGTGGACATTGGTGGCACAGAGAAAGGAGAGGGGAGGCCAGATGCCTCCCAAGTATCATCCTGTTCTCCCAATTCCCATGCAGCAGCACTAAGCACCGGGGCAGCCTTCTTTTCAGACATGGATTATTAGAACCTTGCGAAGAGGTGTTCAACATGAGAGTGCAAGCTAAAAATTCTCCAGATTGAAACAGAATGGGAATTAATTCATGCAAATTCTCGACTTCTTTCAAATGCACACCTAACAGGAAAAAAGAAAAACAACAACAAGGATTTCCAGATTCATAATTCCTTTTAAATTATTTACTCTGTTCTATTCATGATTATATAAGCTAATTTGGACATGCAGCTATTTTTCTATTTGCGTATCTGTGCCATTGAAAGCTGAAAAATGAATATGAGAACAGCTCAGAATAGGATGCTTAGACAGCAAAATACTGCAGCAATAACTAGTAAAATGTTTCTTTCAAAATAACCATGTAAGATGGTGCAATTTGTTTAAAAAAAAATAGATTACAGATATGTTCTTACTTTCAAAAGTTATTCTCTTTTACAAGTGTATTATTTATTTCTTAAAAAAAAAAAAAAAACGTACCATGCATTACTGCAGTCTTGAATTGGTCTCTGAAGGATAATTTGGCTTTTCCTCTGGGAGATCACCTGGGAAGCGGGCTGCTGCTGTAAGAGCTCTGCAGCCTTTACACTGTGGAGCTGCTGGCGCATTGCTCTGCTGCAGAAGGCTATGGGTAGCACACGGGGCATGGACTTCAGCAGGGAAAGGTGGAAAGTTACTGTGAAAATGGGAATATGTGTTCCAATCCTGATGCTGTCTTAGGAAAGGCAGTGGAAAAACAAACAAACAAACAAACAACAAAAACAGTGCCCCAAAGAAATATTAATATCTTTCTGCTACAGACTTTAAGTTTTGTTGTTTGCTTAGTAATATTATTATTTTCTTTTTAAAGTAATTTTATCAGTTAATCTTTAAAACAGAAATATCAATTGGACCATTCCACACCTCCTCCAAAATAAGCCACTTTTTAAAGGCAATTTGATGAAATATGTTCTTCTCCCTTATAACTTGTGTGTGATGTGAGGTGTTCTTTCCTGTCTAGCCCATCTTTGGAGGGCAAAAGAAAATGATACTACAGACACTGTCAGATTTTGTTTGTACCTCTGTCTCCTTCTAGATTAAAAAGTATACTGTTCCAGAAACATACAATTACAGAAGTATTTCTAAGGTCTTGAATGTTTCTAAGCTACTCCTTCAATTAGAAGGGTAATAGTGCTATTTCAATGCTCAGAATAAATGAAGCAAATACTGTTCCAAAATGTTTTAAAATAACATTTTTTCCCCTGCCTGCAAGAGATCAAGTAAACTTTCAGATGTTTTGATTCTGAGCAAGCTTTCAAACTGTTGATTCAATCTATAGCTGAAATTACTTCGGGATCAGAAATTTTTTTGCTCAGCTGATCATTTTGAAGATGTTTTGAGGCACATACAGACCCAGGAAAAATGATGAAAAATCATACTATCATGAACTGCGCTGGGAGCAGCATGGTGTCATCTACAGTGCCATTGCTTTTCAGGTTTGCTTTTTCCCCAGGGTGTGCCTGCCTCCTGAGCAGATGACAGAGTTCTGACCCATTGCTCTTTCATCCTGCCTAGGAAATGTAGTGCCTATAGCTCCCCAAGTGAAAGATCATGGAGACTTTCAGCAGCTGGCAAAGGCATAAGTATCGCAGCTAATGCTCCAGCTGATTTCAAAGCACAGTAGGTTAAACCTGCGCATACAGGTAATGAAGCAGCTTGAAGACAGGTCAGTGGAAGTTTAGGCAATCAAAAGCCATATTGTTTGCTGGGGATTTTACTTCCGAAGCTCCCATCGTGGAGACCTGAGAGACCTTTCATCAATTCCCACCTGCATATTACGTCTTTGAACTAAATGCTCAGAACATTTACTCTGTTCTCACTTAAAATCCAAGAAGAGAAACAAAAGAAATAGCAATCTGAAATGCTCATGCTATAATTCATAATTTTGTTGACTTTTCATTATGCTTTTATTAAACTGACTATAATTGGAAATATCAGAATAGCTCCTCTGGCACTGGGTACTATCAGCAATTCTTTTGTCTTTGTGAGACATAATGGGGGAAAAGAGGGCATGGGGATATTACGTCTTGCTTATTTTGGGATATCCTGATCATACAGTCGGCAAAGGTCTTTATCTGGTGGGAAGTTTTCAAGAAGATCGGGGCCAGAGGATCTGCAACTACCTTGCATATCTGTCCCGATTTAATGGCTACGGTTGTAGAGAGGGGAAAGAAACAAAATTATTTTCAATAAATCTTACACATAACTCAATGTACAACCAAGCACATCAACATTAGGAATCAATTAGTAACTCAATGCATAGTTCTGAATAGCTGTAAATTACTGTGTACACTAACAGCTTTTAAGCAAACCTCCAGGGCAGGTTCAGTTTTTTCACAAAAAAACAGAAACAAAACAAACAACAAAAACATCTAACACCATAAAGCTGCATAGGGAAAAATGTTCAAATTAACATAATCTATTTTAATTTACAAGTATACAAGTCTTACTTTGAGCAAAACCGGCAACAACAAAAGCAGCACAATTCTTTCCATATCTGTCTGGATCATTTAGAATATTTCTCATTAATATCATAGCTCATAGAATAATTTTCTCTATTTCTTTCTCTCTCTCTTTCATCTGTAATATCTGTCACTCCAGTATGCTGTGCTTAGAGACTTCTGCAGATTTTTCCTGCTCGAGTCTTTCTTCCCTTTGCTCTAAACTATAGCACATTTAAGTGATGTAACTCATTAACTTCCCCATCCCCATAAAAGTGCCTTGTTCTCGCTGAAGTCCCTATGAAAATATACTATGTAAAAATGGAGATAAACTGTTTTGTTTATTGCCTTTCAGCAACTCCCAAGTACATATGTTTAGGAAACCAACATATATCTGGCTGACTCCCAGCAATTATCAGGATCAGTTCTGCTAAGGAAGAGAATGTGATTTTTAAGTCTGTTCTTTAAGCTTTATCATTGTTAATGGTACATACTTCACCAAAATTTTCTTCAGAAGCATTATGTCAAATGCTGACTTCATTGCACATATGTCAGACACTGATATCATTATTATTACTCAAGTCTTACTGGAAAGAAGTTGGGGCCAAAGCACTTAATTTACTTAATTAATTGTTAACTGATCAAAATATGTCTTCCACAGAGAAGATGGGAGTACAATGAAGTGAGTAAAATTTCTCAGGAATTTAGATCAGGCATTAAGTAAAGTACTATCTTTTGGAAAAATATACGTCACCTAATACAAAAGTTCTTCTCTTTGTTCAGGAAGTTTGTTAATATTCTTGCTTATGCCATGATGAGCACAAAGGTTCTGCATAGGTACTAAGCTTGTCTTTTTCCTGCGTTTGCAATATGCATAATTCAGACTTAAAATGAAGTCTCTTAGAAAAGCATAGTGATGATAAAAAAAATTCAAGTATCTTGTAGAATGGGAAAGAGAAATCAGAGCACCCCTCACTGTGGTCCTCATGACAAATATTGGGTGGCCAATATCCTTGTCCTGTAAGTAACTAGAGAGAGAGTAATTTTATTTGGGAGAGGAGTCCCATTAAATTCTTCTATTTAGTCTGGTAGTTTTAGTGGTAATAGAGAACTGTGGGTCTGAATGGAGCCTCATATGTGTTTTATGTCTACTTTTTGTCTACTTCTGATTTTTACTTAGTTAAAATTAGGACGTGGAAGAGGATGTTGTTCATTATTACAGTTTGCAATGCTTTAAAATACAACACTGCTGTAGAAAGGAAGAATATCCAAGAAAAGCAAGAAAGTAACCAAATACTCTGCTTTCCTTTTTTTGAAGGCACATCCTACCTTTTTTTAGAGATTAGGAACACAGCGTTGTGCACCTACTTAGAATTCATTTAAAACATGCAACCACTAAGATACATTGCTTTGGTTATTTATAAACTGTCAAAGGATTACATGAGGACAAAATGAGCTTGTGTAGGTAGTTCGCACACCTAAAATACATTGGGAGCCAGGTATACTTCTCAAGGCAGCAACAAAACTTTCTCTGCCCTTTAGTGAGCATCAGCATGCAAAATATGAACATGAGGCATTGAGTGAGCTTAGCCTAGGAATTTCTGTTGGCTCCTCCAGCATCTGCTTCTCCCTGAGCTACCCAGGAAGCCTGCAGCATTGATGTTGGGTGCTCCCCAGCTACCTGCCAACAGCATCTCAGCGCTTCTCACAACTTCTTTCTAATTATTTTACTAGAGATAAAGTTATATGAAAGCTCTGTTTACCAAAATCTTTCATGCCTTCACAGCTAAAGCATAAGAAGTTCACTTGTAATGTACAGCCTCATTTAGGTCATCTAACCTGAACTAGGAGGAAGAAATTGAATTAAGAGCTGAGCTAGCAAGAATTATATATTGCATTTGCAAAAAATAAAGCACTTCAAATCTCAACATATTACATATAGAAATACATTAAAATAGTGTTAAATTGGCAGAAACAAATGCTTAGAAACTTGGAAATACCATTAAAAACATTGCTACCTCATGCCACTTCACACTAACCCTTCTTCTTCATATTAAATATAATACTGCCTTTAACTGCTTTTCATACCTTTTTCCACAAAATCTTTCCTTTGCTCTCTTCACAATACAAGGTTCCCTTCCCCTTTTCTCACCTGTCCTTCTCTCGTTTCCTCCTTCACCCCAACTTTTCTCTCTTTAGTTCTTCCATATCACTGAAACCAATGACATCTCCCCCACGCTCCCATCCCTTTCCATCCCCTCCACCTGCTTGTTCTGCCCCCTGCATCTCACCACCTCCAACATCTCCTGGACATTTACTGACCCCTCACACTGTCATATAACCATCTCAAACGCCACCTCGTAAATCTCATCGCATGTCTGAAGAATTTCTTTCTAACATTCATTGTCACTCCCACAGCACCTGTCATTATCCAGGATAATTAATTCTTGATAAGTATCAGGAAATAATAGGGAGTTGTTGGTCAAGGGCAGGGTTCAAGCCATAGGGGCTCAGAAAGGATGCACTATCAGGTAAAGGGGACAACACTGAGTTAACTCTTCGCCTCTTACAGCTCTTTTTAATTGGCGCTATTAAAAGTTTGCACTACATTTTGTCTTGTATTTGAACTAACAGAAGAGTATCACCTTGACAGGCAATCATTTAGGAAAAAAAAAAAAAAGTATTTAGAGTTAGAGCAGTTACACTGCAGCCTGAGTTCCACACAAAGACATCAGTGCATGTCACTGCAGGATCTGGCTTGACCGAGTTACGAAGAAAAGCGGTGAAATGGACGATTCCCAAAATACTGTCAAAAGAGACATTTTCTCTCTAATGCCTTTCAAGTATACAACCTTAGGACTCACTCCTATCAACAGAAGGTAAAAGATTTTTAAACAGACGTGCAGTTTTAAAATTGACAGTGTCCCTTTAACAACTTCAACAGTTGGGGAGTTTTATGTAGGTGGGTGGCTCTGATGCTAAATAGTTAAACCTGCTTCAATTAAGAACTTGTGACTTCCAAAATTAAATCTTCTCTGTGGAAGAAACTAACAGTGACTAGGAACAAAGAACAGTGGAATACGTCAGCTTTAATTTATCCAGGTTCAAGGAGGGTCATCTATGTGCCTGATTTTTTTTTTTTATTTTTATTTTTTTAATGTGAAGAATTAAGTCAAGTTTTGTCTCTGTCACAATAAAATGTTTCCACCACTGTTATACAGTAAGTTTGTTCTCTCATGAGTAAAAGATGCTGGGAAACATCTACTAAGAGCAGAATACATAAGAAGCTCCATTTTTTTTTATTTATTATGTTGTGATAGTGCATGTAATTTATATCAAATTCATATCACCTCTCATACCTAGTTGTCCTTTCTTATGATTTTTAAGGATGTCTAGGTCTTGTAACTATTCACAGTCCTGCTCTATTCTGCTGGCTGTACAGTATATTTCCATTTTCTACAGTGCAAAAAGCCTTCCTCTTCAGCTTCCCAGGCTGCAACTTCTGTCCACTAATGCTTCTTTCAAGTCAATGCTCATTCTTCAAATCCCCTGTCCTGTTTACCCTGTTTACTCACTACCTTTTGAGTCTATCAGTTTTTCTTTCATCTCATCTTCAAGTCATAGGCTATTTTTTTTTTTTTGTTGCTGTTTTGTTTTCACCATGAGCAGGCCAGAAGTAAAGCATATAATTATTAACAATCTAATAAAAAGTCACACTATTCTAATTACTACTAAAGACACAAGTGCCGCTGCTGTGATTTGTAAATTTTGGTGAGATGCCACTGCCCAGTCTGGGGCTGTGCTGGTGTGAGCATTGAGCTCCTTGGTACGCCAAACAGATTAATTGTGCACATGTGTAACATCTTTACATTCGCCATATGTCATAAGTGCAATGTATCTCAGATGTGTTGCCTTCACAGTACCAAAAACGCAGTATCTGCAAGCAGTGCAGTGAGCTCTGGGGCCTCTGGCACTGGGCACCTACAGTCGTTCTGCACTTGACGTGTGCTTCACTTGTCCTGTGCTCTACAGACATATCTGCACATACCGTGTAAAACCACTGTGGGCTGTTTCTGGGCTTGCAAAAGCTGATAGGTCTGCAAGTGCAAATGTATTCTCATTAATTAGAATAAATGACCTCATGGTTTCATGGTTAAGTTCCCAAACTCCCAGTGAAGGAGCCTTTTGCTCTGTTAAACACAGCAGAATTTGCATCTAAGGGAAACATTTTAGGATTCTGTGTTTTACCAACAATTAAAGAACTGAGCTGCTGCTTTGCTTGCACATTTGCAATGTAAATCTGGAAATTTGGGCCGCTGCAACATAGTTTGGTTCCAAACTTGTAGTCATATTCACAGGGATGGAGAGAGTGACCTTGGTTGTGATAATGGTAGAATTAAGAATGAGAATTAGCTACTTTGTCTCACAGAAATTGTTTGGCTAGTGAAGATAATTTTTCGGGCAGCTTCTGCCAGTGTAGAGCATAAGGCAATATGAGCTGCACCTCTGCGTGTAACCAAACATAGAAGGGAGCGAAGCAAAGGAGCCTGGCCAGCAAAACCAGGCGAGGAAGCCATGAGGCTTGGATTCAACAGTCCACAGTCATCTCCTCTAAAGGAGAGTACAATTAAAACCTGGACCGTGATTTTACATATCACCCTGTAGTTAATCAGCTTTGGAAGGCTGTGGTGATACAAACAGCCTTCTCTGCTGGGCAGCACCACCTGAGAACCACTGCTCCTCCTGGGTCAAAAAGAAACCACTGGCTAAAATTTCAAAAGTAATTTTCTCAATCACCATAATTCAAAATTACCCTAGCCAATTCTACTTCTTCTTCTTCTTTGTCCAAAAATGAGCCCCTATTACTGCTTATCCTTGGTTTGTATGTGGAGAATTGCCACTGGCCGTGGGGGAGAGCCAAGAGAATAAACAGCCACTGAGCACAGTCATGTTCCTAAAACTGAAACATAAACGTCCTCAGAAAAGGATCTGGAAGAACCTCAACACAAGGGAACTTCTCAAAATCATCCTCTCCTTGTAGGACTCTGTGCCGAGGGAGGGTTGGTCTGCCTGCAGACTGCTATGCTCTCCTGTGGTAAGGATTCTCTCTTACAAGTCATCAAGGTCCTTAAAATGAACCATGATTAATATATTTCATAGATTGACTGTTTTATATCTGAATTTTTAGTCTGCTTCACCTCTGTAGGAGCACTGCATCTAGAGCTCTCACATCCATGCCGTTTTTGGTATACCCGTAGTATCCTAGTTATTGCATAATTAAAGATCTTTTAATTAGATCATGCAGAAGAATGTATATATTAGAACCAGTTTACACTTGAGAACATTAAAGCTAACCATGATTTCTGTGTTTCAATCAAGATTATTTGTTGTATAGACATGTGCTCTGTCTTGTTAACACCTATGAACAGTATGTTGCAGATACATGGAAATATCTAGTTAAAAATATGAAGGAAATAAATAATGTAAACTGAAATATTATGTGTTTCACTGTGACTGTGTTTTGAATCTACAACATACCAGCAGTTTTCACGTAGAGAAATGGTAAGATTTTTTAACTTTCCACTCAAATGAAATTTAATTTCTTTATTCCTCAAGCTTCATTCAAATCAGGCTGGACACCAAAACCTCCCCCTTTCATGGAAGTCTCATCATAACAAAAGTCATTGCTACATTTAAAGAAAAAATCAGATATATAGAATCATGAGTTTATTGGCAGCTATGGCAAAAGTTACACTTCTTATTAACATTTTAAATGAAGTCTTTGATTGCAACCCTGTGCTACATTAAATTGTGCTGAGAAGGGCTATGAAATTACAATCTCAAGAAGGGGAATACTGCTGTTGGTTTAAATCTGTCACAATTAGAATAATCAATCTCTGGGTATATACCCCCTTGTGGGGATCTTTGCAGATAGATATGAAAATTGTATCTCCCCTAAAAGAATGAAAAGCTTGCAGCCCCAGACCTGCAGGCTGCTTTAGAGGGACAGGACCCGTATCATACAGTTTCCATAGAGATACTCCACTCAAGCCAGGACAAATCTGCACAGAGCAGTTTGGCAGGATGAGACTCAAAGTTTTAAAAAACAATTCCTTGACAGTTAATAAAAAACTCAATTATAAGTCACATAGCATTAAAAATATGACAGGAAGAGAAAACAAGTCATGAGACACCTATTATCCAAAGATATTTCCAATTACAAATTGCAGCACAACTTGAGCACCTGGGTTATTCGTGTACACTGTCCTGAAAGCTGATTACAACTTCATGATATGAGTGATACAATGACTAATACAGTATCAGTACCAGCATCTCCCACTCCATTCTTTCAGTATCATGTAAGTGGAAAGTGTTTAATTAGAAAGCTTTCAGTATTCATTTTCTAGCTTAATAAGCTTTTCTGGTTGATAAGAACCTTATTATGGGTTGGGAATAGATGCCTAGCCAACCCCAAAATGTCTTTTTCCCCCTTCTTCTCATATAAGAAAAATAAGCAAATGTATTTCCCATCCATTGAAATGTTGTTATTAGATTGTATGTATTTTAATTGAGCTGTGTCAGTTCAATTAGTATAAGGGCAAGAAATCTTAAATTATATTCTAATTTTTTGAGGGTAGTATGGTGGGTGAAACAGGGTAATTCAAGGCTACAGATGCAATTTTGCCAGTGTTTTATGGTAACTCTGGGCAAAAATATGGTAACTCTGGGCACATTTGTAAAAATTCCTTGTTGTGTACAGCAATGCTTAATCAAAGCATTAGCATTTTAACCAAATGAAGCTCTTATTTTACTCTTCAATATATGTACTCAGTTATTTCAGTTTCAACAAAGTCTCTCTATTTGGTAGTTCCTGAGTAAGCTAAAGGTGTTGTAGTAAATTATAGGATGATTTTATGCCAGAATGTCTCTTTTCTCTGTATGTTTGACATGAGAGTGTAAAAGAGTTAAACCACAAAGAAACTGAAGCATCTCATACTAAGCAAATGCAGAGTATTCAAAAGGAGGAGGTATACAAAAGATGTGTAGATGCGGTGCTTAGGGACATGGTCCAGTGGTAGACTTGGCAGTGCTAGGTTAGTGGTTGGACTTGATGACCTTGGAGTTCTTTCCAACCTAAATGATTCTGTGGTTCTATAATACTTTCATTTTTGTTCCCAGGAAACCTGCAGTGCCAGCAATGGGATTTTGTATCTTTATGTTCCAGAAAATTTCCTTTATCTGTCTTAATATTCTTTGCAAAGAGAGAGGATTGACTGAAACTGGACTCTTTGTCTTGCTAAATATTATTTAATATTTTCCTCAGAGTTGCTCTTCAAGACATGGGCTTATTTTCAAAACTGAAAATCCATGGCCTGCTTTGGGTTATCCTTATAGGTATAACCCATAGGACAGGTTTGACCGTAGGGCAGTCAAAAAATATTATCACGCCCATTTAAGAGGAGGATAATAAAAGGTTTTTAAATAACACTTGAATCAGTCCTGTTTGATTTAGTTTTATATGGTTCTTACAAGCTCTGGGATGTGTAGTTTTAGCTGTAGATCTGATTCTTGCCAAGTATCATCACTGCTATGCTGAGCATTTATCGTGTAATGCACTTTAGGGTGGCCACCCAGCAGATACAATCCCACAGTTGATACCTAAGAGTAAATGTTAAGTTTCAAAACATGAGAACAGATTTGAATTTCACCTCCCCTTTATCTAAGGAAAATTGTTATCAAATTTTGTGCTGAAATAGTAAAGAGAAAAAAGATAAAAAGTAAAAGCCTTTCATTTTCTCAAAGCAACATAGGGTCTTAAAAGCTTCAGGAACAGATGGGTAAAGGCACACCTTCAGTGACTCTTACAGTCGGTTGGAAGCAGCGAAGCCAGATAGCAAGTTAGGCAGATTGCTTCCTGACACCAGAAATGGGGAAGAAGTGCCTTTTTGAGCATGAGATTTTTTTATTTTTTTTTTTCAGTTAATGGATGAGTTGTAGTACAGAGATTGTTTCATCAGTCTTAACTGCATAGTTTCAAACTTCATGGTTTTCTCCACAGTTCTGACTTCTGACATTTTCTAATTGGGAAACAAAACCACTCCATCATTAATGCTGTACCTTTGCAACTCCTTTTTTTTTTTTTTTTTTTTTTTTTTGGAGCTGCTAGTGACTAAAGCAAAGAATTATCCTCATTATCTGCTACATCACAAGCCGCAAGTGTCCCTGCCCCACAGCATCCACACTCCTGCCAAGCCAGAGCCCTGCCGAGAGAGGGCCTTGTAAATTGGGGAGCCAAAAGCCAAATGCTTGTGCTTACAGGAGCTGATCTACCAAAATGGGGTGTGGGGAGCTGTGTATGGATAGTCCCCTTCATTTGTTCAATTCAATAAATAAGATCACTCCCCTTTTTAAAAAGAGGTAGGAAAAAATCTCAGCTTTCATCTGTCTGTGTTTTCCAGGGAAGCTTTGTGTGGTTCAGGGGTCACAACCGGAGTGTTTTGGTTATGGTTAAAATGGGGCATGTGCCAAAGGGCAGGGCAGAACAACAAACTTCAAAATTGACTTTATGTTGCAGTGGGGTATGTTCAGCAACAACTCTGTAGGGCAAAAAAATTCTTTACAAAATCCTGTAGCATTCCTTCTAGGGCACTGAATGCAAGCAGGTTTTTGTGTGCAGTTTAACTAACAGGAGTGCTTTGCTTATAAGAATTTAAGCATACAGGTAATGAAGTGTTCAGCATATGATCTACAGCTGTAAAAATAAAATGCATAAGAATATTAGTTTGTTGTTTTTTTTTGTTTGTTTGTTTTTTAGTTTATTTTTTTTCAGGAAATATTTTAGTGTTCTGTTTTCATTATCATTATAAATAAGGTAAGAATATAAAAAATAATCAGCACTTTTACTGTTGTTGTTACCGGATATGGGAAAAATTGATCTCTGAATGTTTAGAGAAATCTTTGTTCCATTATTTTCAATGTAAACTGACAGTAGGTCAAAATCCTGACGCCTTGACTAACAAGCAGATTCATATTTTTGTATCATCTGATGCATTCAACGGGAGATATAATTAACTGTGTTTTAAGGTGTTCTGTTTTTCTGTGATGCACACTATTAAAACTGCGGTGCCGCATAGATCCGAGGGCTGAAGTCCCCTCCTGATTGTGCTGGGTTGGTGGTCAAGTAAATAACCTATGTGAATAGGACAAGATTGACAAATACAATAGTGATATGAGAAGATATGGTGTTGTTATTTTTGTCAGAATGAATAGTTTTTGTCTCCTTAAGACAGTAACCAGTAAATGAAGAGATCTCTTGCAAACTCCACGCTACTGATTTCTGTCTGTTTATTGTAAATCTTGTCTCAGTTGATGTTCCCCTTTAACCTCTTATGAGGTATGGTTAATGATGAAATCTGAGCTTTTCAAAAGGAAAGAGAATGAGAAAGGGAAATGAATAAAATCTCCATTTTAATTTTTGTTGGAGAAAAGCTTGAGAAAGGTATCTCTGAGATCCTAGAGGTTTAACAGAGCAAGTCAATTATGTGAGCTCCCATTTTTTAAGTCACTGTTTTCAGGCTAATCTAATGATTGGGCCTGGCTTACCGTTTTAACAGCTGCATCTTTACTGACACGTATAGAATTATTCATAAGGCTGATGTCAGACTATCCCAAGGTAAGTAACATTGGTGGGATTAGGCCATTATGAGCCAATTTTATGCCTACTGGAAAGACAATTTTGCTATTAATAAAATAGGTAGACAGATAGGGCCTTTTGATTGGATTCAAAATATTCTGGTTTATATTTATCGTTTGCTTTGTGTATATTCTACTTTGTGTAAATCACATCATTTTGTAGTGTCTATTTCTGTGACTGTGAAATATGCCTTTATAAATATAACATAATATGTTGTTTTGAACGCCAAATGGTAGTTTGCATATTGTTCTATAAGTTTTAGATTTATGCAAGTCACATCAATTTTTCTTATGAATTCTTTTGAATTTATTTAACATGTTATTTTGTATAGGAATCCTACATTTTTATTTTTTCCCTCGAATGCTTTTATTTTTCATTCTTGTTTGCATTTGTATTGTTCTCCCCTTTTCTCTGCTCTTTGACTGATATCTGCATATAGACTCTCTTTGAAGGCAAACAGCCCTGGCACACAGCACTGGAAGGTTACAGACGAATAGTAAGAGACATACATAAGACATAGGTAGCATTACAATAGAGGAAAAAAAAGCATGATGCATTATTGTCATCTGTATGACCTCCCTCTGAAGCAGTGCACAGCACCAACTTTGATGTAATTACTCCTGAATGTGCCAAAGCAGTACTCTCTGAAATAGCCCCAGTGTCAAACATGATGAATGGCCAATTCCATAATGTCAGTCCCAGTGGTGATTCCAGCAATGGCACAACCCACTGAACCCCAGGACATCCGCAAGCCTGGATGAGGAGGTAGCAGGGCCCCAAAGGACAACTGGGATCTCCTCGTCTGGTCCTAGCGCAGGATATCCAAGTTCTTTGGTGCCCCTCCTGCTACAGTTCAGAGCAGAGGCACCTTGAGCAGCTGCCTTCTCCAACTCAGACAGGGCATGTAGAGGGGCTTTTACACCTGCTGGCAGGTGAATCCTGCACTTGTCAGTCTCAAGAGAAGTAACTGATGCGATAGATTATATACATTTTCAATCTAAGCACCAAAATATGAACAGCTGTGAACACACTGACAAAAATTCATTTTCAGCTGGTTTACGCCTTGTTATGGTATTTCTTAAAGATGTGTATGGCTGTTTTAAATTAAGTTCATTTAAAATTAAGTTCATCTGTGTCAGTAGGCTTATGTAAAAGTTTTAAATTCTGCATGTCTGAGGGCAGTATTCAATAATTTATCTGGAATTCAGAGACAGTCAGTTTGCTTATCCAGTCACTTTCCACTTTTGCTACCAAACACCTGCTTCTGCAGTCCCAGCACCAGAGTCGCTGCGTCCCAGGAGATCAGTCCCACAAGAATATCATCTCGGTGCTACGGGGGGAAGGCCTGACAGAGCGAATTAGTGCAGTGCAGCACTTTGCCTCTGACATGCATCCTCCTGCAGTGACTATGCTGCTGCTCATCAAAGAGGAATCCTATAGGGTTTAATAAGGTATTCATCTTATGTTGATGACTCATCTTCATCATTTAACACACGGTAGCAGTATATATATATGATGTCTCAAAAGTTCTTTTATGATCTACTCTGAGCTCCTGTTTACATAGATCTCCATCCCCACAATACCCACTTCCCTTTTATTTCAACTTAAAGAGTTGAAAAAAAAAATGCACAGAATATGTGGAATTTATGGTGCTTAGCAGGCTTTTTTCATTTTTTTAAGAATTAATTTCTCAGTACTGTCTTGATATTTACTTTGAAAATGTTCTCTATGGGTTTTGTTTTTAATAAAAATCAATCCCAGTCATAATAATAGTTCATCTTAAAATATTGTCTTTGCAAATTCTGCTAGCTTCAGATTTCACGTGAATTGCCACATAAAATATGCAACCAATAATAAATTATATATTTAATATAGATATGTCTTTTGGAAGGAGTATTCTTTTTTTCTTTCAATAATTAACACTCTTCCAAACCCCCAACTTAATATGTACAGAGATAGATTCTAGCATTGAAGAGCAATTATTACAACAAAAATTTTTTGGGGGGTTTCAAAAGCTAAAGATCTGTTCCTCAAATCTTAATGAGAAGTTATTCCTTCTCTTTTGCTTACATGTCCTGTTTGTAAACCCTAACCTGAAAAATGGTTGTTTCCTCTGCCATTCTCCTTCCACTCTAACCAATGCTTATGAATCATTTTTAAACTTCTAGATTATTATTCAGAAGTTTTATTCAAGAATTCCTTTCAATTATTACTTTTTCCATAGCCACAGGTAAATACCAAATTTGAGGGATGCCAGTCAGAAATGACTTTTAATATAATATTTCAATCTTAAGCAACCACTGTTTCAAAGAACACTGTAATTTATTAGAGTAACAAACCAGGCTATAATGGACTCAAATCAATATAATACAATTAAACCACATAAAATATGCAGAGCACAGTGGCATTTTGGCTCTTCTAACTACTTTATTCTCATGCTCATATGCATTGTTGTCTCAAGGGATGGGCCCATGGGGACAGTCTCCTGGTCCCCTAATTTGAAAGGGATCGTGCAAGCAGTATGCAATACCTAATGTACAGGCATCGATGACCATCTCGCTTCTCTGAGTACTCTTGAAAAATGTGTGGAGTCTGTACAACAGCTCAAGGTGTTAGACAGAGCTGTGCTTGTTTATTATATAAACAGAAGATGTTCTTACATTGTTCGTTAGTATAAATAGATTAGAAATAAAATAAATAAATAAAAATAAATATAAAATAAATAAATAAATAAAATAAAATAAATAAAATAAAATAAAATAAAAAAAATAGAAATAATAATATTAAAAAAAAAGCAAACTCTTTGAAAATGCTATAAAACCAATTTTAAATGCTTAAAAATGAGGCTAATTATGAAAACTAATTCATAACACTTCCTACTATCAAAATCCTGCCTAAAGCAAATGGTTAATACATTATAGTGAAATACAGTATACACCCCCTATCTGATTACAAAAGGCATTTGAAGCATCTAATGCTTCTAATGTTTTTAGGCTTTGGTCTGGAAAGGTGCATGGTGCCCACATTTTCTAATAATATATCAACCTTGAGGATCAGCCCTTTAATGAGTTTTTCCTCACATTTTTTCTTTAATTCCCTTCTGATTAGAAGACTTCTTTTATTATGCATTAGTCCTGGAGTCTGATAACTATGCTGTGGGTTTTTTGAGTTTGAATAGCTTTAATTCTGTTAATTTAACTTTATACTCTTGATATGCTAAAGCCAAGATATGGTATTCTGTTGTAAACCTACTTCAAATATCTCACAAATTATCTTTTGGTAATTTTTTAAAATTTCTGGGCGTAAAAGAGCCTTCCACCAACTTTATTTTGCAACAGATATTTGTAATCGATGGTAACTATTTCACAAGAACATTACTTTCTATCTTATTACATAACGTCTGGACATTTTACAAGGATAAGCTACAAAAAAAAAAAAAAATAAAAAAAATCTGCCTGAGCCTTCTCTGGAAATCAAGATTGGCGTATAAGTTGTTCATGGTGTCTTCTAGTGGTGATTCAAAGGTCAGAACGCTGTGTTATGTTTAATGACAGCCTTACAATAGAAAGATGGTTGCTATTAAATATGAAAGACCAGAAAGTACGTGCTACCTAAATAACTTTTGCAGATTTGAAAAGAAAGAGCTTCTTTCACTCGATGAGTATCTCAATCTAAGTATCATGTTTTCATGAGTTTCTAAAGGAAAAAATAAACGTCTCTTGAACTGAGCCTTATCTTCAGCTGGCGTGAAGACCCACTCATCGGTGTGACACGGCTGAGTCACCATACCTGAACTTACAGTTGCTAATATAATTTTTCAATGTACCTAATATCACAATGGAGCCTGGAACTTGGGCACGAAAGCATTGTATTTTTTAAAGGACTGAAATATATTTTTTTAAAAATTGTAGCCTTCTTCTTTAAAACATGTTACTCTCAGAACTGTTAAGAATGCATGCAGCTTGCCTGGATTTTGTTTTTGTACTTGGTTTGCTTGCAACACTTTTCTTTTTTGCTTTATTTAAAACAGAACTTTATTGTTTTATATTTTTCATTAATTTGAGACAGTACAAATGGTTCAGAGATATCTGACAAGTTCAGGCACATGAAAAATAAAGGGATATGTTATTGATGAAAAATCTTTAAAACCGAATTAAGAGTTGCAAAATCTGTGAACTAAAATGAATGCAGAAAGTATTCTTTTCCTAGCTGCATCATGTTAGTGCCTTGCTAAGACAGCCCCGACACAGAGGTAAAGACAGTTAAAATAGGATTTAACCTGAACCCCTGCACATGGTGGTGGCTTGATGCTCGGCAGTTTGGATTCCTTACTCCAGCACACCTGACATTTATTTTTGCTGCAGTACTTGGTTTGCTGGAAAGCGACTTTGAAAAGGTCTACAGTCCATGGCCAGAGGAAAAGCCCTATATACCATGGGGTTGACCTGAACTAGCCGTGACTAAGGTGACAGCTGACCTGTGGCCTCTGGAGGTGATTAACCCTCCATGAGCTTTATTTTTCCAGTGCCAAACTACCTTTCAAACTGGGATAGCGAAAGACGATTTGGCCCAGAATCTGTCCTGCTCAAAAATGCTTTTGCAATCTCAAATTGCTTCAGAACTTCTTTTGCAGAGCTGACGGCTTCTGTGGTGTTTATATATAATTTGTTTATTCATTGGATTTCTTGTCACGCATGTATGCAAAGCCCCTTTTACTACAGGCTCAAATATTTGTTTACTTCCAGTGATTGCCTTTGTGGAAGCTCTCATTATTCTGAGACCTCTGGCTAAAGTGTCTTTGTCTTGGATGGAGCTCGCTAAGCCCTCGCTGATACCCACCTTTTGTTGGTTTACTGAATCACGGAATTTGTGCTTTGCTCCAACAGTGTAAGATAAATTTCAATCCCTTGAGTTATTTTTTTAGTCTGTTTTATTTGTGTTTTGTTTTGCTTTGTTTTGGTCTTTTTCCAGTTTTCTGGGGAAAGAAGGAAAACAAATAGGAGAGAGAAGGAATTTGGAAGTTTTCAAGCAATTTGAAAGACAACCCTTTTCCAAGAGCTTCTCTGGTTAGAAGCCTTATTTTTGTAGCACTTAGCAGAAGGATGCCTCATTTCTAAGCTCATATTTTTAATTGTTTATTTACATCTGTTTATCGTTATATTATATGGTGTCTACATGCTGCCAAGAACCTTTGCATCTTGCTAGCACTTTTCTGCCTTAATCCATACTATGTCTGGCACTTTTAGTGTGGGGAAAATCCCAAATGCTGATCAGCTGATTGTCTGTGATCCTGTTAACATTTTTGGAATTATTTGATTTTACATTGTATCTCGTATTCTAAGAAAACAAACAAACAAAAAAATCATATGAACATACTTTACTTTAACATCTCAGAAATTATAATTACACCCTGCTTATGCTAGAACATTAACATATGTTATCTAACATGAAGATAAATGTTTTCCCTATCTTGGATCCGATCGTCAGATTTCTTCTGAAGTAGCAAAGTGTTTTCACACTCAACAGTCTTGCTGCCGTGAGGCCACCAGAAGTGGTCATTGCTTCTCGCTGTGTGCGGGCGCTTGTGCTGCCTTGCAGATCAGCTTCTGAGAAGAACTTGCTCAATAGCTCTGCTGTATGTGATTCCTATGGAAATGAGATCAACATTCAATAGCGAGTGACAAAACAATATCAGTGAGGCAGAGAAAGCTTCTGTTGATAGTGCTCATCTCCACGTATCCTGGGTACTCGGTGAAAATGAATTTGGATGCAGAGATAAACATAGCAGCTAAGGGAATTATGCCTAGGTTATAGCTGTGGAAGTTGAGACAAAGTAAAAATTAAGGAATCTGCACAAGGACACAACAATAAATCTGCGAAATGATAGGCAAGGAAATGTGGCCTTGCCCTTTTGCTTTACCCACATTAACTTTTCTCCTTCCAGCACTTAAGTTTTACTTGTGCCATAACAGATGCTGCCTGAGACAGCCCTCTATTTTGCTAAGAAAGATCGATCCTCAGAAACAAAGTGCTAGTGAATTGTTTTGGCTTTCCTTTAAGCACTATTTTAAGCTCAGTTTGCTTTAGGGTCATGTGGTGGTTATTTTTTTCTCAGTTCTCTTGCTTAAAAGAAAATAAAAATAAAAAAGTAAAATCTGATTAATAATATTATTTTTTATGAAGTAGTTATTTCTGATTGTCTTCTTCTAGTTTGCAGTATTACAGGGTATTTCTTGTTTGAGTATGGAACTTCAAATCTCACTTCTCTTCCCATAGAGAAAACTAAATGCTCTTGTAACAGCAGTATTGAGGTTAGGTTCATGGGTTTCCTATTGTGCTCAAGACAGGTAGCACTCATGCTTCATTAAACAGTCTCTCCCAGCTTTAAGGTATATCGTTCGGACAGTGCAGAAATCTGCCTGATCTGTCCTACTGCACATTATTAGATTTGCAGATACAACATGCTCAGAAAAAGATATCATTTCTTCCTTCTCTTTTGCCTGTATTGAAACGGCTTGCTGAAATACGGGATCGGCTGGACTCAGGCCAAAAGCACTTTGTGGCCATATATTTCTAATGGTTTTGTTATGAAGAATAGCATTTGGCTAATGGACCTGTACAGCTGCTGGAAGCATATTGATATACATTCATAGCACAAGTCATATACAAGGGGATAAAACCACGAAAAATCTAGCAGGGATTATTTTGTCATGTTTAGGCGTTTTCTTGCCATTTGCCTGTTTATTATATTTGCTGGTTTATATTGAGTTCAATAACATAGCAGATATGTTCTATCTTTTCTGAGATCATTTCTGGCCACTTTTTTTGGTACAAGATACACTTCTAATAGCTCTGTCATCCAATTCAGGCTTTCGTTAAAATGTATTAAACCTTTCCACTCAATTCACTTCTTCTGCCAAGGATGCTTCTGTGAAGTACATTTTTCACACTTTTTCCACTATGGCTCTTCTCAAAGATTGGGTCATTTGTGTCAACTTGTAAACAGTCTTTTGGCTTATGATTCTTTTCTGTTATTTTTATGGATTAAAGTGGTCTTAGTGGTACGGTGCTGTAATGTTTAAAGATAATTAGAATGTCCCAGTTTCAGCAGCATAGAAATTATTATGTTAAGCCAAAGCAATGCTCAAAGTACGGTTTTGACAATAACCCATACCAGATGTTTCAGAGAAAGGTGCAAAAACTCTATACAGCACAACAATGTAATGGCTAAATGGGAAGCTTCTCGTTATACCCATCAGCTAGGAGCTTGAATGCCCTCAAGTATAATACAAGAAATGTTAGAATTCTTATTTGATCAGCAGTTGTTCTTATACGTTTTTAAAAACAGGTAAGAATCACTACCTTGTCTGTGTATCGCAGTATTCCATCTTTTCCTGAGAGGTGCTCACACCATGTTTAGAAACAACTCTAAAATATTGAGTAGTCACAAATCTCCTTTGATTATTGAAGAGATTTTTCCTTCTATGCTATTGGGAACAAATACCTACTTTTGGCTTGTACACAGAGAGAATAAAGGGCATACTACTAACATGATTTTGGGAAGATGTCCTACAATGTAGGTTTAGTGTGGATACAAATGAAACTAATGCTGTAGTCTCATACCTCAGTGTCTATCAAGAGTCTATTTTTAAAAATCACCTTGTTTATGTCCATGAAAGTGTTGTTCATCATAATTAATACATAAGAATTGCCATGTAACTCGTTGTACATGCCAATAAAAATGTTACCTGAATGAACAAATTAAAAGTCTCACTGCTTTGCCTGCTTTATTAGGACAATGTATTCTGCCTAGGTGTACAGTTAAAGCCCAATCGTCTGATCCAAATGTCTCCAATCATGTGGGATGTTTTTTATTTGCATTGATATGCTTGGGTTTGTTTTGGTTTGTTTGTTCAAGTGCATTTGCTCCATTTTCCTGATAGATTGCTTTCAGTTCTTTCTGGATTTTTATAAGTGGTACTTGACAAGAAAAAGGAAATATTTGGAAAATATTTCAGCAAGTTATTTTCTGTGGACATGGCTAGAATATTAGGTGAAGTGTTAGACACATTGACAGATGCTGATGTTGAGTAGATATGTTCCATAAAGTGATATGAAAGGGGGGAAAAAAAAAAAAAAAAGGATGACTGACAAAAACAATGTAATAAATGGCTTAGGCAATCAGTACATTGTAGAAAAAAATGCTTCTAGACAGTTGTAGACAGTATTTGCAATTACTACTCAAATCATTTAATTCCAGCCATATTGGAAACAGTATAATCCCATGAACAATGTGAAGAAATATGGCCAAATTGTAATAGAGTAAAATTATTCAGAGACTAGTGAGAAAATCCAGGCTACCAAGAAGAAATCCAACAAGCGAATGATAATATATTCTACTTATCTGAATGCTTAGCTGTCTGAAGTAGATGCATAAGAGTAGAGTCTATTCAGCAGTGTGGCTATAGAGCAAGGTAAGGTGTGGGCTTTGTTGAATACATCACAGTTACCAGTGTGAGAGAGCTATCGCCCTTCACTGAGCCTACTGAAAATAAGCACCTGTTTCAGGGACTCCTGGAGAGCAAGAAAAACTTAGAAACAGCAAACTTTCTCCAGCAGCCTCCTCCCAAGTGCAACTTGAAACACAGCTGTAATATATTCTTCTACCAATTCTAGTAAAATCCAGCAGGAGAGAAGCTGTGAACCTGCAAGGAAAGGCAAAATATGCCAACTGAAGTTATCACAAACCAGATAATTTTGTGGGTAGGCTGGTTTTGAATTCACCCACTATTACTGAACAAAGACCAAACACAAATGGCTATTCATTATCAGTTAGGGCAGATAGTCTTTCTGACCTATGCAGAACAAATGTATTTGCTCTTTTTGCCTTCTGACATATTGATCTTCTGGAGCCATGCAGACGCTTGACAGCATCTTTCAAAATGCATTCCTATGGGATCCAGAAGCTCTTGCAGAAGCTATGTACTTGGAGGACTTCTAATTCAAATTACAGTGTCATTCTGACCGTGAAGAGAAGAGAATATAATATACAAATATAAGAACAAATTATGGATGTATGCTGACTTCTGAAAGGCTGTGCTGGAAGCCCAGAAAATACAGAGAAAAACATGAGGGAAGTCCAGTTCCTTCCTACTCTTCAGACAGAGTTTGTACAAACATAGTTGCATATGCATAATGATGCAACCTGAAAAGGTTAGAAATACAAAATGAATTTGCAAGAGTGAAGAAACTAATAATTTCAGGCAAAAAATGTCCCTTGTCACCTGGGAGTTTGGAGGCTTTAGAAAATATGTCTTTCCATTGAGTTATACAGTTTCTGTCCCCAACAGACATTTGTGTGAAGTGCAGACAGAAAACATTAAAAAGAAATCTGTAACAGCCAACAAGCAGCTTAATCAAGAGGATAAGTTAGAAAGAAAAGAGGTTCAGGGAATACCAGAAAGTCAATGTGTTGTACGTGGACTGCACAGCTTCTCTTTAAATAGTTATCACAATGAAATAAACAAATTAAAAAAAATGGTTTAGTTTTAGAAACATGGAGTCCTTTCAGGTTATTATTCAATCTGTAGTATGAGAGAGAGAATCTTCAGAGGGAATTGCAGCATAATGTTTGAATTCAGTTTTGAAATGCCATTCATATGGAGATATTCTTGTCTCCAAAACTCTATGAATCTGTATAAACTCATCTCAAATGTGACATCTACTTGTTCCTGTTGAGATTATGGAAGTATGCTTAAAAAAAAGGAATAAAGATGGATTTTTTTTTCTATATGGCTCTTGCAAGCAAATAAACTATAAATAATAATAAAATCCATCAGCAGTGGTATAAATCTGGGTTTGCTGTAAGACAGCCTGAAAAGTTATCTGTGGACTTGAACAGATAGCTGAATGATTTCTAAATATGAGGGATTGTGGTTATACCACTTCCAGCAGGTTTCTGATTCATAATCATTTCTTTTTGATTCTGTTGCCTTTTCCAAGGAACATAAGAAAATCTATTGGTAGTTTAGTTTTGTAATTGTTAAGTCCCCCGATTAATTAGGCATGCAATATAAATGAGTACAACACAAAAGTCAGTGCGTGGGAGGTTGATGAGATCATAGTTCTACCACAGTTAGTTTCTTTAATTCTAAGTGAGTCTGAAGTTTCTGGAGCTGTCAAATTTTTTTCTTTCCTTCATCAGGTCAAGGAAAAATAAATTGCTGGGATTCATACAGAATAAACTGTGTAAACTGTACTGAAAATTTATGCTTCTGTTATATACCATTTATGGTATTCAAGCTGGTATTAGAGTGGGATGACTATGGGATTTATAGGTTCTTCTACCAGAGAAGAAATAGATTTTGGCTACTGGATATGGAAAGGACTCTTGCTCCAGCTGCTGAGCTCTCTCCAGATTAGAAGGGGGAAAAAATGACTGACACAGATGCTCTGTGCTACCCCATCCAGCCTAATTTCTGCTTCAGAATAAATACTGGTGGTCCAGGTTAGCAAATGGAGTCCATCACCCTACAGAAGACAGAAAGACCCCAAGAAAGGAAACATCCTTGCCACTTTTCAATGTTAAGGTGAAGTTCTGCTCTGTCATTTACTTGTATTGCAGCTAATGTGAACCTATAAGTAATCTCAACAAAATCAATAGACTAATTGCAGAGAAAAGTGTTACCCAATGGGGATAGTGATTGGCAGAATTTTGCCCTTAGAATTCAATTAAAGTTATTTACCGCAATGCTGTTTTCACCATCTTTCTTATGAACCAATTTCAAGAAACAATAGCAATTACATATCTGTCAAAAAGTGTGATTTTCAGAACAGTAAATAACAACCGTTCATGTGCACTCCTTTACACACTTGTAGGAATTAATTCAGCGATGTAAGATGGGAAGAGTGGGATCCAACAAACTGCCCATGCTAAGCCTGGTAGTGATGTGTAATGCTCACCTGTATGCCCCTTAATACCTAGCAAAGTTTTGGTAATTTATGACCTACCTCCTAAAAGCTGCTTTACTTGCCTCAGCTGAATAATGGCTACCTTTGCACCAAAAGCCTCTCCTAGTTAATTAAACTGGTTTCTTCAGAAGAATTTCCTGGCCATTTGGTCACATCCATTCAATACAGCTCACAAGTGGAAAACTCATTTAAGTAACTCATGATTATGGAATCCGGGTGAAATTATTTAAAATGAATATGTGTTTAAAGAAGCGATTAAATACTGAAATTGTTCAATGAAAATTCCATATACCGAATGGTGAGATATAATAGCTATCTGATCTGTTAAAAGGAAAAACCTTTTAAACTAATCGATCTTCAGCACAACAATTTATGTCAGTGCCTTTTAAGATGATCCCTTCTTAAATGGGTAGCTGACAAAGAAATATATCTGATACAACTGCTAAATGAATAGGTTTGGAATGTGCTAAGGCAATACATTTAAGAGGTCTTTCATGTATTTTGAGAAGAGGTTAAAAATCCCAGCAGCTCTTAAAAAGCAGGTTCTTAAGTGGTGTACTTTTTGTGCCATAAGATTATGACTGAATTGGATAGTACCGTTATAACAAAACATAGTTTTTCTCCTCAGGAAAAACCTTTTTTCTCACGACTTTATTTTCAGAGGAACACGGTAAAAATGTTGGGCTTTGTTCTTACCCTGAATAAAAAAATTAAGCACATTTTAAAAAGGGACAGACTGTCTACAGCAGTTTTACAAAGCCTGGAAGCATTTCCTCATTCCCACTCATTCATCCGTCCCGTCGTGGTCATGTCCAAATTATCTAGTCTCTGGCTGGCCTCCAGGACAGACTGATGAAGGTTTTGTTTGCATGATTTTCTTTGGCATTCCATCATCTGTACATGTAAAAAAAAATATTAAAAGTTATTGGAACTTACAGGTTTTTGTCCTTAAGATAAAAAAGAGGTGGTATCCTCATCATTTTAGCAAGAGCATTTCAATCAATAACATATTGCAAAGTTTTGTCTCTAAAAAGTATTACAGCGATGGATCCAGTGTCTCCTGTAATACCTCTCCTGCACTAGTTATCATGAAGAACAGTGTAAGGGGGGGAAACAGCTACAATTTTTCATCATAATGTTTGCAGACAGTGACTGGTAGAAGGTGGGGGGTCTTGTATCACTTGTTCCTGCATATTCAAGTACATAGGCTGCATTATGTACGGTATTGAACCAGGAAACATCTGTCCTGAAGAAATGGAGAAAAAAGCATTTTCAGAATTTGTTTCTTTGTCTCCCTCCAGAAATAAGCACTAAATTGCGACCCCTTGTTGAGGGCAGACTGCAAAATGCTGGTCTCACAGAGGCAGGCGTATTTACCTAGAGGAAAATCCTAGCGCAGATCTATACTTTTCTACTGTAAAAAATGAGCCAAGGCATGGCTATAACTCAAAGTATATCTCTGTACTTAATGAGAAACCACATGCTGCTCACCAGTATGTCTCCATCCAAGTCTGGGCGCATCATCTTTTTAAAATCAAAGAACAGTTGAGATTTAATGTTCACCAGTAAATTTCCACTCTACTCCCTTTAGGAGAATGCTTCCGATTCACAGACATCTTTATATGCCTATAACTCTTTATTTTTAGTGTCACTATATTGCCTATGAGACCTCATCATAGGGGTGGGCAGCTATCTAAATAAGGTGAACATGCAGGACTAAAAAGTGATTTTCTAATCTCAGAGTAAGACAGGCAAGAATGTAGAAATAAATAAAAAAGAATGGGAGAATATGAGAAAGCAATGGGATAATATTGATTAACATGGTATGTAGTACATCTCAGTGTAGACACAGACAATGAAAAACAAAGTCATTTCAAGAAAAGAGAGGTCTGAGGGGCATTCTGGAGGAGTAGTTATTTTTTCTTATGTTTATGGGGAGCTCCTTCAAAGAGGGAGTGAAAGTATGGGAGAAGACATGAAAGTGCCAACTTGAAAAATGAACATTTTAAAAATGGAGTTTAGCAGCATGATCTGGTTGGAGGTTGGGATACAACATGACATTGGAGGAGGAAACAAGAAGTTTATGTTTGATACAGCAGAGGAAGCAGGAGGAGTACTATAAGCAAGACAGAGGATTGAGAACAGCATTCTACTTGGGGATCAATAATGCAAAGAGAAGGGTATTGCAGAAACTGAGATTCCTCACGAAGAGAGCCTGGGCTGAATTTTAGCTGCTTTAATATGTATGATACTTACACTTCATAGACATGCTGAGCAGGAAAAACCTGCAAGATTTTACCTGAAAAGAGCTAGAACCTGAAGAAATGACAGCATGATGACATCATCCACGGGATTCACAGAGAAGAAAGCTTTTAATTCAAATGAAGCCTAGATCCAGATTAGGTTGTCTGAGGCCAGCAAGTGTTAAGTATTAATAGAAAGTTAGTGAAAGGACGTAATGTGGGGTTAATGCAGTTAATGCCAAAGGAAATTGTCAGCAACCAAAACGAGAAGAGCATCTTTTTTTTTTCCTGAGGTATATCCTATCCTAATGAGTGGATGGTGCATTTGTTAGTGGATGAGTGGGTTAGCACATAAAGTGAAATTTAAAAGCACATTTTTTTGCTGCTTATTATCTGGTTTGTTGTAAGATATCTGCAGAGGTTGTTGTTTGGCCCAACCTGGTCCCCGTATCATGGGGACAAGATGTGGAACCATCCCTCTGCAAGCATTTAGAAGGGGTGGACTGGAGGTGCCTATTGCTGTCCCCTACCTACCTGACTGTGACCCCCATGAGTCTGGAAGTGACCTTGGCCCAGCATCACTGCCCTAGTGCCTCGTCCTCTGTGCTGTTATGTTTGGGCCAAAAATAGAAGTGAAGGCGATGTTATTTAAATCCACAGATAGGACAGATGATGCAGCACTTTGAAGTGCTAGAAACACCTTGCCAAGGTTACAAGGACTTACAGGATGGAGGTCAAGTCCATAGATATCCCACGTAGTACGGAATGTGCATGAAACTCAGATAATCTGAAGGACAGAGATCTGAGTGCAAAGAGGGTACTTCTCAGGAACAAATTAATACAGTGATGTAAAGACAGCTTATCTGGTTACTATTTATATTGCCAACATGCTAGAGAGAAGCATTACAGAAATTGAAATACAAGATAGACTGTCTTTGAGTGATGAGTTAATGTTAGTCTTCAAAGGGAAAGTAATCTGTGATAAAATTTCTCACTTCATCTTATGCAGTCTATTTTCTAACAGCAATGAAACTGGTGAAGGGACTAGAAAACAAGACTTATGAGGAGCTGCTGAGGAAATTGGGGTTGTTTACTCTTGAGAAGAGAAGACTGAGGGGAGACCTCATTGCTCTCTATAACTCCCTACCTGAATGGAGGCTGCAGTGAGAAGGGTGTTGGTCTCTTTTCTCAGACAAGCGATAGGATGTGAGGAAACAGTCTCAAGTTGCACCAGGTGAGGCTTAGATCAGACATTAGAAAGAATTTCTTCATGGAGAGGGAGATCAAGCATTGGAACAGGCTGCCCAGGGAAGTGGTGGAGTCCCCATCCCTGAAGGGATTTAGGAGACGTGGGGATGTGGCACTGAGGGACATGGTTTAGTGATGGGACTTGGCAGGTCAGGTTGGTGGTTGGACTTGGTGATCTTGAAGGTCTTCTCCAAGCTAGATGATTCTGTGATTGTATGACTGTAATAAACTAGTATGCACAGGATACCTGTGCAAAGGATTTTCCACGTAAAGAACATGAAATAAGATCCTTTGTTAGATTTAATGAATGAGATTTGATTAACTATTTGTATTTATCACTTTTTATGGATATAAAGTGTTCCAAGCATTCCAAGTCAAGGCTTAAGGCCCAACTTTGACTTAACAGAAGAAAACAAAGCTACCGTCTAGTTTAATCATTCAATGTATCTATTACAAAAGTGAGATAAAAATGTGACTACTGACCTGTAAGATTGACCTGCAATATATGACCAACTTAACAAAAAATCCTTTTATGCTGTGATAAATCATGTAATTCACAGGATAAAATATTTTCATTTGTGTACTTTTTAATATGTAGTTGTCATCCTGATATGTCCATTAGGAGGTGAGGTGACATGGAAAGCGTGTCTTTAATAGTTATGTGACTGTGCTAGATATAGAAAGAGTATCTGCTGCATCAGATCCTGAAAGGAGCACTCATAGAATCATAGGATCATAGACTCTATGAATCTGTGTTACTCAGAGAGATGTGTGGCCTCAGCAAAGAGGTAGGGACAATTTCTCTGTTTACAGCAACTTTTAACAAGAAACAGATCTAGGGTAAAGAGCAGATAAATTACACCTTGACCTCTCAAACAGGGCATTGAATAGAGGGCAGTGATAGGTATGCATGAATAGACATCTCTCTGTATCTAGGCTTGCGCAGGGAACCACATTTCTTGCAAAGATCACTTTGAAATTACATAAGATATTACCGATTTCTTTGCTTTAAAGAACTCAGTTCTCATTAACCAACAAATGGCAATGCTTTGCAGTGAAATTATGAAAGAGCTGAAGCAATATATATTTCTAGTGGTTTAATCTTGATATTTGCCTTGAATAGAAAATAAAATCAATTACAAAGACAGAAATATCTGAATTACATAGAACATGCCCAGCAGAGAGGTTGGCGTCATTGTTCTAAAATTCTCACCTTACATTTCATTTTTTAAATATTACATTACATTAGGCAGATTGAACATAAACTTCAAGTAGCACCTGGGAATATCTTTTACCTTTTGCCTTTTAACAAAATCTAAATTATATTGTAGACAGACATAGTTTCTTCCACCAACAGTATGATAGCATGTTTAACATGTTTTTGTATAGGCAGGCTCGTTGTGTAGGTTTAGTTGTATTTATGTCAGAAAAAAGTGACAAAACCCACATCTAATTCTATGCCAGAGTTTCTGTATTATGGGGAGAGAGCCCACCACTTTGGTGGTGACCCTGGAGAGTCACCTTGGAGGTAGTTCAGAGACGTGGACATTGCATTGAGCGACCTGGTTTAGCAACAGGCCTTGGTAGGTCAGGCTGATGGTTGGATTTGGTGATCTTGAAGGCCTTTTCCAACCTAGATGATTCTATGATTCTGTAATTCTATGGTGTCACCTTAGGCAAAGGAACACCTCCTTCCATGGCCACACAATGTACTACTGCTGGTGCTGTCTTTGGAAGCTGTAATGCAGAAATGTGGTTGGAACACAAAGGAAGAGGATCCTGCCCGATATTTATTATGCAAATCCCAGTATATGCCAAAGCCCATTTGTACTTATGTATGCATGTAGACATGTATGTATGTTCTGACACAGGGCAGCCACCAGGACCTGGTGGTCAGGAGGACAGTATATCCACCTGTGCCTGTCATCCTGTTGTGCCAGGGACTGCATCTCTGGGCAGGTTCAGTGGGAACTCACAGGCTCTGTCTCTTCACAGGAGTCAGACTCAGAAGCCCACGCATGAATATTTAAACAAAAGGCATTAACAAACCTGCCTGGAAATGTAATAAGAATGTCTTTTTGAAGAAAATATGCTTCCAAAATGACAGATAGCCACATTTTTCACCTCTTCAGTTCTAAGTGCTCTTAGTGTTAATTTGTGAATTATGGTTTCTAATGAAAATAGTACTTTATGCAGTAAGGTGGTATTACATTTTCTTAATCTATTTTACAGAAGCCCTTTTGTTGTTCAGACTGTTCTTATTTAAAAGCTAAGGCTTGTTTTGTATTTCACTGCCTGTCGCCAGCTTGCTGACAAAAGTAAAGGCTATGAATTTGTTAGACCCTACTTTATAATATATTCTGTTTATCATCATTTCTTTTTCATTATGGCAGTGTTATTTTCGCCGCTGTACTGAAGGTGCTGTCAAAATTTTCATTATAAATATTGTTTCTGAGGGGTTTGTAAGTCTAAGGTTTCTGTATTAAAATTCTGTCTGGCTGAAATTTGGCATGCAAGTCTCAGTAAGGAAATGTTTTCTTTACATGCAGTTTAAATTGGCTTAGTCATCTTTTTTAAAGAAATTTGCATGTCAGTATCAGAAGCCACATATATAGTACAGTCTCATATATTTAAATAACAACAAAACAAACATCTATTTATACAAAATGTTTCTGAATTTCAATAGGTATCAGTCTACTACCACAAAAAGATACAGAAGAAAAATCAGTGATAAAAACCACCTCCTCCATAAATACACGTTGGCAATTTTATGACTTCTAGGTTGCTACTGTAGATTTATAAGGTAATGAGTAAAGATGGTGTGTTCAATATTTGACAGAGATGCAATGCAAAAATGTAGAAGTAAGTAATGGAAGAATAGATATATCATCGTACCAGTACGGGACAGGCATTTGTTTTTGAAGGGATTCTGTTGACATAAGCAAGAGCAATCTTTTAGTGACCTCTTATTTCATGAGACATTCAAGATGCCTAGTCAGAGTTTCTCTACATTTTAATTTACAGAGCCTAATTTGTACTGTCATTTCTCTGCTTCCGCTGACTTTTTAGGGATGATACACCTGTCTAATGCTTATTCCTGTTATAATACCTTGTTACAGACACTTTCCATGGTTTAGTTCACCCACTCACCTCAAGATCTCATGCTTACCGCTTTTCCTCCTCTACATTTCAATACGTTTACAATGGCAGAACGAATAAATAATGCTCTAAAAGAAATTGATAGAAGCAACATTTTTAATTAAAAAGGTGCAAAATATGACAAAATAAGTGTAGGATGTGCATCAGACCATACTCAGAATAGCTGTGCTACACAAATGAGGAATCACAGATGTTTCCTGTGCCTTGATTCCTGGCACTTTACAGTTTTCTTAAAATAATTAAGGCACAGGAAGAGGGTTGAACAGAGGTGATTTTTTTCCCAGTTTGTTTTATGCCTTCCCGGCTCCTCACTGAGCCCCAAGATGAAGCTGTATGGGCACCTGCCTGCAGTAAAAGCTCTGTCTGCATTCAGGCCTGTATACTAAATATAGACTAGCGAGGATCCATCCGGAGCTGCACTGTGCCATAGCCTTCTGAGAAAACACAGCAGGAAAGGTTTCTAAACATGTATTTACTTGTTTCAAAGTGAATAAGTAGTTGAAATTCAGTGGAATAATGGTTCACTTAGCCCTCTCCTGTCCCTTGGTGCCACTCACTGCCACATGCCTATGGCACAGAGTAACCTGCCCGTTTGAGTGACGCACACTGTGGGTTTCCTCTGATGTGTGCTCTGCCAAAGCTGTGTTCCCCATTGCCTTCCAGAGACCTCCAGAAATCATCATAAACTTCTTTGTGAAGGTTTGACAGTTTTAGGTATTTTTTTTTCTTTTCTTTTCTTTTTAATAATGATTACAACTCCTATAACTGTCTTTGGAGACTAAGTTTCCATGGCTTGGAGCATATGCAATATCTTGCCTGATTAATATCAGTATAGATATCTGTACGTACGTGTGTGCCTAATTTTAAAAGAAAAAGATGCTTCATTAAAGGAAAAGTCCCTGGTGATTGATGTAAGAGATGTTATGTTTGTTGACAGCAGGAGAGGGGAATATAACAGCAATATATAGCAAGGTTGAGACTATCACCTCTCTCTGTGGTCCACCCCCCTTTTATTCCTCTAGCCTCCAGAAAAGCACAGTAGCTAGAG
This sequence comes from Anser cygnoides, assembly GCF_040182565.1. NCBI lineage: Eukaryota > Metazoa > Chordata > Aves > Anseriformes > Anatidae > Anser > Anser cygnoides. The sequence goes on from NC_089878.1 coordinate 37,430,981, forward strand.
CGGTATAGCTCTAACAAATCCAGAAGCACCCACCAGGGGGCCAGATCCTTCTCTGGGCTTGTGTGCTTCAGTGTGCTCGCTGAAGCAGACCCAGAAAGCTTCGCAGTGACAGCAGTGCTGCGGGAAGACGCTGGGCTCCTTTTTAACATCCCCAGGTGAAATACCTACACCAGGTCCCAGGTCCTTCAGTCAAGTAATAATTCACAGGGTTTGAAGAAGAGTGTCTAAGATAATCCTTCAGGCAAAACAAACAGCAAAGGTGCAAAAAGGCCTGTTTGATGAATATTTATTACAGGGGAAATAGTTCTGCACAATTACCCGATATTGTAAAAGTGCGTTTGCTTTTGTAAAAGTACGTCCACAAAGCATGATACTTCAGGGAGATCCACAGGTGACGCTTAATCTTCCTCTAGAACCACTCTAGAACCACCCTGTGAAATGACGGATAACTGTAAAATTCAGGTGGATAAACACACAGCTACAGTTACTTCTCTGCAAAATATGGCAGACTCAAGGTGATGACAACCAAGTCAGTATAGCATTTCTATGAGTCAATTTTTAAATTTTCTTTTCCAAGAGAGGAATGAGAAAAAAAAAAATAATGAGATAAATTCTATGGGTTCATCTCTAGGAATGAGATTCTGCTGATATGTGGATCTAAATCTAAAGATGTTTCCATAACTTCAGTCCTGCAGTGGTTAAAAATCTTCAAATTTTGAGTTCCACCTTTTTTTTTTTTTATCCTTTTGTTTTATTCCTGTGCCAACACAGTCTTTAAGTTAAACAGCTCTTCTTGCTCCCCAGTGTTAAACTCCATGCTGCATTCAGGAAGGAAGTCGTGTCCCTTCTCGGCCTTTCAACAATGGTAAATTGTTCCGTTCGGCTAACTGTGGGCATGCTTTGAACACAAGTACAATGAACTCGTCCCTTCTTTCCAAGCATTAACTTAAATGTTGGCTTTCTGCCACTTGTCACTCAAAAATCAAACACAAGAGCAGTTGCAATCACACAAATTTCTCTCTTATTGTTCTGCTTGTTTTGCCTGTCCCTCTGGTGACCGGGGCTAAGCAGTAACTCCTGAGACAGCCGAGAAGAACTGCAGTACACAGGGAAAAAAATGACCAAATTTAAAATTCACTTATACTTGTGTCAACCTTGGTAACCCCATGGGCTGTTATGAAAAATATTTTCCCTTTTTCTACTACTGATTATAGTAGAACACCACCCAAAGACTAATCCGTTTTATTGTTGCCCACAATTTCCTGCGGGGGGCCAAGACCTCCATTTGGATGTTCCTTTGAGAGAATATCTGAGTGATGTCCAAAGCGCTTCAGCAGTGGAAGGTCCAGAAGAGGGGGCAGGGAGCATCATATCTTGCTCATTTAGCCTACTGCAAGACTGACATCAATAACTCTGCTTCTTTGTCCAGATTGCTGTTTCCTTCTTATGACACTTCATGGAGGTTGCATTACTCATCCCCACAAAGACACAGGTGCAGTGGGTTCAGTGCCAGGGAGTTCAGTACTGTGCAATAAAATCAAGGCAAGGCAACTAATCAATTTTGGATGAAACACTTCAACCCCTCCAAGAAAAATAAAACCCGGAGTTAATTTACTAAGTTGTCATCACCATCAATTATACATACAGCATGTTTAATATTAATTGCTGCTGTGAATATACTAGGCTTCTTTTGCTTTATAGAGCAATATATAAAAATATAAAATCTGTGTATAGATACTCTATGTCTTTAGTCGACCAGAAATCAAGGATCCAGATCCTTAAGCTAGAAGTTGGAAATTCAAATCCAAAAGAAATATTTCCCATGCTCTGTTGCTCGGGGCTGTTAGAGTGATGCTTTCATAGAGTAAGCCAAGGCTTGAGTTCAGGTCCAGGCTTCTGGCTCGAGACCATCTCTTAAAAGTAAAAATGAAGCGACCGACCCCAAAATATACAACCTCTGTTTCTGCCGTATGAGTAAAAGCAGGAGAAAATCCTTCCCTGATGACCCTGACCCAGAATAAGTGCGTTCCTGCTTAAAACACTGCTTCGCCGTTTAGGAAAATTTATGGCAGCGTAAGTACTGAACATTTGGTCGCAGCACTTTCACTCTGGGTTTGCCTAATGAGTCTGCAATCATCATCTTTTTGTGGAGGACTTTCATGCCGGTTTGACGTTCCCGGGAGGAGAACCCCGCAGCATGGGGGTCTAGTGGCAGCCCGGGGGCAGCAGCCAAGCGGGGGGCTGCAGCTGGGTCTCAGTGCAGCGCTGGGACCCTCTGGAAGGAGAAGGGGACTGCTGCCACTACCACTCACTCTTAGACTGCATATCGTCAAACTGACTCTAATTTTTAATTCTGGAAAATGTGTAAGTTCGGTGATAAATATATCCAGTTTAAAGTACACATACATATGCAATCGGGCAGGAAAAAAAAAAAAAAAAAAGGATATTTAAAGTGGAAAGTTGCAGAGATGATGTGGGTGTCTCACTTGCTCTTTGAGGGTCCTGACTGCCCTGAACTGCTGCAAATATATTCCAAACACTTGGAAAACAAAACAGCATAAACTTGTTGAAAGAACATTTTGTAGAAAGGTGACCTCAAAAGTAAACCATTGCCACAGGCAAAAGCATGTTACCAGGAGCTCCTCAGAGACAGGGGGCTAATCCTTCTCTCTCTTTGGGTGGTTTTTCACCAAAGTATCTCTGCATATCCTACTGGCGTTGTGGTTTACACCGGAGAAGGACAGCATCCCTCGCTAAGAAGGATGTTTATAAAGCAGGGAAGCTGTATCTCTGCTCTGGGTGCCATTTCTAGCAGCAGGGAGGAAACACAGGCTGGGAAGGGAGCGCACGCCTGTGCTGCACCATGGAGGCACTGGGAAGGCTGCAATGTCCGTATCAAGTAGGGAAAAATAATGCCACTGGCATCCCCTCTACCACTAATTTTTAAAGAAAAGCAGTTGAGTCTTCAGTCTGAACTGCAGTTTTTCCTCTAGCCCTTGATAGTGGAGAATTTGACATTAAAATTTTGTTATGAAAACACTCGTCTTTGAGCGCTGGAAGAAATGATTTTTATTTTTACTTTTTAAACCTAGATTTAATGCCTTTAAAACTCCTTTTCATTAAATATCTTTTGGCCATATGCATTTCCATGGCACTATAACAGTGCTCATCAATATGCTAGGATATTATTCTTACATTGTAAAGTGCAACACAAATCTGACTGCTTTTTATGAAATTTGTTCAACACAAGCTCCTTAGAGAAACCAAAGCAAATTTGTCAAAATGTTTCATGGTTGCCGAATTTGATTACTTCCCCCTTCCCCCCCAAAATCTTCTGTCAAAGAAATATCACCCAGCTGTCAACAGATGTCCAATTTTATGCAGGAAAGGAAGAACCCAGCCTGAGAAAAAACATATCCAAATTCACATCAGCATGAATCTTAGAGGAAGTAGAAGGAAAAGAAAAAAATATATATCCAAATCATTTTCATAATTGCATGAAGAGTGGCTGCAGACAGCGCAGTCTGTAAGGCATAGGCTGGGTGTGGGTCAGGGATGCAGTTTGCATTTCCTCCTCTCTGGCCAGCCACAGGATATTATCCTGGAATATCCAAACCCTGTCCATTATTTAGAGCATATCATCAGAAAAAGCCTCGTAAATGAAAATGCAATGCATGTTACATTTCGCTGGGTTCTCCTGAAGATGTGTCAGAGTAAAGCTTAAGATCTACTGGGTTAAAGGCTAGAAATTTGGAGGATAAGCCATGAGCTTTAGGTAGCTATTTTTAAAGAAAACCAAGGCCTCTAAAACATTGCTGAGGTTCAGCTACTTGTGCAAGCAAAGCAAAGAGAGAGAAGACAGCTCAGAGAGTGCCAAACCCTTAACTGGGATGTACTGCACCCCTGTGAAGAAGGTGTTGTTATCCCTGTGTTTACAGACAGGGAATTATTTTAGGTGTGACTTCTTTCATTTGCTCAAAACATTAATTTCAAGAAGAAAATCAGAATGAGCTGCTGTGAATCCCCTGCTAGAAGGCAAAACAAATAAACGCCTCTGAGAAAACACCTTCTAGGAAAAGCACTGCACTGGACATTTCTGCGTTTCAGCTCCAGAGGTGACTTCCTCAGTGACAGCAATATATCCTGAGCACCCCAATGGTGAAGGTGAGGAAGGTAGCCAGCATATTAGTAATTTACAGCCTCTTCTTTCTATTTATGTCCTGTAATATCCTGCCCTAGACCAGTCTGTGCCCCTAAAGGTTTGTCTTTTGGGGGCATTTGTCATATGAGGTTGAAGGATTTTGATACACCAAAAAGAAAATAAAACAAAAAAGAAAAACAAAAAACACTGCTTATGTGAAGAGTAATCCAGAAGGCATACTGGGCTGATGGAAGATGAAAACCAGATTAATCCAATTTGCTACGAAAAATGTAGGGCTTGGATTAATTGTTAACAGGGAACTAAGCTGAAAATTAGTTATGAGCTCTTGAGACCACCACATCTAATACGTTTTTGACAGGCATTACCACAGTGGTGTCCTGACCCCCTGCCAGAGCCAGAAGAGCATTCAGTATTAAAAACGTAAACGAATATACTGGGATGAGACTCAGGTAAGACACATTTTACCCAGATGTAGAGTGGTCTATCCCATTTCAAAGGCTCTCCCCTCTACTCTCACAGTGGCCACAAAGGCAGACATCCGTGTAGCTACATGCTGCCTCATGGTTCCCTAAAAAAAGCATCTACTCTTGCCTTTTCAGATATTCTCCATTTTACATATTTGCTCATTACTTTTAATCAAAACCACTTCCTGCCACTGCCAAACTTACTAAGTAGAAGCTTTTGTCCACACTCCTTGGTTTTGTTACCTAAGATTATCCCAGATATTCCTGCTTTTATTTCTGTGTACCAGAGTTAATTATTGAGACCAAATTGTCATCAGTGAAATAGGTTTGTTATTGCATTTTTCTCTTTCCCATTGACTAATGGAAAGATGCTGTGATTCTCAATACTTGTGTTTTTTTTTTTTTTTTCATTTACTACTATTATTTGTGTCAACTTTCTGTTATTTTAAAACTTTGACTACAAGACTGACACAATTACCACTTTTGTGTCCTCACAGCAAGTGGAGCAAAATATTTCACAATAGCCAGGGAGCTATCATATGATCAATCACACTGTGTCCTTTCCCTTGAAGTCTAATAGCATCCTACCAGCAGGATCCTCCCTCCTCATTGATTACCTCCCTCCCTTTATTTCTTACTGATTTATTTCTCGTATTCTCAGCTTTAATTAACAGGGATATCTGTTCTTTCTTTCTTTCCTTTTTTTTTTTCTTTTTTCTTTTTTTCTCCAGACATTTAGGCACCGTGAGGATGATGAATAAAAGTTAAAATGTTCTTTTCAAACAGAACATCCTTCTTTTAGGGTGTGTGAGAGGAGGCTATGATGCTCTGTGTCACACAAAGCCACAAGAAGCAGTTGGAGGCATGTGATGCTGAGAAAAGTTGTTTTCACTGCATCTCTGGGTAGAGCCTAGCTCTTACACCGTTGTTTTACAAGCTCTTTCTTTAAATGCACAAGAACTGAATGACATCAGAGCTTGATTAAATCCACAGCTGTGCAGATAGCAAACATAAGAGATACTTACATTCTAATGAAGACCTACTTGAAGTTACAAAACAGAAATAAGCCTTCTAACAGAGCAGGTAAGAGCATTGCGTAACTTGATTGTCAACTGTCAAGACCCCGAAGTCCTTTGCCTCAGGGTTTATAACATCTCCCATGTTAAATATAACTTGCCATAATTTATACTCCATTATTAACCCTTTTTTTTCATACTCACATTCTCTGCTTACACAACAGCTGTATACAACCAGTACAGCAGTCCGGTACAAAGGAGAAGTGTTTTGGAAAACATCTCACCCTCCTGAAGAAAATCTCAAAGCAGATTTAGAAAGCACATCCTAATTTGTTACAAAAACATCATCACTGTTGGCATGGATACTAATATTTGGATAATAATTACTTTTCTTTCTGACTATACTGGCACTGAAATACTGTGTCTTCAATAGCAACCTTATCTGTTGAAACTTTCTCCTTTGAGAAAAAAGCTAAAGAGGGTAAATAAGAAGACTCAGGGAATAGCAGAATCCATCTTAAAATAGGACCACAACAACTAGAGAATGAACACGAGGGGCAGTTTGGCAGAGTCTGATAGAGTGAGTAGTCACGAAAAAGAGCTAATGGGGTTTGCATTATGTATAGGATGCTCAGGCAGACAGCTGTTTTAGACTAAATTTGTTTCCATAAAATCCCAACCCAACCACATCGTGCAGATGACTGAGCGAAAACTGCAGTGTGCCATCATTCAGTCACTAACTTTGCAAGCCTTTACTGCTCTGATTAGCTGCACTGAAGGCAAACTGCTTGGACTGTTTCTACTCAACAGTATCTTGAGATACCGTGTAATTGTTCAGTTCATCCTGCGTTGCATTGTTCGTGGTTTTACTCATGTAATGCATAATTTGACAACTTTTTCTTTTGTTCTTATGTAAAAGGCATCACGGGAGAACAGCTCCTGCAATCAGTCACCATCCCATTGATTTAACTCCTAACAAGATAAGAACTGAACGTATTTTCAAACACATTCTTGCTATTGAAGTCATGTCATCAAAATAGGAAACAAATAAATGTTTTCAGGGGTGTCTTCTCTAGCTGGTTATGATGTGTCGCATCACCTCCCTGCTCTTTTTGTTCTCTGGGCAACACTTTCTCTCTTGGTCTTTCAGAAACAAAGGATACAGTATAATTTACTGTATAGTGGGGAAAAAAGCTTTCCAGTTTTGTCGTGAGACCCCTCAGTGTGCATTCAGACCTCCTGAAACAACCCCCAGGTGCTGCATGTGTCCACCCTGAAGGGAAAGAGCCTGTTTCACCATGTACAAATGCCCTGGTAAGAACCAAAACAGGGAAGAGAAGCAAAGATGAAGCTGAATCTCCCAGAGTGGCAGTAATGAAGAAAGCCTGAGAAGCAAAAATGCCCTTGCTGATTCCAGAAAACAGTCCCACGTTGATAAAGATCCTGCCAATTATGGATCTGTCCTTTCAATCTGGAGTGGTCAGGCAGGCAAAACCCTTTCCTGTTGATAAACCTTTCACTTCTTCTGCTTTGCAAGACAATGAATACGGACATTATCTTCAGTTTGACAGCTTTACAGGTGTAAGACTCTCGATATTGCTGCGTGCTGCCAATCTCTTTATGACCTGGCACAACGGACCTGCAATGTCCATGACAACAGTCTGGATGGTTGATCTACCAGCACTAAATTAACTGTGCAATATCAGCAATCAGAAGTGATAGACTTTAATTAAAGGTCCGGTAGCAATAGCGACTTGGTGACTGGCCACAGGCTGCTCCGCAGTTTGGCCAGGAGGATCGATCGTCCATAAAAATAATTGAGCAATCTTCGGCTGCGCTCTTCCCCTGCTCTGATCTGCTGTTGCCATTGGCACAGCTGCACACAACCACCCTCTGCTATTAGCTCTGCTCTGCCATTGCGAGCACCGGATTGCAATCCAAATCCTCTTTTCAGGACGGGAAGATGCTGTAAAGCGCATGTTCCAGGTGCTAGGCGCTGCATGCGCGAGGCGTTTGGCGAAGGATGCTGATGATCTGAAATTGTCAGTCAGTAAGCAGAGCAATACCATGATGCTTCTGACTAAAGAGGTTTTAATTACAAACCAAAAGTTGAGATAATAGACAACCTGGCACTATCGGACTGCGGAAAAAAAAAAAAAAAACACAGCCAGCTTACAGGTCTACCAAAGTACCCAGTGTTACACATCTGATATCCATTTGATCCTCTATCTCTTCTCATTAGCTTGCCCTGTTTAAGAAAAATGAGGCAAAGAAATGCACTGTTTTTACAGTTCTGCCTCTTTGTACCTGTGTGTGTGACAGGAAATGGATTCTAAAGAGCTGCCAAGAAAACTGCATAAATGACATTCAGAAGTACTTCTGTAAAATTCTGTTTACACTTTACATCTGGCGAAAAGACATGAAGACTTCCCCAATATCCGAACAATCCATCAGCTTTCCCTCTGCATAATTATTCCTTGCAAAAGTCATGCTTGGGGAGGAACACTGGAAAATGCCCTTATGTTCTCATAACCTCCAATTGTTGGAAGTGTTACTGTTGGTGTTAATATTCACAGATTTCACAGATTCACAGATTTCTCTAGGTTGGAAGAGACCTCAAGATCATCGAGTCCAACCTCCGACCTAACACTAAGTACTCCACTAAACCATATCGCTAAGCTCTACATCTAAACGTCTTTTAAAGACCTCCAGGGATGGTGACTCCACCACCTCCCTGGGCAGCCCGTTCCAATGCTTAATAACCCTTTCGGTAAAGAAGTACTTCCTAACATCCAACCTAAAACTCCCCTGTCGCAACTTTAGCCCATTCCCCCTCGTCCTGTCACTAGGCACGTGGGAGAATAGACCAACCCCCACCTCTCTACAGCCTCCTTTCAGGTAACTGTAGAGAGCGATGAGGTCGCCCCTGAGCCTCCTCTTCTCCAGGCTGAACAAGCCCAGCTCCCTCAGCCGCTCCTCATAAGACTTGTTCTCCAGACCCCTCACCAGCTTGGTCGCCCTTCTCTGGACTCGCTCGAGCACGTCCATGTCCTTCCTGTAGCGAGGGGCCCAAAACTGAACACAGTACTCGAGGTGCGGCCTCACCAGAGCCGAGTACAGGGGCACAATCACTTCCCTCGACCTGCTGGCCACACTGCTTCTTATACAGGCCAGGATGCCGTTGGCCTTCTTGGCCACCTGAGCACACTGCTGGCTCATATTCAGCCGACTATCCACCAATACTCCCAGGTCCTTCTCGGCCAGGCAGCTTTCCAGCCACTCATCTCCCAGCCTGTAGCTCTGCTTGGGGTTGTTGCAGCCCAGGTGCAGGACCCGGCACTTGGCCTTGTTGAACTTCATGCAGTTGACCTCAGCCCATCGCTCCAGCCTATCCAGATCCTCCTGCAGAGCCTTCCTGCCCTCGAGCAGATCGACACACGCACTTAGCTTGGTGTCATCTGCAAACTTACTGAGGGTGCACTGGACGCCCTCATCCAGATCATCAATAAAGATATTAAAGAGGACCGGCCCCAGTACCGAGCCCTGGGGGACTCCACTAGTGACCGGCCTCCAACCAGATTTGACTCCATTCACCACAACTCTGTGGGCCCGGCCATCCAGCCAGTTTCTAACCCAGCGAAGCGTACGCCAGTCCAAGCCCCGAGCAGCCAGTTTCTTGAGGAGAATGTTGTGGGGAACGGTGTCAAAAGCCTTACTGAGGTCAAGGTAGACCACGTCCACAGCCTTTCCCTCATCCACCAAGCGCGTCACTTGGTCATAGAAGGAGATCAGGTTCGTCAAGCAGGACCTGCCTTTCATAAACCCATGCTGACTGGGCCTGATCGCCTGCTTGCCCTGCAAGTGCCGCGTGATGACCCTCAAGATAATCTGCTCCATGAGCTTCCCCGGCACTGAGGTCAAACTGACAGGCCTATAGTTCCCCGGGTCTGCCCTCCGGCCCTTCTTATAGATGGGCGTCACATTGGCTAGCCGCCAGTCAACCGGGACCTCCCCCGATAGCCAGGACTGCCGATAATTGCTAGGAACTATTTGCAGGAGATCCTGGTTATCATGAAATTAATTGCAAGACCTAACTGACTCCAGTAAGGACATGATTTCCCTTAATATCATACATCTGTTTTTACATAAGATTATTTAGATTTCATTTTCTCCTGCTCTTATAATGTGCTGTCCACTAAAACTGAAGTCAAGCAACACCACGTTCACATTCAACTTAAGAGTTCACCACTATCTGCCAGGATGTTTTCCAAAAGGAAAACAAGACCTGCCCAGGAACTGCACTTTCAGAGTGAGCTAAGTGCGAGCACCAGAACTCCCATCCTGAACATCTCAGCAGCTACTGAAATGTAAAACGTGCTCCATTCATATTAGCTGCAGCTCTGCGCCAGGCAGAGGGAGAAGTTCTGTAAAAACAGTACCCTGGGGCTCTGCAGAGACTGTCTGAGGCACCCACTGCCTCGATTTGTTCCCTGCTGGCCAGCCGTGTGTCAGCTCTGGTCACAGCCCAGGTTCATGAATACATCTTGGCTCAGCGCTCATCTCAGGGCTGGGAGCAGAGCCCAAAGGCATGGCATCTCCATGCTGTGTCCTACCTGAACATGAAAGATAATTTGTAAATTGAATGCACTTGAATGCAAGGACGTTCTTTCTACATTTCAGGTCTGTAACCTCAGCCACAGGAGACAGTGATTTTTGACTTTTTTTTCATGTTCTAACAACAGTCTTCAGTGCTTTCTGACCAGCATGGTCTTCACTTTATGTTCTAAAAGTCTTGATTTTATAGCGGTGTGACCAACAGATCTTTAGTGCATCACCCCACTGAGGGCTCCGTTCCACTCTATAGCTAGTCCTTCCCCCTGCTTTGACTGGGGAGGATCTGCTAGGATGAAAGATCCCTGCTGTCATAATGCTGGAGCCTACTTGCCCATAGCAGAGAGATGGTGCAATAGAAGTTTTCTTTCAGAGTAGTTTTCATGTTCTAGTTACACCCACCCTCATGCATTTTACACAAACACATACGCGCATGTTTTTAAATACATAAAGCGGCCTACATGTGTCTCTAGCAAGCAGGAAGAAATGGCAGGCAGATATAGCAGGCACACCAGTTGCCCCTTCAGTTCGTGATAGGAACATTATTCAATTACAGGAGTGCTTCCCCTTCTGGTTTTCACTGAATACTTTCCATTGCCACTGCTTGCTGTGAGGGAGCTCATCAGTTCTTCATTATTTAAAGACCTCTGCCCCGGATCCCACCAGCTGCCACTGCTCCACAGATGTAGGAGGCAAGACCTACCAGACCACGGAGGTCCCTTTTTGTTGTCGGGTGGAAGAACTGTACTTTCTAGGTTTTCTGGGAAACAGCAAATTCTAGCTTTTTCTTCAATCTAATTTTTTTTTTTAATCTTGTATTAATAAACAAACAAACAAATAAATAAATAAACTAAACCTTCCCTTTTCCTATTTGGAAAATATACCACATTTTAATACAGTTTTAGGGAATAATAATAATAACAACAACAACAACAACTATTTAATCCTACACTTCTACTTATTTAAACATGTAATGATGCTAATATACTTAAAGTCTTATTATAGTGTTTATTTAATCTGATTAAACTGCATTTTATACGTAAGGTACTGCTCACGAATCGGTATGTCCCAGGCTCTGGCACTTCTCAGAACATGCTCTGAACTCGATCAGTTTGTCCATACCCTGCAGGTAACATAACCTCGTATACTGAACATCAGTTTGAAAGCTATTTTGAAGCTCAGTTCATTGCATGAAAAAGCACACATTCCATAATCAATAGGCCTTTTTTCATTTTAGCATTTCCATCTAATTTATTGCTATTTGGTGATTGTGATCATTAATGTGTTGCTACTAAGCATTCAAATAGAAATTAGATATCTTCCCCTCAAGTAAGGAGCTTTTTCTTTTCCAATACGCCTCAGATGCATCAGAGGGACTTCAAGCATCAGGCATAGTATCCATTCTTTTTTTTCTTTAATTATTGTTATCTTTTGCTGTGGGAGTGGAGACAGCTATTTGTAAATATCTTACCCATACATTAAACAATGTATAGAATAGGGAACGGATCCATGTGATTTAGACCCAAATACAATGTTTTTGATGATTCTAAATGTGCACAGTTGCTGAAACTGTTGCTATGTTACATGAAGACATTTTGTGGCAGCAGAAATTATTGAAGAGATTGAAGAGCTATGCCAGATGAAACACAATGTGATGCAATTCAAGTAGCTTTTTTTTTTTTTTTTTTCAAGATTTGGAAAGGTTACTATAGAAGTTTCCTTCAAAGGTAGAGAAAAATCTCCTGTTTGGAGCATAACTGTAAGAAATGCAAGTGCCAGTATACTCTTGGAGGATTGCTTTTTAATTCTTTATTTTTTTGTTTTGTTTTTTGTTTTGTTTTGTTTTGTTTTTAATTGAAGCACTCTTCACTTAAATACTTGTCTTTATCAGTCATGATAAAACAATTTACTACATACTTAAGACTCCTACAAAGCTCATGGAGTGATACAGGGATTTTCAGCTTCTCATTTCATATGTTTTGTATGTAAACATCTAAAAGATAAGTCCCTGCTTTGTTTTTCAAGCAGGACAAGACAATTCAGGAAGCAGACAATACTATTAAATCCATGCTATTCTGTGCTGGAAAGTCTAAAGCTTGAAGATTTGAGAGGTGCATTTCCATAACAGAAACAGCTATACCAGTTCAAAGCACACAGAGAAATAACAGTGATGTTGCATTCCTGCTGCATCTGCCGATGGAGCTCAGGTTGTGAAGTCCATTTGAACATGATGCTGTCTTTAGGGTGAACAGAAGAATGAATGTTTTTTCCTTCTCAATTCCAGAGACTGAATGGAAACTTCATACTCTGTAACGTCTCTCAGAACTGACAGCAATATCTAAATCATCTCTTTTTTTTTTATCTGTTTTATTTTGTTGTTGTTGTTTTCTAATCTAAAAAAAAAAAAAAAGTTGCTCGTGTACAGAGGAAAACCTCCTCCATTTAGCAATAGAGAAATTCTTGTCCAAGTAGCCACATGATGAGAAGAGCAATGCAGGGAATGATTTCCTTATATTTTTTTCAGAGTGGGATCCAGTGAGACTGTCAAAAATTCATTGTATAATAGCTTTCAGGTTTTTAGTGAGACTGGATTTTTGCTATTATAACAGATAATAAAATAATTTTAGCAATGATTGGGATTAAGCTGTTATTTGTAAGCCATGCTAAGAAAAGAGTATGATCTGCAAAAAAAATAGAAATCAAAGTATATTAAAAAAAAATAAAATAAAAATTACAATTCCTGTTTCATTCTCTTTGGGGGTACTGGTGCATGAGTTCATGGCTTCTCACAGGGTATCATAATGACTGCCGTGGGCTCTGTTAACTATTGTGAGCAGCTGCCTTGAGCCTCCTGCCCTCCTCCTCCTCCCTCAACATTGCTTGCCCTTCCTTTCCCCCACACCACCATTGCTACCTAAGCACAATCCCCTAAACGTAAGAGGTTAAATAAGGGCTGTGACAGTGACTAGCAGAAAAAAAAAAAAAAAAAAAAAAAAAAAAAAAAAAAAAAACACTCAGGGAGTAAAAGGAAAAGGATGTACATCACAGGACTTGACTCAAAGCTGCTATGGCAGTATTAATCATTTGGAGCTGTACCAGGCACCAAATGCTCCAGGCACCAAATGCACTGAGCTTCTCCCTGCTAGTCCCTGAGACGGCTGCTGTGCTCCCCCACAGCAAAGAGGCTGCGGGTAAATACAACGGGGGTTAAAATGCTCAACACGAGGAAACTCCGCCTTTACCAAACTCCCAGGAGAAATCTGAAACCATCTTACAGTGCATTTCAATTTCCATATGAATTTCAGGTGATATGGGGAAGGGATGAAATTTGAACAATGCAGGTTGTCAAATAATTGGGACGGATCTACATAAAATGTTCTAGTTTCCAGAGGATATCCATAAATTATATATCTTGATTTAGTAGGAACACGTGAGTGTCCCAGCAGTCCTGATGAAAGACTACGAGCCTCGTACTGACGTCAGAAAATTTCAGAGTTTGCCATGCCAAAGGATTCACCCACGGCTTCTTGGGCTTAGGAGAATGGCATGGTGGCCAACAGAACAACACAATCTTAACCTCAGACCTGAACACCTTCTTTATTGTCATCATCAACGGCAGATCTTTTGCAAATAAATAGCAAACTTCCCCCCCCCCCCCCCCCCCCCCGCCCCAGCTGCATCAGAACCTACAGAATTCAACATTTTCTTATATTAGTAATAATCGAGACTTTTCCCCTCACAGAAAACAAGTAGATTCAATTCAAGCACATGGATAACAGAGATACGGCTAGGAGAACAGCAGAGTCCATCTCTATAGATTCTTATATAACCAGTCCTTAGGTGCAGAAAGTGTAAAACAAAAGCCGTATATCTAAAACCAAACCAAACCAAAACAACACAAACTTTGTGGGACAGCAATTTTGTTTTTGATATTGTTTAGATTTACAGTGCTTCTTCTGAGTTTTGTTTGTTGTGCTGTATTTCTTAATGATCGACTTGCTGCAGTAAATAATTCAGAAAATCATCCTGTACTCTATTGTTCTTCGGGCATATGGATTTTTTTTTTTCTCTTCAAAGTTCAACTTTCTACTGTATGTTGAAAATTTCAAAGCTCTCTGAGGAACTGAATACAGGTTTTGTAATTATAACAATTTCTAGCCTAGTACCTGTACATCTGCTGTACCCTTTAGGGAATAGAGCAAAACAAAATGTATCAGTTCCCTCTGGATAAAATGTGACAGGATTTCCATTTTCTATTTTTCCAGACCACCTAGGCTTATTATTTTTAGAACATTATGGATTGTTATTAAGCAGTAACGGATTGTTTTGAAAACACAGACAAGATGCATAGCATAGCCCTTCTAAATGAATCTGACTGCACAAGCACGGCTACTTTTGCAGCAATGCAGCTATATTTTCATGAACTATAGCAGAAATAGATATACAGGACTTTACAGTATTAGTCCTTTATAGAAAGATAGCTTGAGGTTTTCAACAAGAAACCACTATTAACTGCTTTTGGTCACATAGAAACATCTTTCAAAAGAAACCTTTTAAAGGTGTTCTAGTCTGATAAGTGTAACAAATACTGCAAATTTCCACTTCTATTTTTTTTCTGAAATAAAACTTATACTGTGTATGCACATATGTATAGGCAATATGAACCATTATATGCAATTGAACTTTGTGAAATGTTTTTTATATTACCATTTTGTATCACCATGCTGCATACATATTATTTCATGTAAAAGAAAATGCTGAAATAGTGCACCAAGCTATCAAGTAAATATTATGCTCTAAAATTAAAATATTTTTTTCTAGGGAACAACTTTCAAATTTTTTTTGGAAGTATGTCACAATGAAAAAATCTACTTGATTTTCACCTGTGTCACTCTTAATAAGAACAAAACTGAAAGTGGACACCCAGGAAGGTGTTAGGTTTGCGTGGAAAGCCCAGCTCTAGCTAAGTTAATGGCAAAAATCCCATTTCACCTCTGTGTTTTCTCAAATCACCTGTGAAGATTGGTTACCTTTCTGTCTCTGTTATCATTTTAATTATGCTGCTAATGTTTTTTAATTATATGCACACACTGGGTTATGTCTCTTGTGCTGCTTCTACATTTTCCCCCACTCAGGCTTTGAAAGCTGGAGAACACCTGGTTAAAGAGAGCTTCTGAGCATCACCTTCACTGATTCCCCTCCAGTTTCTTGAGCATTTCAGTGCATCAGGTCTTTAATCTGTGCTTTACTCAAGAAAGAGCAACGTGAACGTGGGCACCACAAAAGCCCTGCTCCCCCGCCAAAACGTGCCAAACACAACACCTGTCGACCTAAAGCATCCCAGAAGAGAGAAGACCACATCAAACCTGATGTATCATGATACTATGTAGGGGAAAAAATACCTGTTTTTTGTTGTATTTTACCACTGCAGAGTAAATCTGAGTAGGTCACAAAAGGTGGTGTAATGTGTCTGTGCCCATCCTGCAGGCAGCACCATGACCCCTGTGAGCACTCAGTTACTGGGACCAGCAGATTAAGCTCCTGTATAAGCCACCACCGTGAGGACAAGGGACTGTGTGTGATTTGCAGTGAAATATTTTGAAAGAAACTCTTTACGATTCATGAAAACTGATTAAGGTTACATGGGGTTAGAGGCAAATTTAAAACAGAACTCCTAATCTAAATTTGGGACAGAATATATGCAAATTATTATCAACTATATTTCAGTCAGACACACAGTGTTGTAGATGTTTCCTAAAGGATAGATGACTGCATAATGCCTGATTCATACAAAGATGTGTGAGCAGACAGAATCTGAAAGGAAAAGCTTCAAATTAGTTCTGTAACTGTTACTGAGAGAGCTGTTAATAATTTTCACCATAACACCAGAATTTTGGCATCTGCTGTCCCCCTCCGGGAGCTATTCTTTGACTGAAGAGATGGCAATTTTTTACTCTGAATCAGGCTCAGACCCAATTGTCCTCACCTGCCCGTATAGAAGGACAGGATGAAGAAGAGCAGCTGGAGCTACACCCAGACCTGTTACTGCTTTTGCCAGGCCCTGCTCCTCCCTTGCTGCCAGTTCCCCCAGTCCTGCCCTCAGATGCTGCATATTCTTTAGCTATCACAAATTTTTCTTGCAAACCTGAGAACTGGCCTGAGCTGCATCTGAGCAAGAAGCAGCTTGGACGGTGGATTGAATGACAGAGTCATAAAGAAACAAGGAGATAAGAACAACTGCAAGCTAAGAGGTGTCAAGGACAGCTTTCTAAAGCTCTCCTCGGCTGTAGGTGGTAACGCTGTAAAGGGCTGTTCCTCATTCAATCCAGTTTAGTTTAAATGACTGCTGAAGAATGGATTAAACTGCTCTGTTCACCCTTGCCCTGAGCTGGACTAATACCACTCCCACAGCCAGTCACTGCATCGCAGCCAGAAGCACGAGGCCTTCACAGCCCGGCCCCAACTCCGACAACTATCAGAGCTACCAGCAGGCCCTCTGCTCAGGAGCACAGACAGCAGTACTGACCACCTACTGCTAAGCCAGTCCAAAATCTTTATTTTCATTCAAGCCATGGCTTGGAAATTGCTTGTCTTCTAATTCGCTGCAAAGCCCTGAGCTCCTGATTGCCCACCCTGCATGTGTGCTGCTTTGCTCCCCTGATCCCTGCTGGAGCTTATGTTATTTCTTGAACTTTGCAGGCATGCACACAGTGAGCTGATGTGCTGATTTGGACACACTAAAATCTGGTAGCTGTGCTTGTAAGGACATGCCTTGGCTAAATTTGCCACATGAATGCAACCTCTTTGGTCACTTTAATCACTCCCTGCAGTGAGCAAGGATCATAGGCACTAAGCCCTTCTATAATGCATGAACTCCTCTTTGTAGCTTTCTCCAAAATGTCTCAGCACCTTTTGGAGGTGTTTTTTTTGTTTTGATGTTGGTGGTGGTGGTTTTTGTGTTTTGTTTTGTTTTCAAACTGGAAATAACATAAAATCTTGGATTTGGACTTGATGATCTTGAAGGTCTGTTCCAACATAAATGATTCTGTGATTCCATGAAATATTAATTTCCTTGAATAAATAATGATTTCATATACCAGACACAGTTTTTCTCTGTCCCAGCATATAAAGGTGGTTGTGGCAATATGGAAAGCGGATGCAAATACTTATTTAGCCTCCTCCAAAAAGGACCCAAGTCTACACTTATATTTTGGCTTGTTCCCCACTTGTCTCTAAATCCCTGCTCTATGGACTGTCCAAGCTGCGTGCATCCTTTTTCTTCCCATGACCCAGCTCAAGTGAGCCCATGAGCTCTCTCCAAAAGAAAATCTGGTTGCAGTTGATAGGATAATTTGCTCTAGGGTTACTGCAGTTCAGACAGCACTGTCCACGGACCCTGTGAAGTCTGGCACCCTCCTGCTGGTACAGCTATCCAAAAGCACCCCGCGGGCTTTGAGCTCTCAGATGCCCCACGTTACCAAACACGTACTCTCAGTGCCATGCTGCCCGCAATGACTTGACTCAGTTTGTACACAGCCCTCACAGCTTCAAGCATTTGGACTGGGAAAAAAAAAAAAAAAAAGGTAAAATCGTGGCCACAGAGGTCATATGCAACCCACAGGGCTGCAAACCAGGTGCTCTACAGTTCATACCTGGCCAGTCTGCTCCAAGAAGCAACCTCTCTGTGCACTATGGGTGTGTAGTTATCCACCTCGGCTGCCTTGACGTCAAGACTCTCTCCTTGATATGGTCTGCAAAGACAGAAGCAATTTTCCCTTTCCTTCACTGAAGTGACCCCCAAAAGCCAGCGTGGTTGGTGTGGTGAAGGTGCCAATCTCCAATCAACAGGACTTAGGGAGATCCTGGGTTTTTGCAGTATTGTTGCAGCCATCTGGTTTGCAATCTTGGGGGAAGAAAGAATTATCGTGTTCCCTCTGTCCAAAGCCTCATAAAGCGACTCTTTGCTCTTCTGTAACTCAGAGGATATTGCTCTTGGGCAATTGCTTTCTAATCTATGCTTTTCATATCATTCCTGTCACTTTGACATTTGGAATAAAAACACAGGATGGTGTAAACAAACCTTTTAGCTAAAAGGGATGGCTAAAAAGGATGGATAGTATCAAAAATGGATCTTGCGGTGATGCTCTTTATCTTTTCCCTTCCTCTGCCTTATAGCCCTTCATCTCTTCCTTACTTAGAGCACAGAACTTCTTAGTTCCTGCTATCTAAATTACAGGTCTTTCAGCAGTTTGTTAAATGTAAGGAAACATGCATCTTTTGTGTGGTTCAGTAGAGCTCTCGTTTTTGTTAGTTACTAAGTCAGAACTCACAATACACTGTTATTTAGGGTTTTCTCATAAGGTATCGCAGATGAAAAACGTGACCTCAGAAAATTAGTTTTGGTGTGTGTGTGTGTGTGATGTTTGAGAATGTACAGAAAGAACACTTGAACACAAACTCAGACGAGATGTTTTTAACCTTTTCACTCATTCTGAAAGATTTGTCATAGATATGTGGTCCTTGACGATAAACTGAAAGTCAGAGCTTCAGTGAGATGCATCAGATCATGAATATGGCTAATTACTTGACAAGATAGTGATAGAAGCTTGTGTTTGTTTCAGATGAAATAAATTGCCTTAGATGCCCTTTGCCATGTTTTACTAATTGAAAATATTGTGGAAACTGTATGAATTCAGCCTGAAAATTTTGCTTAAGAGGAGGGAGATGGGTGGTGATGGACGTTTGACTCGAAGTCAGAGAGAACCACTAGAAGTGTAATCTAATGTAGGACATCAAGGGCTTGGTAGCAGCACCCCAGGCAGAGATGATCTACACATTAAATGTTGACATGTTTTTAAGGCTTTTACCATTCTCTTTTTACTCTTCTTCCTGTATGGTCAGTGAACACAAAATAAACAGTTAGAGGTAATATGGAAAAAAAAAGCCTCTGGATTTTCACAGTAAATAAACAGATAAATAAATAAAATTAAAATAGCATGCCATTGCTGTGTACAAAAAGAAGAGTGCATAACTTTATTTCTGAGGAGCACAACCTGGGTTATATTGGCAGCAACTGGATGACAATTGCTCTCCCGTTCTGCAGAGGATGACAGAATGTTATCTGCAGTTTAGAAGTTCTCAGGTAGTTTTAAACAAATTTTCCCATTCTGAATACACACAATGCTCTGTGTATGAAACACATTTTTATAGACCATCTTAGTGGTTGAGCATATACACTAACATTCAGTCACTGCCAGTGCTCCATGTTTTATTAATGATTTTCCCTTTATATTTTCAAAATGGTACCCTTTGTAAGACACAGAGGGGTCTATAATTCTCCAGCTGGCATTATAAAATGAAAAGGACTACATGGATAGTGTTTTTTAACTGGTAATAGAGAAAAGAAAAAGCAGAGCACTATGTTGATTTCTCTGCTATTTCTTTAGGTTTGAGAGTGACTAGAAAAAAATACACAGTCAAGAAGGAACGGGAAAAATCTGTTTTAACTCTACCTACAGCAGAGGGAAAAAAATAATAACCCCTCCTGTTTAATAATCATATTTAATTTTAAGTTGGTTGTGGTAACGTGGTTCCAAATAATTTTACTTAGCAAGTACAGATGGAATCAAAATCATGTTGATATTTCTGTAGATAAAATTCAAGTTTTAAGCTAGGACAAATAATAGCAAAATTACCTTGCTATGTTTGATAAAATCAGAGTGAACAGAAAACTACAGCACAGGCGACAATTTCAGGTATAAGATACATCCAATGCCAGCAAACAGCATTTAACATTGTTATTCTGACACATCAAATTGTGAAGATGAACTCTTAATGAATAAATCTCAGCATTTACAGTTTCTTTTGAAAGCCCAGTGGAATATATTAATTGACACTTTTTAACAGAAGTCAAGCAATTGAATTAGTTAAGCAATTATGTAGGTCCCATTAGTATTTATATGTATATATTAAGCTGTTGAATAACTCCACAAATCTGAACCCTGGTCACTTTGAAAACCTGTGTTGGGACCAAGGTTATGTGGCAATATCTAGGTGCTTTTGAAAATCCACTTTGATATTTATGTGCATGTTTAGTCACTTGAATAACTTCATGGCATAGATCACCAGGCAGATCTGTAGAGTTCAGCCTGTTTTTTTCCCCCATATATCAAATTATTTGTCTCCTTCATATTGATGGTCCAAACTGAGTTAAAACCCCTTTCAATCATACATGACTTTAATACTATTAAACTAATTTCTTGGGATCATACTCAAAATTTGTTGTGCTTTCTGTCTTTTCTTCTGCTGCTCATTGAGTGTTTGCTGAACTGTGCAAATGTTTCTCCACTAGTAATGTATACTTATTTCTCATTGACTTCTTAAAGCAAATACTCTCATATGCTTGTTATATTTTTCTTCTCCTTGCTCTAAAGATGTTTTTTTCTTACATAAACAGGCTGTGTTGCTTTGAAACCCTTTGATCTGGAGATAAAAATTCCCACACCAATGACTCTTCTGATTTCCCTTCTGATTTTCAGGGGCATACACTTCTCTTCTCCCCTCAGTCAGAGATGCTGTTAGGATTTTTTTTCCCTTCTGTAGTTTCTCTCTCTATGAACCAGAACTTTACAGCCTGTACCAGGGCTTAACTCTTCTCATCTGTAAAGGACCTGCCAAGTCTCATTCACTTTGAGTGAGAGATGTGTTCACTTTGATTTTAAAATTGCCTTCAAATTAAATGGCTCCACTTTTGTGGCAGACGATTCTGTAGTATATTTCAATAAGGCATTCAGAGCAGTGCTCCTAATCCTCTGAAATTTCATGTATTTAAATTGTCACATTTGGAGTCTTGTGTCAGACTCCCCAGATTTGGAGCTCTTGCCAGTAATAAACCATTGTCTTCTCTTTTTGCTGTTCTCCTCCCTGCTTGCTGCTGTTCCTGAGGAAGAGCTGTGGACAAAACTATGCAGGTACCTGCTCCTTTGTTTGTTTGTTTGTTTCTGCAGCATGAATAATTCTTGGAATTCTATGCCTCATCCTTCATGGTTTAAGGTGTACTCAGAATTACATGGTAAAATCTGAAGTGAAAACCATGTATTTTCCTCTATCTGTCTTCAATATGGAAAAAAAAATAGAAGGAAGAAGAAAAAAGAAAAGAAAAAGCACTTGGAGTAAAAGATGCCTATATTTTTTTTCCTTTTCCTTTTTATACAGCACTTACTATATTGTTATAATCTACCAAATTAATAACAGTTTTATCAGTGGATTCCTACCAACATCTGTTCTCAAGGACTGGTATGTTACCGTTGATATTTGCTCTGTTCATGCCTTACTATAGTACATCCCATGAAGATGAGGCACCTCTATTTTAGCAAAATTTAAAAACGATTAAGCAGGATCAAGAAAAATCTAAACCTCACATATTGCCCAGAAAAAGAAGCGTTCATAATATGAGAGCTCTTCTGTCTATGTCTTGCCAACTTCTCCTAAAGTCCAGAGTCTTGAAAATTTCCTCTGACTCCCAGACTTTCACCATTATATTAACAAATCTAGATGAAGCAAAACATAGCTTTGCACTCAAGAACAGTTGATCTAAAAATAAAGAAGTCAATGGCAGAGAAGGATACAAGATCAGCTTCTTTGGGCAGCCCAATGATGATAGCCATCACAGTTAACTGTTGATGTTACCACTTTTTTTTTTTTTTTCTCCAAAATATAAAGTATGAAAAATTTCCATAAGGCTTTAGATCAGAGGTTAGTGTTTAAGCAATGGATAAGCTTTCTGATAACAAAATCCATGATTGGAAAGAGTACGGAAACTATGGAAATTCATAATTCCTAATGCTTTAAACTGTTATTAATGAAGATTTTGCTGGTCCAGTGACCTCCAAACCTTCCTATAATGGGAAAGGCTGAGACTATTGAAACTGGGAGCAAAAGTTTTCTAAGCACTCCCTCCCCTTCCCTGGGTTCAGGAGACCAAAGGTTTTAGACCTAGACCACTTTCATTGTCATTTTGTACAGAAAAATATGAGGACACCAGAGGACTTGTCCTATGCGTAATATCTGAGAACCAGTAGAAAATAATGAGATGCTCCTTTATTGTTCGTCATCAAATATGTATTAGGAAGCAACACAGCCATGAGACTCATGTCCATTCTTCTTCTTCTTCTTATTATTATTATTATCATTAAATTTTGAGATGGTTTGAACCGGGAGAGACTAAGAGCTCTAATTTGGATAGCAAAGCTGTTAACTGAATATCTCATGCTACCAGGATAAGCCACTGCAATGCTAATTATAGGATTAAAAACTAGACATAATCAGTCCAGGGAGATAGTGCTCTCTTTCTCTCTCTCTTTCTAATGCAACTAATTAGATTAAGCGCTAACTGCTCTAGAATATTAGCTCTTAAGTGTATGGTCTGTGGACAAATAGACAGTGATCTGTGGAGTTCCTGCTGGTTATCCACGGACATAAACTGTTCAACCTCCTGGAGTAGATTAAAAGGCCAAATACCCAGTAGTTTCCTGAACTGATCATTAAAAGAATTAGATTGGTGTTCACATCAGGGATAACAGTTCTCAAGTAAAATGTGTATATATACATATTATGATTAGATGACTTTATTAAAAACTTTTTCTTTTTTTTTTAAGGGTGGCTTTTCAATGAAATGTAAAATAAAGGCATTTTGTAATTGGAAAAAAAAAGGTAGAAATGCAGAGCAACAGCAAATATATAGACATATGGATCTCGGATGAGTTTTGTTCATGTCTGAAAGATCATGAAGGATATAAAAGAGAATTGTGACATATGGAGGAAGCAGATTAATTAATTTGAAAACAACCTTTGTGCAGGGAACAGTTTCAGCTAAAGTAATTAAATTTAAAATATTGTATAGTTGTCAAGGTTTGTGTAAGGAGAGGGACTCTGAACAGTTATCAGGTTCTGAGAGAGCACTGTAATCTAATAAGGTAGGAAACATTGATGTGTAATACTTAACAGCCCATTTTACTTGCAGAATTATTCCACGTAACCAAGAACAAACACATCATCCTGCCTGTAACACATGCACTGATTATTATTTACTCTTTCCTATTTTTGCCCTGCTGTAAGTTCAGCTTTGGGAAACTCACATCACTTTCTCTATCATCACAATCATCTTCCCGCTTCGTCTCTGACAGCACTTCAAATATCGCTTTCCATTGCTGATAGACTAAAATGATCTTCTCTCCTACCTGCTGCCACATCTGTCACAGCTGGGGATGTACCTGCCCAGTTAACTCCTCCGTCAGCCACCTTGCTTGACACTGACAATATTATAATCACCTCTTTGCATAGTCTCCAGTTTCATGACTTAATCATGGGACTGTAAATAAACGTTGAATAAAAAGCTATTATTTTAAATCTTCTTGACCATTATTTATTTTGAGGAAAATACCCTCAAGCCATCTACTGAGGAGATAGTCCAATAAAATATTAAGAGCAATTTTGTCAATGTAAACTCTGAAATATTGAGAGGGTTATGGTTTTTGTTGTTTTTCTTTTTTTCTTTGTGAATTTCAGATGCCAAGTAACCCTTGCCTCAAGCGAAGAAAGGTTGTTGCCTAAGCAGAATGGCAGCCTGGGCATGGCTCTCACCATAGTTATGACACTCTAACTATATCTCACTCTTCTTCAGAGAAGTGAGATTTAGATTTTGCCCCAGGTTTTCAGGGGAAATCCAGTTGCGCCATTGTGCAAATACTGATAGTTCTCTCTTGAACACATCCAGGAAAGAATTCTGAGTTACATTAAACAGTAGCATAATTTAGTCTGCCTGTAAGGGAAGGTTAAAAAAAAAAAAAAAAAAAGAACAATTTGTATTGCATACATCGCCCACCAAAAACAATGTTCAAGATAGAAGACTTACAAACCTCTTGAGTTTTGTGCTTGGCATGTGTTTGAGACTTTCTGAAAGTAGCTAACCCATCCCAAATGTAAAAAGAAAAATCCCCAAAAGCCAGTATCTGAATGCATTAAGTGTATCTCCTCTGAATTCCCTGCCAAAGTCACTTCAGTCATCAAACTAGCACACAAATGATATGCACGCATTCTTACAAGCAATTGCCTTTTCCTTTCACATATTTCTGAAGAAAAAAGTAAAGTTTAATTATGAAGAGATAACCAGAGGTGTTACCCTCAGAATTTAATTATTATTTGATTAAATTTCAAAAAACACAACTAAGCTATGACAGGGGCAGAAAGTATAGTAAAATGGTAATTATGAAATAGCAGATATGAATTAAGATAAGTTAGGAAACATTTTTTAAGTGTATGCCTGTGGGAAGGGCAATAAAATAAGTGAATATTCTCTCATTCTTATAAAATATTAACATTTTGAGTTAGAAGACGGATTAATTGATGCCATACGCTGAATGGATATGGAAACCATGCTACCATTTTTCTTCTGAAACTCCTTTTTTTTTTGAGAAAAGTGGGGTGTAACTGCTATAAAGTGGGCTTGGCTGTAAAAGTTGCACCTGATGTTTCATCAGAGTATCCCAATAGAAAAGAGAAAATTGTAACCGAGTTGTGCTGGTAGAGCTCAGCCTCTCTGAGTATGGCAGCTTCTTCTGGCACTGGCCCTGCATTTTGTACTATTAACTTGAAAATAAAAAGCAAACAATTATGGGGGGGATTGCACCAAAAATGAACCAATGATGAAAGACAGAGACCAAGCTTTGCACAGCAGAAGCAGGCAGGTGTATAAATCGACGTGGCTTCTGCAATTTGCTCTCAAAGCCCTGCAGTTGCAGCTAGCGCTGGGATATTTTGAGCAGCTGGAATTTTAGTCTGCCTGTTTTTCCAAAGACAAGCAAATTTACATACTTCTAAGACTTCATATTAATGATGGATAGTCTTACACGCTTCTTTAAATTGTCAAGCTGTTTTCTGGTGTAGAGAACTGCCTCCTCACAGCACTGAGAGCAGAAAGCTGAGAATTGGAAATAGTGGAGCCAAGGTTTTATGCTTTTGATGCACCTGTCCCAGGAGGCAGCCAAACCAAGGAAAAGGAAGCAGCGCCAAGCCAGTCTCAGTCTGGATGCACGTGGGGGATGGCCATCCTTAGCATCTCATGCGTGCTCCCCAGTGTTGGACACCCCAAACATGCCCCTGTGCCCACCTGCCCATGCCGCCCTCCTGCATACACAAACACTCACTACAGGCTCCTCAGAAATGACAGCAACTCGACGTTTAGCTATCAATGCTTGATTTAAAGGTAATGACCCAAGAATGTATGCTGAGACCTCAGTCTTGCAAATCTCTGCACAAGCAATAACCTAAACACACAGAATATTCACTATAAGGCTGGGATTAATTTCACATGAAATCCCACTTCCTCGGATATAATTTATGGGAAAACAAATCTTTTCTGTTATATTTCCCTTACAGAGTCACCGAGTGGTTGAGGTTGGAAGGGACCTCTGAAGATCATCTACTCCAACCCCCCCTGCTCAAGAAGGGTCACCTAGAGCACATTGCAAAGGATCACATCCAGGGAGGTTTTGAATATCTCTCCAGAGAAGGAGATTTCACAGCCTCTCTGGGCAACCTGTTCCACCACTCTGCCACCCTCCTAATAAAGAATTTTTTCCTCATATTCAAATGGAGTTTGCCTAAATGATCTCTAAACCGATCCTTCTTGACTAAGGGAAAGTCTTCCTTTCTCCAGACTTTCTCTCCTCGTCTCCAGGGTGTGGGACTCCTGAGGACTGGCATTAGCAGTAACGACTGAAGAAAAAAAGGCAGTCAGTAACTCTGACTTCCCTGTATCCTTCATCACCAGGGCACCCACCCCATTCAGCAACAGGCCCCCATTTTCCCTAGTCTGCCTTGTACTACTGATGTATTTGAGGAAACCTTTCTTGTTGTTCTTGCAGATTTAATTCCAAATGGGCCTTAGCCTTCCTTGTCACATCCCTGCATACTCTGACAATGTTCCAATATTCATCCCAAGTGGCCTTTCCCTGCTTCCACCTCCTGTACACCTCCTGCTTATGTTTCAGTTTTGCCAGGAGCTGCTTGTTCATCCATGCAGGTCTCCTGCCCCCTTTGCTTGACTGCTCATGGATATGCACTGATCTTGAGCTTGGAGGAAGTAATACTTGAATATTAACCAGCTCTCTTAGACCCCCATGCCTTCTCAGGACCTAACCCATGGGATTCCACCATGTAGGTTCCCGAAGAAGCCAAAGTTAGCTCTCCTGAAGTCCAGGGTTGCAATCCTGTATATTGCTCTGCTTCCTCCATACAGGATCTCTGAACTCCACCATCTTGTGGTCACTGCAGCCAAGGCTGCCCCCAACCTTCACATCTCCAATCAGTATTTCTTTGTTTGTTAGTAAAAGGGTCAGCGCACACCCCTCCTCATTGGCTTCTCCATCACTTGTGTCAAAGTTATGAATGCTCTGCAAGAAACTGCTGGGCTGTTTGCGCTTAGCTGCGGGGCTTTTCCAGCAGATATCAGGGTGGCTGAAGTCCCCCGTGAGAACCAGGGCCTGTGATCATGAGGCTAAGCTGTTTGTAGAGGACCTCATTGTAGCTGTTTGTAGAAAACCTGTCCAGCACTCTGTGGAAGGCCTCATCTACTTCCTCTTCCCGATCAGGTGGCCTGTAGTAAACATCCACAGCAGTGTCAGCCATGTTAGCCTGCCCTTCAAACCTTAACCATAAGCTTTCAATTTAGTCCTTCATTTAGTTTTGCTGACTACCCTGTCTCTATAACTGTCTCCTTTCCCCATCATTCCTAGTTTAAAGCCCTCCTTAGCAGGTTTTTGGCAGACACACGTGCCCCACTTAGTGACGTGGATCCCACCTTTCCCCATCAGTTCCCCATCAGCTCAGCCACCTGCTGCAGGAAGATTTCCACCTGGGCACACTTCTTGCAGGCAGGTTTGCTGCCTGGCCCTTTCCCAGGAGAAAGGTTCAGGTGTTTCCTGCAGTCTGAGGTCTACACTGCAGCCTCTCCCTTCAGCAGCTCTGTCTGGGTGGAGGCAGCAGCCACCCCTGGTGGCTACACCATTTTAGGTGTAGGCCCCTCTCAACTAAGCACTCATCCTTATTTCTCCATTGCTCAGCACTTTAGCTCATTTTCCACTTTGGTATCTGTACTCTGGTGTTACATTCATTTTACTTCCCGATCATGAAGACACATCTAAGGAAAGCACCTAATCCTGAAGTAAATTAATAAATCCATTGAAACAACAGTTTGATTAGAACTGAGGTGACGACAAGTACCTTGTGTGTGTATGCTGAGATTCCTTTGTGCCGTCCTCTAATTAAGGATTTAATAGCTTCCAATAATCCAAGTGTCTTTTCCCTGGGTTAACTAGTTGTCTTTCTGCCCTCAGGGAAATATCAGTTTTCTCTTCCCAGCACATCCAGCGAGAGGTTTCCTTACACAAACCTTATACAAACCTGCCACTGGGACTCCACCCTTGTTTTTCCAGAAGGATGAACAAGTGCTGCGGTCTTTTGCTACGATTTTAATTCAAATCACAGATGAGTTCTGCTGATACTTGGTTTTTCAGTGGAAACACACTGCTTTTTTGCTTATTTCTTTGGTAGGCACTGTACCTAATTGTTAAAGGAACAGGCTTTTATAGCCTGGGAGGTAGAAGGAAGTAATGGAAATGGTATATTTATTCCATTGCAGTCTTACTTTAGTTTCACACATTAAAAATGTAGAAGGGTCACATCCTAATACTAGATTTTCTGATCATATCAGAAAATCAGAGCTCAAACGTGCATAGTTTCTTTAACAGCAGAAATTAGTTGCAAATGAAGTTATTCTTTTTGCAGAAACATCCACAAAAAAAAAAAAAAAGTCTTGCCTTGCTTTTCTCACTCTTCATCTGAAAGTTATCACTAAGGCTATAGGATATATCCTAAAAATTTCTAAAATTCAGCCTGGCATCCTTTAAAAAATATTTTAACCTAGTAATCACTGTGAATTTCAAATCCATTTGCTAGAATTTTAAGAGATTACCTACTTTTCTTGCTCTCACGCCTAGAGAAGCTGCCCTAACCTGATGCCTTATCTGAGGAATATATGTGTGGAGAAGTGACTGTGTGCCAGAGACCCCTGTGCACATTCATAAGTGGGAAGGTAAAACTCCTAATACTTGACACCACACAAAAATACAAAGATGTTTCTCCAATGGCAAAGTACTTGTGGTCTCCCTTCGTCTGTTGCTAGGAGACCTGTTTAAGAATTAATCAGGGAAACATCACAAATGCTGCTAAATCATGCACCACACTACAGATTGAGCTGCTCCAAAGAGATGAGAAAACTTGCTTTTTCTGTTAACCCGGCACAGACTGGTATGCAGCACAATTTCCTTCAGTAAGTACACTGCTGTACAAGTGCAAAATATTTACACTGTGTCTCCAGCAAAGTTGACAGTTATGTCTAGCCAAGAACTACTTGTACAACAAGGACAAACACAGGCATATTAGAAACTGAAGATGGAAGGATATGCTCAGCCAGCTTTAGGGCATGCTGCAAGCTCAAAGTTGGACTGTGGGTTACATTTCCTTTCAGAAAGACCTGGAGACTGTAACAGAGGATTGGTGGGCTCTGTCCAGTCGGCCCTGAGACCCCAGCATAGAGCCTGAGAGATGCTAAGTATGGCAAAAGCGGGACTTGAGTTGTGGTGGCAAGGAGCTCTGCTGCCAAGTGGAGAAAACTTTGTGAGTATCGGGATGTTTCACCACATTACCTGTATGGGCACAGAGCCAGATATTCCCATGTAACTGTGCTTCTACCAGCATCCCAGTTCCTGCGTGGAAAGAGAAATAAGCCTTTCCTGGATCAGGCACTTTGAAGTCAGTCTGGCATGTTCCTGTGCAGGAATTGTGTGGAAAAAGCATACCAGTTAACACACACACGCACTTCAACCAAACGCTTTAACTGGTGCCAAACCTGTATTTAGAACAGACGAGAGATTGAGTCTGGCACGAAAAGAAGGGAAAAGCTGGCACTTTGTGCACAAACTGGGACCCCAGGGCTCAGAAAATGATGCTAGGGAGCAGAAAGCTGAGAAGTGCTGGAGTGGAGGGTCAGATTCCCTGTTCTGCACTTCACAGCATATGTTTCAGAATTGCTCAGCCTCAAACTGTAGAAATTAGATCTAAGATTCCTGCAATCAAAAGCCAAAGATTTAAAAAAAAAAAAAAAAAAAGCTTTTGTCGTGTGAGTGTAGCCATGTCTTAACTGAGGAATGGGCCCATCATTTTTTTGGGCTTAGAAATGGATTTGTGTTCTGATCCAAGAGATTTACATTTCTGCCCTTGGTTCCAGTTTCAGGATATACTTAGTTGAGATTTTAATTTGTTCGAAGGCTGTGACTATGGAGGGGTCTGAAATGTGTCTGAGTATCTTTTCAATAATGAAAATGAGGCTTTGGAGAAAAGACTGTGCACAGACTCCATAGAAAGAAAGGCAGGCTACTCTGTGTTTAAAGCTTTCTGCTGGGTTCTGGGCCATTTCCTATGCCAAGTGCAAAATAAAGAGCATTTGTAGAAACAGACGGGGAAGATCAGAGCACTGGTAATGGAATTGAGAACATCTCAGCTTTTCGTTTTGTCCTTTGAGGTTACCAGCCCAAAGTCAGCACCTGGGACCGTGGCTGTCTCTCTGCTGGTGGTCTTGATCAAGTTGCCATTGGACAGATTTCTCTCCTACAGACCCACCACAGTATCTGGTAACCCATCTGGAGATTTGTTTGCTGAAATTCATAAAGCTGTGTTTGTTGTGGTAGTTAAAGGTGCTGTTAAATACAAGGGAGAAGAATTAATCTCAGAGAAGGAGCCAAAAAAATGAATTGGTGTGGAAAGTGTATTATTACTTGCACGTCTCAAAATGTGTGGCCTCTCCTCATCGGGCCGGCAACGTGTTGGCAGAATGAATAAGCAGGGGCTGCTGCTGTGGCTCATGCTCTCAGTCTGGGGAAGGAATTGTTTTCTTTCTGGGTCTTGCAGCCTGATCTCTGAAGTCACTAAGTACATTTTGAACTGAACATGGAAAAAAAAAACTATTCCAAGCCCATTCTCTCCCAGTCACAGCACACCTTATGCTAGTGTTTTGCTAATTGTGATTTTGATTTTCATAGCATTTATTCTGGCTTCATGGCACTGTGTTGGAATCTTCTCTCTACAAAGACAAAGTCACCGGAGGATGAGGAAATGGAGTTTCCTTTTCCCTCTGTGTGTTCAAGAAAGCCAGCTCCCACGGGTAGAGCAGGGTACCCTCATTGTTTCAGTTCTCTTTAACTACCAGGTGAGTGGGAAGATGAGCCTGCTGCATCGAACACAAGCAGGTAGGAGAAGCAAGCAGTTCTCTGAAGGATATTTGGAGCTATTGCAAACCCTCTCCTCATCTGCGCCTGCCGTGCACCAGCCCACTGTCTCGGCAAGGCTCCAGCTGGCGCTCGGATCTCGCTCGCTCGCGCTGCGCACACCTCAGACGACGTGGCTTTGATCACGACTTCATGGCACCGAGTATAAAGCCATAACAACCCACACCTGCAGGATCTCCTCTTCTTCCCACGTACGTCACCAGCCGCAGTCCCACTGATGTCAATGGGAGTAGGTTCAGATGTCTGTGCTCCAGCTTCTCAGAGAACGCGCCCGGCTTTGTAAGCACCTTTTTTAACACATCCTGTTAGGTAAACATACCGAGCTGCAGTAACATCAGCTCAGCCTCACAGCTAATAATAGAGAAGCTTAGTAAGATTCAAAGAGGGTTAGAAAAAAATATTTGAAATAAAACAAAAACACCCCAATAAAATGTCTGCAGTTACACCGAGAGAAAAGAAATATACGAGGGACATAAATCCCTGCACAGCAGGAGGGAAGCTGTCTGCCTGCTCAGGGTCAGGGTGAACAGTTGTTATCGACACATCCAAGACCTGTTTGAGCAGTATCGGACATCAGTATTGGACACTGTCGATAGACAGATCTTACACTAGATTAATTTGATCTGGCAAGGTGAATCCTATATTCCTAATACTCATAAAATGTATATTGGCTTTTCGTTTAAAAACCCTCCAAAACTAAAAATAACTCCCTCAGGCTTCGATATCAAAGCTATTCATTTCCATCGGTTAAACACTGAATTGCTTTTGAAATCTAACACTGCTAAAACTGGTAAAATGGCTCTGGCCATGAGCAGCCAAGGAAATCCTCGCTTCTCCATCAGGAAATCCCAGCCACTCCACTCCACCAGCATCCCGTCCCTCTCCAGCCTGCGCTCCAGTCCCTGCACTAGGTTTTGCTGTGTGTCTTCGAGGAGGATTAACTGCTAATTTTTGGTTGAATCTCTTGATTCTCCTTTTTCTTTCTCACACTGATCCAGGCAAACAGATGTCTTGAACACCTTGGAGTATGCCCACTCTCACTCCTGGTCCTTCTTCTTTCCAAACAGTAATTGTTCCAGCATCCAAAGAGATAAAAAGGCATTAAAGGTAATGACCCTTGTTCTGATTTCACATAAGGCTGGGCCTTACCCAACAAAATCTTAATCCCTATTTTACAGATAATTATGTATCAAAAGTGATAAATGTTCTGTGACAACAGTATATTACCCAGAGAATACTAAAAGACTGCTGTCTCTGGGAGTAACCAGACGTGTTTTGAATGTGGAGTTGCAAAAACACACATATAAAATGTTTGTAGAAGCATTTCTCTGTCTCCTCCTCATGACTCCCCCCAACACCCCCCCCCCCCCCAAAAAAAAAAAAAAAGCATTTTGGAAACTGGATAGTAATTTGGTGTAACTTTTAAGTGAAATTTCGAAGGCAATTCTGTGTGCATTCAGCACTATTGCATCTCTATAGTTAACTTTTATAACAGCACATTAGCCTTGAATATCTATTAAAAAGAATTTGTAATGTTAGATGAGAGATGACTACAAAGATGGTGCAATGCTGCTTTAAAACTATTGATTAGATCAGTAAAAAGACATTAAAAGTAATCATGAATAGCAAGCATATTAAATGATATTGCCTCATCTCCTTCAGCACCAGCTTGTGAAGTAACTTTAAGCAATGTAAAATGTATTAATACTTATTTAAAAGAAGAGAACACCACACACTCTATAAATTCTGATCAAAATTAACAGGTTTTGGAGGTCAGGAACCAAAGGATTCAAAATGTGAAAGCAGAGCAAAACAAGGAGAATAATTTTAGATATTTAATTATTTTAGCTTTTAAAGCTTTTTTAACAAAGTAGAGTTCAATCTGAGGAATTATTATTGTTACAGAAAAATAATTGACAACTATAACTTCAGCATATTTAAAACAGTTTGAAACCAATTAGCTTCTCACCTAGACTTGAAGGAAGGCCAGTGCTACTTCTGTACTATAATGCAATCAAAATCACATTGAAGTATAACAGGAACTGTACTGATACAAGTTTCATTTTTTTTCAAGTTTAGAAACAAAATTAATTGGACAAGTGCATAGAGAGAGTCACCATGCACTAGGTTCATCAGTAGAAAAATCCTTTGTACAATTCAAACTCCATCCTTCAGCCAACACAAAGCAAGTTTTAATAGGTTTAACTTAAGATTATTGAATAATGCACGGATGTGAGAACAGAGTGGCAAGTATCCAAATAAACCCTACGGGTTGGATTAAATCATTAAAAATTACTAAGATTTCATATGCACTTCTATATTTGGGTGTGTGTGTATCTGGCTCTGGGAAAAGTTGTGCACTCAGACTCTCCAGTTGTGTGTGCAGACAGTGATTTTATCTCCTCAACAGATGTGTGTTTGTGTATTTATGCGTTCCTCTTCAGAGGAGCTGTGTTTCTGGAAACGATGTCAGCTTTCACTCTTGCTTTTCGTTCATTTGATCACTCTCCCTTGTGTTTGGGCTTGCTAGATCCAGGACAAATATTGCCTTAATGCCCTTCTGACATAAATAGGAATAATTTTTACAGTCTAGGGGAAGGCTGAAACCACAAATATAACATACCACAGGCTACCCAAGGTACCCGCACAAACATCATCTTGCAGGGTTTCTGCTGCCAGACCAAAACCACCATGGCCACAGTGGCAGGATCCAGTCTCCCTCCTCACTTGAGAGATGTATCTGGCCCTTGTCACCCAGTGGCACAGCCTCAAGACCATCACGGATTATGAGATTCTCCTAGATGCAGCTGAGGCTGCAGTATTTAACATTCATTTCTTTTCTGAGACATTTGCAACTCTTTTCCTTTTGATGCAAACTTAGCTAGTTACATATGCATTTTCGCTCCCGCTCAGACTACCTTTCCGTGCACAATGACATATGTCTTGAGACCGCTGATGGCAAGGCAGGACTGGAAGGGAACACCTGCTTCCTACAGGCCAGGCCCCCACTTCTACAAGTGCATCGTGTCTTCCACGCGGTGACGAACTTCTTAAAGAAAGTTATGCTTGCCGAAAATAAACTCTTTTTGCCAAGTAAGTCCATTGAAAAGCAGTTCTTTGAACAGAACTCGCATTGCAGCTCCCAGTGAGCTTCTGAAGAGCACTACATTTTACCCCAACTCTAGTGGGGACATGGTGGATTTGGGAGTGCTGGTGCAGTCAAGCAGGTAACCTCTCTGTGCCAGAGCAGCTTTAATCTGTGTTGCCCCAGATTTTTGACAAAATATGAGAACATGGGGCACTCCCACTGAGCTCCTGAAGTGTTGCTTCTCTTTGGATCTGAAGACTGGTATCTCTTCAGGCATTTAGGAAAGCAGGGAGACATAGATCTGTTGCAAAAAGAAGTCAGAAGAATATAATGCATTGGAAAAGACTGGTTCTAATGCTGCCTAGGTTGTGGAGATACCCATGAGGGCTTCATAGGACACCTCCTGTGCACTCACTGCACTAGGGCAGTGGCAGCATGGGGCTGACACATCCTCTGCACTGGAGGAAATAAGGCTCAGAAAGATTTTGCCAGCAGAAATAAGACTGGTGGGAATAGACCCCTCTATGCCCAAGAAAAGAGCTGCCTCTGCTAGAGACCATATTTAATTTAAATGTTGTTAGCAATGTGTATATTGCATTTGTACACTATATCATGGCATGGTACTATGAATAAATATGAAGACATAAACAAGGTCATTTATGTGAAGCCAACAGCAATATTACTGCTGGAACTAAAAGACACATGCAAATATAGAAAATAAAGCTTTTAAGTGTATTGGTTGCAGGATGTTGCTAATGAAGAATAAAACATTTTCTTTTCCAGTATTGTCACTGGTACTTTAACTTCTGATATCTTAAACATATCTTCCCTTGAATAATATTTTCACTTCCTGAAAACAATTTGTTATCCAGAAAACATTAAACACTAGCAAAATCAGTCTGTACTGACTTTGATGCATTATCTACAGAGTTACAAGAAGTATGGATATTCAAGATGTCAGTAAACAAAGGGATGAACCTTCATACAAAAGAAAAAAGCTTTTTTTTTTTTTTTTTTTTTTTTTTTTTTTTAATAAGAGTGACATTGGAATGATAAAAATAGAAAAACAAAGAAGACCGGAATGAGACATGGAGCTTCCTGCTAGGAGCTGTGTGCCAGTTTGACAATTAATTGATTCAGACTGATTGGTGACTTGGCAGGTACCATCAACACAGTTTCCTGCAATCTGCCAGTCCAACCATCCAAAGGATGTTACTGGATTCTGCCCCACTCTGTTCCCTCTCCCATCTGCTGTGTTAT
Organism: Anser cygnoides; assembly: GCF_040182565.1. NCBI lineage: Eukaryota > Metazoa > Chordata > Aves > Anseriformes > Anatidae > Anser > Anser cygnoides. The sequence goes on from NC_089878.1 coordinate 37,465,984, forward strand.
GCAAGATGAGATACAGCAGTCCTAGAGAACTGGTAAAGTATCACAGAGAAAAGAAAACGCATCTTCCACCTTACAGTCGGCATAACATTGTGCCATCACCATACATTGAAAAGGAAGATATGGTAAGAGAAATTCCTGTCTTCTTCTTATAAACTTAAGGAGCTTCCATCACGTCGAAATTGGATTGGAACAGCTGTGCTTTTCCAATACAATAATCAGACAATAATGCAGTAATCAGTTTTGTCAGATTCTCTACGGATTCATTGCAGCTTCTTAGTGGTAACCATGTTTTTCATTTCAAAAACACATTAATATGCGAGTGTTCCTGGGGTGAAGAAGTGTCCTTTGCAGTTCCAAAACAAGCTCAGATTTTTAAGACTCTTCAGATGAAGGACTCACCTTGACTTGTGAAGGCACCCATGGCATTGGCACAGATTATTCACACTTCTCAGCCTCGAGGAGCACCTCTGGAACTGACAAGAGGGGATGCCACTGGGCTCATTAAAAATACACACTGTGAAGTACCTTAAGCCTGCTAGAAGCTACCATGGGAAATCTAAGCCTTACCGGAGCCATCTTTGTCAGCAACATGAGCACCCAAGAAGCCTTTCGAAATGGCTCATGAAGTAGCTGAGTGCCAGTGCCAGCTCTTGTAGCTGAATGCCGATGGCCTGCTCCCTATCAGTGTTAGTGCTGGGGTAACACAGCTCATGGCCCTCTCCTGCCTCACCAGGCACATCAGCCTCAAATGTCTCCAGCAGCCCAGAGCAGCCCGGAGTTCAGGAAGGAGTGTGGCCTTCCTGATGGCTTGTGCGACACTTTCCTTGCCAGATGCTCCACGAGAGCCACCCTGCACACCAGCTGCTGGGGCACATGGCTGGTGCGGGCCTCTCCTCCACCAAAGCCTGGTGCACGTACAGTCTAGGTTGGCTTTCCCTGGCAGAGAAGACACTGGCTGCCAAACAGGGTGCATACATGAGCGCCACCTGAGCTGGCACGTGCATGGGGCATGTATTCACTGACAGGACCCTTCAGCAATTGCACTTGATCCGTGGTGAATGAAAAGTATGCGGCTAAACAACAGAATCAAGGTGCAGTAGGCCGTGGGCAATCCTGCCCAGTGTTTGTGGTGGTCTGGCTGCCCCAGCAGTGCCCCAACATCCAGTTTCAGGTACATTCAGCCACCTCATGGAGAAGCCACATGCAGCAATGATATGGTGGGTCTGCGCATGGGGATTTCATTTTGTACTGATGCCCACAGTAGGGGAGCACTAACGTCACGTGTTTTAAGGAAAGGGGCCAGTGTACATCACAAGCTCTTCATGGTTCAGAGAGGTCCTGTGTAGCTGAAACAAGGGAAGGGTCTAATGAGCAGTAAACTGTTACATGATACCTGCAGCATCTCCCAACAGGACAGTGCAGCACAGAGGGAGACAGGACACACCAGAAGTCACCTCAAGATCTGAGGTGTGGGCGTTTGATATTGCAAGCTATCCTACTGAGTGATGGATAGCACTCAGGGGTGCCATTAAGGCAGCAGAGGCAGCTGAAGCAGTAAAACAAGCCATCCACTTTTATAGATTAGTAATCTTCAAACATTTACAATATTTACTTTGAAAGACTTCATAAGACTGTAGAAAAGAGACCACAACCATCAGCTGCCGAGGGATATTCCTGTGGTGTAGAAAATGGAGTTGAAGAAGGGAATTAACTTTTTTATTTTATTTTGGCAAAAGTTTTGTTCGGCCTAGTACAAAACTCAGTTTACAGCAACCTACTAGTCTTTATTAGTTTTCAGTAGATTTTTTTTTTTTAAGAACTTCAAGCATTTTATTGAAGCAGAAGGGAAACAGTGAGAACATTGAGGTGCCACTCTCCCAGCCCTGTGCTGAAGCAGCTTCATGAGAGGCTGCGCTAGGGCCCATCTGTAGAGACACAAATTTATTTAACAGAACATAGAGATCTAGGCAACCCTTACCATAATCTCTCGATTACCCTACAGAATAACAGCCCCCTTCTCAGATGATCTCTGTGTCTGCATGATGAAGGATCACAGGTTTCCTTTACTGTGAGCTGCTTCTTCATGCAAAGTTCTGTAGCTGTGACTTCCTCCTGCACAGTTTCACATGTACTGATCCTCTTTATTCACCTACTGAACTTGTTTACTAATTTTGCTAAATACATAATGAAGCATAATAAGCTGCAGCAATCTCACTGCCGAATGGAAAGGAATACAAAAGAAAAACTTACTGGTTTATGCTTTACATCCCAGTGCATGTAGAACCAGAAACCAAAATTTATACTGCCTACCCATCTTACTTATTTGTATTTCTTCTACACAATTTTCAAAATCCAATTACATATGGATAAGAGCCAAGTTAAGCCACTTCAGCCATACAGGCCCAAAGCTTGATTTAATATTTCATTAGAGAACTGGATATTTTCTGAGTTTGTCCATTTATCCAAAGAGTTTTTATGCTAATGACCAAGATGAGAAGCTAAGTATCTCTTAAGTTGCAAAAGTTTTATACACATATTAATGACTGTGCATTTGCCCTGGCTTGCAAGCTCTGAGAAATAACATAGAGGAATACAAATTTCTACCCCAGACCTGCAGCCTTCAGGTGCAGAGAAAACCAGGGATAAAATCTGTAGTGGAAAGGAGGAGAAGTTGCAAGCAGAAACTAAGAGGAATATAAAATGGGTTCGCAGGTAGATTTTAAAGTTCCTTTATGCCGCTAGTAGAGCTGTGCTCTAAGAAAAGTTATTCCATTGTTTCAGCAATAAATGCAGAGGGCTCATACACCCGTATGTCTGGAGTCCAATTACATGCAAGGATAAGCTTTAAGGCTCAATCTAATTGAAAGCTGTCTAAGTATTTCTTTCCTAGTCTGGACATGAAGCTGTCTGGTGATGCTACTCAGTATTTTTTTTCAGGAAAATATTTTCTTTGCCAATGAAAGCTAATGCATGATATAAATACATTTGGAGCTTTTTTTTTATTGTTTGTTTTTGCTTAGCATCTTTGTGATGTTCATTCATTCTAGTTGGAATTAGATGAAATTGCCAGTTTGCTTCATTGAGGATTTTTTTTTTTCCCCACATAGATCAAATCCATCATCTTTCTTCTCAAGCAGCTGAAAATCCACCAAGGGAAAGAGATCATCATGCCAGAAACTAAATCAAGCAACACATTGCATAAAAACTTCTATGCCAATTCCAAACAGCCAAGAGAATTGTTCCTGATGAAGTATTTCAGCCTATCAAAGACAGGCACTTTCTTTTTCTTGACTAACAAGATCAGAGACAGATTCAACAGGACTTAAGGAAAAAGTAACTGCATTTCATTTTTATTTTTTTCAGCATTAGGTAATTATTTTTAAAATGTTCTTTCCTAATGAGGTTCTACCACTGTACTGTCTAGTGTCTTTGCCTTCTGCAGCTCCAACATCTGTCACAAGAATTGCAGCACACAATAGAAGTTGGAAAAAAATTGTGTCATTAATAACAGAAATTACCTCAAGAATAGTTATTCTCTCCCGATGTTATCAAGCTACCATTAGAAATTTGCCTTAAAATAGTCTGAATTTTTGGCTCTGCCAAAGGGATCCAAAGAAAAAAAATGACTTATATTCATAGCCAATGAAAAAACAGTTCTTCAAAGATATTTTTATCTCTAGCCTGTCACTCAATAGGAAACAAATAAAATTGTTATGAATACATGAAATTGAACCTTACTAAAAACTTCGAAGGACAGCCAAAAACAAGCTTCTAGCTAAATCTTCGGTATTCTGATAAATATTCAAAGCTGTACAGCTGAGTTTTGAAACTCTTCACTTTCAAAAAAAGAGAGCAAGCACCAATATTTAAATAAGACATCCTAAAGTAAAAAGAAAAAAAAAAATACATACTTTTATATAATTTCCAAAAATCCCTCCCCGCCTCTTTTATTTTTATTTTTCCCCTGTAGACTGAAATGCAATATAAAACATTTGTCTGGCCACATTTGGCCAGCAGGAAGCAGGGTGCAGCAGTGCCCCGGACCCCAGGTGGGCCACCCACCCCGGTGTGACCTGCTGAGCACCTGATGTCTTCTGGCCACAGCATGGGAACTACTGGCCAAGGTGCAGGTGACCGAGGTACAATCCCTTCCTTTGCTGCAGAAGACATCCCAGAAGACAAAGTTTATGTCTCCGACACACCTTATCTCTGAAATGAGCCAACCTAGAAATGAAACTAAGGGCTGATCTGGGTCACAGCTCCCTCTTGCTCCAAATCCAGGTTTCCATAATTAGTCAGGTAATGCATAAACAGAAGGGATGTTCAGAGGCTGAAAGACTCTGTGGAAACAATGGGTCCTGTGCTCCAACCCCCAACATTATTTTCTTTCTGCAGCCAATTACCCTAATGAAGGGCAATGCATAAACTGTTGTTGAAGCATGGACTTGAGCCCAGGTTTCCCACTCCGCGAGAGGCAGACTGTTTGCTACAGGTTATGTTTCATGTCCCATCTTGCTAATTCTGTCTGTCTTCTGAACTCCTGCATCCTTTGCCATACTGTGAACCCATGCTGCACAGGTGCTGCCCACCTGTAATGTTCCTTAGAGGGGAAAAGTGCATGTTTTATCTGCTTACCTAAAGCAGGGAATTGAGCCCTGTGGTACTTCTTCTAGGCTTCTGCACCAAAGCTGAGACTTTTGCAAAGTTACACTTTTAAAACTTTTGATGGATACCCTTGGGAATACACTGCAGACTGTGGAGCCTGGGGGGAACAGGAGTGCCTTTTTTCCAACCTGATTCAGCCTGGCATTTAATCTCCAGAGAGAGGACTGAGGCTTCCAATACGGTTATGTTTTTAGCATTTCCTAATAGCCAGGTCTTAGCAACGCCCCACACAGTGCAAAAGTTCTCTCAATTGCTCATTGGGAACTTACTTATTTAAACTCTAGTTTCACTTCTGTTTTGTGTTTCAAGCTCTGTTCTCATGCTAAATGCTTTCGACTTAGTTCTTATGGTATCTAACTTTGATCTGAATGCTTGTTTGGAAATTGACCCTGGTCTACTCCGATGAGAGGTCAGGTCTCAAACTGAACTAATACTTTTCCAGAAAGGTTAGCCTATTGTTTATTCCAGAACAATTTTATTGTTGGATTGGTTATTTCTCCTCTTCATAGTCTATATGCATTCAGAAGTCCAGCTTTTCAATGTTTCTGGGTAAAATCAGTAGTACAATTCAGATAGCTTCTACTGATACTGCTTGTGTTCTTAAAAAAATCTAGGTAAAAAGCTATTTGGGTGGCAGGCCATCATGCTTCCTGTGAACATGTTATTCCCAGTTTGCACTGCTGGAAGTTTGAATTTGACGTCTGCCTAAACAAAAGTCAACTTCCCTGCAATCTCCAAAGAGTTAGTTAAAGAAATGTTAAGTGTATTGTGGTGTTAGAAATGTACTTTTCTTATATCTCAGAGGATCAGAGATATCACTGAGAGAACTGTACTCTCAATTACTTAAAGATCACTTCATTTTTGGAGGCTTAAACAGTGATTTACAGCTTCCAATTACTGAGCAGGAAACATATCAAGCAATCAAAGCTGGAGTTGTTAATAAAGCACCTGAATGCAATAGCTTTCCAGAAATTGCTGCGACCAGTTCAGGAAGGTATTTCCCCCAGAATGCCATGTGATAATGTACAACCTTTACAGCTTCTTCTCTTTCCTCTTTTAGACCAAGACTGGCTGCAGAAAGGACTTTAGTCTCAGCTGAGCTATACTTTTCTCGTGCCCATCACAGCCTTAGATTTCTAGTAATGCTCCACAGAAAATGCATTTTCATACAAAATGTGGCTCACACAAAATGTGCCTGCAGACTCTGTTTTCTTTCAGAGTGGTGGTTATATATCCTTCCTTACTCATTGCTTATCAAGGAGAGCACTTGCCTGAGGCAAGAGCAACATGACGAGTTCCCAACTTTGACTGGGAAGACCTGAACCTGACTCATTGTCCATCATGTGCCAGCCACCACTCTACAGCCTACTTGGGATGAAGGCGCCCATCATCTCTCCTTCTCAAGGTGCTTCGCTCTACATAAAGGGCTTCAAAGTATATTGTGAAAAAGATAAAATAAAAATAAAAAATAATTAAAAAAAAAAAAAGATTTACGTTGGCTTCAGGTTTGGATGCTAAAAGGAATGAACCTTGGAGTGGAGTCCTTGCCTCAAAGACCGGTTATTTATGCAGTGGATTTTCATGTAAACTGCATAATCATTCCCCTGAAGCAGAGATTCATGCTCAGGACTAAACTAGGACACGGAGCTGTAGCAGCCAAGTGGAGGCAAGGCTGTATGCTGCCATGCAGGTGATTAAATTGATTGAACGGCATCAGGACTGGGATGCGCCTTCTGCGTTTTGGGGAAGTGCTGTAACCATGGCTCTCTTTCAGGTATGTGTCATTCTAGCTTCATTCCATGGTTTTAACAAAAATAATAATGTGAGCTTTTGGTGCATTCCCCGAGGAATCCAGCTGAGGTTTCTGCGGAAGGGTGTGTAACATTAATGATACCAAGCAGAGGCTCTTGCTGAGCGCAGCCCTGTGCGGCTGCTCTCGGGGTGTGCTGCTTCTCCCTCTTGGCAGCTTTAGTCTAAGCATATCAATTTTAGCCTGCTCTCTTGTGCTGGCTGTTTTCGACCCTAACAAAACACTGCTTTAGAGAGCAGTAGACTAAAAGATATTACAGCACCAATTAGATGCCTGCGGGTGCATTTCCACGAGGCAGCGAGCTGACATAAGAACTTATTGCCACTGGAAAGGGGAAATCCCACGCTCCCCATCCCCTGCTCCCTATTAAATGCTTCAACCGTGTGCTTTGCACCAGCTTTGCTGCCCAAATACATAACTTTGTGGAAAACGCGTGCAGCAAAAATATGTGATGCTCTGGCTAGGTGATGCAGGTTTGTGATGCATAAACAAGCCCTGCCAGTGCAGAGCTGGCAGCAGAGATGGGGGACTGCAGGGGCAGGAAGGGCAGAGGAGACCTCCCACCCCAGAGCAGCAAAGCATCAGAGCATGCTAGTCTGTGTGCAGACACCACCTTTGGCTTCTTTTAAAAGTAATGCAGGAATCTCATAAACTCACTGAGCTAAAGTGCAGGTAAACAGTATTGAGAGCCAAGTGCCAGCCTGCCAGTGATGCACACACAGATAGGTAAAGGCTACAACAGAAGACAAAGGCAAATGATAAAGCCATGGCCAGGAGTCAAAACAAACAAACAAACTACAACAACAAAAACTGCAAAGGCAGCTACATTTGATAGGGATATTATTGGGTTTTATTGAAGTGCTTAGGGTTTGGGAGGGCTTAGCTCAGGTTTGGGCAGGCTGGGCTTGCTTGCCTGCATGAAAGCTGCACTTGTGAGCTTACGGGAATGTATTACCAAGGATTTTGTTAATAAAGTGAACTGCCAAAATCATTATCCTCTGTGGATGTTCAGGAGGCTGCTTTTAAAAGGCTTGTGTTTTTCCTTCAAAGGTTTGTTAGCTTCATCAGCTGCTGTCCTGAAGTTGCCTGGTTTATCCCATATTGTGATTTTATACCCAATGTATGCAGACTGCATATACTTTCTGGAGGGAAAGCAAAGCTATTCTGCTGACTTGAGTGACTATCACAAAATTGGAAGACTTATTCCTGACAGCCTTTATTTAAGGATGATCTTATTCTATCAAAATCTCTCAAGGCAAGCCATTAGTTCAATTTTAGCTCATTTCTTCTTCAACAGTTAGCAACCAAAAATGTGAATATTCTTGTATCAATTTCTGACTATTAACCTTTTCTAAAGTCCATTGTAGTACATGGGAGGATGGACACAAGCCAGATCAGACTTTGCAATGAAACAGTTGTGGATTTGCAAAACAGTCTAAGAAGCAGAACCCTCATTTGGTGATTCATTAACTATCCTATCAACTTCTACATATAACCCAGAGGTAGCTGGCTTGCTAGCTACAGTTTGACACAGACAAAAAAGATAAAGCTAAGTGGATTACAACTGCTTTCTCCTTGCATTATATTAAACTATACTTTTATATATATTTAAAATTATCACTGTAAAATTTCTATTTCCTCTCAAGTAGAGCTCTGTTCTAGGACTTCCATGTAGTAACAGCAAAAATAGAAAGTACAGACTTTGTAAAATTGGCCATGGAATCAGAATTTCCTAAATGTGAATCCCACCAATATATGGTACATGTAGCATTAAATTTACCAATACGTACAATATTTTTTTTTCTCCAAAGAGAATCTGAAGTTTTATGCTAGAGATTCCTTCTCAGAAACTCTTCCTTCTCACTTTTTCTTCTCCCTTTTCTGGAAGTACTTCTGAAAGGCAGATGAGATAGTAAACTGTTTGCAACTCAAACCTCTCAGTGCTGCTCCGATCCTGAATGTACCAACACGCTGTCAGCACTGAAGTGTAGTGTTTTATTTGCTGATTGCATGAATGGTATAAATGCTTTATGCGTACTGACAGTTATCAACAGTAGAGATAACAAAACCTTGGTTGTGAATCCTTGTTAATGTAAAGCTTATCTGAGTAAGTACATCAACAGAATCAGAGAGATACCACTGCCACATCACCACACAGCTATAACCACAGAACTAGCTAATATTTCTTCTGTATTTCCAGGAAAAAAAAAAATAATTAAATAACCCTTAATGAACATGTATAGAACTGCACTCATAAATCACCTATGAAACATTTTAAATAGCTTTTTTGGAGTTTGATCATGAACCACTAAAGTCAATGGAATATTTTCCTGTTCATTTAGGTAGGATCAAAATCAAAGCCTTAATGTCCCACTGTGTCACTTTGGGGAAAATCTCTCCTTATTACAAGAGAGTCCTGTAATTTGGTTTCCAGCTGTAGAAGATTGCTTCTTTCCTTTCCTTTTGTATGCATTTTATGACAGAAATAAAACACTGCACAATCACAGTGCAAAACAGAAGCCCCAAGGGCATCTTACAGACACTAGTGGCTCCTTAGGAAATCTTTAAAGTCTCCAAAGCCACTGTGATTGCTTTGTACTACTTACTAAAGAACACTTTCCCACAACTGGTAAATAATATGATATTTTGAAGTATATTGAAAATGCTCACAGAAGGTCAGATGCATGCACTCACTCAGAGTCAGTCTTGTTACACTGCCGTTGAGATATAGTGGAAATATTACAGCTTTAATAGCCAGTGCTTCATGGAGGGATGACAAGTGTATGTGCTGTCCCAGTGTCTGGCTCAAAGAACATTTTTTTGTGTTTTGCTTCCTTTGTTTACTTGTAATCTTCAGCAGGAAAAGACAAAAAAAAGACAAATTCTGCTGCAAAGATTCAGTGCTATAGAGAATAACTCAGGAAAACAAAACAAAACAAAACAAAATAAAAGAAAGCAGACCAAAACCCCAGAGGCCTTGCCCTCGCTGTGTTGGGGCAGTAGCAGGCTGAACGGATGCGGGGCACTGCCGCTTTCTAACCCGTGAGCTGGCAGCGCTGGTGTGGGAGCAGGAGCTGCATCGAGCCAGGTAAATCATGCATAAAACGGCCATCTGCAGGAACAGATTGGCTAAATCCTATGGATATCACAGAGCCTGCACAGAGCCACCGTGTCCCAACAATGGTCCCTCCCTCCTCTTAGCGCTGGTGCCGAGGCTGGCACAGGTGCTGCGCGTTTTCCCTCCCCTTGTCCCACCACACAGGTCGAGAAAAAAAGCGCAAGCCCAGCGTTGTGTAGACAAACTTGGCAGTCTCTGTTGCTTGCTTCCCCTCAGACCCTTCTTGTGCCCCATGTTTAGCCCTGATAACAGAATACGCTGTGCAGTACTTTCATTTTTCTTCTTGCAGATGAAGATTTCCCATGCAAAACTCACTTTCAGAATACTCCAGCCTTTAAAAATCAAATGTTTGTTGAACATCGTTCTAACAGGCAGTGTACATAAAGCATATGTATTTGACAGGAAAAATAATCTCCTCTTCCCAATCAGAGACAATTTGCATATCTTATGTTACATGACATCTCAGAGAAATGCATTCTGTTCTTTTACCACATTCACTCCAGCAAGATGGAAAGCATGTATAGCATATGATATTAGCAATTCAAGGCAAGCCCATGCTGAAGTATACACATATGCCAAAATTTGAGAGATATATAAAGAGAAAAGCTTGGGACATTGTGAAGGAAAAATGTGAGAGAAATTATGAAAAGGAGAAGCAAGAGAAATGATGCAAAGGGTTCATTTGTCATTCAGATAGTTCTGAGGATAATCTTCGTCTTGTGGGATGAAAATGCAGAACCAAAGGGTCCAAGATGCTTCCAGTAAGGGCACAATTCAAGTTCAGCTTGTAAACTTTGTACAAGTTTTATTGGAAGCAGTAAAACATACTACAGTGGAGCTGTGGATATTGTGTCCCTGGATATCACCTGTAATAACTTGGGAATTTTACCAAAGGGAGAAGAATAAAAAAAGAGGATTAACTGATCAGTAAGTGGCCAAAAAATACATTCTTGGAAGGAAATAAGTTATATGATATTTATTTAGGTTCACCTTCTCTGGAATTCACACTCATCTAAGCCACATAAACTTTCCCTATGTGCTCTTGCCTCTGCTTTTAGCCAGACCTAATCTATGCAGTTCTGCTCCGTGGAGCCAGGTGTCCAAAAACAGACCCCACTGGCTTGGAACAGGCCGGTGGGTGCCCGGTGGTGCCTCTGCAGAGGTTTGAGCGCCCTGTCACTAGAGGAGTAGGGTTCTTCCTGTGACTACCACCTGCAAGACCTCCTTGCAGGCAGCAACTGGCAGAAAACAAACACTTATCTCCAAGAGCACATCGGATGTCCCAGAGTTGCTCAGAACCCCTACCAGGATTTCACAATATCAATAGCATCAGTGAATTGCAGATGACTTCAGAATTGTCCATGATGCCCACGATGGTGACAGGCTGCTCCTCCAGGCACCCACGAGATGCTGCTGTGACAGACAGATGCAGGGACAGCCCCGAGGACCTTCCCCATTAGGAGCCTGGGTTCTTCTAATGCACTTCCCAGTGCAGTAAGAAATGGGATAAATACAGTTACTGCTCTCCAGATCTCCTCTCTTTCTGAGGTGCCGGAATCTGCATATCTGCCTCAGATCCCTAACTCCCAAGTTAGGAAGCTCATCTTCACTTCAATTTACACAACATATGTAACACAGTTAAGAAATTCCCACTAGTTGGTTAATTTTCCCATCAGTTTTATTCTTAGAAGAGATCCAAGACTCTATTCATTACTCAGCATTCATAATCCAACATTTTTAGGGCTTTCAACAGGTGTGTCTTGTCTTTCCAACTTGTACTCAGGGTGCAAGCAGTGGCAGCCTGAGACAGATTACAGCGTAGCATATACTTAATTTTGTGTGTCCTTAGAGGGTAGGGTAAACCAGGCTGCTTTACAGCCCAGGTGTGAGGAATTACATATCTAATCACAAGGAAGAGCACTTAAGAGCAAGGGAGGAAAGCTGAGGGAGACTGCTGGGGGAGGGATAAGAATGTGCCTGGGGCCAGCAGGGAGGTAGGCGTGTGTATGTTACTGGAGAAGCTGCATGAGTCTTGTATCTGGCAATACAGTGAGTTTGCTTGTTTTAGTGTCTTTCCCCCTGTTCCTTACTGTAAGGTAAGTTTTCTTCCAAGCTGTGGCTAGCCAAGGGCTTCACAGTCAAGGTTTCCCTCATCTCCTGAGGGTGTTGACTGGAATACAGCAGGCTGCTGCATGTAGGCATCAGCTGCATGTAGAGCCTTGGTCACTTGGCTCTGCTCTGCCTTTATCCTCTACTTTTTGCCAGAGGTGCTTTTAAGAAAGATAGACTTGTGAAGAAGCTGCATCAACTAAGTAGTTTTTAAATCAAAAACTCTAAAGGATGAAAATTTTCCTGAGGAAAGTGTTTAGTTTGCCAAGTGATAATGAATTCATCCAGGCAAACCTCTGCAGATACTGCTGTATGGGTGCTTTCTGTTGCCTCCTACTGAACCTGATCTAATCTTTAAAGATGCTTCTTTAAAAAAAAAAAAATCAAAAGTTACTCCTACCTTGTCTGCCATGCTTGTGTTTAGCAGAGAAACTGTCTGTGCCAGTCTTTTTGCTATAAAACTTCATTTAGCTAGATAAATGTAAGGGCAGTTGGAATGAATGAATTTTTCCACTAAGAACTGCTTAGTTGATATGTATGTCTTGCAGCAAATTTCCCCAAAAGACATGCACGTATATATATTCACATTGTGGAGATCTACAGCTACTTGCTTGGCTAGCTGAACTTGGACTTGGCTCACAGTAATAGGGATGAACTCCCCCTCCACTGTGGAGGTAGGTGTATTGAATATGCTTCATCACTTTCCAGTGCTTAGGAGTCAAGGTGCTTAAAGAATGCTTAAACCCTTTAAGAGCACTCTGAAATTCCTGATTAATCCTTAGAAATTTCGTAGGAACTTTTACCCTTTAAGTAGTTCCAAATATATTTCTTAGTTGCGGACAAGAACCTGCCAAAAGAAACAGAATATTTTTAGTGTTCCTGCTGATCCATCTAGTTACAGGTCCCTCACTTAGAAGAGATCCTGTGCCAAGTGCTCTGACATGCAGCAGGTCCTCTCAAATTCTCTGGCTGGTTCTTGTAAGCTGCAACACCACCTGGGGCCAGAGGTGAAGAAGAAACAAGAGAAGCTGTACCCCATGGCCCCGTCTCATGGAGAGTCTCCAGGCTTCCTCTGGCTGTGATAGCAGGTCTCCTTCAGGTTTTAGTAGTTTGTGGCTGCAAGCCTGCCACAAATATATTCCTTCTATTTGCATTATTTTCTTTTTAAATGAAATCATAGTTAAACTTTGAAAAGGAGGAGAACAGATTTTTCAGAGCTCCTAGAATATTCATTGAGTGAAGGTATGAGTTATTAATTGCTTTTGAAGGTCTGGTCCCTTCATGTAGACACCTGGCTCCGACAAAAGAGGCTGAGCAACGCTGAAAATATGAAACAGCATAAGCATCATTACTGAAAGTTAAGTTTCTGAGGGCACATTTGGGGAAAGCTTTTTTGTTTGTTTATTTTTTTCAGAAAGTTGTATTTTTGTGTTGCTGTTATTAGTAGAATCAATGTCTGATTGCCTCAACTAAAAAAAAAGTCAATTAAAAGTATGGAAAGCTTGATGTTGTGAAATTAAAAAATGCCAGTAAGGATGGCACTTGGAGAGATTTGATGCCTTTTTAGGGTAACTGCCACTATTTTTCATAATCTCCCTGGAATTATACTTTTTTTTGTCATAAATATAATAATGTGGGATTACTTGTGTTGCCACAAACTGGAGTTTGAGTTTTGTGTACTTTATTTATATCCCCAGAATGTCTGCTTGGTCTGGGATATGTGCAAGGGGAATCCGCTCCCTAGAAGCACAAAGGGAGACAGACTACTCCAGATCCTACAGATTTTGGGGACAGAGCTGGAGTTACAGGCCTTCTTTTTGCTTGCTGCATCGTGTTCTTATTTTCCTTGTCATTATGTCAGATGAGTCAGAACTCTAAGGCTTTCTCTTTTTTTATAAAGAAAACCTTGAATAAGACAGGTGAAATAATCTAATTTAAGAGTGAGGAGAACTTCCTTTATGCAATTCTGCCTCTATTATCACAATTCAGTGTCAGCTATTGACACTCGGTCATATTGCAACCTTGATACCTATTTAGTTATGGCATGCTGCTTATGAACAGACAGTAACTCTTCCCTCCAATATTTGTGGCTTAGCTCCATGAAAATCACCCTCTGTAAAGACAAACACAACATAAACCAAAAAAGTGGGAAGACCAGGCCAGGTAGACCCAGGAAGAGTAAATATAATCTTACTGGGCACAAGGAGTAGCTTCTCTAGCCTTGATTGAGAGAGTCAGGTGATGTGTTTTAGCTCTTGTAGTGCCATTGCAGTGGCTGTTGTAACTTAAAATTGATTAATTTTATCTCCTCCAACTGTCCAATATCTTTGTACAGCACCTTAGTGGGGAGTTAAAAAGTCACTGCAGTCTTAGCTTTCTTCTTCCAGCTCAGGTGTCCCTCATAATAATTTCTTGCATTTTTTTAAATGCATACTGATTCTTTTTCTGTCTGTAAATTCCTTTCATTTGCTGACAGGCTTAAAGCAGAGCTGGTTTTATTTCCTCTGTTCTTGTGTTGCTTTCCCCATCTCTAAGATTTTGGTACTCCCCACCTGTTACACTTCTGAGGTCATAGTGTAGCATGGCAGTGCATTACTACTTTTTATTATATTTATTGGAGGCACTGTAGACACAGCACAGTATTATAGAGATGCCCAACAGCAACTTGATATTAAAGCAAAGTAGTTTTCCCCAGTGTGAACACCTTTTGTCTGAGAAGTAATCAACTCTAGGCTTAAACAGAGCATCCAAGGTCTCTTCCCTTGGCAATGGTGAGCCTAGTATGTTTAGTGAAGTAGTTTGTTTCTTTACCTTTAATCCATGTATCAAAAGGTTGTACAGCCTCACTTTTTAGATAGAGGAATCAGAAACCCTACAATTTTTAACAAAGATTTTTTCTGGGACTATAAAAAGGGAGTGGTGTTTTAATGAGATTCCTGCCAATTGACTGTTGATGTAAGGCAAACTTGTCAGAACATCTCATGGATTATTCAATGCTGTTTTCAAAATATCATTATATACACTTCTTGGTTGCAAGAGGCGATTCTTTCAGTCTTGGGTCTTAACTGGCTGATAACAAACCTAGCTTTCTAATCATGTCCACTTAGTAAAATAATTGTACTTGTTTTTACCAGGATGTGGCTTCTTGAGGACCTGGGGTTGACCTCAGCTCGTGCAGCCACTGAAATGTTCAATTCCCTATTCACCCCCTGAACCAATCTCTATATTCTTCTCTTGTATGTTCTAGGCTGGTACACATTACTGATAGAGAAACTTCTTTTTTTCTGTGGGACTGACTGTTGACTGATTTATCTTGTCAGTCTTGCTGGCTGTGTAGCAACCCAAATATTATTACTGGAATAAAGAAGGCACTGAATATGTCTGATGGGAAGAGTTGGGCCAGAATATTCAGTTGTGAAACAGCTCTGTCAGAAATGCATGCTGCTTTTCTTTTCCATGCATTTTTGTATTCTAGATTTAATTACTATAACTGTCCACAGTGGTCAAAGCTTAAAACAGATTCAGAAGCTACTATTTCTGAAAACACTCACTCCCAAGATAGAATTTCTTTTGGCTTTGTTTCATTTATCAGTACATAATTAGTTGTAGTTCTACTTCATGCTTTTCTTAGACTTAACAAAGGGCCTCTGTCTACCAAAACCAAGCAACCATGTATTTGTGGGTTTATTTCTTGATGGTGAGTCTTCCTTGGCAGCACTTTACACGGGCAACTCCTAATATCAAAAAACACAATTGATTATATCTGTCACTTCCTGAAGTATAAGAAAAAAGCAAAATACATGGGGTTTTGAGCTGCTGCTTATATTTTAAAAGCTGAAACATAATACAGTAATGTGGTGACACAATTTGATAGTGGTGCTTAGCAAGAATGTCCCAGAATGTTTTTTTCCTTCTAGACTTCACAGACACAGTACACGGCAAGCTCAGCTCAGAGACCTCAGTTAGCTCTGTTTCTTTTCTGATTTTATTATTTTTTTAATTCAAGGGATTTCTTTTGCACAAGGAACTATGTAGTATGTGTTGAATCTCCTTTACCTGTGTGTTAATACAGATAAAACCAGGGAAGGAGGAGGTCTGAAAGCAGATAAGTGTTTCTCTTCAGTATCACTGAAAACCTACAAGAGATTACTTTTTTCTACAAAGGTGCATGGGAAGGCAGGTGTTACCTCTGAAGGGTCAAGTAGTTTATCATGACTACCTAGTTTTACTTTCTCTAATAAAATAGTAAGGGTAAATTTTTAGAAGAGAATCAGGGACAACCTGAGAACCTCTGAAACTGAGAAAGGAAAACCATGCCTTGACTGTCTTAATCAGTCTAACTAATAGAAGCGTTTTGTTTTCAGGAGAACAAAGTTCCCTCTGTGTGTTCTGGTAGCATGAGCTGATTGGTAAGGGTTTGTTTGCTGCTTGTTAGCAAAACTTCAGGGGCAATAAGTCCTTGTGAAAATGTATGCAGCATAGCAAGTGGAAAAGAAAGCATGGACCTGACAAATGCTTATTTCCAGTACCCTACATGTTCTCCATGGATCACAATTTATTGATTATGTCAAGATAGGCTTGAAAGCCTCCCACAAGGCTACAATTACCTGCCACTAGATGTTTCAGTAGTAACTTGGGGATACAGGTGTAAAGTGTTCATCCTGAAAAAGTTCTGATAGTCAGCTAACACTCTGTAATTCAGAAGATGCCAACTTAGAACACGACTGTTTGCATATGCCTAATTAACTGAGTTGTGACAACTACAGTATCTGAGCAGAAAGAGCAAGTTAATTAGACCAGCCAGATGATAAACTGTAACTCTTCTAGTAGAAACTAGGATGTCTAGAAAAGCAGTGTAGATCTGTATAATTCACAATAACTAGCTATTAGCCAATGGAAATGGGAGTTTTCATTTGTTTAATTAAGCATGTAGCTAATATTAGAACTACATGGTGAAATGACTTGCTTAAAATCTGAGCCTTCTATTTTTGATAACCCAAGTCTTCGGAAATGAGCTCAAACTCCTATTGAAATCCATTTTTTATCAATAATAGCCGGTATAAACGCTTGAAGGTTGTACTACTGCATGATAACCATATGGTATTGAATATACAAATTCACGAGGTCAGTTTTGGACTGTATAAAATAACCTAATAACAATCCAGGGTTTCCTTATGGACTTATTTTCTGCTAGTTTTTGTCACTTCTAGTTAAATTCTTGATGTGTTTATTACAGACAGTTAACTGTTTTGAGCTGTGTCTGTATTTTTTAATTTGGAATCACATTTTGGTTTATCCTAAATGACGTTAGCATAAAAAGATCCCTAGAGCCTGATAGTGTGGTTCATGGCATGTAAATTAGCAAACAATTTTATCCTGTCACAACTATTAAAATCTCACTATCATGCACTTCATTACACATGCTACGTTTCTTACAATAGTTATAAATTCTTTTGCATGGCAGCTTCCAAAGACAGGGTTATACATCAGCAATATTTCATAAAGCAGAAATCCTTATGGCAGCTTTCACCATATGACTCTAACTTGCTAGGGTAAGCACATGACTCATTCTTTATCCAGACTGTAATTTGCTTTATAACTACTCTTCTTGTATTTAAGAACAGTATAATTATTTCTCAGTGGTTTGTTATTCAACACTAACAGAATTGATTTGATGTAACAGTGAAGGGCATATTATGTATTTTATATATTTTGTATCATGCAAGAGGGGGAAGAAAGGACACTGGACAGAGTATCAAGTGGGCAAGAAAAGCAAAAATGAAGAAATAGGAAATGGCTTTGATAGCTGTTTGCCTATCTGAACACATTGAGTAGGACCACCTCTCTAGGTCATGCCAACTGCAGAGATCCCTTATTCCTTGTGGAAGATTCCTTGCTGCAACAGATCGTGGGGAAGTGATTAACAGCTGGCTAAGCTCTGTAAGTGTCACTAAGACTACATCTTTAGATCACTTGTGCGCATAGAAATTTTTAGACAAAAAATATTGACCAAGTCTAGGACTAGGAGTAGATTTAGCTGCACTTAGCCTTACTTCTTTGGTTCAAGGAGTTTAAAAAGCAAGTGTCCACTCTGAACCTTGTGACTCAGACAGAGGCTCTCACTAACACTTCTGACCTACCCTGTCCTCTATGCAGAGAAAAATCAAGTGTACCTTATCTTCAATCTTGTTAAGTTGCTGTCTTATTTATGTTTAAGCTTTGTTAGATCACTACATTATATCAATAAATATATTGTTGCGTCTCTCTGAAGAGTGAAGTGTTTAATTTCATCTGTGAGAGCTTTATATACTGTGGAGTAGTTCATAATCAAAAGTTTTCATGAACCCTCTTAATCTTTTCTATCTTTCCTTCCCTCAGTTTAACTTTAAGAATATATCCTGATAGTATATTTTGCCTTTTCACATAAGACTGGTTAAACAATACAGCCATCAAATAGAAAAAGATGTTCAATGAAAGATGTGAAAAATGGTTCTGGAGACTTGAAGTGTGCTTGTATAAATTGGGTCAGCCTGTTATGACTAGTGAATTCAAAGCAACCTGCTAGTTCTGACTGCTTAGGAAACAAACTTGAGCTAAAATAACTCAGTGTACATTGTATGCATATCTTCATGTATTTAACATTCCCTGTCAAAACCATTTAACAATTTAAAGGCCATTCATGTTGCTGTTTTTAGGACATCAGATTTTTTCAGCTGATGTAGTAGTTAAACTGCTATGTGTTTTTTTTATTCCAGTAATTTATATACATCTATATAAAAACAGATTTAAGCATGTTTACTACTGTTTTCCACTAAGGTATATATTATTAAAATTGGAGATGGTTCAGCATTTTGTGAACTTACCAAATACCACTTTATTATCAATTTGTATATAGCTTCCATGACCATATGGCAAGCTGTGTACAAACACAGGGCAAAACTCCCTCCGACATCAGGTTGCTGTTCCAAAGTACTTCACAGTAGATGAGTTATGAAGAGTTTTGAGGAGGAATAATGAAGTACCTTTACAGGTATTTCTAAAGTGTTCTTCCAAGAATAAAAGATAGCATTAGGGTAATAGTTTTAATAACCTTGGATGGTTAAATGGTTTAAACCATGCTGGTTGGTGGGAACTGATGTTGAATGGGAAAAGGCTAAGCTCTTGATATACCAGGAGGGATATTAAAGTGGATGTTCTGATAAATGCAACTTAACATTTGATGGGTTTATAAAAGGTAGTGAGTAGAGGAATGCAAAGAGGAGCAATGTAGTCAGCATAGAGGGTCGGTAGAATGCTCAGCGTTATGAGCGTATATCAGTAGAGCAGGATTGCTTTTGTCAGGGCTGCAGGACAGCAATTCTACACTGATGGACCAAAAGCTGGGAGCCTGGCCAATAACTAAGGGCAATAGGAAAAGTCACATCCTGAAGATATCTTGTGGATTAGTTTTGCATAATTGAAAGCAAAACAGCTATAAATAACCTTATTTTCCCAAACATCTTTTGAGAATTAAACTCTGAAAAGAAATAATCCTCCTAACTTGTAGTTTCTCTGCCTGTGTGTCACCTACAATGTCATTGCTCAGCAATTCTTATTTCTACCAAGGATCTCCACTATTTGCAAAGAGGAATAAAATAACTGGTTATGCTTCATAAATCACTTTTCTATTCTTTAAAACTGTTTTTAACCATTGCTTTGACACTGATAGTGGAAAATTACTGTAATCAGCAAATAAAATCAAATACTTTTCTACTTACCCTTTTTCATTAAAAAACAAAGCTATGAGGTCACTTTTATATGCGTTATAAGAAGGAAACAAATTTTCAGTGACTATTGCCCATCTTGGATGTTTATAATAATAGTAGCCCTACTACTAATAAGTAATGGCTTATAGTGTGATTACACAGGATTTCCTAAGAAATTGGTGAACTGATATGAGTATAGGGTGTCTTTTAAAATGAGAAGGTGGAACTATTACTGGTAGCTGGGGAAAGGTCTATGACTATAGTAAGTGTTTTTAAAAGTGACTTTCTAAATCAAAATACCAAGTACTTAAATCAAAGGGCAGGTGCCAGGGCAATTCAATACTGGGTATAGTTTAAGAGTTGACACATACACATGAACATTTTAATGCCTATTTCAAGTTATTTCATAGCTTTTATGATGTCTTTACTGTTGGATATTGTCCCTGCAAACACTGGCACAGGATTGTGGTAATTCAGTATGAATCATGAAGGTGGAAGTGTTGTCAGAGGATTGTGGAGTCCTAAAACAAACACTCTTTGAAGAAATGTCTCTAGGACTTGGGAGAAACGTAACTTGCATAATGTCAGAAAGATTTATACGAAGGTTCTTAATAGCCATTTTTGATGTAGACTAAAACTTCAGGAAATATTCAATACTGGTTCTATTGTGGAAGAAAGGATGTTGTCCAATCTCTAACAAGACAATTTTCCCCTCATTTTCAGAATATAGAATCACTGCATGAATATTGTGGATGTAGCTGTCAAAAGGGTGACTTTTCCTTTGAGGAACAGGATGGCTTTATATCTTAGCTAATTCTGTATGTTTTAAAACAGTATTTAACATCTAGTCATCTAAGCCTACTGATTTGCAATAGATAAAAGGAAACACTTACCTAAATGAAATGCTTACAAAACAACAAAATTCTAACAGTAAATGAATTCAAAACTATCTCTTTCTTCTTTAGAGCAAGCTTAGGCAAACATTAATTTAATGAAATACCACAACTGGAGTGTTCAAAAGTACCCTTACTTAAAATCAATGTTGTCTGTCTGTAACCCCCACTGACATTTCAGCTGCAAACATTTTTCAGAGTGGGTAAGGAGCTGATTAACAGTGCAGGTTTACAGAGACAAACTCAAGTCAATTAAGCCCCAGGAGGGGACCATCAATTAGTGTCAGTCAGGAAACCCTTTTACCACTTAAATTAACATAATGAAAAATAGTACTCACTCATTCAAGTTCAAGAAACTTTTGCTGGCCAAAAATATGTTCTTTGGTAATAAAAATCTTACAGCCACAGAAATCTTATTCTTCAGAATAATTATATGAAGAAACAGCTTTCTCTATTTTTATTGGGAAATTGTAGTTTTGAGCACTATAAGATGGTGCTCAAGGAAGCTTGGCCATGTTCTGTTTTAGTTCTTGACTTGGATCTGCAAGGTGTCATTAGATTGTGAAAGTCACTGTGGAGACAGAATTAAAGCAAGTAACCCAGCAAGATGGGGAAAAAAAGGAGCAACTAAACCACATCCTTAGCACCTGCATTTAACTGGACTGAACTTCAATGTGTGCAGGTGCCTCTGAATTAAGAAGAAAAAATCACTGTTTCCTTATTTTGCCACCTTCCTAATTTCTGGCTCCTTCCAACAGGCAAATGATAAAGATTGGCTTTGGATATGAATATGTATAAAGTAGTTGGTCTATTCTGGTGCAACAAGTCCAGCTAGGTGTTTTGAAGGTAAGTTTTGAATGATTTGATGTATTGTGAGACAGCCATCAAACTGATTCTCTCCTGCAAATCACATGCAATATGGAATTATTTTAAAAATCAGATGATTGTTAAACAGGATAGTGAGGACTGATTTGTGTCTTCTTTTCATGCAGCAATCAGATGAAACCTTGTCAATGCTGTAAGAAATTTGTCCCACAGTAATGAGAGGTAAGAAGTGCAGGAAGAACAATAACCTTCTGAAGTTTTGGGAAATGGAAATTCCGTTTAAAATGTTATTTTTTTATTTTACATTTACATTGTTTAATTTTGGAAAGCACTGTGTTATGAGGACGATGTTATCCCATTTTGAAAAGTTCATTGCCACAAAGTGGGAGCTTGGGCTTTATTTAGATCTACTCCTTTCCTCCCCATGGGTTCCCCTCCTATGGTCACAGGAGGTTACTGAGCTTTCTGTCTAATACAGCCCCAAAGGCAGCCCCCATCCAGGAGGAGAACATCTCCCTGCAAGTATTGCTGGTCATTACCTCTGGCAAGTAGATCAGGGATGCCTGGCCTATCTGAGGGACTTTGGTATATGAAGAACTTTACTTTTTTTCAGAAACACTTTTTGTTGCAAAGCTAGCCTTGAAGGCATAAATCATTGTATACTGATTACTGAGACTACAAGTATTTTCTTTTCTTAGGGCAGATATTATGTTTTCTGTTTCTTTGGGGACACTTTATTTTTGGAATATCTATCATTTTATTGAACTGTGTTGCATTGTAAGTGTTTATCTTATGTATATTGCATTCCATGTTGCAGCCTGTGGCTAAGACTCATATTAGTAAGTATATTGCTATTGATTTTGCATTGTCCCCATTTTCCATGTGCATATGAAGTTGAAATTTGTTTACAATCTGTCCCTTATAGTGATCTGTTTGACTTCTGTGGTTTGCAAAAACTGATTGCGCTTTTGAAGCACGGAAAAATGTGATGTTTTTTATTATGAGCCCATTCATGACTTTGGTAAGCTGCAGAGTCCCAGTAACTGTTGGGGGCTGATTTGCTACAAAAGAAAATAGCTAGGTTTTGGGTACATGAGTTATGGTCACTATACTTATGCTGTAAATGCTACCTTTTAGTTTCTGGTCCAAGAGTTGAAACCAGAAATCCCATACTTGGCTTTGAGGTTCCCTGTGGAGTATAGAGCAAAGGGGAGACAATACACACGCTGCCCCAAAGCACGTATATCCTGAGATGCAAGCTTCTCACAAGGAGGTAGTAAGCAGCTTTTGTCTGAATATCTCCTTTTCTGTTACTTTGGTGTCCAAGTTAAGATATCCAAGCCCAGGTGTGCCATAAGGGGACGTGTGCATTTGAAATGGGGTCCTGGGTGGGGCTAGGTGACACTTAGCCCCAGTGACTGGCCCCAAATCCACTCAAGCTCTTGTGATTTCCCCGAAAGCCCCTGAGCTAATGCCTGTCACATCTGGTCCTTAGTGCCGGCAGTCATGTAAACATGATATTCATGGAGCACTGCTGGAAAATGTTAACAAATTTAGTATTTTCTTCACAGCTGTTTCACTGTGAAGGTTATTAGGTATTACACAGCTATCATCAAAACATTTTGTAATTAGCTGCTTCTTCAGCACTGTATTTAATTACAAGCACTTAGCCACAGGGAATGTTTACATCTCATAACCTCTAAATGAGAGAATACACAAGCTATAACACAACACAGCAATCTAGGTGTGTGTAAAATTGCATGAACGGCTAAGAGGTATGTCACATTGAGATCTGTGTTAATGTCATACATCACAAAGCAAGACCTGAAGAGATGCTGTTGAAGAATCTTTAACACGAAGTGTCGAAGCTCCATATGTGAGTGAATTGTGGCATATATTTGTCTAAAATGAGTTTCAAGAAATAGGCAATAATAGACTCCTATTAATAGTAGATTCCTAAGTCACCTATTAACTTATTGCCAAGTATAAATTATGTTCACGTCAGAGTGCATAACTCATATTTCCTTCATTTCTTTAAATACTTTGTCACAAAATTTTATGATGGTTGATGGCCCTTTAACTTCTATAATGTAAAAAACAAAACAGTTTTTCTACAGCTTTATTCAGGCATCAGTGGTCAGTGACAATGTGGTGAGTATTATCTCAAAGGAGTGGATAATCCTCACTGTATGGTACCAACTACAAATATAATATGAAAATTTCCCTTTCCAAGATATACAGGAGAGAATCTATTGTCTTTGGAGCACAGAGTAATTCACATTCTTTAAGTGTTACTTGGAGACCTGCAAGTAAGAACTGTAGCTGAATACATGGTTATATGTGTCACTGATTTAAGCACATAGCAATTTCTACCCATATGTGAGGAAAAATATAAAAGTGACTTCTTACCTTTCTCCTCTTACTATGTTTTATGCTTTTCCTCCATGATTTTTTTTGCAGGGTTCCTGAATGCTTAAACAATATTAGCCTTCATTTCAATCTATTTTTACTGCCATATTTTCTGTTCAAAGGTAGGGGGTAACTGCTTTAAAAAGAAAATCATAAAATCAACATTGTTTCTTGGTTTGAAACTTCCCATTTTATCTAGTGGTTATGGAGGAGACTTCAGAAATCTATAGCTTTCCTGAGAGGGCTCCTGGGCAACAGCCAAGTAGAGTACTGATTATGCAGGGGTCTGAAATATATTGGCTAGCCAAGTAAAGTGATTTTTTTATTTTGTTCATGTCTTAAGATCTGCAGTAGTGTATTGGAGTCATTAGTCACAATTTAATGAGCACTGGTTTTAAAAAAAAAAAATGTGGAAAGTGTTCACTTTGGGGATGTTTCCCAAAGCCAGCACTCAGGCCACATGGGTCTTGCATCGGAGGTGCCAGAAATAGGAGGAAAAGCACTTCCACAGAAGTGATTTCTCATCCCCGGAAGGCATTTTCACCTACACTGACAGCTATTAGACACTGTCTCTGAAGCTGCAGAAACAAGTAATCTCAGCAGTCCTATTTGTCTGTAAAAGGTGTGTGGTCTCTGCTGTTCTGAAACCTTAAGCACCAAGTTTAGAAACTGTGTTGTGGTGGACAGTTTCTCTTCAGCCCCCTAGGCCCTGTTTCAAGGTATTTTCAATACAAATAGTAGTTCGTGACTCCTCGGCTTGCAGCTTTCCACTTCAAGGTGAAACACTTTGAAAATCCATATGTATGCAAGAAATGAATTCAAGTCATTTGGGAACAAAGATGTTTTGCCAGCATTCATTAAGTGCCTTGGTTACACTTGTCCCCGTATTCCTCCAGATAAAGCAGTTTGATTGCTCTTCTTGCATCCAAGCTTAACAATAACAACAATGAGCACAATTTCAAATGCTTACAAACCCATTAGCCAAGTTCATTACACTTGATTCATTTGAGATGCATTTCAATACCACTTGAACTTGTTGGTCCTCCACGAAATATTGACACTTCCCTTAAGAGTACACTTGTTCAGATGGAAAGCGTCCTAGATGCGACCATTTAACCTGTTAGCATCCTTGGCTGCGTGAGACCTTCACAAACAGAACGGGAGCTGTTTGCCTCCCTGGCAGGATGCTGATGTTTACTCTTCAGTGCTTGTACACAAACAGTGAGTACCCATTTCATTATTTTCCTGCAATGTTCAGTGGGTGCATCCCACTCCTGGCTCTTTTTCCTCTGTCTCATTAAAGAATTTTTTCCTTCTAGCTGCTGATAGGCTGTAGAGTTTTAGTTTTCACTTGTCTGTTTCTGTAGTGTGCAGAAACTTTGAAAAGTTAGTTGTTAAGCTTGCTTCCTCTGAGATAATGAATTTAATGACAAATACTTAAAAGCTGTAGAGTCTCAAATCACCATCAGAAGTGAGGTTATGTTTTGGATGATATTGTTGGTATCTGCTACCTGTAGTGAAAGAAACATGTTGCACTTCTAGCTATTAGGTCAGGAAACTACCTTACCATGATGTTCACCTCCTGTCTTCCAGAGCATGTATGTGCTTGTACATACTGTTCTTATTTTTACTGTATCTTTCTGAATGAAATCTTTGAAATCTGTTCACCATGAGCTTGACTGCAGTTTCCTCTGCATTGGACAGCATGAATCTCTTAAATAACAAGAAGAGGTAAATACTTCCTTTGCTTCTGCCCTGTGTGGTGTTTGCATGCTAGGATAGCTGTCGTATTCCTCATGAACATCTGAGGAAAAATTCTTCTATCTTGTCCTTTTTCCAGATTACAGCCAGCAATTTTTGTTCTTTTTCTTCCCCACTTTTTTCTTCCCACATTCTGCTTTGGTCTGCTTTGCCTTTGAACTCCAAATGTGAGCTTATGAATCCAGCCATGCTCATTGTGCATAACTTGGCTCTTCTGGATGGTTACACATGGGAAAAACAAGTTCTCAGTAGGTATAGCCTATTTCCCTTAGATAGCAGCTTTTTGCATTTCACTGGTGGAAATGTCCAGGTGAGATGAGATGAAAATTGAGCTCCTTTTGCTCAGCCGGTAAGCAGAATGGGTTTTGCATCATATACAAAACTAGGTTTGCTTGTGCACCTCTGGTCAGAAGGGAAACTGTGTATTCAGTGCAACATTTCAATGAGCTGTGCTAATGGCTGCTGTCAGGGGATTGACAGGAAGCAATAACAGGTTTAGTTAACTGCCTGGGACATAACAGAAGGCGTGTGAGTCTGCCTGGAATGGTGGAATTACCTGGGATGACGGGTCAGAGCAGAAATGTGGCCTCTCTTCTGCATGCAGACATGTATGCCTGGGTATCGGCCTTGAATGCTGCTGGGGTTTGGGTTGGTTTGGGGAGTTTGATTGGCTTGTTTGTTTTAGATTAAGGAAAAGCTGATGTAACAATTAAAAACTGTAATGCGGAAGTTTTTGCATGAAATTTTTGACAGTGTAGACCTGGCAGTCTCTATATTGAATTATTGTTATGCATTAATTTTATGGAGCAAATACCAACAAAGTAGGAAAGTTGTGTTTCCAGAAAAATCTTTTGATTTCCAATTTTCCCTTTTCAGTATCCAAATCTCTTAAAAAAAAAAAAAAAAACATAAAGCCAACCTTTGTGAAAAGCAATAAAGCTGAATTTTTTATTCATTGAAATATGGAACTTTATTTCAAATCAGAACTTAGAACTTTCAATGACTAATCATTTTTCCCTGCTTAAAAACCAATTAATATCTGCACTATTTCAGTTCTGTGCCAAACTTTTGTGTAATCAATTTTTCATTGAAAAGATCAACTACTTAGTCCATTGCCATGGACTAATAGTTTAGAACAAAGTTCATCCTTAAACCACAGAGAGTAATCAAATGGTTGAACTCCATTGCAAAAGGGATGGCTAGAAAGCTGCAGCAAGTCCTGCACTCCTCTCATGTTTTGTACACTTCTCTGGTTGATCAAACAAAGCCAAGAGGCAAATAAGCAATGAGAGTCTGCAGTTGCTACTAGTATTTGTTTCAGGAAACTCTTCATTTCTTCTTCGCAAATGATTCCCCTGAGGTTCCAGTACCCTTTCCTTTTGTCCTCTAAAAAAGCCAATTGTATTTAGTTGCAAGGTTGTGAGCCAACATGAGACATTTGTGCTTTGACACACAGCTGTATGCATGCATGGCTTGACCTGCTCCAGGAGAGCCATATGTCAGTAACTCATCTTGAGCTGGGCAGTGGTGAAAGGCAAGTGCTTGAGAAACAAAGGAGAGTGAATTAAGTACAGTGTTTAAAAAAAAAACTTGTTTCGCTCAGTGCTTCATTTGTTTCTTCACCACCTCTTGCTTTCCTGTGCAATGTTTGTTTTACCTAGAGGTGTTGGTATTGTGTTGAATTCTGATGAGAGCCTGAAACCCCAAGCATGGTATTTCTTAGATTTTTTTCTCCAGTGGAAAAGAACACCTGTCAGTATTCAACTTGTTGTGTCTAGCTACTTGTGGTAGCGTTCTTTCCTTCAGCAGCTGAGTATGGTGGGCTAATTTAGGTTGAAATCTAGGACTGTCACAAACCCACATTGCAGTTCTGGTATCCATTGGTGGTGAGAGTGTGGGGCAGACTCACCAGCCTAGTAGGGGCTACAGAAATAAAGACAGGTCAGTGCTAAATGAAGGCAGACCTGGGGTGTATCTGTAGCAAGGTGAAGTAGTTACTTTGCCTTCTCTGAGTTCCTGGGCAGCAGGATTTGATTGGATGTATGGTGAGTCATCTGCAGTGAGTGCAACATATCTGGGGCATAAATGTATAATTCCTGTACTTGTGAGGCTTTTTGAATTTGCCAAGATGTACAAATCCATTTTCAGGCAGGCTGTAGGTTAGATATTCCTCGGTGGTGAGCATGTGCCGTGGGGTTGATTTGTATATGGTGGAGAACAAATGAGATTTCTGGCCACCACCTGCCTGGACATCTCAGATGAACCTAAAGAATCCTTAAATATCAAAAGGGCAAAAATAGTTACCACCTATCCTTGTAGTAGTTGTATAACAGTGCTACCTGCTACATCTTAATAAATTGTCTTCTGCCTGTACATGAATATATCTTGTGCAATGGGTTACTTTCAGAAGTTACCTGTAAATGACTGTTTCAAAATTAGATTTCCCATGTGTTAAGAATTTCTTATAAATTAGTCCAGATTAGGAGGGGAAAGGAAGATTTCCCGTGCTACAGTGGGAAGCTTCAATGCCAGTGCCAGAATGCTTCTTCAGTGCCAGAAGCTTCAATGCAAGAGAACGTCTTCAGCATTTTGGAAACAGTTATGCATATTTGGCTGTTCTTATGGCAAAACAGTATGGCAGTATGTCAGTTGGAAATTACCCTCTTTCAAGTGAAGAAATAAGGTTCTGTGACAACATTTGAGCAAGTCAGTCAATGGGTAACAGGTGGAAAAATGGGATTTCTTGAGAGTTAATTCAGGAAAAAAAAAATTCCTTAAGTAGGACAAATTACATTTAATTCTGCATCTGCTTCTCCCTGTTTCAGTCTATGCAATGATACTGTGCAGGAGGAGACAGTGGCAAGAATTATTTCACAATGTTCTTAAAAGCAAGTGAGGAGCTGGTTTTGATAAGTGTATTTCTCCCACAGATATGAAATCCAATGCAATCATATGTGCCTTCTGTATGAAGTAACTTCAATGTGTTCTTTCATTTTTTTAACCTTTAAAGGACAAATTGTCATTCCCATTGAGTGCCCACGCTTGTGCTTCAGCAGGCGTTTGACACCACTGGGCTTTAAAGCTCTTTAGGAGCTTTCACAAGGAGTATCACAACCTGGCCTTGAGTGATCTGTAGTTTTGGAGGTGAGAGGCAACCACAAAGAATGCTTTTAAGAATGGTTTTGAGGCTATGAAAAGCTAATAACTTTTCCTGTTCCCTTTCCTGGCAGGTGGATGGGGGGATGAGTAACTGTCAGTGGACTTTTTTCTGTTTCCCAAAGTATGTTTCATTATGACTATTGTTTATCAAGAAAACACTTAAAAAATGACAAATACCAAAGTAACTTGGAAACCTGCTGAAGATCTCTGGTCCTTGAATAAATGTCTACATGACTTTTCAACAGAAGGATGTCTGAGTACTGTGGACAGATCTTCAACCAAGTAAATGGATACAGATGGGGAGGGAGATCCCAAAAGGGCTGATATATAAATGGATTTTAAATATCATTAGCATTTATCTTTTACCACAGAGAGTATATCTGCATAATGATAGCAGCAGAGGTGAGTGTAACACTGTACTGTACTCACTGCTGAGTGAGAAGCAGGTGCATCTCCATTAGAAATACAGATTTTTCAAGGTTTTCTTCTAGGTGTCAGACCTCTGTAGCCCTTCTTGGTTTGTAATTCAAGGCTATGCCCAGGGGGGAAGTATATTCATCTTTCTTAATAGGTTTGCACAGCTCTCTAAGTGTTAGTGGGGGATTATAAATGGACTTTGAAGGAAAAATATACCTTTACTGTTGTATTGTAACTTCAAGTCTCAGTGCACAGCAGGATCTATGCATGTGTCTGTATATGCAATACCTGGGGGATAAGGCTTTGAAATACTTTGTTACTTGGACAAAAAAATGATGGTGACCTGTCTTGCTGCCTTATATTAGAGCTGTGGTATTTGTGAGGAAGTGAGGGAGAACACTGCCTGTGTTTTACATTAGAAGTTTAGTCTCATTAAGATTGAAAGATGCTGTAATGACCAATCACTGGTGCAGGGAGTGATGGGGGGGGTGGAAAAGTTCATTTTAGGAAAATAACGAACTGTTCTATGGAGTCAGAGGTTCAATGAATCTTTAGATAATTAACCTCTCAACTTGCCAATCTTTTAAAGAAAAAAATCATTCATGTTATTCCTCCAAATTTGGGAAAACCTTAATTTCACATGTAGAAAGAACTTGCAGAAAGTACTCTGAGAAGTCAAGAAACAAACCTGTTCATTCCCCTGCTGTTCTGTTTCCAAATGTTGTGCACTCTCACTCCCATTGGCTTGCTGAGAATGAATTCCGGGAGGACAGGAGGAAAAGCAATAGTGTTCATCTTATCTATTGTTTTTTTTTCGGTTGTTTATGCTGTTACTTTATGCCTCCTGGTCCTCATGCTAGAGTCAAAGCATGTGGAAGAACACAAGTGGGGATGAACTCCTTTCATGCTGTTCTTCATGTACCTCTGTGTGAATGTAATTTAGCTCAATATGCAAGACCTCACCAACTTTTTGATAAATATGTAATTATTATATCAACAATTTGTTCACTGTATCATGCTATGTTTTATCTTCAGTACCACTGTCAAGACGTACATTCCTTGAATTAATATTCTTCTGGGTCAAGTCATATTATGGATAATATGGTCTTTGAGACCTTTGTAATGGAAAAGATGTGCCCAGTCCGTTTTGAACACTGCAGATGCCGGGAAAAACTTCTGTAGATCTTATGCAACACTGATCCATTCAAACTTCACTGGTGTTTTTTTATTTTTATTACAAAGGCTCTGAGATAATAGCGTATTTTTGCTGAGGAAAGACAGTCATGTCTTTACCTTTTTTAGTTGCTCTCTTTAGTTGATCTCCTGCTACTTGTGATTTTTCTTGTGAAGTTTCAGATTTAAGAGGTATGTTGATTTCATGGGGGAGTTCATAAAGATGGTGAGGTAACAAAAGGGACTGAATATTTTCTGCTCTAAGTGGTCTTGAGTAAGATTGGCATGCAAGATCGGAATGTCACCCAAGTAACATGCCCTGCTTCTCAGCTGGGCTAACTTGTCCTTATGGTACAGTTCTTAAAAGATATTCCAGTACAGAGAGTTGCACTGCTTTTTCAGTTATGGTGGGGACTATAATCTCCTATGAAACACTTTCTATTTCAGATTTCTGGAATACAGCCTTTCTACAACAGTTTGATCCAAATGGTTTCTTTATTACGACTGTTACATTTTCCTCCTGCATGGGGTATAACTACAACTGTATTACTACTGCTTAGGTTAGAAGTGAATTGGAACTGATGATAAATGCAGCATTCCTAGCAATTTGCAGCTAGCTTTGTCCCTGCTGGTCCAGAGGAAGAAGCTATGCAGGTGCTCAGCCACAGTGACTGTAACTAATGAGGAAGCCAAAGCCCCTTATCTCAGCTGATAAATCCTCATCTTTTTCTATCTGTCTTCAGCATTGTCACTTCAGTGCATGGCTCTGCTGCTAGGTTTCTTTCAGAAGCAGGAGGTAACATTAGACTTGCTGAGCACAGTAACTACATGCAGCATTTAAAGCAAAACAACCTTTACAGAATGTCTCCAACTTAAAATAACTGTTCCCAGTCCTCTAGCAAAATAGTGCTCCGTTATTGGCTTACTGCTATGGGACCATTCAGACAATTGCGTTTGTGAAAATGTGCATCTCTTGCTAAAACACATCTATCAGTCTTATGAAGTACAGTCTCATCTACAACCCCAGATGAAAATACAAAGCAGAACAAAGTCTAGAGAAGACCCTTGGAAACATCTTCCCATTTCTTCAGATTGAATGTAAGAGCTTTAAACGCTATTTTAAAGCCATCTGTCTATACACTTCGTAACTTGATTTAGGCTGTAATTCTTGAGTTTTCTCATGAAACTGATGAAAATTTATTTTCTAGATATCAGAAGCCTTATTGGAGCACACCTGCAACTTTGCATGTCTCCACCATTATTAGTAATGCCTGTGTTTGGTGACTGGCCTAATTTGTTCTCAAGAAATCCATGTAGTCTATCTTCACATTTTGGTCTCAGTTTTAAGCACTGTTCTAATATACTTGCCAGTAGGTCTGACTGATCTTTAAATCTTTGGGCACTCCTTCCATCTCCTCTGCTGAGAGTTGGTGCTGTTTGCCCTTCCCAGGTCCTACAGGATTTCTCTGTCCTCAGTTCTCAAAGATAATTACTAATGGTTCTTTGATGGCTTAAGTTAATTCCTTGAGTACTTGAAAGTGCATTTCATCAAGTTCCTAAAACTTGACTGCATCTAACTTGAATATGCTTCAACCTGTCCTTCTCTTCCTGTCCTACACATTTATCGCCTAGTTAAAATTAATTAGAGACAGATACTTAAACAACTAACCTTCTTAGTAAAAACTGAATTCAG
Organism: Anser cygnoides; assembly: GCF_040182565.1. Lineage (NCBI taxonomy): Eukaryota > Metazoa > Chordata > Aves > Anseriformes > Anatidae > Anser > Anser cygnoides. The sequence continues at coordinate 37,497,761 of NC_089878.1, forward strand.
AACGGCTTTAGATACTTGAGCTTTTCTTCATTTGCTTTTATTTGACTAAAACAAAACTTGATTTATCTTGTTATGGAAAATGCACCTATAGATTTTTTTATTTACATTAATAGCTAGTTATAACTTGTTTTGTTTCTCTCTTTTCAATTCAGTGGCTACATACTTGTGCTATTCTTTTACACTTTGCCTTAATTGTATTTCCACTTTCAGTGCAATTCCACTTTAAATACAATTCCCTCTTGATTATCTGGATTGTTTAGAGATACTGAATCTCTACTTGTATTTTATCTGAATCAAGATTATTTGATATTGTGTTCTTTCTATCCTTTAACTACCAGCTTTCCTGTATCTTCTTTGAGTTTATCCCCAGGGACTGTCTTGACTGCTCCAAATTTGCTGACATTTCCTTTTCTTAATGTACGCTTTCCTCATTATGTTTTTTCATTTGAAATTATGAATACAATTGTTTTGTGAATGTTTACATCTTCAGATTTTCAGCCAACAATTCTTTTCACTTCATTTTCTTGCTTCTCTGAAAGGCCCAGGGGTGCCAATTCATGGTGTGCAGGAATAATGGTGTCCTTCAAGACTTTTGACAGGCAAATCCATCTGAAGTTTGGTCATAACTATCCTTTGATATACTTTAAAAAAAAGGCATCATTTTAGATGTTGAACTGGTTGTGTAAGAAAAATTCACACAGGTCCTTAGCATGAATCAGCATATACAAAGTGTGAAAAATCATCCTGTGAGTTAGTGTGACAGCCTGCTTTGTGTGGTGCTGTGTAATGTAATTGCTCCTTACAGTGAGACGTTTTGGCTTTGCTTTGCTTCTTACAGAGTGCTCAAGCTATGTGTTTGGTCTGCATCTAGCATGCAAGTATGTTGGTTTTATGCAGGTAATACCCAGTTATCTGTAGCACATATGGAAAGAACTGACTGGAATGTACAGCAGGAGGGATGAGGGGAGGTGAACTTTCAGTCCTGATCCTGTACTGAACTAGATTTCTTAACTCATTAAAGTATGAAATAAGAGTGCAGTGAAATGGTCTCTGCTAACACACACCACCCTTCCCTCTTTCTGGATGCTTCTATTGATGTAAGCCTCTTCCGTTCCTGTGTCCGTCCCTGACTCACTGCTGTTTGCTGTGGCTGTTCCTCTCTCCTTCCTTCCCCACCTTGGAGTCCTTCAGCCAGCAGAGACAGATATTTCAGTAACTGCAGCTATGCCACTAAATTGTAACTCTCATTTTTTTAATTGGAAAACTCAACTGAGAGATGCCTAATGATCCTGGGAGATGAATCTCCTAGCACAGTGTAACCTAATGGGTATTTAGGGTGGCAATCTTGTGGGGGAAGCGAATGAAGTGGTGCCGGAAATCCAGTTGCAGCAGCAGCTCAACTTTAAAACATTTCTGCTCCCTGTATCTGTTTTACCCAGCTATTAGTATCAGCTTATTCTGTACGCTTAGCTAGCTCTTCTCTTCCTCCTTAAAATCCTTCTCAGAAGCTCCTTGCTGCAGCCCTGTTTGCCAATTAGCCTCCTGTTCCTGTTGTGCACAGCTTTTAGGAGAAATCAGTACTTTGTGTTCTGTCTCTGGAACAAACCGCCCTGCTTTTCTCTTGTACCCAAGGAGGGTCTCTGGCCTACCAGAACTGCAGTTTAGCTGCTTCCCACCCATGACTGCACTGCAGGTGGTGGTCAGAGGCCAAAGAGTGACTTGATGGGCCTTTTGGTCCTTTCTGTCACATCACCAGCATACAGTTGCATCTGTATCCTTACCAGCCCCTGGCTGAGGTTCTTTCAGTATCTTTCCTTCACCAAAGCCATAATACTGCTTCATTTATCAGTAAAACAAAATCAACAAAACATTTTGCTTTTCCACTCACTAAGCTACACAAGATGATGGAGGGGGGAGAGGCCCCTTCGAGCCAGAATGTCACAGACTGCAGGGTTGTTTTGTTGCTCCTTGCGAGTGAACGTGGACCCTGAAGTGAGGACTCTCACTCATTTTACTTTGGTCTAATTGAACTAATACACTCTTTGGGGTTAATACCCTCTTTGGGGTTTCACAGAAGAGAAAATGTTGTAGGTGAAAAAAATTTCCCCATGTGGCTGGCTTTTTTCTCTACAGAAGCTCTTACCTGTCTTGCACCACTCCACCTTCACATGCATGACTTGAGGTGAGGGACAAGGTAGTCCAAGTAGTACATGGTCAATTCTACTAGCATACATGAAGAAAATCAAAATCATTGTGCAAGAGTTGGATTCATTCTTATAAATTGAATAAATATGTATTTATCCATAGCTTTATGGTCTGGCCAGCAACAAAGAGTTGGAGTAGATGGATGGGGAGGGGAAATGATTGCAAATTGAAAATGTTTTAGTCCCTGTAGGTTTGGAATACAAAGGGGGAAGGAGCAGTTTCTTCCACCCTTAAGGTGGAAAGATGGTCTATTCCCAAGCTACATTAACTCATAGAGCTAACCACTTATTCTTCCACATTGTGATGCATTCCTTTTTGTTCTTTCAAAATCCTTCATCCATTGTCTGTTAGACCAGACCAACTGGGCTGCTGATAGGTAGATTTTTAATCATAATCATTTGGTGTTAAAATGATCTGTTTCTTGTACCTGCATGGTGCAAAGCTGCATCTTTATACTGCTACTTATAGGCATGGAACTGTAATTTGCATATTGAAAAATGAAACTGGGGAGATGTTTAATGTTCGCTGTTAGTTTTTTAATGAAAAATGAATATGACAAGCCAAGATCTTGAATTCTGTGTCTGTGATAAATACAGATAAAGAGAGAAATTCTTTCTGATTTTTTTTGTTAAAACTGGGCCACGAATCTTTCCCACTGCTGTCAAACAGGCAGTCCTGGAAGCACTAATGCACCCGAATGATTTTACTTAGGTGAGTGGTTTATATTGATTGGGATTGGCACTGGATTAATTTGGAGGCTCTTGAGCACTCAGGAGTTCTCTTGTTCCTAAGAAGTATCTTATTTGGTTTGCTCTTTGGCAAACTGATGTAGGTGAACTACCTTTTCTACCACCTTTCTAAGGCCAAATGCTATCTTTTTCCAAATTCACAGTCAGTGTTTTGAGAAGTGATATGACAATACAGTTCAGTATTCTCTGAATTTCTGGCAGATTTCTTGTATGTTGAAAAAATAAAATTTTCTAAACCTAAAGTTTCTTTTTCTTTGTAGTGTTTGTGTAGTTATAAGCATGTGGAAGAGAAACTTCATGAAATAGAGCTCAGATTTTCCAGGAGACAACTTTGGCCAGGCCAAGCTGAATCAAACTAAATCTATTCAGCTGCCTTCTGATTTTTGGTTATTGATTCATGATAAAAGTCAAATTGCATGTATTCACTGTTGTTGAGAAACAATAGTTTGTTTCTCAGTTGCTTATTTTCTCAGTTTCCAAACAAGAGGAACCTTAACATAAACTTTGGAATTTTGGAGTAGGAATAGACGGGAGAACTACTTGCATGTGCAGTGCCTGTTTTCTAAGTAGACTTTCTAACATACGTGGTTATTGTCATTATGGGTGACAGTGTAGTGACAAATAGAACCACTTAAACCTGGAAGTTGGTATTTTTAGCATGTTTAAATTATTCAAATCTAGTTACTTCTAACTTTAACCTGCTGCCATGGCAATAGAACTTCATATTAATAGACTCAAGCATGTGGTTGACTAATCTGCTAAGTCTGCCTACAGGGTTTAAGGGTTTGTGTTCAGTCAGTTCTTTCCAAACAGCAACAACCAGTATGGAGGCATACTTCTGTGTATTTAAAAAACAAAAATCCTCTGCCATCTCTACAATGTAAGTAAAACAGGTATTAATGCTTTTCACTTAAATTGGACTTATTTTACTAGTTCAAGAGCCTGCTGATGTAAGAAGAAACACAAGAACGGCTGTAGCTTCCAAGCAGAAGGGGAAACTTTGTCTTTTTCCCTGCTGAGCAGCTCCTTGCAGTGCAATAGTTCTAGCTTTAGCACGAAGGCTTAAAACAGGGCTACCAGTAGAGGGCACCTGACAGGAAAAGTCTTCCTCCTGTTACACTTCCAGTAAGCTTTACCTCTTCAAATGTAGCATTTTAGATTAATACAGTGAAATACTCTTTTCATGATTAGGTGTTGCATGCCTTGTTTTGCTGTAGAGCTCTGCATTCACAGCTTGTAGGGTTGATAATATCTGGACAGTTCTTCACAGAAAAACATTATGGTTGAAAAGAATTTTGGACAGTTCTTCGCTCAACTGTCCTATGCAGTGCTATAGTGAAGGAGTTAGATACCAGATGTTTTCTTGAAGCAACCTCTCTAAGATTTGACACGATCCTCATGCAGGGGCAGAACGTGGAGTAGCTCACTTAATGTTGTGTTTTTAATTGAGCAATGATGTGTATAATGTGTAATGTCTTGTGTGCCTCGCTGCTGGGTTGCAGGGCCATCTATTAGACAGTTCCCGTTACTTGCAAATGCAGTGTCCCATACATCATTCAACAACCTTATGGAGAAAGTTGCAATGGGTCTTATTTTTTATCAGCTGGGGGGTTAAGGAATACTCTTCCACTTTCCCCTCATGCACCAATCATTTTTAAAAATATTATAGAAATCTTAAGTAACCCCTGAGACTATAGAATCACAGAGGGAGTCTCCTCACGGAGGGAGGGAGGGAATCTCCTCACCAGTTGGAAGGGACCTATACAGATCATCACGTCCAACTCGTGGCACCACACAGGTCTACCCAAAATTTTAGGCCATGTGACTAAGTGGACGGTCCAAACACTTCTTAAATTCTAACAGGCTTGGTGCAGTGACTACTTCCCTGGGAGTCTGTTCCAGTGTGCGACCACCCTCTCAGTGAAGAACCTCTTCCTGATGTCTAGCCTAAACCTCCCCTGCCTCAGCTTGACACCTTTCCCGCAGGTCCTATCACTGGTGGTTAAGGAGAATAGGGTGGCGCCTGACCCTCCGCTCCCCATTGTGAGGAAGCTGTAGATGAGGAAGCTATCTGTGTGGAATAAGTTAATCCCATCTCTGACCTTGCTTAGTTTTGGACTAGAGTCTTGGAAATGTGAGCTGCAGTTCTGGCTCTTCATTGCCTATTTAGTTTCACAGGTTTCTGAAATAATTGTTGCAAGCACAGTTGTACTTTTCTTTCCACTAAATAAGTGTCTGTCCTCATGGCTATTTCTATTTCCATTGCAATATCTGTAAGAATAATTTCCAATGTGGCCCTGTTTATTGCTAGCATCTCGTAACCAAGTAAATAGCCCTCAAGTCCCCCTCATCATCAGAAGCATACCATGCACTGAGGGAAATCCTAGGAAAAGCTCCCATCAATAAAAACCTGAGAAAACAGCTAGAACTAACAATTTTTCAATTATGAAAAACATCCCTAACTTTCTTTAAGAACAATTGTCCCACACCTTAAGTCAGATGAAGGCAAGAGATTAATAATAAATCGATAGAAGACCTGGCCCTGCAATTTTAGGTCATTAGTTGGGAATTATTTATGCTGTACACTGTTCTAACCTTTCTTCCCTTCTGTCAAAAAGAGCCCATCTAAAGGTGTGATCTGTGATGTTAAAAATCTAGAAATCTTCCAGCAATTTACCTAGTCCTATAAAAGATTTTTACAATACTAAATAAAAGCATTTGTCAAGTGAGTGGAACTGAGAACTCTTCTTTCCAAAATATGTGAATAATAATTGAGTGCAGAACAAAAGTGTTAGTTTAAAAGGCTTTTGGAACTTTTCCAGTAACAATCAATATTTATATACTCCTTACAAAACTAAGACACTGAGCAATTGCATGACTTCAGACTGTTCAGGATAGGTAAAATAAGGACAACAGGAATCTAGATGAAATAAAACATTTGGGGCTGGTTTCCACACCACACCCCTGCCTTTGCCCCCAGAGAGCTTTCGAATAGGCTGCTTAACTTCCTGTCTGCTGTAGTCCTACAGTTGGGCTATATGGGCCTAGGGTTCTGTTTACTTTAATAGGACTTTCACGCCAGCATGGATAGAAGTTTATGAATCAAGGCATTAGCTGGTATTTGTGGCTTCCCTGTGAATTGATTTCTTGCAGACCACAGTCAGATCTGGTTATGCTGGGAAATGTCAAGATAACTCTGATATTAAGACATTTCTCTTCCCTTGTTTGTTCCAGTGACTAGCTGCGTGATTTTCTGACAACTTCTGCCTCTTAGCTGCATATTCATATCTTCAAACAGTGAACTCTACATTTCAGATGAAAATCTTAAGACAGTTATAAGCATATTCCCTCTGCCCAGCTAAGAGATGAGGTGAGCTAGGCATTCATGAGCCTTAAGTGAAAGCAAACCCGAGGGCATTTAAGAATGAAAACACAGGTTCTGCCACTTCACGTTAAGGAACCCTTTAAGTACATGATAGCAGCAGGTTATATGTCAGAAGACAGTCATGATGCTGAGTCACAGCCATAAGTGGCAGGTCTGAGAATGTTTGTTTTTTTTTTTCCACTAGACCCCTTTCCCAGCTAGCATTTCTTCTAGCTGTTAAAGGGATGCTGGTGGCATGCATTTCAGAACTTCTATGAAACTATTCTACGAATCACCATTTCTCTTCCACCTGTCTCTGAGCTTTCTATTTATTATAGAAATTATAGGTTTATTAATAATATTCACCTCAATAAAACCTTTGTATATATTTAGCAATACCTGTGGGATTAGTGTTCTGCATTGGTGTAGGAGCCCTAATTCTGAACATCACCTAGGAAAGCAAGGGAACATACATCTTTCATGGCCCCTAAAGAAAAGGGACAAGCTGGCGTGTGAGCTGAGAATTCTGAAATTTCTTATGAAAAATAATTTTAATTCTGTAAGTCTCTGTGGTACAATATCAACTTTTTCTATGTCAGTGAGAGCAGTAGCCTCCAATAAGAACTGCTTAGTCTTGGACATAAACAGCACAAAGAAACTGGCTGTTTTTTAGTTTTTCTGGCAGATGCAGACTCGGTGGCTTATATTTTCAGTGATCATTTGCTTTGCTGTTTCTAGAAGTCCACAGACCAATAAAGGGACAACCTTTAATTTTTTCTTCTCCTGTCATGTTTCTGTAGGATTTTTTCCTTCAACCTTCATTTTATGACATCAATGCTGAATGCAGATGAGCTAGTGCTTCACTTGTCTGTGGATGATTATTTTCAGATAATTAACTGAAGTCCCAGATGTACATTCTGGATTTATTTTTTTGCCATGGATCTATTCCTGATTCAGTTGCTGACCAAAAAGAAACACTAAGAACTGCAGCTGATTCTGAATCACTATCTTAGTCTTTTAGACTGGAAAAATCTACACCTAAATAATTTAGATTCGTATTATTCAAGCATCTAAAGCCTGGTGCAGTACAAGTGTTTGGTGTAATTATTACTTATAAAGTGGTAGTAGCAAGTACAGGAACACCAGCAAATTCTGTAGAGGGAAATTTGACTCCCTATACAAAACACAGGTTAAAAAAAAAAGTTGCTAATTAATGCCTATGAAGTATTTACTTATTATTATATCTGTCTCCAAAGACTGCAGTTTCATTTTGCTTTGCAGTGCTGGCTCTGGCTCTAGGAAGGAAGGGGAAAATGTGCTCTTTATGGCTAAAAATGCTTTTCTAAAGTGGATATTTAGTGGTGCTCTTGACAGGAACTTATTCATCCAGAGAAAGTCAATAGGACAACCGCAACAGACCCAGCAGGATCCTTACACTCAATACTAATGGCAATGAGGTTTAGTTTGGAAAAGCAAAAGCCCAGAGAAGTCTGTATACTATTAGTGGTTGCTTGCTCTTTAGTTCTGAATTTTGCATTTTCTCTCTTCTGCATCCCACTGTACAAAGATGAATGTGAGTAAAAGCATAAGTGAGAGAGGAAAAGAGTAACAATTGTTGAAATTGCTGAACTGTACCAAAACTACCTTCATTAGTAAGTGCAATGGATAGTTAAAGGGGCCCTTTTGATACACAGAATTCCCTAATGTATATATTCCCCTGTCCTTTAAAAATCTATGAAATAAAAATGAGGTTTTATTCAAATACAGTCTTACGAACCACTATCCAAGGAAACTAATTTTGTTGACTTTTTTACTGCACTTTCCTCTCTGTTTCTGTTAATGGCTCAGTTTACATTTTTCCCTTCTGGGTCTTGACATAAGGAGGGACACTGGAAAGCTGAATTCCCTACTCTTTTTTTTTTTTTCCATGTGCTTGTAGCAATGAAGCTGTGCTCTGCATGCACTACGCACAACTTTGAGAACATAGCCCTGAATGTGAGCCGTTCTTGTGGTCTGCTTGTCGGCTGCATAATTTAAGCATTAGGAGAGTGTGAGGAAGCAAAGGGTCAGAAATCAATTCTGCAGTCAAATGGCTCAGGGGACTTCATTTCTCTGAAAGAGGTAAACAACTCTTCCTGCAGTGGGGCTGGCATGGAGTGGGGAATGCTTTTTAGAGGAGAGTGAAGGGTTATGGAGCTTTAGTGCCTAGAAAAAAAAAAAAAAGAAAAAAAAAACTTGACCATCTGCACGTCCAGCCCATCTCTACTCTCTTCCATATATTTACTCTTATAGCTCCTGCAAGAAGGCCCTAGCGCTGAGCTTGTCTCGTTTCGATGTTAGAGCTGCTCCTCACCCTTGCAGCCCGTTGGGATCTGCTCGCCCCTTGCTGCACAGACTAATTAAACATCATGGGCTGGTGTGAGGACCTTAAATACCACAAATTCCATTTGCAGTGACTTACGTGTTCCGAGTGAGGTTGCAGACCAAGAGGGGGTTAAACGGTTCAGTGCTCATACGCTGGTGCCGGAGTTGCCCCTCAGAGCTGAGGGAAAGCGGCAGGGAGGGAGATGTTGGGAAGGAGGCAGCAGAGCCGAGCACGCTGATAACGGGGAAGTGGTTTCCTTAGCAACTACAGCGCTTTGGATGGTTTCAGACCAGAGTACAACTGGGTATGAAGTACCTGATTAAAATTTATTGCAGGGGACAGAAGCAGTGCAAGCCATAGCAGAGCCAACGTGTGCGAAGAAGAGCAGGTGCTGGAGATGTAGGGTGATTTGAATGATTTCTCTATTGTCTGGGCCATCTTCTGTGCATGCCAAGAAGAAAAGAGGCTTGGGAAGTGGCAGGCAGGTGAAGATGGCACGACCGAACTCTGAAGGCACGAAAATCAAGATGAAATGCGTGGCCTGGGTTCACAGCTTAAGGAAAACATAAAACTGCTTCACACTGAACATTTTCCTGAAGAATGTTCTCCTACAGCAAACTGCAAAAGCTGTTTAGCTTGGAGGGGCACATCTTCCCTCTTAGATGAGCCAACTTTTGGTAATAGTTGGTAACTGGCCTACTGTGCTTCTGTTTGTGAAATAAATCTCTTCTAATTCATCAAGGTGGTAAATCAACATCCTAACTACATGTTCTTAAGCCAAATATAGTTACATCTCTTCACAGTAACATTAGGTCCAGTGGCCAAAGAGCGACTATTAATATTTAGACCTCTGCTGTCTCCCTAGGGTTGCTGCTTGAAAACTACCAGGTGGATACTTTCTTTTTATAAATCTTATAATTAATTTATAGTCTCAGCTAGGTTATCTTTAATATTTTCTGTATGTTACATTTGAAAACTCCTGCTTTTGAATAGGAGTAAGAGGCTCATTTCTGAGTGCGAATGTTTAAACCATCATTTAGATGCCTAAGAGTCCGTTTTGGATATTGAAGGTAAACGTCGATTTGATAGTCATGTACTTTGCTTTGTGCTTAAGTTTTCTTATCTGTAAAATGACTGCAGTACACCTCTGTGTCACAGGGATGTTGCAAGATTTATTTGTATAAGAAATGTGAAATATTTTGAGTTGCATGTATGGCTGTGTAAGCATGAAATATTACAAGGAGAACTTCAGATCTTTGGAATTTTATCTGAAGTCTTGAGTCGTCAATACTGGACTTGAAATCTTATGACAGTGTCCTTTCATGCAGTATTCCCACCAGATTCACCTTTTGTGAGTGTGCTGTAGTGAATAAAAAATCTCGGCAGTGAAATGCAACTCAAACTGCAACTCTCGGTTTACTTTTGTTTTTGGATCTCTCAGATGTTGCAGCTTAGAACAAATATAATGGGTAGACAGAGCCCAGTTGATCTATGGAATATAGACCGTAAAATAAAGACTTTCTGGGTCCTTGCTGGACCAAACTCAAATTCTCCAGGAATTGTAGAATCATAGGAGAACTCATTTGGTGCTTTTTAAACACCTGTTTTAGCGTGAAAGGAAGGGAGTTTTGTAATGAACTCACTGTGCTAATATAAAAGCATGTGTTTTTAGATAAATGCAAATCATTGGGAAGTTCCCATGAGTTACTGAAAATCAACAAAGCGTAAGGGCCCTGAGGACCGCAGTCTGACCGAAGGAAGCAAGGAGAAGGTTGCCAACATGAAATGCTCAGACGGGCCATCCGTGTAGCCCCTCCTGCCATGCCACTTCAGGTGCCTCCCTGGAGGCATTACCATGCTTTCTGTGGTGGTAGTGAAGTCCAGAAACAGCCTCAGATAATCAGGATCCACACTAGTAGATCAAAACCAACCATGATTTTTATCCCTCAGTATTGAGGTAAGCTTGTGAATCCAAAAGCACCATTGAAGAAAAGTATCGGGCAGTAATGTGGACTAGTAATCAACTAGCCAATATCTCAGCTGATCAGTGAATACAGCCCATATCTCAGTAGCTTCAAGGTATGTTCCAATCTCTTTGAGCAGGCTTTTTTTTTTTTTTTAATATATATATATAATAAATATACACAAGTTCTTCACAGTGATTGTTTCTTCCTTTTACTAATAGAAAGAGCTTTCAAAATAGCTGCTACTTTGCTTTTTAAAATTATATATTTTTAATGTTTAAAGTATATCTGTTAGTGTACTCAGAACAAGTTAGCTGAGGTTACTGCAACTTCCTAAATTCACATGGTAATCATATCCTAACAGTTCCAAACAAATAGCTTGTCAGCAGCAGACTAGAAGGACTCTATTTTTCACAGTCTTGGTAGTAATAATATAAGGAATGCTAACAACAGTAAATATTCCCTAAATTTGAAGGAAACATTCTTCCTTATGCTCCTCAAAGCAACTAAACAGGATTGGTTTTATCTCTGGACCTGTAAATTTGCATCCCGTAACAAGATATTCTGATATTCTTTGCTTGGCTTTGCTGCGTTCTTTCTATACTGACTGGGCTAGCCAATTTTAAGTACTTTTAGGTTTTCTGTGGCTAATATTGAGTATAAGGCAGAGCTGAGATTTTGTTTGTCTGTAATGGCTATGCAGAGCCTTCCTGCTTGCAAACTTGCTATATATTTAGGTATGGCCACCAGGCTGCCCTCTGCAAGTGCAGGATTAGGAAACGTGGCAAGGGAGCAAGGAAGACTATGGAAGAAGCTAGCAGCAAAGGGTAAATGCACCCAAGCCACTGGAAATGCTGATGTTGGTATGTGAGTGTCACTATGTAACAGCACAGTACCAGTGTGAGGCTTTCCTTCCCAAATTGCTGCCCAGAAGTTGTGACCCATCTCTCCTCTACATCTTTCAGCTGTAATTCCTCTCCCGCTCCTGGCCACCACTGAGCTCGGAATGAAGACGAGATGACTTTCATAAAGCTTTTAGTGTGACTGCTCATTGTGTTGTAGTACCATCTATGATAGATTGATACAGCAGGATTAAGAAATAATTTATTATAATCTTCATCAATTTAAAGCCTCCATTTGATTTAATGAATTGAGAGTTTATCGGAAAAGCTTTTATCCACGGTCATTGACTTGAGTTCCCTTGGCCTGGCTTCTGGAGGGAGATGTGCTCTGCTAACTGGTTTGAGACAAGGAAAAGTGATAGAGGTCAATTCTTGTTTGCATTTCTAACTAGGGAAAGTAGCAGGCAGGGCTGCGGTCTGACATGTCTACTATTTATCTTCTGGGTAATTATTTTATTTATTTATATTTTTTTTGTGTGTTATGCTGTAGTAGACAACATGATTTGTTGGGAAAGCATCTGAGAGAAGGGCTGGAAGATGTATATTCAATCTGTTTTTTTAACTCTGACTTTCTAGGTACTCTTTTAGATAATCTGGGCAAATTAATTATTTGTTAACCTATTTCCCATCGATACAGAGATAAAGAAAAGTGCAAGAGCATTTTGAAATGATTTCCTTGTCAAGGGTAAGCTAATTATTGAGGGCATGTCAGCAGATGGACCTGATACAGGGAACACATATCAGAAGATGCTTTGTCTATATGTTTTATAGGTAATTTTAAATGTCAGTCTATACAGAAAGTCTATTTTAAACAATACAACCTCTAAAATTCAATATAAATTAAGCTTTTAAATTTAAATTTGGTAGGTTTTTTTTTTTTATGAAATGGCATAAGATATCTTAGGTAAAATTAATTTTTAAATGTTAAATTTTTGTTGAATTCTTAACTGTCCATTACAGGTAGAAAATTTTATTTTGGATAGTCACCCAAATTAAATAGGAAGAAAATGAAGAATGAGAGTTGAAAAAATATTAAGATATGACACAAAAGTTGATTCATGGTGTGTGTGTGTATGTACAAAAAAAAGGTAGTTATAAGAACGTAAAAGATCCTCAGCGTGATTGTTGTTTACATCCTACATTATTTAAGTTCCATTTTGAATACAGATCTCTAGATACTGGATAAAAACAATGGATGTTTTTTAAAAACATCCTTAGATGTTTTTTAAAACATCTAAGGCTTTCCAATAGATTTTTATTAAATTTGATTCCCGGATGAGATCTGAGATATATAGTTAAAATATAAACTTCAACTCCACGAGTTCAATGCCTTAAAATTGTAGAGGTATTTTTGCTACATAATGAATGTCTCACAATTCTAGTTAACTATGAGGACTGTGATTAGCTTTTTCTTAATGGTTCTGCTTTACTACTAAATTTAGTTGTTTGGGCTAGCAGCTCCCTCCTTTCCAAAGATGTACAGTGGAGCTCCCTTTTCATGCCTATGCAGCCCAAAGGGAATAGGTGAGGGAAGTGTATTTTCCCTTCATCAACGCTGGAATAAACTTACATCCTCCAGTTTGCACCACAGGTCTCTGTTGCATATTTTATGCATCGATCTTTCTACCAGAATAGGTAAAGAACAGCAGAAGTGCAGAACTTACAGTAGAGATACAAACTACATTTTAACATAGATGAAGGGGAGATTTTACTGTCTATGGCACTGTTAGTAACACCAGATTTAACAGTGACTTCAGGATGAGTGGAATCCTCTCCAACCACCCTATTAAAAAGAAAATAAAAAAGAGAGAGAGTATTTGGTGTTACGTTTGACACAAATTGTTTCATGTCATGAAAAGACTCCATGTAATAGCTATAACATGCCATCCCTGAGTGTGTAGCGGAAAGAAGCGCTCCCTGGTTTTAGGGACTGGGGTTATTTAGATTAGAACATGGGAATTGCTCTGTATGACCCCATGGGGCTAAAGAAGTGAACTGGAGAAAGAGTAGTTCAATGAAAACGTGTTTGGGCAGCAGAGAAGGGGGTGACGGTGAAAGGGAAGAGCTGGGTGGGAATGAAGCACATAGCTTCATAGCAAAAGACAAGGTTTTTCAGCAGAGCAGAAGAGATACCTTGTTAGCAGAGGATATGCAGAGCACCTGGCAGTGCAGATAGTTATTGGGGCTGGCAGCTGAAGGGAAGTGTCCCTGAGCCAAAAAGCAGAAGGTGAACAGGGCACAGGAGGAGGGAAACCAGGCAAGAAGGCAGAGAGAGCCAAAGGGTGTCCTGGATGGTTCAACTTGCACACAGGAGAGATTGGTTATGCTGAAGCTCCTATCTGAATTTTTGTTTACTTTTACTAATGCAATGCAATACAATCTTTCCTCTCCCAGTAACACTTTTATACGTATGTGTGCGTGTGTATTGGATATATGCATATTTATTGCCTCCTGTCTAAGTTCTCAAGGAAAACAAAATATTTTCTAGAGTTACAGGGAAGTTTATTATTTTTAAAATGTAACTTGTAAAAATAAGTTTGAAATTGATGCATCTGCAGGTCCTCTACCTTTTGAATAAAACAGAGACTGTCCTCCCTGTATGGCTCTTAGTCTTGTGCCATGCTGGGAAGTTACTGTAAAGAGAGTGAATTCAGCTTTCAGGATATCAGTTACCACCTTCAATAGTCAAAAATATTGAGTGGTATATTTATTATTCCAGCATTAATTCTCATATGAAGGCTACACTATACTGTACATCAAAATCCTAAGGGATGGAAATCAAAGAAATTTTTCATGGAACTATGAGGCATTTGATATGACAAATACTTCATAAAATTAGAAAAGCCTTATCATTTAAAAGATGAATCACACTGAGTTGTAACTGCCCTGCTGTGCTTTGCATTCTGTCTGCTGATATCTAGTATTTCAAGTGCATATATCATCGACCTCCTTATCTGTACTTTACAATCATTTTTTTCTTTTTTGGTGTTGTTACAAAATTTTTGCTGATCACTCATCTTTAAATTTAGTTTTGGAAGTGTTCAGTGGTTAATTTAAAGTACGCTTAAGGAAACATTTAAGCTCAAATTGCTGTTCTGGGATTTCTGGAGAGACAGAGGAAAACTTTATTTTATATACTGTCTTTTCCTCCAAGAACACCAGGGAAAACAGATCTCTGGTACAGTCCACACACATGACAAGGAAAGATAGTGGTTTTTTCTTAGCAATTTATCACCTTCTGTATGATGGAAAACCTAGTTTTCCAAAAGAAATACCAGGGAAAAAAATAATAAAAAAAAGCACACCTGAAGAAAACTCACATTCAATACAGGTGAGAAACTCAAATCAACAAAAGACAAGCTTATTTACTGTATTTCTGATGGACCTCGGTCTGCTAGTCAGAAACTAATGGGGATGCTAAGGTATGACCCCACTGTGTAATTATTGTCTAGTTTGTGGTTGGATTTCTGGGAAATATATTATTCCATGAAAAATCTATTTAGACATTTCATAACACATCTCAAATGAACACCATTTTTTAGCATGTTTTCAACCAAGCAAAATGTGATATGTCATCGTGACTGTAAGAGAACCATATTTTTAAACAGATGTCATATTTCTTATGATTACTGTATTCCATTATGAATCACCTCCGCTGGAGGAAAAAAAATCATCTCTAAATGTACAAAACCTTGTACCTGAAATACACTGTGTTCAGGAAATAAGAGGACACAGTAGTCCATCTGTGCCAGCCTCAAATACCAGCAGCTCTTTTGAGAAGAAACGCTGAGGTCTTGGAAGGGGCCACTACGTATTACGGATATGCATTTTCATATCAAAACCAGCATGCTGCAGTACCAATAAAGCCCTTCAGTATAAACAACCGTAATTGACAGTATTGTGTATCAAATGATCTATAAACTACTCTATTTCATGTAAGATGGCTGTGGAGATTTAATAGGCAACAGAAAGTTGCTATAAAATGCCATAATCTTGCACATAAGAGAACTGCTAATTAGAATTGTCAATCAGAGATTGATCACTACCTTGTAAACTGCACAAGATGTTTCTGCATCCAAGCAATTGTGTTATCTTAAGGGTACAAGAAACTGCAGCATTCAGCTCGAAGCTGTCAGCAGGATTTCACGGAGAGAAGGTCTGTTCTATCACCGCAGTCTGTTCAACAGCCCTTCTGAGAACACCTAGGGCATTGTGAGCTTCACCGACTGCTGCTAGAAAGCAATGCTGCACTCAAGGAAAAGAAAAAAAAAAGTATATATTTCAGTCCTTTTTTAATTGTTAGAAGAATAAATTGCTGCATCACATTCACTCCTCCATTTTCTTGTTTTGTATATAAATGAGTCATAGAAGCACAGAACATCCTGAGTTGGAAGGGACCCACAAGGATCATAGAGCCCAACTCCTGGGTCCATGCAAGACCACCCCAAAATGAGAGCCTATATCTGAGAGCATTGTCCAAATGCTTCTTGAACTCCAGCAGGCTCGGTGCCATGACCACTGCCCTGGGTTACCTACAAGGAAGGGAATACTTATAATGCATACAAGGAAGACCTTAGTGGAGAAATTCTTCCTGCCCTGTGTGGTTACTTCTTCTCTTAAAGTTATCTGTTGCTCTTTCTTAGTGCTTTGGCTCTCATGGTATTTTGTGTGATGTGTTGAGAAAGAATTGTGTTTTCTGCAGCTGCATACCAACAGGTGGACAGTGTCTTGTTTGTAGAGCATCCTGAAATCAGGAAGGTTAAAAGGAATTTGTGATAAAATATATGTATTAAAGTTTTGATAAAGATCTATAGGAAATACAACTGCGAAGAAAAATGGTGCCTGCTACTTTCAAAATGAACTGAAGATTAATTATATTGTAGATTAAGAGGGACCTATTGTTACAATGTTCTTTCCCTTTTGAATTCTCAGTATTATCTGGTTCTATAAATTGTGTCCTCGGAGTGGCAAAGAGTCTCCCCAACCACCTGCAGGTGTTCAAAAAGAGGCTGGTTACAGTTTCCTGTAAGAGGTTCAGGATTTGCTGAAGGGCACAAAATTTTGAAGTAATTGTGTCCAAAACACTTGTATTTCCCCAATGTGATGCTTTGCTATCAATCAGAATCCTTGTAGAGTGTCTGGAGGGAAGAAATTTCAGGCAAACAACATTTTCTTTCTGATTTTCTCTCTCTCTAGAGAAGCTTGGCGTGGTAGGTCGCTAGCAGCTCTGCCAGAGGGGACAGCAGAGATCGGTGTTGTAACTAGTTTGGTGGGAGCTGAAACAGAACAATGACTGTGCCTTAAACTTGTGGAGGATCAGGAGCTGCAGGGGCAGCCTAATGTCTGTAAAATGCTCTCAGATCTGACCTACTTACACAGGGCTTGAGCCACCTGAGTCCAGCAACCCTCCAAGGACTGAGATGGTGTGACGTCTCTGCCCTCACGGGGAACAGGGTTTTCCTCATATCTTTTCTGAATCACTCATCTTTATTTTTGGAAAATTACTGTGATAAATGGAAAGGTGATGGCGATAGCAGAGTGAGTCATTCATGGCTGAGAATAAAATTACCTTGGGATATTGTGTTGGAGAAAACAAATCTCGTCCACATCACGACTTTGTTTTATGGCTGCTGTGACTAGCCATGGGAAACAATGCCTTGCACTTAAGGCTCGTATGCAATGTTTTGCAAAGCAATTCTCAAACTGTAAGTGTTAGGAAGGTTAATTTAATACAGAATTAATGAAGAGACTATAACTCATCCTCCCTAATGTTAATCATTCAAAACATCTTTACTTGCTAACTGACTACTGTCAATTATCATTTCTAAGAGATGCTGAATAGGTAATTTCTTGTATACTGATTCTTGTCAGTATTTTACAAAACAGTCAGCATCTCATTCAGAAAGCATGAATTGGGAAAGCACAAAAAGCCCTGTTAGAACAGATGGTTTCTGTGATTGACGCCCTAATGCACAGTTTCAACTCTGTCTAGTCACTTTAACAGGAAAGTGCTTTAAGGATTCACCAGTTGGCTTGTCAAATTAACATCAGGCACTAGTTTGGGTGTAAAATCACGAGCATAAATCATTTGGTGACCTGAGGGTGGATGAAATATTAGCTAAAAGGAAACTTTTAACTTGAAGAAAAGCCTTTTCTGTGCTATGTTAACATCGTCAATCACAGAATCACAGAACATTTAGGATGGAAGGGAACTTTGGAGGTCATCTGGCCCAATCCACCTGATCAAGCAGGGCCACCTAAAGCTGATTGCCTAGCAGAGAGGTTGACCATCATCATGGAGAGAGGCTGACTAGTTAGAGCTGACCTCTTTTCTGAGGGGTGTGCTTCATTCTACACTGAAGTCACAGAGCTGCCTCCTGCCCTACCATGAAATAATGGCAGAGCTAAGAAAGGATATTTGCAAGTCCTTAATGCCAGGGTCTAATTGCCCAGTGACCCAACTACTTCTGAGATTTTGAATTCAGATCATCCTTAATGCAGAGTTGTTCAGAAAGCCAGGTTTAACAGAACTGCCGTGAGTGGTGGAATAATGTCTTAAAGTCATGTATACGTAATTCATCAAGTGTAACAAACATCAGATCCTTCATGCTGACTCCATTACCTTTTTTCTTGGGAACATTGACTCCCATAGAATATGCACTTGGCTTAGGTGATATGGTGTTTAGGTCTTTTTTAGTGTAAAAGTCTTTAGTAGCAAGGAAAAAAAATAGATATGGCAAACCAACTACTTCACTTAAAAAAAATATATAGT
The DNA here is from genome assembly GCF_040182565.1 of Anser cygnoides. NCBI lineage: Eukaryota > Metazoa > Chordata > Aves > Anseriformes > Anatidae > Anser > Anser cygnoides. The sequence goes on from NC_089878.1 coordinate 37,516,082, forward strand.
TATTTAATCAGTACAATTCTGTATTATGAATAGTTCCAGAAGTCTCCTCTGAACAGCATAAGACTTGTAAGAAATGCTGCCTCTTAGAGGAAGGGGCTTTCCAATTCCTACTTAATTCTGCAAAGGATATTTTTATGCCAATAATACATGCCTGACAGGAGAAAGAGGACTGTAGAAACTAGAAGAGAAAATAAAGGGGGAGTGAGGGGGAACCCACCAAAACAAGGAAAGAGTAGGGATAAAGTGACAAAGAGAAACAGTAAATAAATAACAGGGGAAGGGGAAAAGGGCAAAAGAAGGAGAAATATTATTTCAAGTGGTTGAAGATAAAGAGAGGAGTGAGTAGGAAGTGGCAGGTTCAAAACAAACAAGCTATAAAATGTGGGGGTGAGCTCTGAAACTCCTGCCACAGGATGTTGAGATAATTTGTGCTCTGTCTCCATTGCTTTTTCACAGTCACTATTACTTCCATATGCTGCACATGTTCAGCATAGATGTCTTTAGCAGAGAGGAGAAAATAAAAAAAAGGCATAGTAAAGAGATTGTAAGTTCAGGTAGAAGCTAGACACTTTCATTGAAGAAAAATCGCCTGTGGGTGACTTGCTCTTTGGAAAACACGCTTAGTGGGTGCTGAGCTGCTGCTGGTGGGATGGTGCAGGGGCAGGCTTGGCTTTTTGCCCAGTCTTGGAAATGGGACATGGGATCTGACAGTGCTACTCTGGCCCTGTAGGGCTGCTCCTATGTTAGGGAAGGAAACCATGCTGATGGAAAAACATGAACAGTGCCTGCTGTGAAGTGAAGTTTATAGACCTGAAATATAAGGGTGGAAGCAGAGGGAGAAGATTCCCAAAGGGTTAATATCCAGCTTCCCTTTGTTCTTCTTGCAGCATGGTGAGCTCCCTGGCTTTCAGCTGCTTCCCTTCTTCCTGGCAAGGTGGCTTCCACTTGCTGCTGCCTTTATGACATTGCTGAAACCCATCACTCTCTTTAAGTACACTTTTGTCCTTATGGCTCCCTAGGCAGGTATTATCTCTCATCACTCAGTATTTAGGCTTACACTGTGCTCAAGTATAGTTCTTGCTAATCTCCTTCACTCTGAGGAATTCCTATTATATATCTAGAGCATATGCAAGATTTTCTTTGGAAAGATGATCATGAGATACACCTCTCTGAATTATGCGTGTTATTCAGAAACGTTTTGGGCTGTGTATTTGGACTGTGTGAAGCAGCCATTTGAAATAAGATCATGCCAGGACTGTGCTTGTAGTGTTGCCCTTGGTTTGCTGCTGAGATGCTGTAAGGCTGTGCCAGTGCAGGTCAGTACAGGTCCTGTGCTGCTGTTAGTGCCCCATCCTCAGCAGGGTGAGCAGGAAACGAGATCCTATATCGTTTGCTTTACACGTCTTGGGTGGTTGATGCAACACAGAGGTGTGAGGTGGAACGTGGCTGATACAGCCCTGGGTCAGGGTGAACAGGATCTTTGACTTTCTGAATTACAATTTTGTTTCTCTCCTATTACTAGACCAGTTCCCCTCATGTATCCTTCATTAAAGACTTTCATATAACCTGATTAATTTTTTTTCTTCAGTAAACTATGGTAACTTAAAACATACTTCACATTTAAAAATTAAAAGTACTGTTATGGTGCACAAATTCTTCCAAAATCTCATCTCTGCTTAGGCTGAGAATAATTATTTGAGTTTTGCCTCTGTGTAAGAAATGCATTGCTCCAAATACAATGAAATATAAAGTTCCACCTCTAACATGCAATCAAAATGGAGAGATTATATGTACCTATAAAACAGAAATAATTTTCTCTGCTTCTCAAAGATAATTATATAGAATTTAACATATATAGAATATAATTATAAGCTAGGTGTTTAATTTCAAATCTGGAGTGATACCCCCCCCCCCCCACACACACACACAGTTTTAAAGTGAATAATTTGTTTAAGTTTGCAGTTTACAATCCTTCCTAAGCACATCTTTGAAACAGCATTGCATCACAGACAACGTTTTATCATCTGTTGCATAAGGGTATTAAGTCAGTTTTATTGGAAGTACAGAGGACTGTTTACCTCAGACAAAATTAAAGGGTAATAAATATATGTAATGTCAAAGTTTAACTACTCAAACCATTGTTAATTACCCATTTCTAGATTATTATTACAAGGAAAAAAAAAAAAGGAAAAAGAAGAAGAAGAGGAAATAAAATTGTTTCACTGCATGAAATTGCTTATAAGAAACTTCAATAGAGAATAGTATAAGAGTGCCTCCAAGTGGCACCTACCTAAATTCCACTTCAAAAAATAAAAAAATAAATAAAGTTAAAGCAAGGTACTTAAGGAATTAGTTTGCAAAAACAAGCTAAACAAACCATATCATATTTTTTTTCTTTTAGTCCATTTCATTCTTTATATCCCTACAGACATTTATGTTTAGTAGTTAATGGGAGCTGCTATGCATTATTAAGAAAGCAAACAAGAAGTGTATTTAATCTAAATCAGTGTTGTCAGATAGATGTCTTTCTGAAATGTCTTTCCTTCCTACATTTGTGATGGTCACTCTTAGATTAATTTTAGTGGTTAAATAAAACTTTTTGTCATGGCATGTTATAGCTTCAGCATTTCATGGGAATTGTCTATTTGCAGAAATTGTGTTTTCCTTTGCTTTTGTGGTTCTTCCCCACTACAGGGTCCCGTTCTCCCAGCTAGCATCCGAGGGCAAAGTGCCGACCTCTGATCCGCACCACGCGTCGCTTCGTGGCTCTCTGCTGTGCGCTCAGGCTGAGCTGCTGCCATTGATGTCTGTGCAAGGAGTAAGGGCAGACTGTGCAACTGGGAGACTTTTTGCCCTACAACTGAAGGTAAATGAACCGGAATGACTAACTGAAAGGGAAGATCTGTGGATTCGGTAGGCTGTGATGTGGTAGTGCTGAAAAGAGTGGAAGAGCCTGTGTGCTAGCTAACACAGGACAGTGAACTTTGCAGGCACAGCCATGAGCTGGCAGACCACAAGAAAAGAGGGAAGCGTGTTGTTCTGCGCTCTCTGAGGTCTTGGCTTGGATAGACCAAAGGAGCGTTTTAACATCAAACTCCTCTTGGTTCTGAAACTCATTGGAACTAGTAGAAAATCTGTTCAAAACATACAGCAGAAAAGTTTGGTGTTTTTCTGTTTGCTTGTTTTTTTCCACCGTGGTAAGGAATTTGTGGAACTGATTGTGTCAGGAGGCTGTGGAGACAGGCAACACCAGTGTGTTCAGAAAGGAGCTGGACAAATCCATGGGTAACAAGTCTATAGAAATACACTGAAGAAGTGTATAGAAATACACTGAAGACCAAAGATGTTGGCACCCATATCCCTAATCCAACAAATGCGGATGTTGGAAAAGACTGCAGATCAGGGCAAGTCGTGAAGCGTCTCCCAGCTGGACTAGATGGAGCAAGGGTCTCACCCAGTAGGGAATTTCCTGTGTTCTTAATAGAAGATTGTAACCCACATGTTTAAAATAATTTCTTTAAGTGTGCTTTAAATATATATGCATATATTGTCTAGCCTAGAAAACCTGTAACTGTAGCCATGAAGTTTTAATCAGCAAAGATGAAAATAACTCATATAAAGAAGACTTTTTGTGGCATTTAACAGGAGCAAATCTACAGGTTCCACAAGTTTCATGTGGCTTTTTCACATAGCTGTCTGAAGTCATTGTATTCTTTTAAAGAAGGAAATAACTTGATATCTAGGAGAAAATCACTGCCAAAGAAACCTACTAATTTAAATATTCTTCTGTGATTGACAGGTTACAACACCCACAGCTAATATGTAGTTACTTGATGGCAGACTTCACAGTTTACAGATAGATTAAAAGAAATGAGGAAACTGGTTCTTACTTTAGGGCGAAATAGCATAGTATATATCCAGCCTTTTGCCTTTTTTTTTTTTTTGAATAATCAATCTGCTTCTTAACAGAGAAAATCAGCTGATATACATTATAAGAAAAACAAAATATAAATAAAGGTTGCATTTATATTTGACTGTGTTTTTGCATAGGTCTGTATAGGCAATAGCAGTTAACACTTATTTTTCAAGCTGTTCTACCCATTAAAGAGTTGGAACTTAAGTTTAGATATGAAATGAATAACACTAGCAATACAGCCTGGAAATATTTGATGCTTGTAACTTGCGTCATGGTTTACCTTTGCTCTAAATGAATGATTGCACTTTTTGTTGAATGTTTTCTGTGTTTATCTGAAGACTGATGTTTTGTAGCTTTTTAAGATAAATCATGTTTGGCACACTTCAAGCTTTATGTGTAAAATATCTTAGTTTCTTTTCAATAGTGATTTGCAGTTAGTAATCCTTGTAAGGGCTTTTTCAGAGGAAAGAGCTTTGTCAGAGATCAGTCTGCAGGAAACAGAAAGAAGATTTAAGAGAGTAACTAAAATGGTGGGAAAATTTGGGAAAGCATATCTGAGCAACCTATCTGAGAAGAAAAGAAAACGGTAAATGAGAAAAAATACTGACAGGATTTTCTCAGATTATTATATATAGATTATGCAGCCAGCACCTAATACTCCTCGTACGGCGCCTTGATCCACAGAAACTCGAAGTGAGTTGAAGACAGGTAGGCAGAACTGAGCTGGCAGAAGCTGAAGGCTGTTGGAGATGACATGTATTATTTACCACTGTATGGAGAGTATTGCCCCAAATGGCAAAAAAAAAAAAAAAAAAAAAAAAGATTTTCGCTGAAAAAACATGTTGGTAGATTCATATTTTTGCCTGTGACACACAGTTCTTTTAAACATTCCTCGAAAGTTGTTACCCTGTATTTAAACTTCACTATACCTTTTTTTCCTCCATTTTCTTTGAATGGGGGTCCTTTTACTTTTCTAGGACCATAAGTCCCTAGTAATTACCTTTCAACAATAAGAACTAATTATGCCATATTATTAATATGAAATGTATTTTTAACGAAGATATCAGTAGATATAAGTTGCATAGTGACTGCATTCTCTATGAGAAAGATCTCTGTTTATTGAAAAAAAAGCTAAACTACCTTTTCAAAATTAATTAATTAAAAACCTAACCACATATCAGCAGATGAGTACATAGAAGAGAAATCAAATTATGCATATGCAAACCTGTGGAGAAGTACAGAAAATAGCTGCATCTCAAGTATGATACAGGTATGACATTTTGCAAATATGATACCATTTATCTTGCTTTCATAGCAAGATAAAGTACTTTAATTGTGAAATCATTTTTTTCACTTTTTTTCTTCTTGGTCTGAATTCCTCTTCAAGAAGTGTCTTCTGGTATCATCCTGTGCTCACGACACTGTGACTAGCCAGAGAATGCCCCCAAGCCAGAGCAGTGGCATAGCTGATGGCTGGAGCCCTGGCAATGGTTCAACAGTTCAGTAAAAACCTTTAAGCACAATGAATCATACAAGCTTTGGGCCAGATTCAGCACTGCTGATTTAAGATGGTATAATTTATGCCCCCGTCAGCTTTTTTCTCAGTATGTCTTGGAGGATGGCAAGAGTCTTCTGCTGGAGTGTTGTCTAATTAATATTACTGCAGAAGGAGAGAGAATCTGTTACCCAGTGGTTGGAAAACAGAGGGAATGCAGGACACCCATGTTCAAGCATCTGGTTTGAAGCAATCAGATGTATGCCCACCTACAAGCTCTTGTGGAAGAGGGAAGCTCCTACTGCTTTGCTGCCCACCTAAGTTGGACCTGTGAAATGGCCACAGCCTCCTTATTCTGCTTTCTGCCAGCATCTCTGCACTGCATTAATCTGATCCTCACTTTTGTTCTTTTTATCATCTTACAAAGAACAAAAATTGAAGAGATTTTGTGATGGTTACACTCTATCTCCAGGCACTGAGAAGATTACTTCTCTGTCTTTTAAATCTCTTTCTTTCAAAAGATTATCTGTTAACTACCTATATCTCAATAATCTTATCAAAAAGCAATTGTTCAGAAATGCTCTAGAAGGCATTAATTCAGAATTAGGTAACTCTTTAGAGAACATTTCAAACTCACAAGTATATAATGAGTTTAATTTTTTGTAGAAAAATTAATCTTAGTTCATAATTTTGTGAAAGTACTGCATGTAGCTCTTCTGCTAGAAAATTATCAAATAACATTCCCAGCATGATTCAGCATTTGCCAGGAGTATCACTACTGAAAAAAAAAAAAAAAAAAAAAAAAAAAAAAGTGAGTCAGGCTCAAGCATGCATTACAGTGACAGAGGAGAAGGACCCATGAACTAATTCTGAAGTACCTTTCAAAAGTACAATAGCCTGACATACCTTTTGAGTCAGAGCCACGTTTTGTTCCCCAGACAAATAGAAATGTAGAGATATACTTAAAAGTATCTTTATAAACAAATAGCTGTCCCTCAAGATTTCAAATGTTAAGCTAGATTAACAGCCAGGACAAAGGCTAACCTCAAAGTGTAGAAAAGAGCAACACGGGATTGCCTTTCTCCTGATTTGTTTGATTAGCGTTCCTTGCAGATGAAGGGAGAATCCACATGCGTTCCTCTGCGGAAATCAATTCAGTGACATGGCTCTACCTCTCCCTTCTTCTGTGAAGGTGAGTGAGAGTTTGAGGCACGAGGTTCCTCTCCAGGAGCATCTTCACTAAAGCTCAAATTCTTCTTTCCTCATCTCTTCAGCCCTTCTGCATGCTCTGTGCAATGGTCAGTGACTTGGAGGGTGCTCAGAAGCCTGATAACATTGCTGCTTTTGCCTTCATGAACCTCATGGGGATGAGGCAAGTGGATATTTGCCCTGCCATGGCAGAAAGTGGGCTCTGGCAAGGTCTACTCTGTACAGAGATCTTTGGAGACAGCACTGGGAGCCAGACTGGTAAGTCACCTTCTCTCTTTTTGTAGGAATTGCTGTAATATTAGGCAGTGCTCAAAGCTATCTTTCCACACTTTGTCCCAGATATCCAGGTCTGTAGAGGACAAAAGATTCAAAAGACATCTACATCTCCAAAGAGGAGATTTCCACCACAGCAGTTCCATTACAAATCAGTCCCACGTATCCTGTACCTTCCCATAGTGTCTCTGGTTTGCCTTTGAGTTGATGGCCATCTGCTCATACTATCTGCATCTATATTTATTTACGTGCACATATATTGGTGTATGTATCTCACACAGACACTTTTTTTTTTGTTTTTTTTTTAAAGTTATATCCCCCAAAACACAGCAGGAGAGGCTTCAGTTGCTGAGATGATTCTCACTCACCAGTGTGGAGGAAGAACTGGTCCTGGTCTGTTGCTATAGCAATTTTCAGAGGTGTGAATGTGGCTTAATAGTGTCATCTTGGAGCACTATAAATCTAAAGTAATGCCTGCCAAACTATTACATTCTGAAAATTCCATACTAAGGGAGTTAATAAAATTGATATGTGTGCAAATGGCATTTATAAGTTGCACATTACCAATAGTGTGCTCAGTCCCACTCCAATAAAAATCAGTTGCAAAGCTCTCATTGACTTCATGGCATTCAAGACGAAGCCCAACATCTAGCTGTGATTAAGTATGCAGTCTTGACAATTCAATGAAGAAAAGATAAAAAGCAATGATCCTATGGAGAACAAAGCTGCTCGTCTATTTATCAACAAATGCATTCAAAATCTTCTGTCATTAAATTATACATCAATAATATTATAAAATGGAATGGGGGGGGGGGGGGGGGAAGAGAGTGTCAAACTAAAATCTTTGATGTAAAAACTTGTGCAAGATGATGAAAAGGAAAGCCCAATATAGCTGCCTAGTAAAATCTGCTAGGTGTATAAAATGTAGCATATGTACCTTTTCTGTGCAATATGACTTTCTAATTACTGTTAAATCATTTATTGTGATAATTAACAATGGTTAAATAATGAACCTTTGCAAAATTGTGAAATATTCACTCACAGCACAACAGTTCTTATAGATTAGTATTATGAGACCAAAAGGTCAGTAAGGTTTTAAAAACATGTTCAGTTTGTGTCACCTGCAGGGCAAATGTAAATTCATTGTTTAGAAACCAATAATGTTATGGGCTATTCTTGTCAGAGGGATGTTTATTATGGCCACAATGCATTAGGCGGCTGTGTCTCTGGGATCTGCTTCTATTTCTTCAGCAATAGATCTGTTTCTAGAGAGTCCAAACAGAAAATAAGGGAATTTCCTGTGTGTAGTTTTTTGGTAGAAGAAGTCATGGCGTGCTTTTTCATAGGTATTGGGTGTTACTCCTTGTTAGTCTTTACTCTTTGTTGTTCTTCTGAGAGTAACACATTTATCTGTATGGGACACAATTTCTAAAGTTAGTACTATTAAACTAAGATATTCCAATGCTTGTTTTTCTTCTTTTTGAAACTGCTGGTACTCACTGGTCCGCTCATCAGCACAGTGCTGTCAGCCAAAGCATACCCATGCAGTTTAGTTAGATGGAGGCGGAGACAGGGATTGTTGGAATTAATAAACACTTTCTTAATTGTAACTTCATGGATAGAAAAAATATATATTTTTTATTTCAATAGGTGCACAGTCATGATGTGTTTCCACACAGTAAGTACTGGTATGTCACCAGCCAAACTTTGCAGATACATGACTAGTTATTTTACTTTAATAATTCAAGCAAATATAACTCTATTCCTTTTTGCAAAACAGACTACCACATACTGCAACTTTTCCAGACAACTATCACATTTGTCATGTAGCAAGGTCATTCTTTATTCCACCAATCAAATACTTTAGACGACAAAAACAACAAAAAATATTGTAAGACTGAATTTTTCTGAATAGACACTTTTTAATTATATGAACCTGATCCTATCTTTTAAAATTATATACCAATGTGTCATGGTTACTTTTCATTGTTTGTTTTTCAGGGAATAGAAACTAAGGTCACAATTTTTCTTGCAATGGAAAGCGGATCCAGAACGGAGCAGCAGAAGAGAAGAGGCAGAAAATATGCGACCACCTTCAGTGTGGAGATCCAGTCCCCCCAGAGTGATGGTATCTGCAACAGAGGGTGATTTTCTCTCAGAAATTCTTGAGAGATTTTGCAGCAGTTTCAGTGAGAGTTATCTGCCAGATTGTAAGGTTTATTTTACGCTATAAAGTTCATCTGAGAAATGAAAAATAACACAGATTTACTTTCACTTCATTTTTCCTTTTCATCCTCTTCTCAGCCAAGCATGAACCTCTGCCTCTCTTTGTTTCTCACAAAAGGGTTGGAGCTGGTTTCCAGCAATTATTCTGAAGCAAAGCAGATCAGCATAGCAAAGTTAAAGCAATAAAAATAACAGTACAGACAGGAAAAAATATTGCATGATGGATTCTGATCTCCTGTGCTTCAGCATTAATCACAGTATTGATTTTAACGGGAATGACTTCTCAGCATACTGACTGTAGTTGCTTTTTGTTCTTTTTGTTTTACTGCGACTTGATTAGTGTCTGTCCTTCTGTGTCCAGTGTGGAACCATCCTCTGGAGAGAGTGCTTTCAGAAATACTTTTATTTTTTTCTCAATTAAAATAATTACTTGAAGAGATAAGATGACTCAGCTGGAGTTATTAGGGCTGGTGTTCTGTTTGGATTATTGGATTATTACAGAAAATTAAAAAAAAAAAAAAAGAAAAACTGATTTTGTTAAGAGGCCTGTTGCATTGCGTGCCCATAAACTATAGATGTTTTTAGTTCAAAATATTTTGAAAAACATTTACAAAAAATATTGGGTTGTGGTACATGTACTCCTGAACAGTGAGAAAGCTGCAATAGAAAAACAATATGCTAACAGGTCTGAAGGTAGAACTAAGACCTGGAGTTGATGAACTGAATAAGTAACTCTGTGTGATTAGCACACACACAATAAGATTATATGAGTTATTCTATTTTACTGGACATTTAATTTATATTTCTATGGAGTAAATTAAATCTTCTACGATCAACATTGTCGTACTTATCTTTCTGCCACATGTAAATGTGCAAATGTACATGCACAGTATGAACATGTGCATCTCCCAACATAAGACTACATTTCTTCTCTTTGGTGTCCTGTTAATCTGTCTCTGCACAGCTACATCTTCGACCAGACAATTTCCTGGGAAGGGAACATTTTCCTTTCCCTCAGTAACAAAGTCTCTTTTCTGTTCATTCATGATTCTTGTTAAGACTTTTTTTTTTTTTTTTCCTCTGGAAGGATCTTTCTAAGAAATATCAGCCTCATTTATTACTAACCTCAGTGGCACTGCTCAGAAATTAAATTGTTCAAAACCTTTATACTTGAGATGCTCTTGAATAATCAAATGCTGCTATCCAGAGGTCTAGTTGCATCTCTGTGTCCCTGGTATTTCTCCATTCCCTGCACCTTCTTGCCTTGTGACAATACAGATATTCACTGATCCAGTTCAGTGGACTCCTTGGGGATAGGCTGGGGGAGGCAGGACATGGTGTTGCAGGCATGAGATGCTTCTGTGGAAGCATGATCTACTGATGTACATCAGACTAAGTGTGTGCAAAAGGCTCTTGAACCCAAAAAATAACCACGGGCAGGCTGTTGCTTGCACATAGAGCCCATGCATCAATAGGAACTGGGAAAGCTGGGAGAGCAAGTGCCGCCAGCCTGGTGCTACCAGCATACTTGTGCCGCTACTACCTCTTCTTTTAACATTTATATCTCCATGTTTAGAACTGAAGATGGCTATGAAAGTGAAAATTCTTGATATACAAAGAACTGAAACCTCACATTCCTTTACTATAAGAATGACTACAACTAACTATAGAGCTGTACTTCAGTGCAATGTATTTTCTCATTATTAAGGCTGCCTATCTTTGTTAGCTCTTCTACTGCCTAATCACCATTCTAAATATTCCTGCAAATGTATCTTGGCTTCCCTGGACTGGTACTTTAACCTCTGGAAAACTATTTTTCTTGAACTAATGTGCAATTTTCATTCAATCAGGGGTGGCTGGGCTTGACTTTGTAACCTCTTGAATGCAATAAAATCACTAGAGTAATGCTTAATGACACACAGGGTTGAAAATATATTTTAAGAATTTCAAGGCTGTTACTTTCTCAATTTCAAATTTATCAGACAATTAAAAAAATAATTAAATATTCAGTCTCCGTACAACTTAACGGAGATGCTGGGTCTACTTAACAGACTTTATTAGGCTCATGGGTCAAAATTAATTTGTTAAAACTACTTAATGCAAGAGATATTGTCCTGTATTACATCTATTTAGTGCTAGCCTACAAAGAAGCCCTATACCAGATTTCTAATTCAATGCTCACCAGTCTTTAGAACGTTGTTTCAATCCATTTTACTGAGTAAATTTGACTGTGGCAAAATCAAATAACAAAGACAAATTAGTTGCATCTTCTGTTAATCATTGATTATAAATTAGACATGCTAGCTCAACTGAAATGTCTCTGAGGATGTGAATATTGGAGTTAATTGTTTAATTTAGAAAAGAGCTAGAAAGTTTGTTTCCATTTGTACTGCTTGTAATCCTTTGAGATTAACATATTTGGACTCTTTACTTGATAAGTGACAGTCTTTCAAATACTGAGTCTTTTAGATGGACCACTGTTTAAAGAGTAAACTATACCTGGACAGCAAAAGTATTTGTTTCATTGTAATGTTGACTTTCATTTGTTGATGTGTTTTCCTTGATCATACTCCTTCCTTGTACAGAAAGATTACACAATTTATCAATATTTGCAGAGCTATTTAGTAGGACTTAATTCAAGTAATTAAGTACAAGCTTAATTCCAATCAAGTCAAATATATTAAAATTAAGCTTTAGTTTAAGAAGTTTCGTAGGAAAGCAGAATGATTAACAAATCATCAGCCAACAGAAAAATGCTTAAGCTTAAATATTATTTAAAGATATTCCAACCATTTTTTTTCAATCATCTTGAAAGCTGTGAAAAGAAAAGCTATCCTTTAATTTTGTGTCAGTATAATGCCTAACACAATGGAAATCAGGTTCTTGGCTTATAGTCCTGGGTGCTCCTGTGTTATAAATAAATATTTTAAAGCATCCCTGATATGACATGTTATCCTATAACTCCTTCTTCAAAGTGTTAAATTCAGACTTGCTCCAATCTGTTCATGACTAACGGAATGCAACAGACATCTTAGACAGACTACTAAATGCATTGTGAGCATTCATCTTTAATATTTTTATGACAGAAATGATAGTCAACTCTGAAAAAAACTGAAATGACTTTAATGCAAAGATATAGTGATGATTTTTTTTCACTTGAGCTCATTCAGAGAAAGCAAAGATAGCAGAGAAAGATGTGCCACGAAACAAGGACTAGCACAAATTCAGCATTGAACTGTTGGAGCAACCCTTTCCTTGGTCACTTCATATAAGAAAATTTTCTGAGGGATTTTATTAAGAGCAGATAGCTCTGTGAATCCCAGAGGAATAGTGTAAAAAAAACCAAACAAATATATATAAATGTTGTAGACCTTGGAAAAGAGAACAGGCAGCAGCAAGAATCAAGAATATTATTTAAATAAGCTTTACCCCTTGGTAAATAGCAAAGTTTTCCCCTTTCCCTCAGCTATTTACGGCAATGTTTAGCTGGATTTACACTGTAGGTCTGCATGTCTTCTGAATGTGCTGGCCTGCCAAGGGGCTTCATTTCTAACTTTAGATTTCTTGCATCTCTATAAATGCCATATATTCTTTAAACAGCTGTATAATTAGGACAAAGAACTTTTGGAGAAGCATTTATTTTTACTGCATAGCTTGAGACATATACCATCCATTAAACCTGAGGGAGGGGCTCAGGTGTTTTGGGGAAATTCAGCAAACCAATGGATTTTGCAGAAGCAACCAATTCTGTTCATTCAATTGACATAACATCTAATTTTTCAAATTATTTCTCTGTTTCGCAAAACACAGTTTCACTTTTATCACTGCATGCTAGATTCAGCCAATAATGTAAAGACAGACACAGAAGCTAAATGAAATGTATTTTTGATCAGTTATGCAGGTCTCCTCTTGGCAAGGCGGAAACACTACCCTGGTATGGGTGGACCATGGCTGGGAGCAGGGAGTGTGCTGCTCTGGGGAGCCAGGAGCTGTGGGTGACAGCAAGGCTGGCTGCAATCAATAGCTTACTATACAAAATGCTGATATGGAGGTTTCCATGCTGAAGGCATTTAAGTACATTATTTAAATGCTTTCATGCTTTCAGTAGATGCTTAAACTTAGGGTAAAGTAAGCACATGATAAACTTTATGCACAGATGCTTTTTGGAGCTGGTGCCTAAACCCAAGGGGAAAAAAATTAAACCATCCTTTGAATGGCAAAATATACTGTCTTAATGAAATCAATACAAGCATTTATCTTGCCATTTCAAATTAGTGTAATGATCAGAATGAACAAGCAAGTTTAGAAAGTGTAACCTATCAGTGCAATGATAAATTGGACAGGCTTCAGAATATCTGGTCAGCCTTCCTGGTGATTTATGAATGTCAGAGGCTTAATAACAGAAAAAAAAAAAAATTTGGTTGAGACTTTCTATCTTGCTGTTCATGGTTGCTGTGCTCTGTGTTTTAAAATAATTTGTCTAAGTATTTGTATTAATACTATAAAACTTTAAACTAAATACAGAGATAAATCTATGTTGATGTAATTTACCTCCATCTCTGGCTACTTTCCACATAAGTTACTCCAGTTCAAAAACCCATAAAACCTTCTTACTAGAATATATAAATATATATAGTTTTAGTTTTACATTATTTTTTTCTTACACATATTTCTACATACTTCCTGAAACTTACCTTTCATTTTGGTACTCTAAACATCTCTAACAAAAGCAGAAGTGTAAAAGATATCAAAATAAATTAGCTGCATCTCCTCTTTGTCTATGTGCTACAATCCTCAAACAAAAAAAATTGATAAGCAGTATTTTATCCAGACTGTGAACAATATAAATAAATAGAGCGGGAGATATTTCTGCACTTTTGAGTGTGAATATCCCCATTTCTGAACAGTATTCAAGATTTAGTCAAAAAACCAAAAGGTTTGATAGTAATGTTTATTTGCATACAACTTCTCTCTTTACTTCCAGAGAAATTCTTCAATGGTAGTTATTAGTCTGTCCTAATGTTAAACAACAGGTAATTCATATTCAATCTACCATGCCATATATTACTGCAATAGAAAGCAAAATATTAGCAGTTAAACTATATTATCTAGTTTATCGTAGTTTATTGCTGGGGGGTTGGACTAGAAGAACTTCAGAGATCCCTTCCAACCTTGGCAATTCTGTGATTCTGTGATCTTTTTATAAACCTTGAAGAGGTGGGATAAACTATATATATATAAACTATATATATATCTCAACATCAGAAAAGGATTAGGTGAGCTAATTTTCACCTGATGTAAAATTGTACTAGTAGATCAGAAAATGTCAGTAGAATAACGCTGAACTCTGGAATGAAAAACTATGTAATTACAGCAGTGAGACAGTCTTCGTAATATAAATGTTGCCAAATTAACACCAAAATGGGAGTTACATCTGGTGACAGTGTATCTCCTTTCCTCCTTCTTAGATTTTGAGGATTTTATACAAAGTTTGTATTCCTTTTTAGGTATTCTTAACAATCTAATATGCTCTGTCACACTGATGCTTGTCATAAACTGAGATTACTACTATGGTGTCCTGAAGATTGGCTATGTATTATCATGCCACACCGTAACAGGTCTGTATAAAACTTGTCATTCTCATTTTTCTGTATAAAGTTTAAGCTGATCCCCTCCCTCCTGAGTAAATTAGACACTAAAGCCTTCAGGAAATCAAACTGAATAATCAAACACTTAATAAAAAATGCATCATAGTACATCAGCCTATGTTATCAACTTGGAAAAAAAAAACCAGCATGAAATGCTCAGACAATAATGATTTTCATGAATATAAACATTAATGCTAACTTCAACCTCATTGTACTTCTGAGATGTTTAAAACCTTTTACCAGATTAAGTTTTCTTCAAATCTTTTTGACAAACAGAACTTAAAAAAAAAATAATCAATTATTATGAATGAACTGATTATCTGATTATGAATATGAAGTAAAATTAGGTCATGTCGAAGATATCTGTAACATGCATATTTGTACATATTTATCACAGTCCCATCACTGTAACTGATAGGTCCCGCTGAGCAAGGTGACTAAATCTTCCTGCCCCATTTGCAATCATTTGTCTTAAACCAGTTAAAGAGTAAGACACAATCTTTCAAAATGCTTTTTAGCTTACTTTTGAATAGAGAAATCTGTATTTATTCCAGAAATGAAAAAGAGAACAAACTATTTAGAATTTTAGATAATGATACATATTAATTAAAGAACAACAACAACAATTGACAATGAAGAATATAATTTAAATTATAGAAAAGTGATATTGTGCCATTACCATTGATGGAAAATTCATATATATGAATGCATTGTTATATACATATTAAAAATCTCTTAAAACTATCCTTTAAGATTTTGACTTAAGTTCTCATAATTTTGTACTATTTATGAAAGGATTGCAACCCTATCCAGTATGTAGCATACAACACAAGAAACCATAATGCTGCTTTGAGAGAGTGTGAGAAATTGCTGTAGAATTAACATATTTGATATCCTGTAATAAGATATTTACATCCAGCCTATCCAATGGTTGTCCATATCCTTCACTGATAACAAAAGTGAACAATTATCATGGAATTTTAATTTGCCTTTTCATTTCCAATATTCAATGGTGATGGTCAGCCTTGAAAAAAAATGAAAACCCATCAAGTATGAGTCATGCTGGAAGATCATATTCCTTTTTAATGTAAGGTTTAATCTATCTATGTTTGTTCAAGCCAAATTCCCAAAGGTGTCCCTGGAAGCTTCCTCCTTGTGAGGATCTAAAATATCAGTGAATGTGCCCAGGTGTAATATTCAATATTGTGTTAACTTTAATGCAGTATTTTATAGAAAAGCTTTTTTTACAGGACATCATTTATTTAATGTGATAAAATGTTAACTTAATACTCTGCCCTTCAAAATTCATTTTACTACTGTTTTTTCTTTGAAAAAATATTGTCACTTTGCAGTGACTAGCAGAACTTGAGGCACCTAGCTTGGCAAATACATTTAAGATGTCCAACTATCAGTTGCGATCAAATGACTGGTGGTAAATGTTCCTCTGAAAATACTTATTTTACAAGGAAAGAAACCAGTACAGGTATAAATTTTGTTCTGTGATGAATTGTTTGTTGTACCTAATAGCACTTTCAGATGTCTGTGAAGCAACCTACTATAGCAATAACACCAATGACAATCTGAAGTGAACGGGTACACCATAAAAGTACTAATAAAGTTCCCTATATTCATTAATGTACCTTGTAATAGACCAGTTAGAAGACAATTTGTTCTTTCTTTCATGCAAATAGTTCTATTAATGGAGCAAAGAGAATAATGAAAATGTAAAAGGTACACTAAAACATTCTGATGAATATATGGGCTGAAGTGGTGTTTCCATGGCTGAAATATTGCAGGGAAATAGAACAATAATGTGTTCGGTATTACCTCTGCTATGAATCAGTTCAGCACTCAGTCTGGTCCATTTCAGGTATTTAGCAAAAAAGGTAGCACTGCCAAAAAGATTGTTTCCAGTGTTGCTACAAAAATTGCTAAACAAAACTACAAACACTGTTCCACTGTTAACTACATAAATGGTAAGAGGAATAATAAAGAAATGTACATGTAGTGCAAATGGATCTTTGTTGCATTCAGTTCAATAAATGTGTACCTACTTGGAGGAGGGGAAGGTTTGACACCATCTTTTGTTGTTAGCAAAGGAGGTGTTCACCACATATTTCAGATTCTATAGGAATTTAACTCAGATGTTTTATCTATCCTAAGCTGGGAGCCTGAGCAGCCTTCACAGGAAAGACAGGTGTCTGCATATAGGGATTCAAAATATCGTGCTGAGATACCAGAAGTTAAACCATACAAAGTGCCTATGGTTACAGGTTCCAGAAGTGTTAAAGTTGACAAGGAATATTCCAGTCTCTAACCCAACAAATCACTGAAGCTTTTACTTATCTTTGAATATAATTTTAAAGTAGTCATTCCGAGTCTTTCCATTGTGAATTTATTAGTTGAGAAAAGGAAGCCTATTGGAGAAATTATATCTGTGTTTAATATAATTAACATATATCCTGATCTGGAAATGGATTTGTATACATAATGTTAAGCTCATCAGATTTAACAGAAATATTCATATACTTAAAATTCAGCACTGGCTTTATTATCTAGCTAAATCAGGATTAAATAAACAAATCAAAGTCTAGGTTCTCACTGACTCTAGGTAAGTTTTGTTCAGAGCTGTACTGTAGTCAACACTCAAACTACCTGAAAGGCTTTGAGAGTATTACTAACCATAGAAATTTAATAAAAATAACTTTTTGTGGTGCTCCTAGTGTTGTTACTATTATATATTGTGTGAGTAATCAGCTCATCAGGATATGCCATTATGGAAAGGGATCTTACACAGCTAAAGTTCTCAAACTGTGATAGAATTGTGCAGTTTCATATCAAAAACACACAAAAATGTTCTGCAGAAAAGTAAACCACTGTGTTCTGATTTCTTTCCAAGAGATAAATAGAAAAGCACTGGTGGTTCTCTAAAGGAGCCGTATCATCTGCTTATTCTGCAGAAGGGCTAGGTGCAGCATGGTATCTCAGAAATTGCATTAGAAATTTAGCACCCAGTGATCTCAAACTACTTGGAGAAATAAACTCTTAAGCATTCCAGTTTCTCCTGACCATTTTTCTTTCCTTCTTTCTTTCTTTTATACCATTTCCCCTTTTGCAGCTCTGCTAACACCCTGGAAGGGTTTTCGTCTATGAGTTCTTTAGGAGGATCTCCCCCTTTTAGGGCTGAGCTTCCCTGCCATGTCCAAGTTGGAGCCTTGCCACTGCATTTACATTTAGAGGATATGTTCAGAGCTTTCTCCCTCAGCCCTTGTAGAATATAAGACAATTTACTAGGAAAAAGCGAACTAGATTTTTACCTTTTTAAAATAATTATTATATTCTATGCCTTAGAAAGAAAAGCCCTATAGAGATATTATCACTTTCTATTATATCTGATGGTTTTTAGAGTGATTTCTATAGACTCCTAATACTGTTTCATAGTGTCCTATTGATTTTGTTTCTCTTAAGGGCTTTCACACCAAAAGATTGTATATAATAAAAGGACAATAAAAGAAATTGCTAAGATCTAAGGATTATTATTCTCTGTGTTTACTGTTGTTCCAACTATATGATAAAAAAGGGCCGAAGCAGTGTGCTTATGACTACTGGGATTTGTAGTTTGTCCTGTGTAAATGTATGCTGACCTCCAACTGTCTGTGATGGCATAATCAATAATAAGAAATCCACCCACCGTTTATTATACTGAAATTGTTATGCAGGATATATATTAAGAGAAAACGTTTCATCTACAGAGTGTACTGCATCATGTTATATATCTGTACTTTCTTGGAAGCACCTATCATATCAGTGTGGATATTATATTACTCCAGCATAATAGCATTGCACTGGCAATCCAAATTCAGTATTCTTTTTCTTATAGGCTATATTTATGATCAAAATAGCCAAAATTTTCTTCACATAAAATATTAAGTGTAATCTAATCTTTCTCTTCCTGACAGAAGAATTTTGTAATTATATTGAGTCTTCAGACATTCTTTAAAAAGACTAATGATGGAATTTTGGAAGAAAATGCAATCAATTCTTGTAAAAGTAAAACTGATCAATAATTTCTCAGTCATGAAAATAGTTGCACAATTGTAACAAATATTACAACCATTCTTTCAAGCTTTTTTTTCAGTCATGAGTAATTCTTACTCAGGTAAGATAGCTCATTGAATTTGGATTATCATCAGTCTGATGTAGTCAATATAATTTTGTGTTTCTTTTGCAACAAAATCTTGTTAGGTAAGAACACCTTGAAAACTCTTTACATTTTAATATTTTATTGATGATTGATGGTATCAATGAAACTTTAACTTTCCCAATGAAGTTACATGACTTAAAAGTGGTACCATTCACTCATCTGTAAAACTCAACTTGACATCTGTGACACCAAGAAAAAAAGCCTGCTATAGGAATGCAAATTCTGAAAATTGGTAAACACCTCCAAGACCGGTGGAGGTCCTCCACAGATCCAGCATCTCTAGTAATCACAGAATGAGCAAATTATTCAAAATAAGTAGATATTTTCAAAATATTTTTAGTATATAGCTAAAGTTTCTGAAAATATGCCTTTCATTTTTTGAGAAATGTATTAAATTTTGATATGATTTGTATGACTGAAACATTTACACAGCTAAGAAAAGAAATATGCAATGCAATTAATTAATACACTGAAACACAAAAGAATAAAATATTCCTTTAGTTAAAAGAAAGTCCTACATTTGCCTACAAAACTACAAAATTTAAACCACTGTGGTTATTAAAACATTATGATACACACAAAAGATGCCTCTTCAATTCTTCAAAATATGAAGTGCATATAATTTAGTTTCAGACTTTGGTATCCAGGGAAAGAAAGAAAAAAGTAGAGTGGAGTAATAACAAAAAAAGGCCTCATTTACTGCGATAGAAATGCACTGTTTACCCTTTGATGTAAAGAATCTCCTCCTTCCTTCAAATGAGGACATATTTTTTTATTTCCAGGTTTATTCAGACAGAGAAGTATGGAGTGAGCAGAAAATTCAGATATTGCATAATGGGAAAAAAAATAATAAAAAAGATAATTTCACAAAAAAGGTTCTGATTTTAAGTTTAATTTGGTGTAGATATTCTCTCTCTCTCTCTCTCTCTGTATATATGTATATTTGTCCTTGGATTATTAGTTTCTGAGAGCCTATTGTGGCCTATAAGTAAGGCATAACTCAGTTCAAGAATCAGAAGCATTGAGATGATGTTGCTGCAGATACACTTGCTTTCTTCATCTCTCTCTCTCTCTCTCTTTTTTTTTTAATTGGGTAATTGAATACACACTATAACCAAACCAGTATAAAAGGTCAGAGCATGAATTAGTCTCCTCTTGGGACACTTTACCATGTGTCCTTGCAGCTCTTAAGGGCATTTCCACTATTTTTGAAGAAATAGACTGCAAACCTGGGCATTGACCATTTATTTTCAGTTGAATCTGCCTCCTTGGTTTGTCCTCCACAGCACAACAGGAAACCCAGGCAGCCATTAGCCTACAAAGGAACTCTGATAAATAATGTTTGCTGAATTTGCTTGTTGTAAGCGGGCAGTGTGGAATGAATAAACTGTACAGAAAGGGAAACCTTTAGAAATGAAGATTAAAATATGGCCTAAGGTTAATGATATATTATCCAAAGTTTCTTTTCTTCCGCTAAGGCATATCTTGGCTTACATGCGCTGTAGTTGTTAAAATTATAATAGAAGAAAATATTTCAGAAGAAGAATTATTGCCAATATTTAAATTTAGAGAGAATATGAAGTATAACATGCAATTTAAAACTCATTAAAGTTATCTTACTAGTTATTTCTTTAACAAAAGGATTTGGGCTGGATTAATTATATCATGACCAACTCAGGAGAAGCCAATGCAATGTTTTGCTGATATTGTCCTTTATAGTTACATTGTAACTCCTGACTTCTGCTGCTCTGTATTCATCCTCTTGTCAAGTTTTTACTTTGAATCATTGTCTTCATTTATGTATATAAAAATGTCAGTAAGAACAGACTCATGACCATGACCTCTTTTGTAGGAAAGAGTTCTGAGAAAGGCAACACATTTTTGTTTGTTGATGTATTATTCATTGCAAGAGTACTTCTTCATATATAAAGACCCACATGGATTGATGAAATTTGGCCCCTTACTTGCATTGGAGCCCTCATGAGTTGGGTTAATACAGGAAAATCTGTACGCATCAGAAGGGCTTTTTACAATGTAAGCAACCCTGTTAATGGGTTTTATTGGATTGTCTGAATTAAAATAAATAAATAAATAAATAAATAAAAGAGAAGGAAAAATAAGCATTTTGGCGTTTACTGTAAATACTGTTACTTTTGTGTAAGGAATACAAATATGGCTTGAGCTTGAAGGGAAGCACAGGTTCCTGAAGAAGACAAGGTCCAGGGTGAAGCCAAGAAGCCAGTCTGCATTTTTATGCTCTCTCTTGATGTAGGAAGTTGGAGCTGAAGAACTTATTTTTAATGTGCCAAAATCTTTTCATCTTGTTACAAATCTTGTTATCCAAGAAAATGCCCAGATCTTAAACCTAAGACTAAAACACGCTAAAAAGAATGGAAAAATGTCTGATACGTCTGCTTTCACATAACCCAACCACCATAGAGGTGGAAGTCCTGTAATTGTCTGCTAAGCAAAAAATTATTACCTTAGCCTTCTGGAAATGGGAGAAAAGCAAGCTAACAGTGTTTGAGAAAAATAATAACTCCACCATTTTGCTGCATAAGAATGGACATAGCTAGCTTCGATGAATTAAGGTACAGTTGGTACTGGTGGGAATTGAAGAAGCAGGATCAATTCAATATTGAATGTAAAATAAAACAACTCCAATTACTCTAAGAAAATTCTTCCCCTATTTTTAGCCATTTGGGAATTTTCAGAAATTCCTTGAAAATGAACTATTTTACAAGATGAATAAGCAAAATGTCATAATAAAAAGTCATTCATTTTATATTTGAAATCTGAATGGAAAGGAGAATGTAATGCTGTTGTTATTCAGACATAAGATTAGCAAAATATAATTTATTAAAGTGAAATAATCTACTAGTAGGACTGGAAATTTCTGGTTGCTTCAGAAATCCATGAAAAGTTTCAGTCGTAACTTTAAGTACCAGTGAATTACTAATTTGCTGTGGAGATAAATATTATTATATCATGACATCATGATATGACAGGGATGGTTTTGTTTCCTGCCATTTTATTTTTTTGCAAACAATTATTTTTTTTTGCAAAATTCTACTGTGTTAGCCAAAGTCTCTTAATTATTGATTGAGTTCTCCATTTTCAGTTTCTCGTTCTCCCAGCATGATTTTGATCCTTCCTCCTTTTACACACCTGTGGAAAATAATTTTAAAAGAGAGAGAGAGAAAGGGAGGGAGGGAGAGGAAGAATCAATATCCCAAAATCCTCCCTTTCATAAAGTAGCTCATTTCTGTTTTCTATGAAATATAAAAGTCAATTAACTTTTTTTTTGGAATTAAGGTTTCACCTGGAAAGTGCATATAATTTTCGCCAGCTCAGATTGCGGTACATTCAGTAAGTATGTATATGCATCACCAATCTCAAGCTCTCAAAATGGGGAGATACCATTTACAGGAATATTTATTCTGAAGTTTTAATTTGCTGCTTTAATTTTCAGATTGGAGGTGTGTTAGACCATCGGGCTGATTTCATCCAGTTTCAACAGCGACAGAGTTTCTCAGAATTGTAAGAGTAGTGAGTACTTCCAACATGTTTTGTGAAATTGGCAGGTGGGTAAGTGAGAAAGACACAGTGAAGTACCTTATTAGACACTAGAGACTCCATTATTCAGCTCAGATTTCTTCCCACCTGCATTCCCCCATGATGTGCACTGGTTTGTGCCTGTGACTAGGGCACTGTGATGTCTCTCTCCCTTGCAGACTCATGCAGAGAAAGAGGGGAACTCACATCACTGATGTAATTCAGTTAAAATGACAGTGGGTTGTGAGATGGTTGTGGCTCAGCCGCGGCAGGCAGTTGAGCACCACCCAGCCGCTCACTCACTATTCCCGGGTGGGAAGGGGGAGAGAATCGGAAAGGTAAGAGTGCAAGAACTTGTGGGGTGAGATAAGGACAGCTTACTAGGTAAAGCAAAAGCTGTGTACACAAGCAAAGCAAACCAAGGAATCCATTTGCTGCTTCCAATCAGCAGGCAGGTGTTCAGCCCCCTCCAGGAAGGCAGGGCTCATCATGTGGAATGGCTCCTTGGAAAGACAAATGCCATCACTTTGAATGTCCACCCTTCCTCCTTCTTTACTCCGGTGTTATTGCTGAGCATGACGCCCCATGGTGTGGGACGTCCCTTTGGGCAGCCTGGGCCAGCTGTGCTGGCTGTGTCCCCTCCCAGCCCCTGGGGCACCCCCAGCCCCAGCTGGCAGGGCAGCACCAGGAGCTGCGCAGTCCTTGGCTCTGGGTGAGCCCTGCTCTGCAGCTACTGAAACATCGCCATGTTATCACTGCTATTTTCATCAAAAATCCAAAACACAGCTTCATATGAGCCTCTACGAAGAAAATAAACTCTATTGCAGCCAGAACCAGAGACGCAAATTTATTGGATACCACCAGACTTTGCATGTTCAGGTGCTCATGAAACTCTTGCATTTCAGATGATCCACCAGGGGTGGAAGAAACTTTCAGAACCCCAAGACATAAAGGTTGCTACAGACAGAAGGCCAGGAGAGGAAGGGGGTTGACTAGCTCTGAAAGTAACTTGATCCAGATTCCAAGCAACTCAGGGAAAAACTCAGTATTTTTTTCACATAGCTGAAGTCATCAACACTACAGTAAGTGAGAAAAAAGTAGAAGGAAAAAAAAAAAAAAAAGACCCTGACTTCAATGAGAGGATTAATCCCTTGATCTTAACTTTTAGTCTTGCCCTGAATGACTGAAAAAAATCCAGATGCAGACACAGCCCCATCCTCAGTCAGTGCTTTGCAATGCTGAAGGAGTGTAAACTGTCTGGCCTTTTGAGCACAACTAAACTTTTGAGCGACTAAGAAAATGGGAATAGGACCGTGGCACTGAAAAAGTTTAAAAGTGTTTAAAAAAGGCATCAAAATGCGTACTGTGGGCTTTAAATCATTTTTGAAGAGTCAGATACATGCAATTGAACAAAAAAATAGGAACTCAAAAATATCTTGGTTTGTAATTTTGTGCAGGTATTTTGGGAAAACAATATATGTGTTGTCCTCTATTGTTAATAACATTGATGATTACAAGGTAACTTGTATGTGATACAAAAATTTGTGTAAAGACCGAGTTCAATTATTATTCAGCACATTGACCAAGCATTACAAAAAAGAATTGCTAAGCAAACTGTATTGAACATCTGTCTCAAAAATGTTTAAATCAATAGTAAAAGCAAACTTTATTTGACTTGTAGTCACAGTCTAATTCCATTCCCAAATTTTCCACAGGCTAAGTAATTACAATTAACCAGTGATTAATGCTTTAACTAATAAGAATTTTGTTGAGGAACTGAATACACAATGCTTTCCCAAAATCATGGAGAAAAGCAGGTTAAAGGGGTATTTCACAGATATAGCAAGAGACAGATATATAGCAGAAAATGTATTATTATTTGATCACTTCTGAAATTCTTCTTACATTTGATTTATGGCTTTAGAGTGTGCATTTTTAGTTTAATAGTTTTTTTTAAATCTTCTTGCTCGAAGACAAAATTATTTTCTCATTTTCTGGGAGTAAAATCAGAGGCAATTCTATTGAGCTGATGGGAGAAGAAATGTTCTTCAGAAGTGTTTCCTCAACTAACTTATGTCTTCTATTTTTGATTATGCAACTTTATTCCACTTTATACAATATTTATTCTATACAGATATAGTTCATTGACTTTTTTTTTTTTTTTTTACTAAAAGTAATCTCATGCAACACTTGCAACACTCTAAAAACATAATAATTTCTTTAAATAAGGCCAAGAGTCTTCCATTTGATTCAGATAAGATAACACTATTGAAATCTTGGAATTTTTTCATCATCATCACCCAATTTGTAATTCTAGATTATAAAGAAGAAAACATCATAAATACTGTATAGAGATATTCCAGTGCAGTTGACCTTATGAAAATCATTGGGTTTTAACTTTTTTCTTTCTTTTTGTTTGTACAGTTTCATCAGAATCAAGGAATTCTTACAAAATACTTAAATTTTCAGAAATCAACTTTTTTTTTTCAACAAAAAAACATTCTTGTTAAAAATTCATACTCTACTACCTTCCTAAACCAAATCTACTGTAATAACTGGCTTTATCATCTTCCAGATAACTAAATTAGTCCTGGATGTTAAAAAAACACCCGGGCTGGTAGTTTTCCTGATCTGCAAGTTATCTTTGATTCTCTTGGTACTTGCCAAAAAAAAATATTTATCTAAGAATGATACATGTAGGAAGTAAACTTATTGCTGAGCATCTCTGCCATTTGGAAAAGAAAATCAGGGAGTTAGCCATATAGCCCTTATCTCTATTTCAAGCTTCATATTTTAACATTTAATTATTTGAGGAATCAATAAATGACAAAGGTCTAGGAAGTGAGTGAGGGACTTACTCTGTCATCTGTAACCTGTAGCTTTTCATATCTCTACCCATGCACAGTCTGGATATGATTAACTCGAAAACGTATTACAGCTGCATCTCAGCTCCATGTTGGAGGACCTTGTCCTACTCCCTGCCTGGTTTCCCTTGCAGTCTGGCTTTGTTTGGCCAGACCTGGACACAATGGAGCATGGAGCTCCACTACATACACACAGACTTGGAGGCACGGATACAAAACAATGGAGGTGAAATGTCCTGACACTGGTGACTGAAGTCAACTTGCAATAAGTCCTTAGAAAATTTCCCTAGGAACCTCAGGGACTTAATGCAACTCTGTCCAGTTTGTTATCTTCAGGAGTCCTCATGGTAATGTGGCTTTCTGTTACTGGAGTTAGTGAGGCACAGATAACTGAAATAAAAGAAAATAATACATGGATTGAGCTCTGTGACCATTTTTATGCAGGAGTTATTATTTTGGAGACTACTATTACTTTTTCTTTCTTCCTTCCTTCCTTCCCTCCTTCCTTCCTTCCTTGGCATACTTTGAAAGTTTAATCAGTATTCTAACAAGTTTCCAGTTTGCTGATTCTTCTGTTGCAGAATAACTTGCACTGGAGAACTTAAAAAGCATCTCTAATTTCTGTTACTGTCAAGGACTGGATGGGTCCAACATTTCACTTTGAAATTATGTTCTTCTTATGAACTGCTTATTAGGCAATTATAGTGCTGTTTAAGCTAGAACTAGGTAGAAATTGAAATAAAATTATTTTTAAAAGACTCAGTGGTGGTTCTTGTTGAAAGGCAGTTATGACTGTGTGGCTGTCAGATAGGGTTTGGAATAATGAGACACACAGGTAATCAGCATGAACTGGCAGGAACATTTTTTCCATGATTTCATTCCAAGGGGACCTGATTAGAAAAAATGTTGTGCTTATTACTTTTGAACGAGCATTTTAAGTAGGCCTGGCTAAGAAGAGAATTGCATATGGCATGACTATTTCAGGCATCTATAAACTGTAAAAACTAACTAGAGAGAGTAAAATTGCTATATCAAGGATTAACATTTTAGCAGTTAACCAGCTAACCAAATGTTCTTATTACTTACAACTTTAATGTGCTACTCCCAAGTTTTGAAAGGTGCTCTAGCTGTGATTGGCTCCAATGTTGGTGAAACAGTCATATGAACTAAATACAGGGAATGGATATCATGACATGGTTTCTGTAATGCCTGTACAGGTTTGTGCTTTCTTGTATATTCTAAAATGTTCAGTCTGTTCTTTGGTTCTCATTTTGCATTTACAAGGCTCCCTTCATCTAAATGGACCTCAAAACACTCTGCAAACCCACCATATACAATGAATTCTACTTTTCTGATTTATTGGTAAGTTCTTGTTAACTTTGAGAACACATAAAACTGATTAACATAAAACTGAACTGAATAACAACAGCAAAAAAGACATCCGAGTCTGCAATACTGTGAATAGCCTACTCTAGCACAAAGTAGAGAAATAATATGGAGTAATATGTCTCTGCAACATCCTGTTCCTAGTACCACTTGCCTTGCAGTAGAGCTAACAAGCTCTAAAAGAAATCTCCAGTATAAACAGAGAGTGTGAGAAGAATTTTTCACAAAAATATGCAATGATTTAAGCAAGGAAAAGCTGATCATTAGCAGAACTGAAGGAATAGCTGGGATCTCTTAATTCACCATCCATTGCACTGAGCACTGCCTCAGGCCATCCTGGTTCACAGATGTTATAACTGAGGTGTGATTCAACTCATACTGCTGCAGGAATGAAGAGCCATTGCTCTCTTGATACTGAATGCTTTAGAAGAGCACTGAAAGTGTTTTCATTACTTTTTGTGTGTATGTGAAAATGGAGTAAAAGGTCAAAAAATTGAAATATTATGGCTAACTCTAAGCCAATGATTAAGATTGTCTTAGAAGATTAAATTTTTACAGCAGTATAAAAATTCAGTTTAGTCTCTCTGTTGCCCATTTTGCATGACTGAAGCCACCAGATATGGCTTTATTGCCACAGTAGATACCACCTTTAGGCAAATATAACTCAAACTGATGCAAGTAAGAATAAAATCTGATCATTCTCTTTTGATGCTGAAAAGAAATAAAAACGCAATGGGTGGCGTCACAGAGCTCCCACAGGTCTTCTTGAAGGGGCAAAGAAGTGGGTGACAACTTTGGAAACACAAAGCTGAGCTACAAAGCCCTATCTTTTCTTAAGTCTCTGAATGTAACTCAACAATGCTTTTAAAACTGAATATGCAATTATAAACTAAAACAGCTGTTCAACTTTAGCTATCCAGAATTGTGAAAAGAAATGCTGTCATTCATTCTAAGACATAGTGATATGCCAAAGTTGAAGAGCATTTATTTGGTAGACATCTCCTGTATGTTTTCCAATTAGTTTAAGCTGAATAAACTCAACAGACCAGCATTAGTAACAAACCAACAGAAAGCCAGTTGCTTGGAGCATCATATGGTTAATGGATTATAAAATAACTCTCAACAGGTAAATCTGTTTTCATTCCACATTTTGCCTGAATAACTTAGTTATGCCGTTGGTAAGACTGAGCTGCTCTTAATACAAAAACACATTTAAAAATGCAGGACCAGACCATGGAGCAAGGTTGGAAGATAAAGCTTGCCTCTCCTCAATATAGGAGAGGCAATTTACCAAGTGGTAACAGCATTTTCAGCTTCCCAGCTTCCCAACGCACCGACTGCATGAATTGTGTTCTGCTAGTGCAAATGAGCAAGACTGAAATAATTAAATAAACAGACAAACAAACAGAAGAAAACACCTTGTAGCAAACAGACTCAGGTAGGAATATATGAAGATAAAAACCCCATAAAATGCTAACTGTGTCCTGAAACAGATGGATCGGCTTAAAATGAGTGCTGTGTTCTTGAGCAAGAGCATGTACTGAGGCGCAAGGAGGACTGCTGACATCTAGTGTTTTCTATTTAAACAAATCCTTTGCTTATACTTTTAAGGAGCAGAAGGGTCCAGACGCTTGCAGCCCCGGGGCTCAGAGAGCACAAAGTGCAAGGCTCCATGGCATAAATTTAGTGAGGGGGTTGCAGAGGATGCAGGCTTGAAATTCCTTGTTTCTGGTGCCTGTTCATATGAGCTATGTTTTAGTATACCTATCCTTTTGCATACCGAGGCAAAGAGGACTGCAGGGGGGAGCTGCTTTTGAACATGTATTTTTTTCTCCTTCCCTGCTATTCTTATTTTCTTGAAGCAAGAAGCAGTTTTTAAAATCAAGATCATCAATCAATGCAAACAAAAGTCACCAACAGACACTCAGAAAAGTTTTGCCTTTCTGCCTCGCTTCCCTAAAACCAACAGCAATCACATTTGACTATATTTGCTTTACATGCAAAGCAAAATAGAAAAAAAAAAAAAAGAAAAAGAAAAAAAAAGCTGGAAAAGAGCACTTTCACAGATATCGTAGAGGCAGTAAGAGCACATAAATATTGAATGTCCTCACTGTGATTGTCATTGTGCTTCCTTTTAACCAAACATAATTCTTCTATAATACTTTCATTGGAGAATATGTTTTGCCTCCCAACGCAAGTTCATTCTCTTTACTCTGTCTATTTACAGTTTGTGCACGCTGTCTGATTATGTTAGGACTGTCATTCTGTGCTGTCATTATTATCTGGATTGTTTTGTTAGCTCTGTTGCTGTTAGACTCATTATTTTCAGCCTGCTAAATGTCCTGACCTAGATTTGATTGCCTACCAGGTGACTCATTATTTAAATTAACTGTTAGATCTACATCAGGCATTACAATCTAATTCCTTGAATTAGATTGCCTGCTGATTCTGCCTCTTCAAATGATTGATAGTTTGAATGATTGTCATTTATGAAAAAAAAATAAGAAAAAAAAAAAGGCCATTATATATGAATCAGTATTTAACTATTACTTTTCTTTTATAGCTTCAAATTGGAGTTTGTTTTTTAGGCCTAAAACGGAGGGATGTGGACCGTAGAGACTTTACAGTAGAAAACATTGAGAATTTAATATTATGCCTGTAATAGACTTTAGTTAAATCTCCTAAAAAGACAATATTTGGCTACATTTGAGACTTTACCTATATTGCAGATACTTTGACACACCAGCTACTGGGAAAGCTTTGTGGTAAATGCAGGAGGAGATAGTAAGTTCCCCGAACATCTCATGCAATCTAAAGGTTACATTGAGAATTTCTTTTTTGCAGTGATGGATGACTGCCCGCATGAAGTGTATCATTATTTTGTGTGGGACAAATAGTGCCAGTACTGCTCATCAATGAGAATAACTGGTTCACAATCTGTCTCTCAAAGATAAGACATGAAAAGGACATAGACCTCGGAAATGACTCCCAATCTGTTACCTTAACCACAAGACCATTCTGGTGAGGATATCAGCTTTTCTTAATGTATTTGTCTAGAGAAGGCACTTTGCATAAAGGAAGAAACTATTTAAAAAACTTCGTAACTATTATCCTCTATAAAATAATTTTAAAATGTGCCATTCTCTTACCAGTATAATTAATATTGTTTCCAGCTGACAGTCAGTTTTGACTCCACAAGGTCAACTGTTAAATTGCTGCAGTCACACTAAGCTCTAAGCCTGTTAGTGTTTTGCAGGAATGGAGTTTCTGCTTTTACAGTGCTAGGGATGGACTCCTTGTCTATCTGTTCTACCTCTTCTTTTTCCCCAGAGCATTTACTCTCTTTGATTTAGTTTGACAGTTTTGAGTGAGGTTAGAGGGGTTCATCTTGTTTACAGCTCCTCTGGAAAAAGTAATGTATGTATATATTCATGCGCTAAAGATATAAAAGGCTTGTGTGTTGGGAATAGTTTGCTCGTTTTCTCATCGAAAAAGTTTTGTCTCTAGATCTGGTCATAAGGCCCAGGGAAAAGAAGTAATGGTACTTTAATTTTTGTAGGTGAATGTGTAAAAAGAGCAGAACTCATCCCTACGGCAAGACTAACAGAAAGCCCTCAGTGCTGCAGGCTGGCGGCTCCTGGTGCACGAGATGGGAGTAGGTGTGGAGCAGGCACACAGTGAGGCTCACTGCTGGATAGTCTCAGCTCAGCAAACATGCAATCACAGGCCTAATTGTAATCAAATGAGTAATCCAGGCCCCAATCCATAAAACACATAAGTGTATAATTAACATTAAGCAAGTGCCTAGTCCTATTAGGCTTAATAGAAGATAAGCACGGTCTAATGTTAAGCATATACTTTGTTGAATCAGGACCTCTCCAATCTCCATATACTTCACAGCAGCAAACTTGAAAGTCTCCAAGAGTATAAAGGGTTTTGATGGTGTGTGAACTCTGACAGATAGCAAAACCTGGGGTATATGAGGAATTTATGAGAAATGTATGTGTATACCAGAGGATATTAACAGTGACAATGGAAAAACAAAAACAAACAAACAAAAAAAAAACAGAGCAAACAAACAAATAAACAAAACAAAGGAAAGCAATGCATTTAAGCTAACTTAAACCCTCTGGGGAGTACAAGTCAGTGCATAAAGCACTCTGCATTAATTTTTGTTGTGCATGAAGGGTAAGGAAGTGTAGGATATTGTTTCTGCTTGTTAAGACAAGAAAGATTATTATATTGGTAGAAGATCTGCTCTGTGGGAAAGGAGCTACTCGTAATATTAACAACTGGTGTGCACAAAGCCCTTGGTGGCCAGAGGATGACCCACAGCAGCATATAAGGCGCTCATGTCCATAGGAGCTTGCACAATCTGATTCAAAACCACATTGTCAACTCCAGCTTCCAAAGAGGGGGGAATTTACAACATTTACATCGCTGGCTTTCAGAATTGTCTGTTATGGAAAAACTATCTGGGTATTAAAACAGGTAGAAATTGCAGGGGAAAAAAAAAAAAAAAAAAACAATGGGAAAACAGAGTGGGAGAGAATGGGAACTTGCACAGTCAAGAATACAGGAATATATGCCAGCTACTGATTGCAGAATCACATAAACTATCAAACTGTTCTGCACAGCCAGGGTAAAGTCTGCGGAATTAAACATTAATGCTAAGCTGCTTAAGATGAACGCTGTGACTCCAGACTGTGTACAGTAGAAGGGTTGACAGAAGACTAATTTCTAAAGGGGAAAATGTTTTAAAAATTAAGCATAGCCATCAATAAATCAGCCAAGCTTGAAATAAAAATAGGGGTTTGGATATATCCAGACATTTGACTATAATATAGCTATAAGAATAAAGGTTTTACAGAACTGTGTTCTAAAGTAGTCAACTATTTCTAACACTTAATGTCTTTATTCTGGAGATTGTGTTTAAAGAATTGTAACCAATGGTATAGTTCATGGATTTGTATCAGACTTCATATGGTACTAACACTACAATAATCATTTCTCTCAGAATATATATATATCAGTGCAGATACTCAGAGTGCTTTACCAGCATTATTTAATGACATGCACAATAGCCCTTTGAGGTAAGTATTGTAGAGAGGGAAAAGCTGAGACATGGAAAGATATTTCTTAAAGCTATTTTGTGAATAAGCGGAAGGGTAAGAATTAGAATTTAAGAGGACTTAGTTCCCCAAAATGACTAGGGATCGTTTCTGTACAATGGTTTTCAAATGTGATTAAACTATTAAAATGCTTTCATTCAAAATGCAAATAACACATGGGCTCTAGCCCACTCTGATGTTTTTGGCCTAATCTACCTCATTTCACCGTTGAGGGCTAGATCCTCAAAGAGGCTTTGTAATCTGCCCCCTTTTAGCGAAGTGCTTACATCAATAAAACTACACACATACAAAGTTTAAGCATATGCATTAATGCCTCTGTGGATTAAAGCCATGTGGTTCAACACCGTAAAAGATTGAGTTTTAAATTTACATTTTAGTGGTTCAACACCTTAAAAGATTGAGTTTTAAATTTACATTTTAGTGTCGTATACTGTTTAAGACAAGTAATTTTTAATAGGAAGGGCAATGTTTCTGACAAACAGTCCAGCATAAAATTGACTATCTTTTTGCTCATGGGCTCATCCAGTAGCACCAAGTCTGTTCTCTGTTCGGTTGCGACTTCAGTAATGCACAGGTATTTCAGGGCATCACACAGCTAAAAGCCATCTCAGCCCTTCTCCATCTGCCCCAAACTTTGCCCTGGGGGACTGGGGAAGTTCCTGAAGGCTCTGGTTATTAGGGAGTTACACCTGAGCTGATGCAGATGTGCACTCAAAGCCTTACAGCATGATTGTTGTGGCTCTTCTTTTTACAGATAACAAAAGGAAAGCAAGGGTAAGATGACTAGTTTTCAGATACCACACAGTTTCCTTTTTTTCTCATTTATTCACCTTGACTACGGGTCACACCTCATTGTAATAATGAATACTATCCATATATATGTCATTAATTTATATGTTTTCACAAGTAAAATGTTTTCGTTGCTATTCTACAGTTAACCCAGTAATATGGCAAGTGTATATACTTCTATCAGCATTTCTTAGGCAGTTATCAACACTGTATTTAAGCAAGGACATGAACTCTAGCAGACAATGAGAACTGCCTGCAAGGCAGTCAGTTCTGTGCCTTAAGTTTCAATTACAGCAAGCAGATATTATTTGCTATGTTTTGCTTGATTTGTGTTTTTAATCATTTGATTGTGAGTTTTGTCTTTCTTCTCTCTGGAAATGAAATAGTGAGGAAGTGTGCCTTTCCATCTGACTTGCAACTTAAGGAATGATTCTATTTCATCTCTTGAGAAGAATTTTTCAGAGCTTGTAGCTTGCTTTCAAGAGGACTGTACTTAAAATTTGCAATACTTTTTGGCTCCCAATGCAAGATGTCCCAAATGTGACAAACCTGGCATACAGGCTGACAGTAGCTGTCTTTAGCTCTCCATGGAGATAAAACTAAGATAACATGGAGTCATTCTGCTTTTCAATCAGAAATGAAAAATGTGATTCAACAGTACATGAATTTGTTCACTTCAGGGATGATTTTATTCACTGGTTCATCTAGAGGATGATCAGCTATGTTGGAATTTGCTAGTCTCTTGTTTAATATTCAGCAATCTTAACATTCAGTAAACCGTGGTCTAATTTACGGTTATTAGTATGGCTGCTTTTGTGAATAGATCCTGAGTTAAGTGGGCTCCTTGAGCACTTCTGTAGGTGGTATTTACAATGATCCTTACAGTAATCACTAATATTTGGTTTTGAAAAACAATGTTTCCCTTTTGATCAGGGTTTCATGTGTTTAAAAGGATGTGTGCTTCCATGTTAAAAGCAAAATGATTGCTTTTGACTGATAAAGAGATTTTTTTTCTGTTTTGTAGTAAATTTTTTGTACATTAAATAAGTTCCAAATCAAAGTGGAAAAAAAATGTAAACATTCAAGAGAAGCAAAAAAAGAACATTCATCTGGAGACCATCAAAGAGTATTACTACAGTATTTCAAATACATTGATAACATTTTCTGATGTATTTTATTTATATTTCAACATTGTACTAATTTTTGTCTGTACAGAATAGGTTGCTTCTTTTATGGACCTCTCATGAATCTGCTGCAGTCCTGTTTATCTTGACATTCACAATGTGGAAGAGAGTGATTAGCAGTAATATTTTGGAGGTGGAAACTTCTCTGCTGGGACCTTCACCTGGCACAAGTGACCTGCCATATGGTCGTGTGTCCAGATGATAACTGTGCTGTTCTCAGACACCATCAGGATTTCAGGATATCAGTTTCCCAGTAGGAAGATCTCTCTTGTCTCTTCCAGTATAGGAATATAAGAAGACAAAGTGACCAGCATCTCTTACAGCAAGATTCCCACTTTTCTGCACACTACACACATTTATAGTAAGCTCTGGACAATGTCTACTCATGGAGCTGAGGTTCTCTGAGTGATTCTCTGGGATGTTCCCAGGTTCAGGCCCTAATTATGTTGAGTATAGCTCTACCTACCTCTGGTTACGTAAAAGTTAGTGGAAATGCTTACAGTTTTCCAGGACCCAGCTGTGGTTTTGAGCAAATGGCAGGACGAGGTACAGATTCAGCAGCTTTTTCCCAAAACCTAGTTTTGGGAAAGGGAAACCTGTGAGCAGAGTCTGGCAGGGAGTAAAAGGGTGTCCCACTGCGTAGTTTAAAGATGAGGAAAGCAATATCCTTTTATTAGCTCTGGCTTCTCATGCAGCAGTGCTGAAACCATCTGTGCTCTCAGAAAAGGGGTGACATCTTCAGGGACCATCCTCTGAAATCAGCATGGTCCACATCAGATCCAAAATTGCCGCTGACCTGACAGTGTGAAGACAGAGGCTCATGCTATCCTAGCATGATTACAATAAAACAAAACCTAAGTGTTGGCCCTTATATTCTTGGCTTTTTCTGGCCAGTTACTGTTACCTTAATCTTCTCAGGAATGATGGGTACAGTGTCACCCCTGAATCCAGAAAATGTCGCCCTGGTATATGCTGTTCCCTATAACAGTCTCAGCCATCACAAAGCAGAAGCAGTCTTAGAACACACACAGAATACATAAAGATTTACAAAGAGAGCAGGTAGAATATTTCAAAGAAATCTTCAATATTTTCTTCTGTATTTCTTCTCAGGTCTAAATCTTTCTGTAAGATCTGTACTTGGTAATGTAATTAGCCAAAGTCTGCAGAGGTAGCCACTTAAGCTACCAGGTTTCAGGGAGGACTGAATACCTCTCAGCCTCTTCAATCCATTTTTGCAAATGTGCAAAAAATGGGATTACTGGGAGGTTTTGTATAAGTTTCTTTAGCTGTAATTCCCAGGGAGTTCTTAGCGCTGCTCATCTAAGAGCTCATCTCTGGGGGTTGATGACTCGCAAATCTATCTTACAAATTTAAATACCTTGCCCTTAAATATCCAGGGTCGGGGTTAGAAATGCCACTTACCCTTTCCATCCCCTCTCTGCTCTCTGAGAAGGATGATAAAATTACCAGGAGAGACAGATAAAGATGAGTGGAAGGGTTAGGAAGGAGGAGAGAGGCATTTTTCCTCGCTCAGCCCAGCTTGCGCTCTAACAGGTATTTACAGGCTCTGGCTCGTGGTGCTTGTACTCAACTGTGTCAATCTGCTTCTATCCACAGGCTGACTGTAGCTAGGAGCAAGATAATTTATCTTTCTTGCTCTTACCCTTGTCTGTGTCCCCACGCATTAAGGATGTTTCTCAGGCAGCACAAATATGTGTGAAATCTCTTGATTGCCTTTGCCCCGTGTGAAAAGGCATTGTATGCTCTGTCCTTGACCAGCTATTGTTACGCCTTTATAGCTAGCTGATGAATTCTCAGAGCACAAGCTCAAATTCTGATGCACTGAAATATATATATGTATATGTATGTATATGCTCTGTACTGGAAGGGCATATATCTTGGTGACATTGCTGTCAGAGAAATGCACAGCACTCTATGTGCTGGATTTTCATATTCATGGAATACCTTCTTAGCAACTTTATAACTATGGTGCTTATAGACTCCATGCATCTTTCCTCTGTCCTCACGGATTAGTGCTTTTGGGTGGGGAAGGTGCTGTATGCTCCTGCTCTTCATAAAGGTCATTGCTCCCTAAAAGATGAGTGTCACCACTAGGCATCACTACACTCGCACCAATGTTTTCCCAATTGTCCAAAATATTGTTCACAAAAATTTCTTCCTTGCCAGCTGCAAAGAACAAAAGCAGTGATTCAATTAATTATTTATTTATTCGTAAAATGTGCAGAATTTCTGTGAGAGTTTTTCACAGCAGCTGAAAATTTCTTATGAAAAGACAAAGACTAAAACTAAGTGGGAGCTGAAGAGAGATGTAAATTATTTTCAGGTGGTCATGTTCCTCATTGTTTATTTAATTCTAGTTACAAATAGGGTCTTCCATAGACATTTCTCAGGCTAAAAAGAGTTTCTGATGTTGGTAGAGTACTCACAGAGCAAAATCATGGATGTTAAAATTTTATATTCTGCATTGCTCCAGTGACAAAAAATGACACCTTCAATTTTAGAGAACAATACCAGTAATAAAATGATATCTGGAGATTATAGAGGAATAATCTGTAAACAAATGTATGACCATAAGTCACCCTTGGGACACCAATACATTATTCTAGCATTGCCTCAAAGTATTTACGTGTAATTTTCTGAGATAGTTTAGGCAAATGAGCCCAGCTCTAACTACCTTTCTTCTGGTTTAAATGCATAGCCAGTAGAATTGGTGAAAATGTCAGGTTTCTGATTCAGCCAAAACATGTACCGTAAATCTATCTATTGTTTGGTGTTTGTTTTTTTTTGTTGTTGTTGTTGTTTATTTGTTTGTTTGTTTAACTCTCAAAATCAGTTATTTAAACCCAAATGGCTGAAGCACAACCAAAGATCAGAGATAATAAACCTTTTGCTTTTTCATTGTTCCTTGGTGCTCATTAGAGTTGCTACATCAATGTCAACCGAACATTGTTAGTTCGGATCAGGAAAACATCCACCTATCAGTGATTATAGATGCAAAATCCAAGGTTTGACTAAATTAACCATTGTTAATTAGGAGAAGATGCATGTGAAGTGTCATGCAGCACAGACACTGGTATGCCTGATCTCTTGACATTTTCTCACTTCTGACTTTTTCAGATGTATCAGAAAGAATATTATGGATTTAGACCTAACACTGTCTTCAGGAGAATTGTGAGCCAATTTGTGTTTTACAACTATAATTAACAGATGCCTACAAAGGCAGTTGAAAATACTGGAGAAATATTGGGAAATATCAAAGAAATACCTTTGCGGATTGATGAAATTAACAGGAATATACTGAAGCTGCATAAATTAACCTCATATTTCAAATGCTTATTACAAATAATGAAGTTTTAATTATGAGAAAACCTTGTAAGTACTGCATAAGTCTTCTGTACTTTGCATTTTTTCCTGTCATAAGAGCTTCGTCAGAAGGCATATTTTGAGAGCAGTTGCTGGCAATATATGCTGCATGCATTCCCAGCAAAGCATTTCTGCAAATGTATGGTCATAATCCAAATTAAAGATGAAAACAGCATAATTAATTCCAAAGTGAAAGCAGAGGCAACATGAATATTTCGAGAGCCATTTTTAGTTAAGTAGGGAGATAATCAAATATATGACAGCTGAAGCCAAAGGAAAAATCTAGGATAAGAAGATGCTAATGTTCACTTACCAATGTAGCAAAAAGTCAGCTAACAGACGGGGTAGGGTCAGAGAGGTCCAGTCAGCTCTGGGACATGTGTATTAGGGAAATCAAGGCTTACAACTTGAAAGTCCGTGGCTTGTTTTTAAATTTATCTGCTGCTATGATCTTACAGACACAAATGTGCACCCACCAGATAGAATGTTTTCCTATAAACCGTTGAAGAGATGCTATAAGCTGTGTGTTGATTGTGGTGCATCACTGTACAGGTTCATTGCAGCTAGATGGGTAATTATTGCCTTAAGACACCCTGGAGACTTTATGTGGGTTTTGCTTGCATGCAGTAAGATGCTCTCAAGGCAGCAGAAATGGACCTAAAACACTGACAGTGTTTGAATATAGCTGGAAGGTAATCTTTACTTCTACCTACCAGTGTTTGCCTGAGGTGTATGTCCCAGTAACTGCTTTGGTCAGGTTTAAGATCACTGTTTTTGTGTGAATTCTCCCATTTCGCTAGGAGAGAATATTAAGCTGTCCAAAACCATTGACACACTTGATTTATTTGTCTAGAGGATGTCAAAACTCTTGAACAATCAGGAATATTGTGATGTCGGAGCAGCTTTCTTTCTCTCTCCTTGTATGGGAGTGAAGGTAAGTTACCCAAAGGAGACTGAATTTGAACCACAACTCTTCATGGCTGTATATATATTCTCTAACAGTGATGCTGGATGGCAAGGGAATATTTATGGCAGACCCACATAACTACCACCGTCCCCCTATGACTTCTGGTGAAATAGCCCAGTGTTTGGTTTTTCACCAGATCAAACCTGAGGGAACGGAGCCTTTACCTATTTACGGAGCAGCACCAGCTGAGCGAGTCCCATACTTCTATTCAAGCTTTTCATTACTTTGGAGAAAGTTTGCCCATGCAAAAAAAAATCTTGGAGCCTCAGTTCGTATTTTCAATTTTTATTGTAAACTAACGCTGCTTTTGTTGCTCAGAATGGTGCTGCTCTCCCGCCACCTTATCTGGTGTCTGTCAAAGCCATGTGTTGGCTTCAGATGTATGTGCAGCTTCTATTGAATTCAGTGGCATTTCTTAACCACAAGGATTCAATTATCTGCTCTTAATAGCCCATCCATTTCGAAAACACCTATTGCTTTCTCTAAGTATTCTCTTAACTCATCCCAGTATTGACTAGGTTTACCTGTGAAAGATCTGCTGAGCATGCCGTCAGGATACCACTTACCCGTGTAACTTTTTCTCCATTTGATGTTCTCTCAATTCTTATTTTAGTAAAATTCTTATCTTTTCTACAGCAGCACACATACCACTGTGCTTCTGTCTGTGCACACATCTTAGAAAACTGTGCAAAACTTTGACTTCAATGATTTCTCATAGAAAATATTGTCAGAATATGAAGTAGCATC
This sequence comes from Anser cygnoides, assembly GCF_040182565.1. Taxonomy (NCBI): domain Eukaryota; kingdom Metazoa; phylum Chordata; class Aves; order Anseriformes; family Anatidae; genus Anser; species Anser cygnoides. The sequence goes on from NC_089878.1 coordinate 37,555,061, forward strand.
TCTGGGAGAAGCCAGGAGGCTGCAGCGAACTCCAGCATGTAACCAAAATGTCATTGTCTCTTTAATGTCCTAATTGAGCAGACAAGACTCCACATTTTAACATTTTGCCCTAAAGGACACCAACAGCAATAGGTTACAGCCTTAAAGACACTTCTGCCACTGAAAGATGAAAAGCTGAGTCAATGCTGTGGGTTTGCTAACTTTTTGGTTCACGGAGGCCGATGTTGTTAGGATGGGTACCTGGACCACACAGCATGGCCTCTGGGTAGCAAAGACACTAAAGTATGAAACAACCACGGCTGTTCTCTCCACAGAACAAACCGAGTCATTATTTTTTCTCACATCCTGTCACGGCAGCAGCCCCTCCAGGTGGGTACCTGCAGGCTGCATCCTCACAGCAGACCGCAGAAGTCGATGTTTTATATTCAGACACCAATGGATGCTGCCGAGAGCTCGCTGAGTCCCCAGTGGCGGCAGCTCAGTACGGACAGCACATCATTTTCCTCCTCCAACCAGCCTACAGAAAATTGAAGTCTTTCATGTGTTCACCTTGACAGATCTGGGTTAACAGGATCCCTGACAGCCCAGCTGCCTTCTGTCCCGATGTCTCTATTTGGACACAGGCAGCATATTTTAGGAGGGGCAGAAAGATGAACAAGAGCAGCTAATTCACCCCTAGGAAAGGGCTGTGGTTTTGTGAATCCTGCCAATTGTGTGGTGTCACGCTTTCTGCTGCCTCGTCACGGTCTCATGGGTTCGCACTCCCGATCCAGAATAAGGTTGACTGAAACAGAGAAATGGGATGCATCCATCTTCTTTTGTTTACATGTTTCCTGCACTTGCTAATTACTTCAGAGGACAGCTAAATTTTACTTTGCAAACCATGTTATGCAAGGTATTGTTTTTGTCTCTCTTCCCGGCAAATGGAGTGTGTTGTTTCTTTTGGCACATACCATTGCAGTAGTCTCTGTGCTACCTGTTATTACTTATTTATCAGTTCAGTGACTCCACTATGCTAAGGCAAATAAAAGGTATTGTCTTTCACCATAGAGGACAACATTGCATTTGAATGCTTTTGTTTACTGATTGATCCCGATTAACATAAATTTCTAGGTTTTCATCAGGACATTTTCCCATTCATTAAAAATGCATGGAAAAAAATCCATGTGGCACTTCAGGGCAGACAGACGTTTTTGTGTTGTGATTGCTCCTTGAGCGGGTACTGAGCTGCCTCAGACCTCAGGTCACAGTTCTGTGAAACGCACGGGAGGCTCCTTCTGAGCACGTATAACACAGGCACAAAGACTACGATTTCAGTCAGATAAAGCAAAGAACAATGTTAATAAAATCAAATTTTGGTCTGCACAAAGTTTTCATACCCAGATTATCTATGGATGTGAATTTCTCCCTCATCGGCGCTGCTGGCACCGACCCAACACGTTATGCTTACACAGATAAAAAAGTTCTCTGTCACACTGTAGCACTTCCCACACAGGAATAAGCTCTTCCAAAACACGTATGTGGCAGATCCTGTTTGTTTGCACGTTCTTCGCAGTTGTTTCGCATCCCTTTGCGAAAGTGTGACTGAGCCAAATGAAAGCTGCTGGAGGGAGGGGAGTCATGACTGGTGTCTGCAGCGACGGGGATGAGGCACGGGGTCGGCATGGCAGCGGGCCCTATGGGAAGAGTGGGGAAGTGTTGAGGTTGATGTTTGGGGCTAAAACACACATGAAGGATGTACCCTTAACTTAAGCCTCCATGAGAATACTGTATAGTCTTTTTTTCTCCCTCTAATTGCAGTAATATATGGAACTGAGGAAGTCTCCTTTGTTATTCTAGCATGAAGTTAATTTTCACATTAATCATTGTGTCCCTGTGGCCCACCAAAGTCCCTATGCTAATTTGAATTAATCGCTCTATTCTGGGCAGGTATCTCATGGTGTAGTCTTTCATTATTTCTATAATCTGCTTTGTTTTATTTATTTATTTATTTATTTATTAATTTTCCTGTTGAAATGTACAGGGAAGGACAAGCAGAATCTGGGGATGGATAGGCAACCACAGACTGGAATGCACAGGTTTGTCAGGCAAGTTTTCAAACTGTCAAATAATGTGGAAAATGCAGTGGTTGCAATGTGAGTGTGGCAATCATTGTGCAAGTGAGATCGTGCACAGGTGTTTGGACTCAAACGAGTGGATAAATTTCCCTCTGCTATTCCAGAGGGATGTTCAGTCTCTGAAGCTGTTGGAGGAGGAGGAACAGCAACAGGGTGAAATCAAGTTATTTATATTCTCAACAACACTAATCTGAAGTAACTTACTGGGTGAGCTCACAGGCATTGACTGGTGAGAAAGAATGATGACACAAACTGCTCACTGGTGGTTGAAATTAGGTCTGAGAAGGTCTGGTTTCTTAAAGACCTTTGCTGAGCTCATCTGGGTATTGTAGCAGCAAAACACTGACCAAAGACTTCACCTCAGCATAAAGCAGTGCGTTGCTCTTGTCATCTGATTATGGGTTCCTGGTTCTGTTAGGAAAACTCTTGTGTTTAGGGATCCCAAGTGGCTGTAATTAGGTGGGAAACTAGATAGTACCCAGCTGTCTTTGGGTTTGCAGGATGCAAAATAAAAGAGCCTGGTGGGCAACACCCCCTCAAGTCTGCAAGGAGCTGTTGTAGGTCTTGTGATTGAATTCATACTCCTTCAGGCAGTTCTTACAAAGAGCATTCTCTGGGGTGAAACCACATGGAAATACAGAAGGATCTTGACAGAGAAGGCTCAGTCTTTGCCCAGCAAGTGTCACCCAAGATACTTATCTGCCAAGCAGCTTCCAAGCCTGATGGCAGCCGCCACCATGTTGTATGCCCTGACTCTCTGGAAGAATTCAGTGGCCTGCAAAGCAGACCTTTACAGTAATATTTTGAGGCCTTCCCCTTGAGGTTAACCTTAACGTCTGTTCTGAAAAGCCTCTGGACTCTACCACAATCTGGACTATTAGCCTTGTAAAAAGTAAGTAAATTATAAGCAGTTGCCTATGCATCTTTTCAACCTGTTCATTCTGTTCACTTTAGGAAAGGTGCCTGTCCCGTGATGTGCTTTATTTGTAGATCCATATAGCTGACATCTTGTGTGAAGGCTTAGGGCACTGTGCTGAATATGAGAGTCAGAGGGAGAGAATGAGCAGGAGATGGCTGGGAAAAGGGAAGGTGGTCCTGTAGCTGCAAGGGAGCAAGGCAACCATGCAGAAAATAAGGATATTCCACTTTTGTATTTAAACATGCTGGGAAAGGAGATCAGCTGTCATGACTCTGGAAATGAATGTCTACATAGACTTTTTGTATTTAAATCTGATTAATCAGAGTTAATGGTTGCATAGTGTATTTCTGGTTGGTGTGGGCTCTGAAGGCCAAGGCTAAAAAATATTATAGAAGCAGATTCTTATTTTGAATTAAATCCTACCAATTATTACATGGGAAGAAGCAGTCTGTCAGAGAAGCATCCAGTTAAGGGGATTCTCATGCTTTTGCTCACCTTCCCTTGTAGAAGTGGGACTTAAATGGAGCTAAGGTCAATTTTCACCTGCACCAGTGAAACTCATTGTGAATTGCTGAACTCATGGCTGAATAAAGGTGTCTTTGATGATTTGACTTTTCCCTTGTGGAAAACTCATAGTGAACTCAACTACAGGGTTACTGAATCCAGAGCAACTGTCAAGTTCACCACCCTTTGCACCACCACACTATGCGTAAAACCTGTAACAATGTTTTTGGTGAACTGGATGCAGACTCTGTACTTTGACCAAGGGCACATTTATACCTGTATGTTCAAAATCTTGCTCAGAAAGGTGTGGTAACTGTGATTAGGCAGACCAGTCTCTAAAGACTTTCAAGTGACAAACTCCACGCTTTCCCCCATGATCCCTTTAAAAAGGTTTGTTAAATAGGGCATTGCACTTGCAAAGCCTTGCTTGTTCTGACATTTCTAAGTAATTCAGATTGAGTTTGAGTCTAGTGGACTTACGTATTTGCATTTCAAAGACCCTGAGAGAGCTGCAAAGCCACACATTTCTTGGGTCTAGGACTTTTTTTACTTAAAAAAAAAAAAAAAAAGTTGGCAATTGTTAGATGAAATGCTGACTCATCAGTGATGTCACACTTCTTGTAACCTGCCTTGGTGTTTAATTAGGGATTTCTAAAATGAACCACAGTGCAAAAGAGTGAAAAGCAAGGAGAATTCATCTGACAGGAGATTAGCAAAGGGACAGTGTTGGATCTAAAGGGAATGTTATCCTTGGTGCCTCCCCTAAATGCCTGACTGCAGATCAGCAGGCTGCAGGAGTGTACCTGCTTGTTGGGACCATTTATGAGTGCACAGGATTTATAATAAATTGCCAGGTCTACTATATCTTTCATTAGCTGATTGGATATATATATATATATATTTTTTTGGTCTCAAGTGAAGACAATACATTGCTAATATCCTGCTAGCCTGTATCCTGCCTTGGAGCCAGAGATAAGCTGCCAGCCCTTGAAGAAGAGCTACATACAATGGTTAAACCTATGTTCCAGCAACAAAAAATGAAAATGAGGGCAAAAGACTACTTTTTTTTTTTTTTAATTTGCAAAACTGAGTACAACCCACCCCCGAGTATGGGTCTTTTATCAGACCTCCAGATTGTACTGGGTTCATATGGCTGCTTACACCTGATCAACTACTTGTGGTGAAATATGATGTCACCTTTAGCTATCATTAGTAATAGAATAGTAAACACAACCCTTATTTATTTACATTATTATTTCAAATACCATCACTGGCAAATGAAATCAACCTTACTCTTTACTTGAATTTGCCAGTTTAAAAATCTACCTCTCTAATCTTGGTGCAGTGTTGAAGAGCACTCAGCAATTTGCTCACAGTGATGGTTGCTGTAGACTGATGGGATGTTGTATTAGGTAAAATGTTGTATTTGGTAAAACCAAATTAGGTAAATTTTGGTGCTGTTAGATAAGTAGTTTGAGCTTTGAAACAAAGCCTAAGCAATGTAATTACATAGATGCTCTTGTGCACTCTGTTAAAATATTGACAAGATGTTTTTGCCTATATGTCTTCTGGTCATCTGAAATATCCCTGGATTATTCTAATACTATAGTACACTATAATAATGGGTATTTATACATATAAGTTATATTAATGGTTCTGATTGCTGCTCTGCCAGACAGTTCAAAACTCCTTCTTTTTCTAAATATCTTGGTTACTACAAGAATGAAACCACTGATGTTTAGTTTTCAAAAAATCAAGGGATATCTTAATATTAACAAAATTAGACAAAAGAACAAAATGTATATTTAATGAATTTCAGAAATTGGGATGATTTTTTTTGAAAATAAAAAATGTTTATCTAAATCATGTTTTGCAGCATGACTGAGTAGAAGATTCCTTCTTGATCTATGCATTTTTTCTAATCTTATATTGGAATGAAAATCAAAATTAACAAATTTCCCAAGAAAATGTGCTTCATACTAAACTAGACTTCTTATATTTGTGTTTTTTGAAGATTTGATAGTTTGTTTGTTTACTTACAGACTCCTGTGTTCCAACATAAAGTTTGAAAAGACTTTTTAAAATAAAAAAATGAAAACAACAAATTCTAAATATGCTTTTTTCTTCAAGTTTAAAAGTAAATTATGTTGAAAAATCAAATAAAAATGATTCCTTCCCAGAAACATTTTTCCTTTAATATTTTTCATACTGGAAAACAATTAAAATATTTTAAAATTCTAATGAGTTGTGAAGACAAACTCAGCACATCTTGGGGTATGAATGAATATTCCTGAACCATGTTCTGTATTTTTTTTTCTTTTGCTACCTATGTAGCATCTGCTAATGAGCATGCAGACTCAGCACTGTGCAGTATGCTGACCAGGAATTGATTAAGATATTCCAAGTGAAGAGACAGACACAAAACTGCTGGGACTCAAAGTCTAATGCAAGAATGAAACTGGAACCAACACAGTTGGTTTTTAATGCAGTTTAAAACCACCTTGTAGATTTAACTAATATAGGAAGCTTGACTGAACACTTCTGGGTGGATCTGGCAAAAAGCAACAGACTTTGTCGATCAGTAACAAAATCTCTCTCCTTGAAAACTAAAACAACTAAGGTAATGATGTGCATAATCAAATCTTCACTATTCAGGTGTAAAAAAAAAAAAGTCTTTGTTAATATCTCTTCCCCTATGACTGCACATCAGAAGTCTATTTACAATTTGTTTCAGTTAACAGTCTCAAGCCCTAAGCTTGAGAAGGAGAAAAATGAGTAGCAATCAAAGATCCATACATAAAATAGCTGCTCTGATGTTGTTTGTTTATTTCCAGTTCCATTGATGTCTTCTGCTTTCTTATATTTCCCAACAAAGTCTTTCAAGAACCACCTGGGAAAATCCAGTTTAATGATTTGCATCTACCTTTTTTTTTTTGTCTTAACCATGCAAATTTTTCTTCTAGAGTCTCATGAGTTCAGGAGGTGAGCTTCCTGGAGACGCCAGTGCATCCAAGCACAAGTTGCAGAACATCTGATTTTACATGGCAACTTCTATCTGTTTTTTTAACTTTTAGAATAGCTAAGAAAACTTATTTTTTTCCAAGTACAAATATATTATTAATATTAAAGGAAAAAAAATACATCACTATTATGTTGACATATGGAAGATGAGTATTATGAGTAAAGTATTCATGAATTTGCTTAATGGTCTTGCTGCTCCAAAACCATTGGATTAAGTTGTTCTTATGGTGGGATTAAGAGACATACATTGAAATAAAGGGCAGGAGTATCTGATGAATATTAACAAAACACAGACAGCTCCAGGTATAAGCAACACTGCCTGCTTTGCCTATGCCAAAGCCCTAGAAAGCCAGGCTTACTGTTTCTGCCACACAAGTTGTCAAGGTTTATGCAGTATAAATTTCCATGGAAGTCATAGCTAGACTGCATAAAATACACTAATAAATGAAATGGAGTAAAAGCTCCTGCAGTGCTATGTGCAGGATGACTGAAATGTTTTATTTGTATCTCAGTCATTAATTATCTTAATCTTTTTCATATAGGTTAAATCAAAATTCAGAGAACAGAAACATAGCTTTAACTGTAGGTCAAGTTCTTTGCCAGCAACTCTCACCTTGGCCAAGTCTGTCTTTTTTTTCATTGATTTATCTTATGTACCTTATTTATTTGAGAGAAAATAATTTTATTAGCAAAAAATAAATTAATTTCTTTGTGTCCCATAAACATAATTCTTCTGCACAGGCTGAGTGTCTTCCCTGTTCTATATGCTGCATTACAAATTCAGCATAAGCTTATGTCTATACATATGATGTTTCTCTGAGAAAAATTAGAATTTTACCGAACATCTTCTCAGAGAAGCAAAGAACTAAAGAAGGACAGTTTTATGGAGTTATATGAAAATATCCCCAATGTCTCTTGGTTTGGTCTTTTGAGATATGTATAGCAAAATTCTGGCTCAGATGAGGAAGCTTTGTCATTGACTCCTGGGCTTCAAGATTTGGGCCGTTCTCTTCTTCCTCACTGCAAAAAAAAATGATCAGATGTGTGCTAAAATATAAGAATAACAAACCCCGAGGCTAGTCTGCAAGGGGATTTGCTGGGGAAGGAGTGGTAGGCTGAAGGTAAAGAGCTTTTGCTGTTTGTTCCCTCCTGGGGCACTGCACTGCCCTTTCCTATCAGCAACAGGGCTGAGAAGTTGGTGACATGACACAAATCAGCAGCCTCCCCAGCTACATCCTGCAGCCCGTATGTTCTTGACCTTTGCTTTGTGCTTACAGCGATTTCCTCCAGTTTTGCTTAATGCAGAGGGAACAGAGTGGGCATTTCCACCCCAAGCCCCTCGCGCACCTCATCCTTTGTAGCCATGGAAAAGCAGCCACCGTGCCTGCACGGGGAGCGAGGCAAAGTTGCATTGCACTTTAAATTCATAACATAGCTTGTTCCGTGCTGACCTCCCCGTGTAGACAAGCCCTTTATGAGATCATCTGCAGTTTTGATGATAATGGTGGCTTTATTTTCTTCTATTAGGCCTTGGGGTGCAAGAGCTATTGTAAATCCTCCTGCGCTTGTGCATGCTATTTCTCTTTATTCCTATCCTAATTCACATTTGCTATCCCCTAGACCAAAATACTGATGTAAATAAGCTTTTTACTTTCATTTTTCAAAGTTATAGCTCTGCACAGCATGACACAAAAAATCCACAACTTTGTTTTTTTCTTTTTAAAAGAGAAGTGTTTTTGTGTTTTTTTCTTTTTCTTTTTTCTTTTTTTTCCAAGGGAAGGTGTGGTTTGCATACAAAAGGTCAAATGCTCCCTCTCACATTCGATTCATTTAATAGCAGGATGCTCTTTCTGGCCATCTGCTTATTGTTGAATTAATTGTCAATTAATTGTCTCTTAATTGAAGCATTTGTTTCCAATTTTCAAAGATTAGCAGGGTATTAAATGAGAGAGGTCAACACAATTTAGGAGAATGTTTTAAATTTTGCTTATAGAAGCTGGGAATTGTAGCTTTCATTAAACATCACTCTGGTATAATTTGTGTCATTAAAAGTGGCAATTTTAGCCAATTACTACAGCTGTTTTGAGTTTACTTGCTTGAATGATTCCTGATTCCAGGACTTGGGAAGATCTAAAATCTCACTATTGCTTCTTACTGCTACATTGCAGTTTAAAAATAGAATTAATCATATAAAGAAACCTATTAAAGTTATTTTTTTACTGGGAAATATAACTCTTTAACAAACAAAACAAACAGATGCTAATATCTGTTCATAAAGGCAGACACTAGAGCCTAATTAAGTGGCTTTTAGATCAGGGCATGCTTGCAAAAGGCTGATGAGGTGAGGGTGGGAGGGTAGGGGAAGCATGAGCTGAGCCCAGACTCTGCATGAGGTATGGTAAAAGGGTTCCAGATGCCTAAGGGTGATCTGCAGAGGCCAGAATCCAGCATGGGGAGCACAGTGTGACAGAGTTGTGGTGGGTGTAATTGCACTGGGCAGATTATTAATGTGCTTAAATATAAAGGGACTGAGCTCTCAAGCCTGAGGACCATTAGGTCAGCCTCTCTGAACCTCAGCACAGCACCAGCCATTGACTTTCCCATCAGCTCTTCAGGTGTGGAGCCCCGGAGGCTGGGCTTGGCTGATGAATACTGTACAGAAAGTACCTAATTAATTCCATGGCTGCCCAGCACTGCTGGTAGCCATTGCTTTAACTTTTTGCTTCAGTTTTACATTCCATTAAGCAATTTATATGCTTAGATTGAATAAGGCCTTGATTCCTTAATGCATTTGCTTATTAAAAGGAAATATTAGTTTTGGATGATATATTTTTGAAACAACTACGGTGCTTTAGTCCCCAGAAATTTTCATACTAGGGAAAAAAACAACAAACAAACAAACAAAAACTGCCTGAGTTTAGTTCAACCTATAGCCTTATTACTCAGTGATTCAGCAGATTCCAGGTGAAAATCTTCTACATGTGGGGTTTGATATTGCAGGTATTTGTGTACTGAGTAATTTTAGTAAAGTTAGAGCCAGTAAAGCAACGTCTGTTCTCTCTACCTTGATATTACTTAAGAAACCACTGTTCTCTCCCCAGATTTTAGGATGCAGACCAGAAAGCATCTGTTTTTCCCAGTATCAATGCCTAGACATCAGCAGTCTTGTACAGAAACTGATACAAGCGTTCATTTGATCACATTACATCCACTATCTAATCACAGAGAAAGGCCAAGCTAACGGAGTTTGGGAGATCAGAACTATCAGTGCCCCAGTAGATAATACTGATTGCTTGGAGAATACATTATGCTCTGTCTTATTTGATAGAGAAGAAATTCAATTTGATTTGGATGTTTGCATGCACTTTGTCTGTATGAGGATGAATGTATATTCATCTGTCCCCTTGTGGGGAAACTCTACAAACTCTGCCCTTACCCAGCCCAGACAGTCTGATTTGTCTCTTCTCAGACATATGAAGTGGTGTGGTCAGAGTAGTCACAAGGCGAGCCGGTTCATATCAGATAGACTGTGATTAGCGTATTTTACAAAGAGATAAACAAGCCATTGAGAAATGTAAAACATTTCCCAAGCTACCCTTCAGCCCTGGGGCACGATGTCCTGTGGCTTCTCTCCTGCTGATTTATGGTGCGGCCTGCAAAGGGCAGCTCTGACAGAAGGCAGGAAACGTGCAGAAGGAAAAAGGATCGGGCGTTTGAGTTGGGAATTTTCACTTAATCTGTGGAGAAATGAATCCAGAAGTATGGTAAGATGGGGAATGCATTATTTCCTCTCCCTGGCTCTGCAGTTTGTCAGTAAATTGCCTCTATTGTGTGTAATAAGTGTAAAGAGGAGGATGTTAAGGCTGCCAGTGAGTATCAGGGTCCGAATCGGAGAGTTTGGATGGGATCATGACTCCTTCTACTTACAGCAATTAACATACCATATGCAGTCAGGGGAGAACAAAATGATAATGCGTATTACAAAAGACCAAATCTGTGGCATGTTATATAAACCAGGAGAAAAGATAAATCTGCTCTTTACTTGCATTTAGCGTAAACCACAGAATCCAACAAATCCTTTCAGACTAAGCCCATACTTAACAGCTGGGAACCTGTTCTCACTGGGTCATGCCTGCTGGCTTCACATGATTTATTTCTGATTTCCATAAGCATGAGTGGAAAATATGGCCTGATTGCTTTTACTGAATAGTTACAGAAATGGGTTACAGTATTGTAAAGGTCGTTTAGTGGTTGTACATTGAGCTCTTTCCAAATAGTCATCATTTGGTTAATGGCACCTACACAAATTCACCAGAACAAAAGCTTCAAAATAGAGGATATTATTTATTTTTAAATAATGTGCTTTGTTGAAGTCCTCATCAAATGCTGTGTAGAAACATCTGGCAGAGAAAGGGAAAGATTTTAAATAAACTTTAAAGGGAGTAGACTCTACAGCTGAAAAATAAGGATTATGTAAAATGGAAAAGCATGTATTTTCTATTCTGTTGAACATTCATAAAAAGTCTGTCCCTCAGGTGTTTATCGATTTACTTATTAAACATGAAAAATCATGTTAGATTGTATGCATCAAAGTTCACGACAGGGTTTCCATTTGCAGAAACTTTGGGGAATTCAACTCTCTGATAACCTAATTATCAATGTCGTATATTTTCTTCTACCTGTATCCTTTTATAGATGAGAATGATGTTTTACAAATGTTTTTCTAGTAAGGTTTCAGTACACTAAGTAAAATCAATCTTCAACCACAAAAGCTGACATCCTCCCAAAAATATTGCATTCCCTGTCAAGATTAGTTCAGATGAGACAGGCTTATGCATTTTGTTGACTAATTACAAAATTAGCAGGTTTGCTATGCAAAGTCTAAGGAACCAGTCTGCACCCCATCTACTAAAACCCAAATGGTTGACTCTGTCAAGTCACTGAGGACAGCAAACAAGATCGTAGAATTATTAAGGTTGGAAAAGACCTCCAAGATGGTCCAACCATCCCCCTATCACCAATATCACCCATTATATAATATTATAGAATCATTAAGATTGGAAAATGAACAGATGAACGTCAGCTTTTTACCTTTTTTAACTTTTACAACTTTTTAATGTGGTCTGATACATTGAGATTCTGTTGGGTCAATAGATCTAGCTCAGGGAAAGCTTCAGATAACTACTCTCAAATGCTTTCATTAGCTATGCATTCTTGCAAGCATGTCTTCACCCAAATTACTGTTCTATATTTTCTCAAACTGATATCAGCAATTTTCAGCTTATTAGTGGAGTTGAAGTACGAACAGAGTTTCTAACAAAGGCAATTCCTGCAGGTACCGTAAATGTTCTAAATGTTGCAAAATATCATTTTCTTTTATAACTAGGAGGTAAGGTTATTAATAAAGTCCTTATAGACTTTGATTAATGAACCTCCACCATTCATTCCCTTATGTCAAGCAAATTTCAGAAGCCTGCATTTTTCTTAACACAAAATTTAATCTTTCATATAATCATTGCGTATTGCAGCTGTTAAATGTTGCTTCTTTCTGACATCCCTTTGAATTGGCAAACTGTTAAGATACAGATCATCATGGGGTGCCTTTACTTTAAATGTTTAGAACCTCATTGCATGTCTTTGTAAATTGAACACAACAATTCATGAGTTTTACCCTGGCTGATATTAAATAGGTGTCTTGTTCCCACTGTGAGTGAAACCCTTGCAGATGAGAAAAATGTGGGATGTGTGATGTGTCACCGCAGTGTAAAAATTGTCTGGCTTGTGTTACAAATGGCTTTATCTGCTTCAAAGCCATTGAAGAGAAAAATTGCCTTAAATGATTGTGGATTAATGTTCTGCCATATAAAATAAGAGGACTGTCAGCTACAGACCACTGAATGTAACAGGTGACTTGCTCTTGAGGCATCTGTCAGTAATATTGGGGGAAAAAAGCTGTGTTGTCAAAGAGGACCTCAGTTTGAGTGACATAATACTGGAGGCCTCATGCTGCCAATTCTAAAATGTTCTTGGAATTTATAAATATTATCAATGGCAAATTCCTATTCCTATCTGTTACATGTGGAGGTATTCTATAAGAAATCTCACCTTGAAAGTGAAACAGATACTCATCACATAAATAAAAAATAGTTCTTGGGCTGCTGACAATAATCCTAATTTGTTTGATTTAAATATGTGGGAAAACTGAGTTTTTATTTATGTTAATGTTCTCAAACACATAGGCTCAGTACATCACATCATAGGCACTTTACAAGGAGTGTTTTCACATTTTGGAATCAGTCATAAGCCTGGAAAAGCAGGACAAAGAAATAAAATGTGGGACATTAAAGTGAAATGAATAGATTTACACATAGAGATTAGCAGATCCGCTGGCTTCATTTTATCCAAAACTTGTTAAAGGATTTTTGAGGTGTTTGCATTGATTTCAGTGGGCGGCTTCATGCAGCAGCTATATGTTCATGAAGCATATATTGCATACAAAATATCTCTACTGGCTGAGAAGTATTTTAATTGTGAAGTTAAACCTTTCAGAATTAAGAAATGAGAAGTGTATAATTGTACGTGCAATTTTATCTCTCTTCTTTCACATATTTATCCTGTGTATGTCAGATCTCATCTAGGCTGCTGTGAGGGTGGTGGAAGTGGCCAGGGTGCTTTGTGTGGCTTGTGATGGTCTCCTCCTGGTACAAGGAACTATCCAGCACTGATGCAGGTTCTGCTCAGTCTCTCAACAGCCCTTTTTATCGCCCTTCACAGAAATGGATTTCACACTTCTGTGATGATTCTTTGAAGCATATCCACAGGTTTATCTGCTGATTTGAAAAACAGTTAATGTTTCAGAACTTATTCATTTATTTTATTTTTTTTTTATTTTAGCTCTGACATCTCAAGCAATGATGATAATATTTCCTTGGAAGTGCTCTTAAGCTTGATTTTTCATCTTTCTGCTTCTGTATCAGGCTTGGGAGGAAGACAGCATTGTGCTTTGGCCAGCAGTGATGCTGAGATCTGTAACTCTTCAGCAGATGCTCAGGCTCTAGCTCTGGGAAACACATTGTAAGACAACATTGTCAGGGTTTTTATCTCCTTTTACCACTGTTTTCTTGAAGATTTGTACACCCAACAAAGCTGCTCTCTGTGTGAGGGGCACGTAAGAGGATGTAGGCTCAAGTCAGGTTGCTTTCTCCAGGCAGGCGGCTGCTGCCTTTCCCTCACCTTCGCAGTGCCACAAGCCGAGCCAGCCACTCTTCTCGCTCGGTTGTTTTATAACTCCTCACATCAGCTCATCTTGGAAACAGATGAGCATTAATGCTGCTTTAAGAAAGAGAGCAGGAGCATGTAGGAAGTTAGCTTACAACACTTTAAATTATCATGACAGTGTGATGGAGCAGTGACGCTGCTGTGACTTGTAGATGCAAATCTGCTGTAGGCTGTATTATATCTGGTGCCCAGTTACAAGGAAGATGTGCTCTACTTAAGACATACTGCATAGAAATGCCCACTTTTCTACTAATAATTTTTCAGAAAAGAAGTGTTATGGAAGCCAGCAATCCCTCTGGATTGACTCACTGAAATTGACTGATCTTTCAACAAAGACTTCAAAAAGAGATATTTCTGATAGTTGGTTTTTTTTTTTCTCTTTTTTTTTTTTTTTCCCAGTTAATCAGGAATGTTGTCCTAATTGCCAGTGTCACACCAATAAAAGCACTACATTATAACATAACTCACGACCAGGAAATACCACCTACAAACTAAAGGCTGCATTAACAGTGTAGCTACTCCCCTACGTCCAACTGATGTGTCAAGGCACATATAAGGCTCTGATTAAATGTATTTGTTTCTTCAGTCTCATTATAAAGAAAAATCACTATCAAATTCATTCATTGGGAAAAGCTGTCCCAAAGATGATCCCTGGAGCTCTCAGAAGAGCTGACTCTAAGTGCATGTTGCACAAAGAAGCAAGGTGAGTGCAGGCTGGGTCTGGATGGGCTTTGATCACAACACACTACACACGCTTTTCACCACAAAAGATAAGAGAAAAAGACTAAATTTGCAAAATAACTGAGTGTGTTGGCAGGAGAAATGTCTGTCTCCAGACCGGTGATTCCGTTGTTTCAGCAGGAATCTCATTTGATCTAATTAACAAGGGCTAGGGACAAAAAAAGGGCAAATCCGAGAAACAGACTCCTTTTTTAGCTACTGTGATTGATCTGAAGCATTGCCAAGGAAGCTCCTCCAGTTCCTTCCTTCGGAAGTACAGACCGTGCTTCTCTCACAGCATCACACCTGTGCTACAGCATTTACTTCACTTTTTAAGTCCACAGAAAGAGAGGGTAACAGGAAAGAGGAGGCGTGAGACATAGATTTTTAGTTGAATCCTTTTTATCTCTATTGAGAGCGAGGCAAAGCAATTTGTCTGAAGGATTCAAAGACACTGAGAGGAGTATGGTTATCAGACGTGTTCAATAGCTGCTTTTGAAACTCTGTGAAAAGTTTTCATTAAGGAGAGCAGTCTGGCAGGTTCACCATCCGAACCAGCAAGGAGCGGAGGTGGGAGGAGAGTTACAGGACGTGCATGAGAGCCCTGGCGGGATGTTAGCCCTTCCTTTTTCAATTAGCCACCACAAAACTCGTCTGCTGTGCAGGCTGCATCACAATACCTGCATCTCGTTGGGTATGAATTACAACACTGCAAGGGAGGGATCCGACAGCATCTTCTGGATATTACTTTGCTGACTTATTCAGGGGAAAACAAGAGTTTCCACAGTTTTCAGGCTCTGGAGATTCCAATTAACAATGATAGGATCTTTTAAAGTTATATTAAAACCTCTTTCTGTGGGATGATCCTAATGCGTCTGTATGAATATACAGAAACTTGAAACAAAATACACGTAATATCAGCAAAGGTAGATTGTTTGAATACATAATAGTGAAGATTTGCAACCTAGGAGTTTTATTTAATAATCATTTTAAAAAGGCACCTAAAACACTTGAAAATATTTAGGGACAAACTGATTTTTATTTTTTTTTCCTGCAGTAAATAATAAGTAGGTCCTTTCCCAGAGGCAGCCTGGCAGCTGTTACTAGTGTTTTCTTTGCTTAATGCTAAGCCCGGTGAGCTCCCCCGTGCCAGTAAGTTGGAGGGCAGGGAACGTGGCTAGCGGCCGCAGCCAGCAATCCGTGTTATTCCTTGCCCAGCTGTCTGGCGCTTTTGAGCCCTTTCTGTCTGTTTTGAGTGATTAAACCCAGATTTCTAGGTGCCAGTCAACATGTACTTATTTCATGCACAAATAGAAATGCAAAACACAGAAAATGATGGGTGAAATGGCAGAGGACTTACGGGCACAAGTATCATTAAATATTTTGAATATTTTAACGTTGGCTCTCACCAGTTTTGCACACTAGACTACTTGATATGTTTTGGGTGAGACTCGCCCATGGGCCCCATGCATTTAGAAAGCTGACGACTTCGTGGGGAGTGCCAGTGGGGAGCTGCAGCCACGGCTTGTCCTCTGCATCATGGTTTTGCATCTCTTCTCTGCCTCCTGTCCACTGCTGGTGATATTTCTTGTAGGCGGGACTCACCCAGGGCTTTGTTTCTCCTTTTTCTCTTTTTATGTCAAGGATATCCTCATTTTTCTAACCGGAGCCATTTACTAACAAATAGCTTGTGTTTCTCTGAGAGCCCTCGGTGTCCTCTTGTGCTGTTATGCCCTGTCCTGCCTCAAAGCCTTTGTAATTTTGCTTTGTGTCTTTGGGCACCCAGGTGAACCATGGCAAATGTGTGTTGATATAGCAGGACTAATCCGGTCCTGGAATTTTGTGGATAAATGCATTAGTAAAATAGTGGATATGCTTAGGGCAGAAATAGAAGTGATTGGTCTCACCAGTTTGTAGGGAAAGGACACAGTTACTGTGACCTTTTATTGCATTATTATTTGCAAGACTTGCTTTGGGAAACACATCTTTTTTTTTTTTTTTTTTTTTTGAGGAATAAGTGAAAAAGTGTGCTTAAAAAGCACACCAAATAGTAATAAATGTCATGCTGCATTTTGTAAATATATATATTTTTTCCTGTATTGCTTTCTATCCCTACACACTAAAATTTTGCTGATGTTTTTTGGGTCAGGGCGAGCATAAAGGTGTTTCTGTGAATCCTAAAACTTCTGCACATGTTAGGATTGTGTTATAAAGCAAAATGTGAGGTAAGTGGCCCACACACACTTGGTGAAACTCCTGGAGAGCACTGTATCTTGCTTTTCTCCTACCTGCTTGGATCTTTTCTATTGTGCCCTGGTAATGTCAGAATAGTTTGTACAGCCACTATTTTATACCTTTGTGAACAAGGTCTTTTATCTAATAAAAGCACTTCAGTAGAATACGTTACTTCTGAGAAACAATAAATAACATTTTTGATGCACCTTAAAAAAAAATTCAGCGTGTGTCCCAGTTAGATATATTTAATACACCTCTTTGATAGCAAAACAAAAGAACCGTGTGAGCAAGCCATGTTGCAGATATATTGCCATTGTTCCTGCAGGGTAGGTGATTGTAATCTTTTATAGTAAATTTAAAAAAAATGAACTGCACCAATAAATTTCATGTTTTACAATGAACACACTCAACATGTTAATCTTTTATACAGTCATTGTCCAGAAGAAATATACACGGTAGACAGTTAAGACGCCCCTGTACGGCACCAGGGCAATATGCCTTCTATTTCAAATTAGGGTAGCCAGGCAGTTTTATTCTTTAAGGCTGCTGTAAAACCTTATCTAAATGAAAGATATTAAATGGTGAAGTTACATAAAGGTATATTTCATTACAGTGTTACTGGAAGGTGATTCTGTTTTTTAACCCTTCAAGTATTTCTGAGGGTTTAGTATAAAGCTAAGGAATTTGTACTGGCCGAACAAGCCTTGCACATTTATGGCTTAATTGAAGATAATTGGCCTGGCCATCGAAGTGTTGACCTCAACATTCCAAGCTCGTGACATATAAAGGTTAACTATCACTTCCAGTAAAACCTTCCCGAGGAATTTAAAAGTTGCAATGCAAAGTTTGAAAAGACATCTAATTTTCTTGCTGACTGCAATTTTGCTATTTTTAATTTAAAATTAATCTGGCATCTGATTATATTTATAACATGTGTGCCCTGACCAAAAATTATTAAAGCACTTAATGTTACTTTAATAACTGCATAGATTTTTGGTGTTTTTTTTTTTTTTTTCTCCCCCTTTCTCAAAATGGTTACTGAATTGTTAAAGCTATCTGTGTAGCATAATTACTGTGAAAATGAATAGGAAAATATGGATATTCTTCTATTAAAAAAAATGTTTAATCTGCTTATGGAACAAAGAAAATTAAAATAACCAATATTCAAAATAAGCAATGGGATATTCATAAATATTTAACATTGCTACCTCAAAACCATATACTATGATTTAATGGCAATACTTGTATGACATACTTTATTTTGTGGGCTGCTCTAATAAATACTATGACTGAGTTAACTCTGAGCCGGGGTTAGGTTGAACTTGGATCCTGTAGGTAAACTGTATCAAAAAACTAACACTGCATCTTCCAGTCACAGGTTTGCCATGGGGACACATTGGATTTTCTAGTGCTGTATGTACCACCCAGAAGCGCTATATATTAACTTGTATCACGTTTCTATAAGAAAACAAGATTTTTAGGTATTTATGACTAAGCTGTAAAGCTTGTTTCTGAGTGAAATGCAGGGACTTTCATCTTATCTAACAAGTTTGCCTCTCCCGTCTTCAGACAGAACCAATTTGTTCAATTACATTGTGTGGTGTTTGCGCTGCAGTTAATAGTTACAAACACATGAAAGATTGCACAGGTAATAATTGCACTGGACATATGTCCATACAATATGGGCATATATGCTACTTCAGATGCGGATGAATCAGGCTGTAATTTCGCAGCTAGTTTGAACAGGTCCAAGTACAGATTAGCATTGCATATATCATCCCTTCTTCCCTAATTCTGTCTGTGTAAAACCTCTACTCCTCTCCCACATGAGCCAACAGTTCTGCTTGAGTGACATTATAGTGAGCTGGAGCAGGAGCGGATATGGCTGAAAATGAAGATAGATTTTTTTTTAAAAAAAGAGAGTGAAAAGAAAACAAAAATTCAACCACATGAATACCAGTGCTGGCACGCGGGAGAGGGACTGGACTCATGTGGCCAAGACAAGAGAGGATCTTAAACCAGATATAAAACTGTGTTCAATTTTATTTCTTTTTCACAGCAAGGCCAAAAACTTCATTTCAAGGGAAACGGGGAAGGATTTGCTCTATTTTCCCAATGGCATGTACTGTTCATCTTCAGTTTTTACTGTGTTATGAGCTGCCAGGGGTCATTTATAGCCACATGAATAATTAGAAAATGTTCTTATGCAGGTGGATGTGTTCTATGCTAATCACATTTGTCCTTCTAAGGTCAGAGGAAAAAGTGGAGGAGAAAATGCAATTTTTCACAACACACTGTTAATTACTGTAGCATCTGATTTCAGGGACTTTTAAATCCAAACACCCCTTCTTACTCAGACTTGGTAATAAAGAAGTGACTTTGAAAGAAAAACTTTAATTTTCTGCACACACATGTGGCTGTTCCCATCATGACTCCCAGAATTCTTACATTTCCCTAATTATTGTTAGCATTCTTATTCAAGACTCATTTTATGGACCCCCATGTTACAATGCTTCATGCATGGAGCCACTGGTGGTTCCTGATGGAAACCCCTCCAGAGGCAGGAGAAGGCAACCTGGCTGCACACCTCTGCGATGCTGCGTGCTCACTCCAACCCAACCACAAACAGCACTGCCATAGCTCTCAGGAGTTTCTGACTCTGTGACTCAAATAACTGCTTTCATGAGTAGCGATTGCTATGGCTCTGAGGACTTTTAGCCGCACATTTACTTATTTATTCATTGTTTCTGTAAAGATTTCCATAAAGACAGCTTTCTGGGGCAGGAAGGGTACTACTCCAGCAGCAAAATGGCTCAGAGTTTTCCCCCTGTAGTGGGACAACATTTGAGAGGTTTTATTGGTGGCATTTATTGTCATTTTGCACTGCAGGAACTGTAAAAGATGCCTGCAGTGAATCTGAGAGCTTGGCTGGGAGGACTGGCCGTTAGCTGCAGACACTGCATCTTAGCACTGCTTTGAGAGACTTGAAAACAGTAATATTTTATGTGGGATGCAGAGCAAGATTAGATATTTACTAATAAAATGTTATGATGACCTGCAGTGAGGTGCTTTTCCAACCTACCCCGGGGACATCAAAATTATGGTGGTGCCTTTTGTAAAGCTGTGATCAAGCATTTCTGTAATAAACCCTTGTTTCAGGCACTTGTAACAAAATGTAGAAGAATAAGGGGGCCCGTTTTGGCTTAAGCCTGTCATTCTGTAGAAATACATCAGCACGCGTGCAACCAATTTTCAAGTCGCTGACCTGCAATTTTTTTCAAAATGGGAAATGAGTTGAGAATTGTCTCAGGCGGTTATTTTATTTTCAAAGGTGGGTTAATATGTCTAACAGACTGGGGCAATTTGAGAAGCTGACCAGAGCTTCAGCACCTGTGTTAGTGCAATCACTATTTTTTTTTTTTTTTTTTTTTGGTGCTCTCATAGTGGTCACAGGAAGGCACTGGAATCCTTTTACATTAGACTCAGAACATTCCTAAAAACAGTGGAAACACATCCAGGGATGAGACCTCAGTTGAAAAGTTGTCAGGAACTTTTTCCTCCAAGGTCAGGTGAAGCTTGCTTTCTGTCAGAAACGTGCTGCCCGTGCTACTGTCAGCTGACATAATTTTTATGGGCTCTGTCATTTAGCTCTCAAAATCTCTGACTGGTGCAAATTTGTTCAGTTTATGGAGGTAGAAAGCACATTATGCCTTTACTTTCTTAAAATAAGATCACGGGATCACCTTTCCGAGTTAAAAAAACAGAGCAGGGAAAGGGGTTCATATAATCCCATTTTTTGTTTAGAGGACCCTCCAATCCCTGTTCATCACCTCTTACGCAAAAGAGGACTGAACTGCATGCAGAGCAGTGTCTGTCTTAGTTAGACACGATACCTGAGACAAGAATTCCTTCTGATGGTGTTTATTCCTTGGATTCCCTTTTGAAATTAAAGGCAATCCAGGTAATCCAGCCCCTTTAGATGTGCAGGGTGAGAAGTCGCAAGGACCTGAGACAGCCTGGAGACACGAGTTCGCCTCAGAAGCCCAAATGTGTGCAAATTCCTACCTCCGCTCTGCCTTGGACGTGCTTTTGGCACTGAGGGATTCCCGTATGATAACCCAGGATTAACAGAGAGGCAAGAAGCTCCCTTGTTGATATGTTGTGCCCAGTTCCAGCAAAGCAGCTGTGTCTGTATTTGACTCTAAGCACGTGTATTTATGTAGATTTACTGGGGCTTGCATGAGTCAAGCTGCATGCTGAAGTGTTGCGTAGAATCAGAAATACATTTCCACCAGCAGAATGGAGAAGGGAGGCTGATAATGGGGGACCTCTGGCCTTGATCTAGCCACACCTAAACTGGTGTTTCATTTTAAGTGTGAGAACAGTCCTAAAGAGTAACTCGTGAAGCCAAGGCAGGGCTCTCAGCAGCGCTGGAGGCTGGTGCAGGGGTACCAGCTCCCTGCTGGTTCTCCTGTCCTCTCATGCATTTCTGTGGTGCAGGGAAGGGAAGCGATTAAACAGGCTTGGAGCTATCTCTGATGTGCAGCAGCAGAGACACAGTGCTTGCATTTATACTTCACTCTGCATTGTTTATTAGAATAACTTTATTTGACGTATTACATTGCTATAAATGATTCTGCTTTCTGAAGAAAAAAATCTGCATTTCTACACAGATAACACTGATTTAGAATGAATTAAAATGAGCTAGAAGAAACAATATATATATGTATATCTTAAGTAGGAATAGCTTTAAAAAAAACAAACAACAACAACAAAAAACCAACAACTTCTGCATTTGATTCTTTTGCAAAACATTTAAAAAATCTGTTTTATCCTTTTGTATCATAAAACTCATTTCCTCCCTTTAATGGCTCCTCACAAAAGTCCTCAGTGCTATAAACTCTAGTTTTAGCACAGTATATTTATGTAAAATATTGCCAGCATTTTCTTTGAATCAATAAGCAATTTTCATGCCAATAGACGGTAGAATTGGTGTACTTTTTTTTGTAATTTAAAAGTAAATGGTATACTTTCTTAAAATGTGGGACAAATCACTTTTTTCCACACTGATAAAATAGCAGAAATCTTGCAAGTGAATCTCCCAGTTTCTGCTCAAACTCTCAATGGGCAGCTCTATGAGATAGCTCTTCTGCCACGAATTATTAAGTCTGTGTCAGGGAACTGAGTGATATCTAATATCAGACAATATTTTAGATTTCAGAGAGACTGCTGCATAATTAATTTCAAACTTTTTTCTTTTTTTCCCCATAGAAAATACATTTAAATCACCAAGAAGTTCATCTGTAAATATTGAGTTGATTTATTGGGGTTTGTACAAGTCAAGCTTGCCAAGCTGCCCAAGAACTCAATATTAATGTGCTCTTCTCATGTTATATGTGAGATTTATTTATTTTGCTTCCTTGATTGTTTTTATTTATTTATTTATTTTTATCTATTTATTTTTGGTTGTTTAAGATCTAAACTCCCCAGCAAGCTCAGGAAGAAGCAACGTAGAGCCTACCAGTAGAAAACACCTTAAATTTGTCTCCTCACTTGTGGCTCCTTGCAGTGAGTTGCTGCAGCCCTGAGCTGACCCATGAAGCAGCCCGGGTTTTTGCTTTTCTAGTCTACAAACACATGAACTTACTACTTGAAAAAATGAAGTTGTTTGTTTAATAGCTTTCAAATGTGCAGAGAACCTACTATGATTAACTTTGTTGGTTTGTTGCTCTTTGTTGGCATTTATGTACGCCTTGGCACATTGTTAAACTCTGTGCATTGAAGAAATGGAGATGTATAATGCAGTAGCCACCCTCTTAGGTGGTGTAGTGGTTGATTTAGGCTGCAGTGCCACAGAAAACTGAAGTCTGGACGACCCTACTTTGGACCAGCTATTTATTCTCACTATTTTCCCCATGTGAGTTCCAGCACCCCTGCAGATATATGGCTGAAAATTAACCCAGCAATTCAATATATATGGCTCCAGCTCATGATTTGGTTATAGAAGTGCTAGTGCTAGCAAAAAAAGGAGAGAACATTAACACACAATTTAGATAGAGAGAGATCAAACCTGTCAGTAGCGGCCAAACCTTGCACCAACTTAAAAGTGATTGGGGAACTGCAACCTTTTAGCTCCTTTCTTCAACCTGAGAGATGCATCTTACCTATAAAGCTTTATGGAACGGCAAGCGAAGTGCAGGGCACCACAGCATGTGTGACTTGGGCTGCAAAGAGGCATAAATAACTAGCAAATGGAGTGGGGTTTGGCATGGTTGGTTGAGTGGCACTGACCTTGAGCATCCTGAAATCTGCTCTCACCAAGGCAATTAGTGGCCGATTCAAAGGGCAGACGAAGCAGCCAGGAATCGATAAGGCGTGAGACATGCCATGGCCACTGTCCTGTTTCCTCAGACCTAGATGTTTTTCCTACTACAGAAAATGTTAACAATGTGGGAACAATTGTATTATATTCTAGTTATGATATTGAATAATCACATATGTTTGCATGATATTGCCATAGAAAGCTCTTTTGACTACAGTCTTTGATAAGGTCTGTTTAATAATTATGTCATACACTATTATTAGCAGAACATTTGAGTAATTGTAAATAGCACATCATGCCGCTACATTTTTACACCAGTAAGAATTAAAACATTTAACAGAACCGTGGGAAGTGTGAAAATAATTTTTCCTCTGAGTATAAGAAAAACACAGACCAAGTTGTTTCAAGAATTGACTTTAATTGCAGTAAACAGCACACAGAATAAATAGCTATCCATCATTATGCCTTACATTTGTCACTATGTCAAAAATTCAGAGCATAAAAAAGGTGAAATGATTAAATAAAAGTGTGATGGTGCACAGGACATCCCACCCACTTCACAGTTTGGTGTGAAAAGGGTAAAACATTTTGCTTTGTGCTGGTAACACTGCCAACAGACATTGTAGGACCCTAAACTCCAGTCTCCATAAAGATAAGTTCAGACCACCCACCCAGGACTATTGCATGAGTTTTTCTATATCTTTGTCTGCATCTTCTTTTGCAACCATCTCACCTTCTGTTATCAGTGAGGATCACCCCAGTATCCCCTATATTGCCTTCTCTTATGGCCATCTGTGGAGGAACTCCTCTCTGAACTTGTGCTCAACACTCTGTGGGAAGAAAGCCCTTCTTCCTAGCCTGACATCTTCCACATCCCCAAGGCAGACTACTGCAGCAGGAGCTGTTATCTGCCACAGGTATCACTGCCATGCTCTGTCGCTGTGACTAAGCAGATTGCTGAGTCAAAGTGAGCAAGTTTGATAAATTTGCATTCTAACAGCAGACAAGCTAACAAATGGTAGAGGGAGAGACCTGGTGAAAGACAGAGACTGATTGTCATTCATTTGTATCAGGTGGTTAATATACTTTCTCACAAAGAGCTTTAATCAGAATATTTTAGGGTTACTTATTCAATACTGCATTTGTTTAGGAGGCATTTCTGTTAAAAGTGGAGTTATACCAGAAAGGTCTGTGGTTGCAATACGTGCAGAAGTCTAGGTCAAGTGACTCTGAAGGTTCCTGTGGTCATCCTGACCTGGCCCACAAAGGTCAGGCTCTTGCAAGGGAAAAGGCCATCTGTGAGGAGGAGAAAGTTTTCATATCCACTTCCAGGATATCCCTTACTGAGAGAGAAAAGAGTTTTGTTGTGACTTGAATATGAGGCTGGCCATGAGAAAAAAAATAATATATATATATATATATATATAATGGTATAAGAAAAGTATCCCACCATGGGAACAGCTTGATTCCCTCACTGCTCCTACACCTCTGACTGTCACCAAAGAATAACAGCCCAAGCACTGTGCTGGGACGAACTTCCTAAGAAGATCCATGAGCTGGTGCTTAAGGTGCCCATAGACACATGGATGGCTTACATTGTGCCCACCAAGTATTTATCTCCTTTGTAAGAGATAAATGGTGAGTGTACCAAGCACAGGTGGAACTGACTTTATATCATGAACTGGGTGATGGCATTTCCCTAGGAGCATAAGGACCATGAGCCACATACTTTGTACCCACCCAACCTGCAAGGGCGTCCCAACAAAGCTCTCCTCCCTTTGTGTTTCTCTAAAGTTCCTGTTTGCCGACGGCCTTTCGTGCAGCCCAGGTGCATCTCCTCCCAGCTATCATCTAAACTGTCTGAATATACCAATATATATGGTCATTTGTTCAGCAATGGCTACTTGCCCAGGAAGGCTAGTGCTGAACAAACCTCGAACGCATTTTTGCAGCTTGCATTTGGAGGGCTGCCTCTGACATGGGAGATGGTGCTCTCCATGCTCTTCGTGCAGCGGCAGGGCAGCAGACGCCAGAGCCCAGCATTTCCAACCTTCCAGCTGGGTCTCATCCCCCTTTCTGTGCCCATTCCCGATGCCTCCTCCCACTCTAGGCTTTGGATATGTTCAGTTGTTTGGGAACCTAAAACTCGGGCACTACAAGTTTGATCTAAATCTTCTTACATTATATCCTAGCATGCTGTCACAAATCATTACAGCGTGTAGGAAATTCACATCTTTCCCGTTCTTGCCAAATATATTAAAACATTTCTTTTTCAGTGTAGCTGTACATCCAAATAGTTAACAATACCCACCAGGCTTAGTATATTAAAAACCAGCAGCTGTGGCAACTTCAATGTCATTTTCTGAGTTATGCTACTTTGACTGTGTTACAAGTTCTTTAAAATATTTGGTATTTTAGTTTTAAAAGTGTGTTATGATGAAATGATCCATAAGTTAGTAGTTTTCCAAAAGCCCCTGGCTTGTGTGTGTGTGTGTCTGTGTGTGTGTGCAGAAGAATATACAAAGAATCTTGGCAAATAATTAAACATTCTAATTTGAGATAATCTTTGATTAATGAAGAAGCTGCTTTCGAATGCTCTTCTCTGGCTCTGATAATTGATCTCTAATTGTCCCCTCTAAAGGTTATATATTGCCTTTCCTCATGATTGTGTCCTCTTAATGCCTTATAACTCGGATCCAGCTATTAGCCACGTTCATTAATTCCTCTTGAAAATGCTGTGAACTTTCCAAATTGAAATAGTGCTTTATAAAACCAAATTTAGTTTTATACTAGTTGTGAGTCTCTTGAGAAAACTACACCAAGAGATGTCACAGCCATGATGTGTAAATTACTCAATTCAAAATTATTTTAGCATTATGTATAAACTATTTGAGGATGTTGGACAGTAGAAAGTGTAGGAAGATAACTTAATTAAAAATAATGGCACAGGTGCTTTTTTTTTCTCTTCCTGTAAGTAAACAGGTGATGGATTTGATGTTAAGTATGTTACGCCTAAGTGGTAGATGCATTTATGCGAAAATTGGAAAACCAAAGAATTTAGGATCTGTTGAAATGTTTGTGATAATATAAAAACCCTGCTTTGTTTCAGAGGGATTTTACTTGGATCTCTAACAAGCTGGGAGAACTAAGCATATTTACTTAATTGCTTGCCTAATTGAGAGATGAGGCTTCTTCATAGCATAAGTTGTTACCTTATTTCTGGAATAAGCTGTTTTTTAACCTCATTTCTGCTTAAGAAAGAAAAAGCCTTTTAACCTCTTGTTTGGCAGGTTTCCTGTTATATAGCTTAAAGAAAATTGGCTAAACTTCTTTCTTTCTGCTACAAGATACTAAATTATGTACCCCAAATGTTGGTGTGTACCTGGTGTTTGACCACATCATTACAGCAAAAGGCTTCCAATTACCGAGCCTACTCTCTGCTTAGCTTGATATTAAAAAATGCATATGGTACTTGCATAACCACAGATTTTTACAAATATGTCTAATTAATACAATTTGAAAATGCTTTTACTTCTTTCGCTCCTGAATTTTTCAGTCCAATTTCATTAAAGCAGAATACTTATTCATGTGCTGCTTTCCCCAATTTTGGCTTAATTGTTTCCAGTCTGTACAGCCCGGCTGTCTGGAGATGTTTATTACTGAGTAAATGTATTCTGGAAGGAGAAAGCTTGGCTAAATTGCTGGAAAGAAAAATTCTACAATCTGACCTTATCAAGACAGGATCCAGAAGGTTCTTATTTTTCATTTTGACTGGGGACTGTTAGCAAGGAAAAAACAATCCAAACAAGTTAACTAAAGTCTATCACAACAGTCATTGGAGGTGGGGAAGGAAAAAAAATGCTGTCAAGTTTATAATCCATTCTGCAGAATTGCAGAAAAAGTGTTACATATCCTGTAATGATCCAAAGCTATTTTCTTCTGGCTTTGGAAAAAATAAATTCTATTCCACACAAATGCACTTGGTATTTAGGGAACCTTTTAATATACTTTAAGTATATGATAACACAGAATGAGAGTACGGCATCAAAGTATTCAATAATATATTTTGAGTGATCTTTAGCAACTCTCCTGAGCATTTATGACTTGCTAGAGGGAAATGCACTTTTCAAAGATCATGAGCAGTCCCTACGGAGACCTGTAACCTTCCTCAGAGCAATTCACCACAAGCTGATAGGTCTCATCACAGCACAAGGGAGGCAGTCAGTTTAAAATGCTCTGGAAATGCCCTAAGAATACTAATATGAGTCCTGCGACTGCTGAGTCACTGCCTGCACCCTAAAGTTCAAGCAAAGGGTGATCTGGGGATTATAAATATCGGTAGGAAGTCAGGTATTGGCACAGATTCATTCAGACCTTGGCTGGTTTGTAGTCTGATTTGCTTCCTAATCAGTTTATTAGGTAATCAAAGGAAGATTAAATCTTCAGTATGAGTGGGCTGAGCAGGTCGAAAGTGGGGACAGAAAGGGAAAGAAGGAGTGTATGGGTATGGAAAGGATGCTCACAGACACGAGAATGTGTGTTCGATCATCTAGCAAGAGTTTGGCACTATTGTACCCATCACACCCCCCGGATTTTTTAATACAGGGCAAAGTTTTGTCCCCACCTCTGTCCCCTTAGCAGAGCAATGTCCTGTCCCTCTGACAGTGTGCAGTGTGGGGTGGCACCAGCCCACAGAGCTGCTGGTTTTCTCAGACTATTTGGCATTAAAATCTCTTTCAGGAATTTCAGCTTTGCCGAAATGATGTATTGTTTCAGTGTGTGCTGTTCAACGCTATTTGACTGAAAGCTGCAGAATGAGCTCGTTACTACAGAAGATGCACGAATACGTCCCCTTCCCAAGCCCCTGCCTCATTATTGTGGCCTCCCCCAGGTGTCACACCCCGCTTTGCTGCCAGTCATGACCCTTTATGTACTACTGCTTCCTCTGCTGCTCCAAGGCTGTTCAGAAGAGCAGCCTTCTATTTACACCAGGCATAGCCCAGCTTTGCATCTTCAGCCCTTGGATGGTCCAGGTCTGCTCGGTGCTTCTGATTAATCAGCACCGCACTGCGTGTGGCACTCTGTTTTTTAACTGAGACAACACGCATGTAGCACAGCTTTGCTTGTTATTTTCTGACCTGTCTTTTCTTCCTGCTCCCCTCCCCGAGTCTTATTCCAGATGGTAACTGCTGCAAGAGCTTAAAAATAAAAATGAAAGTGTGAAGTACGTTTGCTTTTATGGAGCTGCAAATGGGGGGCAGAGGAGGAGGGAAAATGCACCGGTATCGTTTGTCTAGCTCGGTTAAATTAATGTCCTCAGCTATTAGTCAACCTGCAGAGGTACAAAGTGCATTGTAAAGACATGGTACACAAATACTAAAAAAAATAAAAAAATTAAAAAAAAAAATGGAAAAGAAAATAAAAGCTCTGGTATTATGGGGAACCTCGCAATCAAGTCTTGTTGTTATTTTCCCTTTGCAGCTGGTCTGTAACTGATTCCTGATTTTTTCTGAGAAGCTCTTTGACCACAGGCAGGAAATGTGCTGCAAGCAGATGCAGTTGGCAGTTGTCCTGTGGTGTCCAGACACACAGCTGGTCATTTGGTGGGTGAGGAGCTGCAGGTTAGCCAATGGCAGAAAGAGGCCCTATCTGATACAGACACCTTTACCTGCCTTTGAGAGGGCCTTGGAGAAAGAGTGGCTGGGAAAAGCACCATAAATCCACCCCTGGGGCACTGACATTTATTTTTAAGAAGGTTATGCAAAACATAGCAAGCACCTGCCATGAGAAAAGTGGGTGCCAGGTGCCCTGGTCTCCTTTCATTCTCTCAAACGCCCCCTTTGGTGCCAACCTGCTGTCCCCTTGGGAAGGGCTGACCGCAGGCCCCCTCCTGTCCCTGCCTTCGGTAGAAATGACTTGGACGGTCCCCGCTGCCCAAAGCAAACATTAACACCAAATATTTGACAAGAGGGGGGAAAAAAAAGTGCTTATCTCTTACAAAATGTTAAGGTAGACCGTGATAAACCATTCCTTACAGCAACAGGCTTTTAAAACATCTGTGTGTGTGCATTCTGCTTGGAAATGTGGTGAAGACATCAGCAGTACAGACATCTTTTATTAGTAGCAGCTAACTCAGAGAGATACATGGAAGTTTCATTTATTCAAAGTATGTTCTCTCACTGTTGCAGTTACTGTGGAGATATCAAAGCCAGGGGGAGTTACTGTTCTTGTTTTTCTTTATGCGAAAATCACTTAACCCTGATTCCCTTATTGTCCGTCTCTGGGTATTATTATTACTAGTGCAGTGGTGGAATATTTTTACCTAAATTTTACCACAGTAAAGTAAATAATTTCTTGTTTCTGTTGTTTTTTGTTGTTGTTGTTGTTTTTAGAGAGACTCCACTTTAAAAATAGATTTTAAAGGATAAATACTATGTTTAAATACTCAGAAATAAGTAAAAATGGTAATTGATATAGGGTATGAAGAAAAACATTATTAGGAGCAGGTGACATAACAGGGAAAAATCTATACGTATTTTTGGAGGCGTGCCTAGCAGTCCGACTGAACAGGAAATATGGGAAATACACATAAGACATGCAAGAAGATTTCAGGAGCTCACTCTGGCCACCCAAAATGCAGCAAACAACTTACAATCAGAAAAACAAAACAAAACAAAACAAAACAGAACACTCTTACAGACAGTCAACTCTCTGTAAGTTGAACTTCAATGGACAGGGAGAACTTTTTTCAGACTTAACCAGATGCAAAATCAACGTCACACAACTGCTGCCAATAGGCCAAATGAATGTGTTCACTGTGGGTCACTTACAGAAGGGAAATACAAACCTTTGGGGCCTCGGAGGGAGGAGAAAATAGCAAGTGAGAGCAGGTGTAGGCCATCCTGATCAAGCAGGCTTTAAATGTGGCCTGAGCTGAAGCACAAGCTTTTCAGGCAGAGCAGGAGTGTTGATGGGGTGGAGAGAAAGCAGAAGTGGTCAGAGAGCTGGTGAACCAAGCTCAGCGCACAGGAGACTGAAGGTTTTACGCTGTTGTTTACCAGGTTGTTGCTGTTAGGCCTGAGGTGGGATGTATCATGCCATCCTAAGGTAAGATGGGCAGATGGCATGCTTGAAAAAATAGCTTTGGAGCTGGTTTCATGATGGCAGACAGTTTTTCTCAGCAGCTGTGTGCTGAGCAGTGCAGCGTGGGCTCCTCGGGCACAGCCTTGCCTTCTTGCTCCTGTTCTGGCTGTAGAAATTGTGGTGTTTCGTGCTCATGGGCCTCCCAGGTCACCTTGTAAGACCTGCTTTCTTCTGTTAAAGGGGATCCTTTATTGGGTTGTTTTATCGTCTTGGCAGCAGGAGTGCTGTGGCCTAGCACCACCACCATGAGCCTTCCTGACCTGATGGGCAAAGTGTCATGGCTGCCCATCTGGCATGGCATGGGTGAGCTTCAGGACACCCTTGCTTTATTTATGGTCCTGTGTCTTGAGAAGAAACTTTAAGTTTTGCCAGGGTAACAAATGAATTTAATGCAGGCGTCAAATGTTACTGCCCTCCCATTGCTTGCCCAATAGCCATTTTGAGAGGCTGGTGTTGGGGCTGCCCTCCCCGACGACATCTGCTTTCTCTCCTAGCACACTCTGAGACTCCTGCCACCTTGTGTGGCCTCATTCCTGTGTACGTTGCTCTTGCTCTGGCTTGTGGTGGTTTCTTCTCCACCTGTCACTGCTCCAGGGGAGTGGGTGCATGGGAGGACAGACCATTATGTTAGTTCTGAAACTTCATAAAACAAAAATACAAGGTGACAGGTTAACTAATTTCTTTGAGCCTTGAATTAAAGGGCAAAGGTTTTTGTCTGTGTTTTTGAAGAGTAGAGAGGAACAGCTGGGAAGAAGGGATCAATATTCCTCCCATCATGAAAGTCCACAAAAACATAGTAAGCCTCTGCCAGCACAGCTGTTTTTCTGCTGCTACTGACAATCAAGGGTAAAAATCAAGATATTTTTCAAAGGAAAATGCGATGGGGAAGTTTGCACTCTGTTTTATTTCCAAGGGTGTGCTGAAAAGTTAGATTGTGTTTTACCTTAGTTTCACCTAAATGGCCAACAAAACAAGACACAAATATGCTTTAGGGGTGAGTATGATATTGGATTCCTCTTGCCTCAGTAGCTGAAGTGCCCCTACATCCTGTTTCTCTCTTCAGCCAAATTCCTGGTGGTACAAAGCTTCTTGAGCAGCAGTCCAGTCCTTGCTGGTGGACTACAGGTAGTAGCAAGTCCAGAATTTCATGTGACAGTGAAAAACAGAGTAAGGATACTGCAAGAAATGATGGATTGAGGCTAGCTTTATCTGGGGCCAATAATAAGTGCCTTTTTTTTTTCCTGGAAAAGATGAGAAGTTTTTGTCCAGTTGTGTCAAGTAGTGGGGTGTGTACTGCAAATGGAAATCCAGATAATAAACCAGCGTTAGTGCAGGCTTATGTGCACAGAACATGAGACTGGAGTTGTAAACTAACAATGTAATTTTGAGATACAACTGACTTCTTTGCCCCCTTTATCTATCCTTGCTGTTGATTTTTTTGAGAACTTCAGAGGCGGAATAAGACAAAAAAAAAAAAGTTTGCTAGTTCCAGGTGACTATGCTCTTGTTATGTATAAGGATGGGTACAGCTCAAGTGCAAGGAGTGGTGATTGAGCTAACATAGGAATGTCTGGGTAGTTTGAGATTATTTTTATAGGAGATCAAAGATGGATATAAGCTACTCATCTCTAATTTCACCTCTAATTCTTCCATTTCCCACGCTGACAAATCCACACCATGTAAATGCCCATTGCTCCCACTGTCATGTGCTTGCTCATTTTGCTGAGTTCTGGCTGTTATGCTGTGATCTGTTCCTTCAATAAAGCAAAAGAGCTTCGTTTAAAACCACTTCTGCTATAATTGTTTGTGGCTCCGTTCTTGTTCCTGTATGTGAGAAAGATAAAGATCAGTTTTTTAACTTTGCTATGGTGACAAAGGGGGGGGGGGTGGGAAATTATAAATCCCCACCCCTACCTGGTTTTCAGTTAACTCTTGGAGGTCATGTGTTCAGTCCCTGCTGGGGTCAGAGTCTGGCAGAGTCTGGCACGTGATGGTCATTGCTCCTTAATGCAAAGCCCAGCATTTGCGCAAGGGTTTCCTCATCCTCTCACACGAGCGGCTGCCAACCACAGGGTAACGTGACTCCGATGTGGAGGGGAAAAGATGAGTTTTATATGTAAAATATACAAGCAGTAACACTGAATCACTTCTGGATGTTAAGGTGAATATGTGCCTAGATTGCTCTAAGTAACTGAGTTTATTATAATTCCTCTGTCACATTCCCTTGCTGCAGCTGTGACACTCTTCTGTGTAACTTATTTAATTATACAGTTGTGTTTGCTGCTGTGTGTCTGTTGTTGCTATGAGCATTTACATTTTTTGCTCTACAGTTCTGTAATTTAAACAAATCTATCGAAGTGTATTTAACCTGAAGTAATCCAGAATGTGTGTTGCTCTGCGCTGTGTTTCTCAGGAACTTCCTTCTGCAATTCTGTATTCACAAAAGCAGTTCGCTTTGTGTAAAGATGAGAGGGAGGATCATCCCTTATGCACCGCCCACAGCTCTAGGTTTTCTTTGTTTGTGTTTAAAACAGCTTCAGTCCACAATGCTATTGGTGCTTTCAGTGGGTGTATTTTAACAGTGTGGACCGATATGGCAAACTTTTGTGCTCACGTATGTGCACGGCTCCAATTTTCCGAAGAGTTCATTTGTACGGTCACCTGAAAATGTCAAAGGTCTGTGGGCTGAGCCTTGTTTAGCAACCTCGTGAATGCCTATTGGAGGGCAGAAAGTGCAGGCCCTGCTATTTTCATGATAAACTTTCTTTGAGGATTTGATACAGCTTTTAAGTAGGGATTCATTGTATGCCCCTGTCAGCAGTGTGTTGGGTAGAAAGACTGTGAGTAAAAAAATAATAATAAAAATATCCTGGAATGCTTGAAGAGAATGCTTAAAGGGGGCAAGGGGACTTTTTACATTCTTTTAATGAAAGCATCAAAATACAATTATAGGCAGAGAGTAACTAAAAATATTGTAATGAATCTAAAAATAAGATATTATTCTTAAGCCTAATGGGCATTCTTGTGTAAGTCTGATAAGATGGCTTGTTAATACTCACACTTTTTTCTATTTAGTTGGTAAATTATGCATAAAGGACAAAACAGAAGTAGTCACCCAGTTATTCACTTCATTTGTTTGACTTTTTTATCCATTGTCTTTTATGGTTTATCCGTTGTCTTCTGTGGCTTCAAAAAATAGATGAAATATGCTGATATCTGTGCTGATACAATATGTAATAATGAATGTTTTCTTAATTTTCACTATGTATGCTCTTTTTTGAAAATTAAATATTGCCAACAGTCACTTTTTTTTACATTGAATTATAGCACATACTAAGAGGTGGGGAGACTGCTAAGGAATGAGATAGGGAGTGCCTTGGGGGCAGGAATAGGAAACAAATGAGAGGAGACCTTCAGGAACATGTGGGGAACAAAAAGGAAAACAGATAGTAGGAGACTTAAATCCTGTGGTAGGGAAAACAGTATCAAAAGAACAGTCAACAGAAAGGGGGAAAAATGCTGACTTCATATCATCTGTATCTATTAAGATGAAACTGCCAGGAAATTTCTAGGAAAGGAGGAAGATGCCTGAATGCCTTTATTCCAGAGAAAGGTGGTGGAGGCAAGGTGTTTTTCTTGGCATTGTTTACTTTTACTGCAAGCTGTATGAAAATATCTTCATACGGAACCATGTTTATCTAAGTGGGAAGTTCAGTTTGCATTAAGGGGTTTGAATTTTAATTTGAAGAGGATACAGAATATAGTTTTCAGTCAAATTAAGATAATTGGATGTAATGAAGCTGTATTGTACTTGTATAAATGTTATCTGCATGTAGAAAATAAATCATGAATTATTGTGAAATAACTACATGGGGCTCTATTCTCCAGCAATTAGAAAATGTCATAAAGCCAGCCATCAAAAAAAAAAATAATCTGAGTTTTCTTCTATGAAGCATAATTCCCATTTGAAGGACAAAAGTGCTTTCTTATTCTGTTCTCAGAATTTGATCTCAGGGATTTCATTCCTCAATAGGATTTTGATTGATTTTATTTTAGTAGTTTTATCTTATTTCATAATGCTTGTATTAAATCAGGTACCTCTGAGCACTTAATCATTTTTAGTCTCTAGGTTTTTGTATTTAATATTATACTTGCTGTCAAAATTTAATATAAGTAAGAATCATAATAAACAAAACTCATTGATCAGATGCAGTGAACTACAGCAGTGACAGGCAACCAGAAGCCTGATTCAGAAATTTTTTTTGTAATAAAGAGACACCTATTGACTTCAGTCAGTTTTGGGTCAGGCCTCAAATGGAAACAACCCATCTATGCTTTCCATTCGGGTCAGTGGGTGACCTGGAATATGATAGCCATTAATCCACTGTAATAACTGTGTGTCCTTACTGAGAAATGGGGATGAGAGAGACAAATGGTAGGATGCTGCCCTGTCTTAACATGACGTAAAAATGAAGAACCTGCAGCCCAGATGAGAGGGAGCTGATCTGGAAAACCAAACTGTCCTTCAAGCACCCTTATCATCCATCTGCTGGTCATACATGGCGAGGGAATTGACTGACATTGCCTGTGTGGGCCCCAGGGCCTAGCTGCTGGAAGCTCCCAGGCCTTACTTTTAGGCCGTGTCCACAAGAGGACATAGGCGATGGTGATGTGCCACGTGGACCTCTCAGTGACACTCAGCTCCCTGCCAAGGCTACCTAATGCTGCTGTGCTCAGAGGAGAGCCTCAACTGAGTCATCTGTTTAGAGAAATTAAAAGACCTGTTCCCTCAGTTCAGGAGCTATGTCCCTGGGGCACATTAAACTCAGGCATTAATGTGAGAGGGAAGGAAGGAGCCTGACTGTAGGGAAGACTACACCCTACTGCGTGGTCATTTTATCTGGAATGAGACAGTCAGGAAAACCTGATTTCCAGCCCTTTCTCCAAGGATTTTCCTCCATAATTAAATATTCATTAGACAAGAGAACTATATCTTGATTATGTGAGTGTGTACTGGACGGGCTTTGATAATGGCTGTGGGATTAGGACACCTGTGATAGTGTTGTAGATAAAAGAAATAAGCTTTTGGAAACAAAAAAGAGCTTTACTTTCCAAGTTCTCATTCTAGTATTGCCTGAAAATAAGCCCTAGTTTACTGGCAAAGCCCATAGCTTCTTAAAATTTATAATTTTACACAATTATACCATGTTTCAACCCATATGGAGACAGTACAAAAATAATGCATCTACAAAACCTTCCAGGAGAAGGTGAATGTTAGCAAAATGAAAGCTGCTGGCACTTTTTTACCCTGGGTTTGGGGGGTGAGGGGGGTGCAGAGACGTTCTTGAGTAAGATACCCAGCCTGGAGGGGGGGGGAAAGAAAATGTTCTGAGCATAAAAATTAAATGATAGCAAATTAAACCAGGTAACCAGCATCATGCTGGCCATTTGGATAAAGAGGTTTGGATTAATTGGCGCTAATGAGACTGTTCTATTTAGGGGGTTATATTGAAATACCAACTGTTATCCTTCCTGTATGTGGTGATGAAGCTCTTCTGTATAGTCTTCAGGGGCTGGCATAAAAACTTGATTAAAAAAATTAAAAACCTAAAAATTTATAATTAGGTATTTGTACTGAAAAAAATAGAGAAATGGATCATAAGAGATTTTTTTCATGATATCTATAACTTAGAATGTACCATTTCACTGACTTTAGAACCCTTTTTCCACACAAAAAAAAAGCTAGGTTGTGTTAATGAATGCAATACTCAGCTGGCTACAACCCATACAACTATCTGTTCTCTCAACAGCTTGTTTCTGGATATCTCTATGTAATATACTATTAGCTTTAAGGAAAGAGCTGATACTTGTAGAAGAGATGTACTTAGGATTTTGCTTTTCCCCCCTCACTCTTTTTGAAAACCTGTATTTTCTGGTGGCCTTGTGTCACATATTGTGTACTTCTCTCTACTATTTCTGCCTATTCCCCTAGAGTTTTTCTGTTGCCCCCAAAACTGTTGGGGATGTTGAAAAATTGTTGACTATTGTGTGGTCTAAATGCAGAGTTCCCTAAGTTGGGGAAGGCTCCAAGCACCTCAACAAGCCTCCTGGCTGCCTTCTGTAACAGAATGTGGCAGACAGCACTGGCAAAGCTTGGCCCTGAAGTGCAGGGTACGTGCTTTGTTTTCTATGCCAATAGATCTGTCTAGCCAATGCACAAATGCTGTCTTTAACACAATCTCTGAGCATTATACTCACAGAACTAAGTTTCTTACAAGGATTAATGAGCTTGTAAACTTTGAAGTTATTTTGGGGGTATTCTTTTAGCAAGTAGAATTTGTACTTGTAGCTTGACTTGGGCTTTCCCCCTTTCTGGGGATGAAGGAGCTAAAAGCCCAGGTTACTTGGTGTGGCTAGACTTAAAATATTTTAAGATCCTGGTCTTGAAAGCTGCGTTTCTAAGGATGCCTTTGCCATCTGTATCCTCCCTGCTCTACCCCCATATGTGAGCACAAATACCCCGTACTATTTGGTAAGGAAGAAAAGCTGAAAGAGGCTGGAAGCAACTTTCAGTGTAGTAGTGCACCTGCTAGCTTTAGGAGCGCAGACTGCAGAACCAGTGCTGCCTCTGGCTTTGAGAACCTGAAATGGTGAATGATGCCTTGGTGTTTGGTGGTCTGGCGGGAGAACTGTGAGGCTGCTGATATGGCTCCAAAAGGGAACAGCAATATATTGGGGGGGTGGGGGGGATGGGACGGTAACTTTGGTTACAGCAATATGCTGCTATGTATTTACTTGAATTGATCAGTTTTACTGTTCTATTCAAATATTTTAATGTTCTATTCGAATACTTGATAAAAACTTTAAATCAAGAAAATGGGGGGTCTTGAGTGATGCAGCTTTAGCGACTGCTTATCAGCCACTCGTGAATATGCATACTGTAGAAGTCAAACTGTGGCACTTTTCATTTTAAGGTGAAATTGAATGACCTGAAAATGGATCCATCTTCCCCTGTGCTACCAGCAACCATTTTAGAACAAACTGCCTCGCGGCTAGGATGCAGTCCAGCAGACAAGAAACTGGCTTTTCACTTAGATGAAGAAGATGAGTTAAAGCATCTTCGTGAATGCTTCTGCATCCCAAAAGTCAAGGATCTGCCTCCAAGTGAGAATTATAATTACAGCGGGATGGTGTGGGGGGAGGGGGAGAGGTTCTCATCTTCTGCATATGTTTATCACAAATCATTGGAAATCATTGTCACTTATGAGATAATTGAGCAATTGCAGTCATATCTGAGCACAGTATGTCCCTGGTGTTACTAAATCAATCCATCAACTTATTCTAGTACCAAAAGCTTTATGCTCTCATTCCCTTCCTGAATAAAATGTGAGGATACAGTACTTGCATGGTGCTTATGCTGTCAGTCAGCTGCTTTGAACAATATAGTGACTGATTGAAAATTATAGGCAGAAGCATTTCTATCTAATGGTTTGAAACGGCAATGTCGCTTACAGCTTATACCAAGGAAGCAACTGTGCTGAACTATAATATAGTTTGGTATTATCTATCTAGTTACAATTATTTTAGTTAATGAAAGAGACGGTACATATATTATATTAACATTTATGCCTTATTGCTGGTAGTTGAGATTATTTTCTTCCTGAGGCCAAATGGAAGACTGTGCCTTAGAACAAATAATTGATCTGAGCAAATAATTCATAATGAAACCTTTATTTGAAGATCGCTTTCCGACTTTCCTCATGCGTTGCCTACAAATAGATAACTCTACATGCTTCAATGTAGCCATGCGAAATATCCCCTACATTTTTCTGACTCATTCCTGGTGTGTAGGTTGTTCTGAGGAGCCTGGGTGTGGGAGCAGGGACACCTTTGATCAGGTAACAGAGAGGACCTGCTGTGCAGGGAGCTGAGCAGCAGGGGCAGGCCAAGAGGGAAGCTTTTGCTTCATATCAGTAGTCCTAGCACAGAAAAATACAAAACATTTCCATGTTTGTGTGTCCTGGTGCTGTGCTGGGAGATGTTGCTGATGGCTTTTGTACCCACTGCTCTTGTTGCTGCTGTGTCTGGCCCAAACCAGGGAAACCTGGTGGAAGCATCTACCTCCAAAGGTGTTGTGATCCTGGGCTCAGCTCTGCTTCTCAAGTACCATCCAGGTTTATTTTCAGCTCACATATTGAACACATGGGGAACAAAACTGTGCCTGTAGAAATGACATATTTCCTTAGGTGGTAAACATGCATAGGCATAATTGCTCCTTTTCCACCTTGGCAGAAAGCTTCTATCAAAAAAATGAGAAATAGCATATATCTTTCTTGCAAAATATTTTCTTTTCCTAGTAGAACCAGGTAAAATTGTTTAGTTTTTTTTTCTTTTTCTGAAAAGGGACAGTGCTGATGGAACTTGAGAAATTACAGTTCCACTCACCAAGTTATTTTGGAAAAGATCTGTGACAGAAAAGTGTCAATTGCCTGAATTCCTGGACGTTTTCTGAAAGTATCTTTGCCTTGCATGGAGATGCTGAAGGCAATAATGAACACTGGGAATGCAGTCTGCTCGTGTCCTTAGGATAGGGAGGTGATAAATCATAGTTGTCTATGTACTGGTGGTATTGGCTTATCTTTCTCCATGTTTAAATCATTGAGTTTTGCTATTTATATTATTCAGAGCAGAGCTGGGCACTTCACAAATATTTAAACTAGATGCTTCCCCTGCATGAAGTAGGTGCTCTCAGCCTGTCTGCCAAGATGTGGTTTTTACCAGTCGGATTAAGAGGGTTTCCCAAACTCCCCCCTAAGTTTAGGTGTGATTATTCTGTACTCGTACCACTTCAGCTGCCACAGTGCTGCCGGAGTGTGGTCTCCAGTGCAGTGTAGGAACAGGACGTTATGTCCCACCCGAGCTGGAAAATGCTAGAAGGCAGTCTGAGCGGTCCTCATGCTGCTATGTGTGTTCTGGCTGCTCTGCTACAGTCCAGTTCAACAAACACATCCGAACTGAAGCGTGTCCTTGACTGCAACATGTCATGAGTCTCAAGATTATGGAAGCTCACTCACCAGTGTAGTGTTTCAGCAGCTTCAAATTAAAAGATCTTTCTTCTGAGATGTACATAGAGGTTTTATACCTTATGACAGTGTTTACTGCATCCGTTCCAACCTCCATGATAATCGTCTTTCAATTACCATAATATTCAGACCAAAAGACTGTATTTCTTACCCCAGTTACTGTAATACATAGACCCGAGACCATAGATGTGTTCTAGTGAAGATCAGCAGCCTATTGAGTAATTCCAGCTGAACATCATAGAGAACCCATCATTCTTGGGTTCCCAAATTGACAGTTTTTCCTCTTCTTTTTTCCTTGTCTGTTTTCATTATTTCAGCTGTCAATAGGAACAGCTTCCCTGCTGAAAAACAGCAGGGGTGTGAAAATATATATATTTACATTGTGTGTCTATGGAGTAGAGAGAGATCTCATGACATTTATCTTAGCACAGGAACAGATCCTAGATAACGTGCTTAAGATAAGTGTCATTACAGAGATTAGCCATCAAATATTCTTTATATATTTACATAAAATGCTATAATGGGGCTTTAAAATTAAGCCTTACAACAGTCACATGAGAACATCCATAGGAGACGTGCAAGATTATGTACATTAAAAGTATTTAGAAAGTCATTATAAGAGTTTAATTTTATCAACTGTCACAGTTGTCCATACTGTTTGTTACGTTAATCAGGCAGAAACAACCAGCAGACTAACTC
Source organism: Anser cygnoides (assembly GCF_040182565.1). Lineage (NCBI taxonomy): Eukaryota > Metazoa > Chordata > Aves > Anseriformes > Anatidae > Anser > Anser cygnoides. The sequence continues at coordinate 37,595,102 of NC_089878.1, forward strand.
CCTGGCAAATCCTTGTGCTTTTATGGGTGAGCCTGAGGGACAAGGCACAGGTGAGAAAATAGGAAAAGATGACAGAGGGTGATCTAGTGAAACATTCACATGGTTAGCTCAGAGAAATGATAACAAAGTCTTGTTAATGCTTTTTCTTGCATGGGGAAGGAGGTAGGGATGACTGGATTGCAGTCAGGTGCCAAATCACCAATATGACTAAGGCTGTGGCTTGTGTTCTGTCCTTTTATAAAGGAAATGAGTATCATTTGGGTTTCTTGGGACTAAAAAGATATCCCAGGGTGCAAGCGTTGAGCTGTGTTTCCCTGAAGAGATAGGGTAAATCTGGCTCTTTGTTTGGAGGACTTGGGAGTAGGAAGGGAATAGGAAGGTGTGGAAGACGTGATCTTTCAGCCTTCAGTAGGGGATAGGATTCAGGTAATGTATAAGCAGATTAAGTTCTTTCTGGTTAATGAAAACACTGTATATTGTCCATTTTTTGGACCGAATATTTCTGACAACATACTTTAAGGACATGTTTCAGTAATTATCTCCTGTTTGCTGTATGCCAGCCTTTATTTCATCAGTTGTGCTTGTTTTTATTTGAAAACTGTTCATCTTGTATGTCAACCACAGCTCCACCAGAAATAAAAATGGCCAATTTAATGAGAAATGAGGGTAAATTGAGGAAGATAACTAATCTTAATATGAATGCATGATTGTAAAAAAAAAAAAAAAAAGGCACAGTGACAGTGGAGGTTTTTCAAATGCAGTGAAATGCTGGTCAGGAGAAGGTGTGAAATGATGAAGATGCTGTAAGAAGAAAAAAGAATAGGAATAGTTTGAGAAGCAGCAGTGGTTCAGAATGAGTCTTTTAATGATGTTATAGAGGACGAAATAAGCAGCCTTTTGTGAAAAGGAAAAGAGTACAGCCTGGTATAGAGTTGATAGTATGCCCCCCCCCCCAAAAAAAAATCCAAACAGATGTAAAAGTAGAAAAACACATTTTGTTAAAGAAATGGTGCTGGCCTTCTTCAACAGTAACCCAAGAGGTATTATCTGGAGAGGATTGTGGTGCAAGAAAAGCTGACTTATAATTCCTTACCTTTATTTAGTGCTTGCTTGGAATATAAAGAGTGTTAGTGAGATTTAGAGCTCTGAATTCTTGAGCAAAGATCCTTCTCTCTATTCCCAATGAGACAGTATTGTTGCATTTCTTGATAGGGAAAGAGCTGTTAATAGAACCAATTTAGGAGCATGAATAATATTTATACCTCTCTGCTTTCATTCATATTAAAATCTGGATGAAAAACAGACATAGTATCTGTTATACAGATTAGGCTGAAATTGCTCTCTGACTTATGCTTTTTAAAAGCTTCTAAAGCTTTAATTAAGAAATTACCTAAGTTGTCTATACTTCTGAAAAATGTGTTTCTGGTGAAGTTCAATGATGTTGGTAATTGTTCGTGTGAAAGAGTAAGACACCTCTTTCAGGCATCTAATCTATTTTTCTGCAGCTCTAACATAACATTTTTCTGACAGAAATGCAGTCTTCTTTGATCCTAGCATGTATATTAAGATATTCATTCATCTGATCTGAGATATATCAGCTATGTTTACCAAAAATACATGTAATGTTAGCTTTTAAGGTTTTTGTAAGTACATGTGTAGATGAATATAAATTACTTACTACTACTAGAAGGTCACCATCATTTGTCCCTCTAAGATTCTCAAACATGAGAAATAATAGGAAAAGGCAGTGTTTGGATTGATAGATGATGACACGGGGTAATTAGATTGTTCAGAACCTCACTAGAGCTATTATTTATAAATTTCCAGCGCCTTGCTTTTCTCCTAATCATTGAAAGGATTTGTCAACATAGATTTCCTCCTCCTCAGATGATGACATGAAGTACAGCCCACAATATATGCTGACAAGACGAGAACTTTTGAGACTGCCTTAAAATATTCTGTGCAATGACTACATTTTTCTAAATAGCAGTTTAATCATGCAGGTAGATCTTACATGAAAGACACAGATTTACCTAGTCTTAGCTTTTATTAAATGCACAATTCAAGTAGTTTCACGACCTGAAGTAGGAATATATTGATGATGGAAGAAAAGTGGATGGTCTGGTCAGGGAACTGCTCCCTCTTCACTTACCACTGGTTATGAACCTGACAAAATCAGTGCCAGTGGCTGCTTCCCGTGCAGCCCCAGAGACCTGGGGATTTAATGCTGCCTGAACTCACATTAGTTCCAAAATAGATATAGATGGACTTGGCCAAAAATTGCAGAAGTGCAGCAGAAATAAATGCTTGCACATTTGTATTCCTTCTTAGACCCTTTGCATGAGGTCAATTGGATGGTGTCCTGTGGGGAAGGTCAGGATGTGGCCCCTCTGTTTGCACGTGGGGCCCACGGCACCCTGGGGTGCTCCGGAGCAGGCAGCTCTGGGTGGGTGCATTCCCTCCTGTGCTCATGCCCACCCATGTTTCTGTGGCTTCCCTCCACAGCTGACCTGACCCTGGTGAACGGAGAGGAGAGCTGCATATACTTCGTTGGCAATTCTCTTGGGCTCCAGCCAAAACGAGTGAAAACGTACCTGGATGAGGAACTGGACAAGTGGGCTCGAACGTGAGTGTGCTGCAGTGTGTGAAATGCCAACCCATGCTTCAGAGAAGGGCTGTGTTTTATTATGGGGTCTGCCTCAGAATGGCTCGAGTAGAGTGTTAAACCCATCCTGACTCAGGAGTAAAACATGTTCACTGTTTCCATAGCACTATTTAAATCTACTTTGAAGGTATGAGCAGTAAAAGTAGCAAAGAAACTTCCAGCTTTGATAACCTGTGCTGCACCAGGCAGCTCTGCTTTGGCTCCTCTGGAGGGCTTGCGCAGTTGAACCATCCCCTTCAATTGCTGCGTGTGTTTATACACAAGATGCACAAACTCACTTGGTTAGTGCTGCTTGCTGCTGAACATGATTCAGTTTCTGGCCCTGTGATTTTTCTAATTCATATTTTAACCGCTTGTGATTCACTTTGTGGGTGTTGCAGTGGGGCCGGCTTCCCTTGAAATGGCACGGAGCACAAGTGGTGCTGCGGGCAGATTACCACCTCCTCTTCAACCAAGTTTATGCCTGACAAGTTCACTTTATTTAGAAAGAAGCATCCCTGTCTCATCAGGAGCATCTCTGCAAGGAGCTGAGTGTGGATTGCAACAAGCTCTGCTAAGCAGAGCTGAAGTAAGAGAGCCAGGAGGATGAGATACCTTTCAGCAGTGTCCCTTATAGGAAAAGGACTTTGTCACTTCAAATGAGGGACTTGTAGAAGCTTTTCCCCCCCCAGTATGTCTGCATTTTCTTACATACTTTTTTTTGAAATGTAGAGTCTGTGCTTTGAGGTATCAGCACCTGTCTGAGCAGCTGGATCAGGGAGAAGAAAAAAGATAACTAGAAACCAGGGAGCTGAAGGCAGGGAAGGAAAATAACACCCAGATGAGTGAGTGAGCTGGGAAAGATGAATACATTACAGGGTATGGGATGTGAGTGGAACCTATGTGATTTCATGGTGAGAAAGCAGAGGAAATATGTGGAGGCAGAAGGGGAAAAGCTAATCCTGTTCGCTGGGCAGCTGTGCTCCAGGAGAAATGCTGTAGATGGAGGCTGCCTGATGTAAATGTGAAAACTTTGTAGCTGCTGTTTTACTTGTTAATATATAGATGCTGTGGGTTAATAAAAGTGGTTTACTATTTCTTATTTATTGCTTATTTTCTTATAAGTGAGAAGAAGGTTGAGAATGAATGGGAGTGAATTTGAACTTTGGGAAACACTTTCCTTCTGGTTATTCATTCAGCACGGCACTGCAGTTTCTCTAGTCATTTGAAAAAATTGCAACCCTGTCCACTTCTGTATGATTATCGTACTTTATCAGGGAAACCGCTGAGTTCTTTCAAAAGCTAAAAGTCAGATAAGTCTTATCTGTTAGTGATGCACTGGGAGTGCAAACATATTTCAGCTCCCTCACTGTACCTTTTTATTGGTTTGCTTCCATTCTTATGTTTGCCTTTGCTACAGTGAAGCATAATTCCATCCCCCATTATTTTAAAAAAAAAAAAAACTTGAAAGAAAAGGGTAAGCAGCATGTTTCTCTAGAAGACCAAACGTGCCTTCAGTAGTCGTATCCAAGGGGGAAATATGGCTGAGCATGATTTCTAGCCATCAGAAGAGAGGGAGCAAACCTGGGAAGGCTGTTAGCCAAAAATACAGCTCAAATCCCAACAGATTACACGGAATATATCAAAGCTTAAAATAAATGAAATAAAATTTATAAAACCCTGCTAGCTGCAGGTGCACCTAAAGCAACCGAAAAAGTCAGGGTAAGGTCAAGGTAAACCTGAACAGAGCAATTTATGTATAAAGAAGCTGGTGTGGGCAGGGACAGAGGATCAGGTGCCAGGGGCTGTGGAGGAATAGGTAGCTGGAACACAAATAGTTGCTTTTATTCTGGTCACCAAGGGCAGAAGGTAGGTGTTACCAGCTGAAGCCTGTTCAATGCCTTGTATGTTGGCAGCGTGGAATTCAGTGGCTGTGGCTCGGATAAATAAGTAGCGAGTATCTAAGAAATGGCATATGAATTAGACACATCCTTCAAGTCAGCAATGATATAGATTCTGTCTCTTAGAAAATGCGATAAACCAATTTGTTTGTCGTGTCATGGGACTCGTCTCAAACAGCCACTATATTGTCAGTTTAAGCTGTTTTCACCACTTAAAGCTGATAGAAGGAGTGAAAGGGAAGATTATCTGGGAGCTGTCGGCAAGGGCAGGGAAGCTCATAGCTCCAGCTCTGGGTGCCGATGGCTGTAACTCATTAGAGCAAGGCCTGCAGGGGAAGAGGCCTTTTCATGTGTTTTTTTCCTCTTGTTGTGTTCCCTCTCGCAGCATCACAGTCTTCCTCACACACACAGTTCAAATGGAGGGTTATAGCTTTCTTCTTGTACATCTGACTACTGCGTACCTGTTCTGTTTTGGGATTCTTTCTTGGCATGTTCCTTGGTCTCCTCTTTTATGTTAATGTATAGAGGCTGCAGATTCAAGCCTCTGGCATTCTTAGTGGAGATCTAAAAAGAGCCTTTGAGGCTTCATCCTTTTTCCTGTTTTGATTTCTGCTAAATCCAAGATTTCTTGAACAGGGGCAAAAAGATGATTTGTCTCCTTTCTGTTTAGCCTAAAGTCAGTAACAGTCTTTTTTTTAAATCTAAAAGACCAAGGTTCAGGTTACTTGCCTAGTTGGATAAAGGCCAGTAGATGCTTTGCAGTGTCTTGTTTTCCCTTTTCTCTGTCAGAATTGTTTACACAATTAATGTATTTTATAGAATCATTATTGCGTGCAAACATACTCGGAAGTGCGAGACATTGCCCGCTGCAGTAACTCATTAAAGTGGCACTGGGAAACCAGAAGGCTGTCTGCTGCAGCACAGCTACGTGCTTGTGAAGGGCTGGAACGGTGACCGGGGAGGGGAGAACCTGTGATGGGGAAGTTCTGAGGATTAGCCTTGTTTAGTTGAGCAGAATGAAGACTGAAGGGCAAAATAGCTGCTCTCTGCGAATGTATCGTGAGGTAAACACAGGAGAGAGAAAAGGAACCATGTTATTTAATATGCTGGTATAGTAAATATAAACTGTGAATTAATGCATTCAGGCTACAACCTAAATACATGTACTTCAAAGCACTGAAGCAATCTGGTAGCAACCTTCCGATACAAGTAGAGTAGAAAAAAATCCAAGCCTAAGGAGGGCTTTGCAATATAGCACCTGCAGTAGCAAAAGGCTGTTTTCAATGCATCAGAAGGTATCTTTGGTTCTATGTGCCTGCAGGATATAACAGCCTTGCAAACAGGAATGCAGCTTGGTGGGGCTCAGGCAGACCCACTTCTGCCATTCTCCAGGAGTCCTCTGCTTTGTGCTTTTCAGCAGATTGCATGTTAGAGCTGTAAATGTATGCTTTAATACCTTGTTTTTTTTAGTTTTGCCTTCAATCTACTGCTCCATACAGTTCTTGTTCCTTGGACATGTCTTCCTTTCTTTTACTTTTTTTCTTAAGACCATCATGAAGGTTAAGGGTTTGTGTTGGCTCCTTAAATATCTTGCATCACTTTTGGCAAAGGAGCAAGAAGGAAATTTCCACTTGAACAAGATTTGGATGAGCACAGAAGATTCCTGAAGCTGGCAATTAATTTAAATCCCTTTTGTTACCTCCTTTGAAACCTGGGATCATATGAGAAAATGTGTTTCTAGTTCCCCTAGTGAGCTTTACATCAACCAGGCCTCAGCAAATAAAATGTGGCATTGTGATTTCTTGCCAAATTGAAAATAAAATGGTAACTGACTAAAAATTAATTTGCAGAATAAGAAATTCTCTCAGTAGTTCAAGAAATAGTTCTGTTTGTATGATGCTTTATGATTTGATGGGCCATGTTTTGTATCCATTAATTTGAGGGCCTTGACTTAAATCTCTCTCGCTATCTAGGGTGCAGTGGAAACAAAATGAAAGGTAAGCTCCTCATGTCTGAGGGGAATGCCAGAAGCACTGAAGTTGTCCTTAAAGATTATTACCCCCAGTGCCTACCAGAGCTGAGAGAGGGGTGGCATAATATACAGAGAGATAAATTCTCTGAGGCAGAGCATAGAATTTTACAACCTAAGTGTAATAGGATGTATTGTGCCATCAGCAAAGGCTACAGAGTTTCATGTGATTAAAATAAAAAAAAGGGTCCAAGAATATGCCTTTAACTACCATTTTAGCTGCAATAATTTTTGTCTCTTGGCATTTATATTGGCCATCAAGAGGGAGGCAAGCTGTAAGATGTGCCATAATAATAATATGAATAATAATTAATGCTGTCTCTATCCTCTTTCACTATACTTAATTTTTCATGTTTTCTTCTCAAAATAAAATATTCTCATGCTTGAAATCTCATATCTGTTTTCATGAGAACTTGGAAATTTATTCTGAAATTTTGTTAGTCTTGTGTTTTGGTAGAGACAGCTTTCACCAGTAAATTCCCATTAGGAGGACACTAATGGCTATAAAATCAGAGAAAGCTAATGAAAGAGAATCCCATAGGTAGTTAGGGCTTCTTTTTTTCCCATCTTATTATGTTCGCTATCCTCTTTCAGGAAAAAAACAGATCCCCTTGGGCTGGGAGTCACCAAAAATCTTTTTTCTTTTACTGTCTGCATTATCCCTAAGTCCCCTAATCACTATATTACAGTTAAGGATAAGAAGGGAAATTAGCAATAAATGTCTTGCTGTTTGTGAAACACATACCACTGTCTTCAGGGAAAGCAGTAGCATCACATCCTGATTGGAGAAGCTAGGAAGAGCATTTTCTCCCCCTACCCAGCCTTTGCTCCTCGTCTATGAAATGCTCTTGTAAATGAGTGCTATTTCATACTGCCCGCTTTCTGCTCTCAAGATCTCATCGGAGAGTAATTCTGAAACTGAGAAGAGCAGTCAGCTGCTGTACTGTAACCTTATCCAAATTAAGGACTGAGGTGGGCCTCTTCATCAGTGGAGGATTAAACTTCTTGAATATAGCAAGACAGTATTTTAGCTGCGAGAGGTTCAGTTGTACGTGTGTTCCTCTTCTACTATTGGCCTAAATAGTAGCTATTCCAAAAACAGTGTTTCACAAGGATAATCATAAAATGGTTAAAACAAATTGCACTTTTGGCAGCAGTTTGTATTTTCTTCAGGGCTGTGGCTCTTCTGCTGTTATCTCTAAGAGGTGTGAGTTATGCACAAGTTAGTCAGAGCCTGACTGTAAAGGCACCCAGGTTATTTGTGGGATATAGAACAAAATTCTGCCTGACACAGGAAAGTTGAATGGATAAAATCTTCTGAATAGGCTAAAGCATGGGAAAGTTAAAGCATGTCAGCGTTGCATGCCATCCTTTTTCCTGTCTTAATCTGCCAGAAGTCTTATTTTGAGTGAGTATGTGGGCTTCTTCCTCTTTAAAAGGTTTGTTACTTGTCCTTCTTTCACTCATAACAGCTTCTAGGGCTCTCTTTAATTTCTACCCAGTTTCCCACTAGCTTAGTCCCTTTTTGAATCAGCTTTAAACTTGGTTCGCATGCAGCCTGGCATTTCTGACTCTAAAGGTACCCTGTGGTGCTCAGCAAATATCAAAATCATCCGGTGTGAGATGGAAGCCCAGAGCGATGTTCCCCTGGATTAGCACCATTATTACTTTTCTCAATCTGCCTTCATTTGCATTTAAATCTGTACTCTACCTTCAGTATGTTTAAGAAACTCTGCAACTTTTTATTTTTGTATGCATGGTGGCTACTTTAGAAGTTTACTTCTGTCACATTTGAAGCAAAAAATAAAAATCAGAGCAGTTAATCCAGAACTGAATGTACACATCTGTCTCTCCAGAGTAGTGGTGCATTCATGTCTAAGGTGTCAATATCATCCACTACAGATGGGAACAGTTTGCAAAATAAAGTTTTAAAATGCACTCTGTTAAAACAAAAAGGTTTAAACACACTCAGATCTAGAATAATTTGTCAGGGAGAGTGAAAGCAATAAAAATTAATGCACAGCTCTGCTTGGACAGGTGCTTCCCTGAATGCATGTGAAGTACCTGCTGCTATATGCAGAAGGGTGAGCTCAGACAGGAGATTTGGGTGACAAACTGTTGGACAAGAAATACATGTGTCTGGGAGGAAGGCAGTGTTGAAGCCTACTATCCTCTGCAGTGATGATGTTCAACTAGAAATAAATGCGGGAGGTGCAACTCTAGGGTGATTGCAGCTGGGTTCATGGGTGCTGTCCTACATGGGGCAAGGCCATGCCCTGTCCCTGCCTGCCCCCTTCCAGGGCTCCCTGCACCATGCAGACACTGCCAGGGAAAATCTCCTGTAACTTTAAGGGATTTCTAGGGGGAATTTGGGTGTCAAAATAGTTTTCCAGTAATTGAAAACCTGTAGGAAACCAGTAAATGTTCTTAATTTGTTAGTTTATCTAAATATCTACATTTTAATTGCTATAACAGCCATGTGCTCAGTTTAGATGAGTCTTCCTCCTCCAAATGTGGGCTATCCAAATCAATTACATTTCTTAGGACTGATCCCAAGGAAGCAACATCTGTTTTCATCTCTTGCCTCTTCTCTTTCAGAGGTGTTCATGGCCATTTCAATGGTCAGCGCCCGTGGGCTTTGGCAGATGAGTGCATCGTGGACCTGATGGCTGATCTGGTTGGTAGGTGTGAACTACAAGAAAAACCTTTCTCTAGAAATGGAAATAAACTTATTTTAAGATGGAAAGTCCTGATACTTTGCAAGCAGAACTTAATTCCTTGTATTTTTTGTGTCTAAGTAATTTTTCTGACTGCCTAGTATGTGGCATAACATTTTAAGTCTGTAAGTGATTTAGGAGATAAATGTAGGCAATAATATATGGGCATATGCATATCAAGAAACTAATTGCAGCAAAGGGTTTCTTGGAGCATCGTAAACCACTTGGTCTAACATGTGAAGCCCTTTTAAAGGGCACTTGGCATTACAGATTCTCAGCCTCTCTCCTGGAAGTGAACCAATGAACTTTCCCTTTTGAAAAATGATTTCTACCTAGACATTTTCTGCTTTTCCTCGTTTCTTCATCACTTAAATCCAGCCTCATATTTGAGAACTGCTTATGTCAATGAAGCAGATAATTGGGGCAGGACCTGCTATTTGTAAGTTCCCATTACCCTCCTGTACTCCTCCAGGAGCCTGCGTGCTGCAGGATGTGGGCAGTAAATGCAGCTGGTTATTCTGGAGATTGAAAAGTAGCCCTGGAGACTTCTCCTGGTGAGTTTGCCAGCCACAAAAGCAATTGCCTGAGTTTGAATGCAAATTTCCTCCATCACCTCTTGCTTTGACCTGTATGCAGTTGCTGAAATAATCTTTCGTTGGGATTTCCTTCAGACTTCTCCCTATTAAAAGGGGAAGAGAAATGTTGCTGGCATAGGCTTCCACAGATCCTTTTTCTTCCCAACCCTTACAGCTGTTGTCAAGGTTAGGTTAGTAGATTCTAGTAAGATTTGGCCAATATTTCCATTTATCTCTTGAGGGTAACTGTCAATACTGACCATATAAACCATGTTATCGTTTGTTCGTTTATGCCTTCTGTAAGGAAAAATATTAGTTATGTTGACCTATTGTACGCTAGATATTGTCTTGTGTAATTTCTCCTCCAGCTATAGACAAGTGTTCAATGAGAAGGGTGTGTGTTTTCTCCTTCAAGAAAAGGTAATAGATTCTGAACAGCAGGAAAGACATTAAAGAATGTTTAACAGCAGGCTTATTTATAAATTTAATCACTAAAGCAAATGAAGGGAACATGTGCGAGCTTTCTGACTTCTCCATGAAGCTTCCTAACCAGTAGAGTATAGGAAATTATTATTGGACCATAAGTACAGAAAAACACTTATACTTGGCCTATCTGTGAAATAAATACTGAGATAACATAAATATCAGCATGGCTACACTGAGCATCACTGTGCTGCGTGGAGCAATCCTATTTGCAGTATGAAATAGAACCTGAAATGCAGATCTGTTCTTCTGTCTTCCTGGGTTCTGGTTTTGGAACTTGTTACCGTAATACCTGGTGCTCCTCAGGAGGTGAAGAAAGTGCTTTTTTTTTTTGCTTTCACCACGTTCAAGGGCAAGCTCAGTGCATGTATCTCGTATGTATCACAGAATATAAAAATGTGAGAATATAAGGGTAATCTGTCAAAACGGTGGGCACAGCTGATTTAGGGGTTAGCTGATTTTTCTCTGATTTGGTCAGTCTTTTCTGGCAAGTTGATGTTTTTGTTCTGGCGGTGTAGAACTGGGGAGCTGTGGGCAGGTGGAAAAATGTCACTTGTCACACAGCTACCTTGATGAATAGTAAGGGCTTTTGGCTTGGAAACCTTGAACTTAATTAACTGGAGGGCAGTTATGAACCCCTTGTTATCACCTTTTTTGGCATCAGTTCTGCAAATATCTGCCACCGGTCTGATGGTGAAACCTGCTGCCCCACGGGGTGATGCTGTGGGCTGGGCGCTGACCTCCCCTGGTGCCTCTGTCAATTTGGCTACAACTTCAGGTTAAATGTCACTGCAGAAAGCAGAGAATCAGGCTTTTCCCCTTTACCATTTGACCTGCAGAGGCTGCCAGCTCAGTGCATGTTATTTAACTAAAGAAATATTTTGGCTGTGAGGAGAGGGAAAGGAGAGCTTTGCTTAAACTTCACCAAACTTCACCTAATTTCTTGTCAGCCTCCCTATTGTTCTTTCCCCAATCTCATACGCCACTTTTTTATCAAATGGATCAGACTACTCTGAACTTACGACAACTCTCTTCATTTCAAAGTGTGATACATGTATTTTAGATTTCTATGAGAATGATGATGACTGAGGTCACCCTACCAATTAACCTATTTTAGTTTTAAAATACTTCAGTGGAAAGCTTTTTATAGTCCTGTTTTCTTCAGCAATAAAGGATGTGTCAATATCAGTTTGGATTTTGTTCTCCAGGCTTTTCTCAGGTTTGTTTAATTAAAATATAAAATGTTCTTTGGGTTGAAATCTGGTCTTCAGATACACACAGCAGCAGGTTTTAGTTTAGATAGTACCTTTATAACTTTTTTCATGATCTACAGACGATATCCTTAGAAGGGAAGCCAATTAATATTTCTCAAATATTAGATACATTATAATAAGTGGCATTAATATTTATATAACAGTGAAAAGATAAAAAGAATAAATGTGAGGAAAATGTTTTGCTAAAATGATATTTATTATGTACTCCAGCAAGGTGTATTCCAGCGAAGTGTGATACCAAGCGTGCATGACTTCAGTGAATTCTGAATTGCCCTTTTTGGTGACTTTAATGTAAGAGTATAAACAGAATTTTACACTCGTTTTATTCAATATTTAATATGTTATGGAAGAAGAATTGTCACTTCTCACTCTAAGTAGCAGTAAGCAAAAATTATTTGAGATTTATTCAGGAATCTGCTAAAGACTGTAAAACATCTGTCCGTTTAATGGTTTATAGTGCTATAACACCTTGCTTATTAAATACAGTCACATTTTCTTGTTCAATGAAAGTTACAGTAGTAAATATGTTGTGAAATGCAGAATCAAGGTCAGTGGAGGCCAAAGCTTTTCTCCGTGCTCACACCAAGCAGCATAACGTGGTGCTGGTAATCTCAGCTGCTCCTACCAGACTTTATTAGAACATTACAACCTTGGCAGGATCACCTTCTGATGGAACGAGATTAACTGCATGGGTGCTGCTCTACAGTGTGCACAGGTCTCTGTTGAGGGAAGACTGAGTGCTGAGCAGATTTGTAGTGACTTTGGTAAGGTTTATTTGAAATAACCAAACTGTCTTCTGAATTGGGGCCCTTAGCTCTCTTTTGAATCACTTTACAAAATGCTTTTTACTTATTCTGGTATGGATCAGGCTCTTGCCGCAGTCAGAACGGAGAAGGATGGCAGTGTCTGCCTAACACAATCATAATTGTCTCTGAAGTTGTACTTTGCGAATGCTGCTTCCTTTTATTAAAGAGGAGATTTATCAAGCAGAACATACAGGTTTTAGCCTGTCTTGGAGATACGGTATAAAGTTAGGAAATAAAGAAAGCAAACATAATTGTCTCCTGTGTGCTGGGTCTTTGAATATTGTAATAGGTTAATTGGATCATGGAAAGGTTGCTTTCTGAAACACAGTGCAGGTTATAAAGGATAACAGTTTTCCAATGACACGGATGAGGTTTGTTTTGTGGGCATGAAATTCAATAATGGAAGGCTTTTAATAAATATATAATTTACGGAAGACCAAGACTTACATGACAAATGTAGTGTCATATTTAATTTGGGATGCTAGCATGCAGCCAAAAGTGATCTACAGATTAACCATTTGTTTTATATGGAAACAGTACAGCAGGCAAAGGATTGCTCATGCAGAGTTTGCTGTGAAAGCTACAGATTTCAGAAGGCTTTTCAGAAGGAGCAGAGGGAGAAATGAGAACAATACCATTTCTTGATGCTATCCTTTTTTTCAGCCTCAAGAGTTCCATAGAAATATTAAGACTGCAAATAACACTGTTTTTGAGCTGCAATCACTCTCTAGCTGTCTTCTGTATCTGCAATAGAACAGCCACAAGGTGACCCCTTCCAGCAGCATGGAGCCTGCAGATACAATGCTATCAGAGGGAAGAAAAAGCAAAGGAGAGCAGTTTAAGTGAGGAGAAGAGCTTATTTTTCCTGCTGAAGAACTAAGTTCACTTATACCACCTTCTTCCCACAAATTTGATGAAGTTCTGAGTGTCTGGAGGAGGGAAATTATTCAGGACATTTTTCATCCTTCCTGACTTGTCCCCTGGACAGGTCCTCCAGAGTCCCTGACAGCAATTGACAGATCTTTGTCCAATACTTTCAGATTTCAGCAACACAAAGAAGGGCCACTGCATGCCTCAGTCAGAGTGGTTCTTGGCTTTTCCTGCAGTGGCAGAAGCTGAGGCCTGCCTGGCAAGGGTTTATGAAGAAACCCTTCATATTCACAGATTTCCAAGTTTTCGGGCTGTATTTCCTTGTATTGAGTTCAGCCTGTGGTTATGTCTTGCTGGTGAAGTCATAACTCAGTGAAGCTACACTCCATGGGATGTGGTGGGAGTGTTTCTTCCTGTGTTGGCTTCCTTGTGTTGGCTTCCTCTGAGGCTGGGACAAGACAAACACAGGATACACCTTTTTCTTGTGATTTCCCTTCCTCTTTTTGCCCCATCATGTTTTCCTTTCCTCTTTCTGCATCTCAGGGATGCTGCTGCCCTCCCTGCCTGCACACACTTGTCTTCATCCCTCCCTGCCCACAACCTCTTTCCACCTGCAGCAGACTCCGGCGGCGGGCGATGACTGCAGCAACATCACACAAGCCCATCTTCCAGCTGAAGAGGACTCAACACCCTGATTTGTCAGGGGTGAATTAGTGCTTTTCAGTGACAGACATCAGGCAAAATGGAAAGAAACAAGGATTGATTTTTCTCCATATCTCAGTTCAGTGCCATGCCTTGCAGTCCCTCATTCTGCCTGAAACCTTTCACCAGTGGTTGATAAGGGTTTGCGAATTCGTTACTAAATACTTTGTAATAACAACAATTAGTTGGTACTCCATTAGCTCTGTCTGTGATTAGCTGTAGCCAAAAGGCATCTGTTATTACCCTCCCTGGGGCTACGTGGGTATGGCTTCTTGCTAAGCTGCCGCATTAATAATGGCCTGCTGTATTCATAGGACGTTTTTGCTAGTTGTTTTATTGGGGATGAGGTTAAGTTTGACATCACTGTAACCACTTACAATAGATGATTGTCTCAATGTGTTTTCTTGCTTGCTTTACATATAAACTTATGACAAAAATAAGTCTGCAAGGCTTGCTTTACGTACAGACTTATGACCTGATTTTTGTCTGTGGTATTAATGATAATAAATCTGCTAGTGCTTTGCTGGGAAATGGAAATACTTCATTGTTTTTTGTTTTCTGTGGCTGACCTGAAGAGAAATATTTTCCTGCCAGTGTGGCGTAGTGAGTCAGACAAGAAATCTTTTTTCTTCACTGTGACACCTCAAAAGTTTGTTTACTTTCTAGTCTTTAGAGAGACATTGACTCAAAACATACCTTTGTTTTCTTAATGCTGTACTAGATTTCTCTGAAACTGTAAAGAAAATTCCAGCCAGTATATATATATACATATATATATATATTCTTTATATTTCAGGAGCCCAAAGACATGAAGTAGCCTTAATGAATGGGCTAACTGTTAATTTGCACCTCCAGATGGTATGTCTTTTACAATGTTTATTTGATGCTGTGTTGACAAATTATTCCTTCATTTGTGAATGGTGTTAACAAATATGCCTTTCCTTTATTTGTTAGTGTAAGCAAAATGTTTTGTAGGGACCTTACAAAGAAAGCACCATAATAAAGCATAACTTCTCTTAAGTCTTGAGACTTGTATCTTGAACAACGTAACGTATCAGTCCTCAGAGAGGATACTTTATTTAAAATTCACTTCTAAATAGTTGCTCAACTCTGGATTCTACATCAAATTTCAGAACTTGAGAAATGGAAGATTAATTTATAGAAATTAAAAACATATATTTTAGTCCTGTTTATATAACCATATAACAGCACAAAAAATCTGTTTGGTTTTATAAAATTGTTGCCTTAGACATGATTTTGCTATGAGCAGGTCTACTGCTGGTTATATAAAACTGTCCATGGTTCTCCAGTGCCACCGAAGTCTTGGTTCAACTGAATAGGTGAAGGTTCATGCGAAAAAAAAAAAATCTGTGTATGTATATCCTTTGGACCTAGTCCTCTGTAACAGGTCTCTGACCTTTCTCAAATTAAGACACATGAAGCAGGGGCAGGATGGGGCTCTGTGCAGCTAATTAGCCTGGCTGCTTTGCACTGAATTAGGTGCAATGCAGCCAGACTCGTGCCCCATGTAAGCAGCCCTGATGTTTTAGGGCAGGCATGGAAATCCAGTTCTTCTGTGCTGTTTGCTATGCTTCTGCTTCAGCTTGGGAGAGATGGAGTAGGGTGAAATCCTGACTTCCCTGGCCACAGTAAAGCTTTGACACTGACAATGATTCTTGTAAATGCAAATTTTCACTGTTGGATTTATAAGCCCATTGTTATGAATCTATGAAATAGAGTATTATAACACTTTCCTACTTTGATAAATGTTATATGGACAAAGAAGCATTTGTGATTTCTGGGGTATTCTCAGTAGTCTGCATGAAAGTAAAACAGTCTTTATTAAGTTACATACTGGGAACATCTCTCTCATCTCTGCTTTATGTACATTCAACATATCTTTTTTTTCCTGTTCTTAACAGCTATCTTTCTTTAAACCTACTCCAAGACGCTATAAAATTCTTCTAGAAGCCAGAGCCTTTCCCTCTGACCATGTAAGAAATTAATATTTCACCATATTTGTATTATTAATCATATTTTTCCAAAGAATATCAGTAGCTTGATTTGAATATTTATTAGCTCATCTTGTCCAAGTAACATTACAATAAAAAAATCTGTCAGAAGCTCTTGAGCTCAGCATATTTTACAGATCGTAGCTTTACTCCTTTTGTTCAAATAAAAAAATGTTACAAGAGGAAAAGATTGAATGGGCACATTGATTTATTAGTCTTTTTTAAAGACATTGAGCAAACTACTGACCTAAATCAACTGAAGTTGTAAATGTTTTATTAATTCTTGTTGCTGTTTTACTTTATGAAACCAAATCAATACAAATTCACAACATTAACGCTTATATATCCCCAGACAGAGATGGAAATGTTTGTTCTTAGCACTTTAGATTACTAGTTCAAACATAATTTGTCTGCTATAAAATAAGAGACAATAGTCCATGCATCACAGCTTAGAGCGAATTAATCTTTGGGTTTGTGGCCCACTGCTGCTTTATCATCAACTCCGTAAATTCATAGAAATTGATAACAAACTCGATCTCTACGGTGTAATAGAAACAACTCAAACTACTAACAAGTTTATTTGTAATGAAGGAGGCAGCACGGATGTGTAAACTCAAAATTGCCTTTATTCTAAATAATGCTCATGCTAATCATGCATTTGTTCCAGGTGCACTTGTACGTTTGGACTCCATCTTAAATGTCTATGATGCTTCAGGAAAACCCTGTGCAACTAATAACACTTTGGTTCCTGTCAAGTAATTTTGAACTATCTTATAGCATTACTTGATGATTTTATGCCCAATCTCCCAAACTATTATTTATTGATAAAAAATCAGTGAGTAAGAGTTTGAAAATAACCTTAGAGTTGATAGGTCGTTTCCTCCCAGCTGTGCAGCAAATTTAAGATGTGAGGTTAGCGTGGGCCAGCATACGTGTACCTACCAAACCTCATTTGCACAAACAGCAGTGCATATGTAACAGCCTGGGATTTAGCATGTGCTACCAAGCAATGTGCAGACCAAGGACTACAGTTAAACAGCATGACCTATAGATTGTGCTGCTGTTCTCACCTTGGCTGTTATCTGTGCAAGCTTTGCTTGCTGGCGTGTAGTAAAGCACGTCCTCCAACGCATTTCCACCCTCTTTCTGCTCCATGAGCTCATCCTATAGGATTTAGGCTTTGACTTTATCCTTGCTGTCTGCTGTGAATTACATTCTAGTGTCTTTCAAACCAAAGGAAATCTAGAATGTTTTTGGAGGAGTCGGATTATCCTTTCAAGCATTAGTTTTAGTGAAAGGCAAGGCATCTGAATCCCTTTTCTGAAGTTCTGCTGTGCTTGGCAGTTTTTTCTTTTAGTTGTCTTATGTAACTACACTAACATGCTATGCACGGAAATCTCTTGCAGTATGCTGTTGAGTCCCAGCTTCGGCTTCATGGACTTGATGTGGAGAAATGCATGCTCATGATGCAGCCACGAGAGGTGGGTGAGACATAAGTCAGCTCTCCTCACTAATGCTAAGGGCAGAAGTGTGTTTTGTATGAGAGTAGTCGTATATTCCCAGGTATTTTAGTGTCTGCCTGCAGAAGATGTAGTCCATGTTCTTTATAACACTTAAATACTTATTTAGACAGATTTACGCAAGCCTTACCTAAGTTTAAATTAGGTAGAATTTGAATTGCACACTCTGTTTCTGGGTATGCTTTTTGGTATTAGAGCCCATTTTATAATTGTCTGGTTCAACTAGTGCATTTACCTTAAAAATGTTACTTTCCCCATTTTTCCTGTTTGTGAAAAGCTGACAGCATCCTGAGAGAACTACAAAAGTATAGCAGTTCATTGAGAAGCCCCAATGTCCTTTTAGTGTCCTAAGGTAAAAGATTGCCATAACGTGAACAGCATTGTGTCTTTATCAGCACAGAATAAGGGAAAGGTCTGCTTTGAGTAATATGCAATTCAGATTAACTTGAAAGATTGCCTTGCTTCACTTTTTGCAGTATTAAGAACTTTGCCACCTAACTATAAACTGATGCTGACCTTTTGCTTCTGAAATCTGAGTCATCTTGTGAGTAAAGAGCCCATTCCTGAATGCTTGATAGATTTGCAAAGATTGTTGAGATAATAACAGTTACAATACTTGCAATTCAACAGTCTTGCCCAAGCTCTTTTCAGTAACAAGTCTAATTTAATTCTAGGTTTTCACTGCCTAATTGATCCCTAGGTGGTGGTATGTTTTACATGATCCCTTGCTAGGAGGATGGGGCAGTAACTTTCCTGTAAAGAATCAAGAATGATTTTTTTTTTGGTTGAAGTTCCTCTATATTTAATGACCCTAGGTTTGGGGATTTTTGTACTTCTGATGATTTGAGACTTATTGTTTTTGAAATATAAATATGGCAGGTTTATAATAGCTTCCTGTGGGATATGGAGTTTATCAGAAAAGTACAGAGTGAAACTAATAGACAACTTTTAAGCCTCGCGAGTGTCACAAATTTCAGATGCCACATAAAAAATCATTATATATGCTGTTTTTCAGTGTAAATTAAATCTGTCTGAAATATTAAAGAGTATGAAGCATGCTAGAATATGAAGTGAATAGACACTTTAAAACTGGTACCTTCAAGATAAGTTTGCTAATGATTTTTTTGAAGTAACTTACTCATAGGCTACTTTATTGCTCTACCTTTGTATATCATTACCATGATAAGGATTTGCTTTTGATCTCCTTATGCAAGCAGCATGGCTCATGGTAAAATATAGATTATGAAATAAGAAATGACAGTTTCATTACTGTCAGAGCTGATGTAAAATGCGTGCTTTAACTTTGTTTTAGGGGGAGGAGACCTTGAGGATTGAAGACATCCTTTCTGTAATTGAGAAGGAAGGGGACTCTATTGCTGTTGTTCTGTTCAGTGGGGTGCAGTACTACACGGGCCAGCTGTTTGACATCCCCAGAATTACAAAGGCTGGCCAAGAAAAGGTAGGATTGCTCCAAACCCATCCTTTAAAAAACAATTTTAGATTGATTTTCCTTGTGAAATGTTTTAAATTTCCACTTTTCGTGGAACAAAACAGCATATGTGGAAACCTCTGGGGCTGTGATAAAAAGTAAAAGCATGCTGTGCACAAATCCTCTGGGGACTGTGCACTGCATGAAGAAAGGGCTGCGAGAGCAATCTCACAGGTGGAACTTAAGGTGTATGGAGAAATTATTCATGACTATTGACTTCTATCAGGCTTTCATGTAAAGATAGAATTTCAAGAAGTTCAATGGAGAAGAGGGAGGAGGTAATCACAGACCCAATCTTTAAAGGTTTATTTGTGCTAGATTTCTGCTTTTTGGCAGACTTTCATGATTTTCCTCCTTTCCTGTGCTCTCACCGTGGTGGTGTTTGCCCCCAGTGAGCAGGGAGGTGAGCTCCCACACAGCCAGTGATGCTCTGATTCCACAGATGAGTTTTCAGAAAACAAGCACCATGTGAGGCACATCAATGTCACAAGATGGCTGTGTTTAAGTGATGACTCAGCCTTAGGAACCTGCAGACAGTGTGTGCTATGGGCATAGCTGTAAAATGTCTTTAACTGTCTCAATTGCCTTGAGAATCCAAGAGAAAATAGTTTTTAATTGTCTTCTTATCAACTGGAGGTCACCAGACTTTCTGTAGGGGCAGCCTCTTACTGGATGTACCTTATCTAATATAAACCACCCAAGGAAAAACTTATTAGTATCACTGGGTCTTTGCAAACGAGTTAACTATTTATATTTGATATTTATCTCTTTGGGGAGTTTCCTGGCTCATATCAGGGTATACATCTTCTGTTGCTGTAGGATTGGTAGTGGAAATTTTTCTGTATATAAAAAATTCTCACTGAGCAGCGCCTGGTGACAAAATTGGTCCAAACAGTACAAAATGATACCAACTTCTTGACACAGACGCAGAAAGCCAAGGAAGAAAGAAAGGAGAGGAATTAGCTGC
This sequence comes from Anser cygnoides, assembly GCF_040182565.1. Classification (NCBI taxonomy): domain Eukaryota; kingdom Metazoa; phylum Chordata; class Aves; order Anseriformes; family Anatidae; genus Anser; species Anser cygnoides. The sequence continues at coordinate 37,615,091 of NC_089878.1, forward strand.
AGAGGCAAAAGGGTCTGTGCATTAGCTCCATGTAGCTCTAAACAACGCCCTCATGGTGCCTTTCTTTCCAGTACTTTTATTGCTAACAAGTAGTCAGAAGGCTGGGCTGAAACACTTGATGAAAGGGAAGACAAGTGATTAATAGGATGATGCCAGTCAGTGCTGTGCTCAGTCATGCTCCTGGTGGCATCAGAACTTTTGTTCAGCCACCAACACCTGTTTGTGTACTGCTTCTTCCACAACCCCCCTCTGTGAAGGGTCTAAAAAGTGACTGAAATCTTTCTCCTCTACCGTAAATTTGAACAATCTGGGGAAAAAAAACTATCACTTTATCTCCTCTCTTAAAGACGCTCACTGCACTGTGAGACACGTGATCCAAGCAGCAGAAGTGCTGTAGCTTCACTGAAGTCTATAAATGAACTCAGAGTGGCCAAGATCATGTATTCCATGGGAAAAATAGTCACCAATAATTCATTATATGGAGCAAAAATGTATTTGGTTATGTCATTTGAGACGATAACCAGGACTTGCTTTGGAGAGCTAAAAATTTCCATAGGGCAATGCAAATAAAAATGTTAACTCATGCAGGAGGGAGCGTGGGCTGCGGAGTCCCCATGAATGCCTCCTCATGGATGTAGACACAAACTTTGCGCACCTATACAGAAACTGTATCGTCTTACTAAAGAGGAGAGCCATTTCAGACAGCAGCTCAGTCCCCCAGCAGGCCCAGATAGATGTCAAATGCCTGTTTCCACGTCCGTGCCTGTTAGAAGCACCATGGGTGCAAGTGAATCTCCTCTTCCAGAGATATTTCAAAAAGGAAGGAGAAGAAATAAAGTATTTCAATTAACCAGTTTGTGGTTAGTGCATGTAGGACTAGGATCCAGGTAAATTCATGACCTGAAATGTCTAAAGTGTATTTAAAGAAAAGTAATTCAGCCTTGAAGATCCTTATGAACATCCTTATGAATTCTGCTCTCTGGGTTAAGTGATATTTGTTTACACAAAACCACTATATAACATAACATACTGTTACATCACACTTAAAAAAAATCTTCATATTGCAAATATTTACTTGAGCAGCTATTAAATCAGCAATTCATGAAAAGTTTGTTGTGTTAATAGCGGTGGGAGGTTTTCCTGTATCCTGCTGCTTCTTGGTCTTGGATTCTGGTTACAAAAGAGCAAAGTGTTGGGTCTTCATAAGAAATTGGCTCTTCTCTTCTGTTCCCTTATGACATATTACTATTTTTGGTTATGGAAAGAAGTCCTGATGAACTATTTTACAGTCGTTAAGAAGTGAGGTGCAAAGGGAGCAGGTACTGTTAATCTCTCTAAATAAAAGTTACCTGAAATTTTCTGCATTTAATTTTGTGAAAAATTTTGCTGTACATCCAAATGAGCCCCATGTTTGGAGTGCAATGCTAGGAAATTTTTGGCTAGGTCTGAATGCTGACGCTTCTGTCCATGTCTTACCAGAGCAAGGACAGCTCAATTCCTTGCAGTCTGTAGTTGTCAGTGAGCTGTCCTGGAAGCAAGGAGCACCTTGGTCCCTTACTGATGATTGTTCCTTAGTCCTTCTGTGTAAATATAGGCACTTATATTACTTTAACAGTGGCAATCAGCACAGATCTTGCGTATGTGAGGCAGTAAACATAACGATACTGGGATTTCGTCTGTCTTGACTTATAATAAGCTATTTCTTAAAGTCTTTTCCATGTGCTGCTTGGAGCAGACCTTTGCTTTTATTCCTCTCCCCTGCCCCAGTTTGGACTAATTGGGGAATATTTTGAGCATTTAGGACCCAGTGCCCTTCCTCAGTGGAGACAGTGTAGTTTGCTGTGCAGATGTTTCTTCAAAAGCTAACTCAATGGCTGAAGGGGAAATCCAGATGCCATGCAGCAGACTGAGAAGAGCTAGCTGCACGGGGATTTAATTTGTCTGATATCCAGTCCTGTTTTTGTCTTGAGGCTGACAAGCTTTCAGGACACTAACTTTGTGAGCTTGAAGACCACATCTCCTTCTAGAGCTTCTGGGCATGATGAAACCAGCAGTGGTTAAAATGACTATTATAAACGAGATATTAATACAGAATGGCTGAAGTCCTTAAATTTACATTACAAGAGGGATATGCCTGAGAAGTCATATTCACAGGAAAAAAAAACCACAAGGCTCTCCTTACTGGTGATGAAGGGTAGTGAATGACCCCATGCCCCTGAGCAGAAGAAACACGGCTGGGGAGAGCTGACAAGCAAGAAACCGAGAAGGGGACAGTGCAAGGTAGAAGTGTCATTTGAGGAGGAAAAAGAATTGCTAGTCAACTAGTGTAGCAGAGAGGAAAGTCCTACACCGGTGGTCTTAATTGTAATGTACAATGGAAATAAAATTCTGCAGTGCTGTACCCTATCAGGGCTTGGCTAGAGGTCTGAGCTGCAAGCTCTGGAGGTCTGGAAAATGTCCTAGGATTCTTGAGGTCAATCATTTATGAATTAAGTTACTGATTTCCTTTTACATTTTTTAAGCTAATTTCCTAAGTTCTCTATGTATGTTAAGATTCCTTCCAGAGTGAAAGCTCTGCACATAGACAGCTTCATTAAGTCATTAAATATTAAATGAACTAAATTAAGCTTGAAAAATTACCTCAGGCTATTTTTCCGTCTTAGGTCTCTCAGATAAATCAAAATTACAGTGTATTGTGTGAGAGACTCATCAGCACGCTGAAGAGGATGTAACAGTTTTCCTTGTTTCATATTTTTGTGCTTGCTGGAGAGGATGGAGGGGGCTGAATCGTTTTATTCTCCTGTCAGTGAAGAAATGGCTGACTTCTAGGAGACTCTAGCTCTCAAATGCAATTTTCATTTCATAAGTTGTATTATACTTTCCACTGTCTCTGTACGTATGTAAAGTATTTTAATCTCCTGAGTCCCAGTAGGAAGAGCTTTAAGATCCTTCATCTTCATTTCTTTTCCTGCCTCTCTCTAAATGTCCCAGCTTTGCTTGTGTGAAGCTGTCATTTCTCTCCCTCTCTCCAAATGTCATTGTCCATGCTGAGTTGTTACCTGCTGGTTAGCAGCAGCTACCCAAGACTCTTTGCAGAAATGACTTTTAGATATTAGAATAAAACAGAAGAGGCAGGGGAGAGCACATGTCCTCTTCCTTGCCCATAGCAGATGGAGAGCTCTGTTTTCCCCCAGCTTGGGGAAGCAGTGTTCCCACGCAGCCCCTGTTCTATGTGGCTTGCGCAGGGAGAGCCGTTTCAGTTTGTTTTACTTTTTTCATGCAATCTGTGTGGCTAAACATTTGCTGTTCACACAACTCGTGCCAGACGCCTTCCCAGGAAAGCAAAGCACTAACATCCTTTTGCAGATGATGGCTTGAACAAAACACTAGTGGGCTTTTCTGTAGTGATGTGGAAAACCTGTCTGGACCAAACCAAGATTTTCAGGCTCATGAAGTTTAACAGTGCCCTGTAGGATTTATCAAGCAATTTCAAATCAGTGGGGAGCTGCTAAAAGGTCTCAAATATATCCCATGTGTGGCATGTTGGTGGCTGTCCTGTTTGAGGGCTACAGTTGCATGGTGTTGGTGCAAGACAACCCTTGCCAGCCAGTGTCAATGTCCACCACTCCTACAACAAACCACTGGTTTTCGTTTGTTTTAATTTTGTTCATGTGCTGCCAGATGCATACATTCTCCAAGACTCCTAATGCATTACAGTTTTCCTGTTTTCCACTGAATCCAGTGAATCTCTCATAACAGTTTTTCTAAAAAGTTTGTGTGGGACATACGTATGAAGGTAAATCTGTCAATGTTTAAATCCAGAAAACTGATGTGTTGAAGCTAAGGTAATGTCTTAAATTTTCTTATTCAGTAGCAGGTTGGCTTTAGTAGCTTATTTGTCTGAACCAAAGCCATTTCATTTCTGGATGAGAGCATGCTCATGGGCATTCAGTGTGCTTCAGCTTCGCCATTTCTGTTGATTTGGCTTAACTTGCTCCTCAGTGTCTCCATGAGGACAAAAACATAGAGGGTGTGAAGGCTGGAATATTTATTTGAACTTTGGTTCTGTTTAATAGCAAATGTTTATATTGTGCAACCTCTACAGCAGTGAGTTTTCTTCCTATCACTTTGGGGGGTGAATTCTCAAGCTAACTTAATGCCTCCACTAGAATTAGTGTCACATCTTAAAATGCTGCTTAATTCAAATCGTTAACTATCTTATACGGAAGATTAAATATACCGAAGTATTGTTTAAATAATTTAGCTCAGACTCCCTTCGTGCAAGAAACAGCAAGAGATTCTTAAAAAAAAAAAAACAAAACAAAACTTTTTTTTATTATTAGATGCTGTTTTTTCTGAAGCCTGTGCTCTCACTCTTATTCCTACCATGCTGTTTGCAAGCTGACTGTTTGTGTTTTTTTAAAGCAAAATGCAAAATAGCATTTTATTTGTAGTCCAGGCACAAAAGGCAGTTTCATTTATCTGTCCTTAAATAAATAGCAAAGACATGAAGACTTTTTTAGTTTAAAAAATGCTGCCATCCAGTGGCAATTTTGTATGTAAAACTGCTACTTTGTGATCTATGCCTCTGTAGTGCTTATTTTTTTTTTTAGTGCCCTACACAAGTTGTGGTATCAAAAATACATCACTTTTAATGGAGAAATGGCAATGTATCTGAAAATTTTAGGGACAAATACACAAGTCCTTAAAAATCCACGTGTTGCATAGGATGTTGATCCTCAGAGTTTGGAAACTGGGGGGCAAAAGGAACCTTAAGCGTAAGTACAAAGTAAAATTGAATGTTACTTTGTGAATAGTGTTGGTATGTATTTTACTTTTCTGTTTTGCTGGCTAGGACTTGTCATGTAATACAATTTATTGAAATATTGTCTTCATTCTGAATACTTATTTCAAGTAATTCCACTTTACTGAATAAGAAAAAAACTTGGGAATCTAAATCATATCCAAGTGTCCTTGAAGACAAGGCCATAAAACAATTCATGATTCTAAACTTTATGGAATAGAAATCTTGCTTCTAGTTAAAATTAATGAAGGATGGAATCAATAACATGCCTGACTAGAGAACAATGTATACAGCTCTAAATATACTTTTTCAAAATAATTTTAGTAACGATAATTTTGGTAAGTAGCATATTAAATATCTCTTTCCTGCAGGGTTGCTTTGTTGGATTTGATCTGGCTCATGCTGTTGGGAACGTAGATCTTCATTTGCATGACTGGGGAGTAGATTTTGCCTGCTGGTGCTCCTACAAGGTAAAATGAATTCATTGTTCGAGATTTTCTGTGATCTCATTTATGTGATGGGTCACCAAACAGGTAAAATGAAAAGAGCTGAGCTGTTGATCAAAGCTTGGGCTGAATGTTGTGGCTGCTGGTTCAAAGAAAGAGATGGACGCTGGCTTTAGTAGTGGTTTTGTTATAAGAAGTTAGAAAAGATACTAGTGGTAATTTTTTGTTTGACCTGTAAAGTCTTGTGTGTATTAGTGGGTGGATGCTAGTGGTGGCTGAACATCTGCTGTGATATTCATACTGATCTGTGGTCACAGTATTAAAGGCTCTCCTCTTACTTACCACTTGGGAAAAATCTTGTAGTTATGCGATTTTCATAAATGACCTCTAAATATGAAAACATCTTTGTCTAAACACAATTTTAGATCATATAATAAGGTATCTTTTAGTTTTCTTCAATTTATTTTGAGATTAAGAAACAATAGGCACAGTTAGGTGAATTGTTTGGCATATACATATCGTGATATTGCTTCAGCCTTTTTTCTTCTAGACTTCAAATATCATATGTAAACCACGAATATTTTCAGAACTAATCTGCAAAAATGCATCTGCTTATACCTACATTAACACTTTGAGACAGATGTTAAGATCTCCAGTTAGAAAAAATGAGAAATATTGAAATTTGTCTGTTTTATAGAGCAGGGTGAGGGAAGAAAAGCTCTGTTACAGATAATGAGCACACAAAAAATGCTTACGTGATGATTTTTTCTTTACAGTATTTAAATTCTGGAGCAGGAGGCCTAGCTGCTGCCTACATTCATGAGAAGCATTCCCAGAGTATTAAACCAGCGTAAGTTTATTTCTAAACACATTCAAAAGGGGCTGTGAAAGTACATAGCAGTCTCAGTCACAGACTAGTTATATGTATGCATGTATATACATATGTTTATATGGACAGATGCAGAAGAAATTCCTTGCTTCAAAGAAAACTCGGACTAATGTTTGTTGCTGAGTTATTGCCTTAATGAAAAGGGTAGTGCAAGTTTAAATAACTTGGTTATCTGATTTTTGTTAGCTCAGAAGGGTTATTTTATGCTAACTTTGCTATATTTTGAAATTGTTAATGTATGTGCTCACATCTTAAATAATTTCCTCCTTGAAGTCTACTATCTGTTCTAAACTAAGTATAATCATAAAAGAGAATGCTTATAATATTAAAAATAAGTAACCCAAATCATGCCTGTGAGACTGTTTAATGTAAAGAGAATGCTTAACATCTTCCTTTAAAAATGGATTTTTTTAAAATCATTGAAGTCTCTGATGGTGAACAAAATCAAAGACAATTTCAGCTCTGTCTAATAGCTCTTTAATACTGGCATGTTTTCATTAAAATTATATCTACCAGTAAAGCTAGGAAGCATTACGTGGAGATCTGTGTTCTCAAAGACTTTATAATCCATGAAAAGCTGTGCTGAGAACTGAGGTTAGCTGCATTAAAAAACAACTACCTGTTATTTAGGACGTTATATGTCTGTGCTCGATGTATATTAAGAACAGTAGGATTAGTACTTTTAATGCATTGACAAATGTAAACACATTCTGGCTGTAATCTTTGGAGAAATTGCTGGCACTTGCTTTTATTTTAGCTTGAGGAAGGCAAACTAAATCAGGTTTCAGAGAGAAATAATATTATAATAAGCAGCTTCACTGCACTATTTGCTGGTTTCAGACTGTCTAGACTCCCAGGAGATAACAGAATAACGCTGATAAGTTCTTCTCAGTCACCCATAACAGAAAACTCATTAGGATGACATATGACCTGCTGTGAGCCGATTCGATCCTCACATATTCCAAATACCTGGATATTTCTTCTGGAAAGGTATCTGCTGCTTCCCCCTTAGGTGCAGGAGTTGGTCTCATGGCCAAACCTCTGGGCCATGGCTGTGGGGAGCAGGGAAGATGCTGGGCAGTGTGGAAAAAAGAGGGCCAGCCAGAAATCACAGAATAGCAATAGGAGGAATGAAAAAAAAAATCAAGGACTTAGAGTATTTCTTTCCCCTTGATGAAATTTTGAAACTTCAGTGAGGGCACTAGCTTGGTATTGTAGGTAAGGGCTTAAATTAGTTTTTCCTGAACTTGCTTCTTCATACATAGTCATTAACTTGTGTATTGGATCTGGATGCTGAATGTCTTAAATACAAATGCCTGTATGAAATAGTTTTGTTTTTCTCCAGCCTGGGACCCAATTAAGAATATATTTTCAAACTCCCTGCATAGACCCTTTGCATTATTGAATCATAGCTATTTCATATTTTCTGAGATTTGATAATCACTCATCAAATTGTTTGTAGTTAATATGCCCTGTTTGCATGGCTTTTCTTTCTTTTCCACATCAACCAGCCATTTCAGGTCTCCAGATAAGACAGTGAGACAAAGGAGAATTTGTCTATGTCAAAGTATTCAATTTTATAGCTGATTTAAATGCAGAGCAATTTGCTATATGTTGTACAATCAAATAGAGTGGAATTTAACTGCTCTGGAAGTTGCAGCATTTATGTTGTATCTGAAAAAACGTCTTTGGCTGTCATCTGAATCAAGGATGACACCCAGTGGCCAGACAACTTCATTTAAAAACAGGAGCACCAAACACCGTTTCTTTGCATCCCAGCCCACACATAAGCAGCTAATTAAATTCCAGTCTGGTTGATAGCCTTTTGTCATATAAACCACCTGAAATATTGTTTTTAACTCATGATCAGTATTATGCAAGTCACTTTACCCACCTGTATAGATTTCCTTAATTTGTTTCATCCTTCATATTTTCTGCAAGTTATTGACTGGGTAGTTATTTTTATATTGGATTAATATATTGTATTTTAATATAAAAATGTATGTTCTGACCATAATTCAGAGAGGCAAACCTGCAACGTTTGCCAAGTGCCTTTTCCTATTACTTTGCTGGGGCAAAAAGGACTTAGGTACTTATTGAAAACTAAACAGCTTAATCCAAATTTTTTATTTAACAGCCTCAAGCCCGGCTACTGCCTTTCATCAAAGACACTTGGGCTTGTTTTTTTTTTTAAGTTCTCTGATTTCCATAAGTGTATTTTTTTTTCTCATGTCAAGTCTTGCTAATGTGAATATTGTAAGCAAATGGGTGTTTGTGCTTAAACTATGCCCAGTTTTAGAAATGGGGTGCCCTCCAGCTTCTCTCCACAGGTGCTGCTCCATCCAGAGCCAGCTCCCTGGACTACAAAACACTTTTCTGCTTTTTTTTTCTAATGCACCTGGAGCTGTGCATAGAGATATTAACTTATTAGCCTTATCACCAGCAACTAGGACCGTGCCAGAACTGGTCTGTGCTTTGAGTCTATAGACTGAGGTTGTGGCAGCCCCTGTGTTTTGTAGCTCTGAAACAAGCAACCCCAAACCAGTGTTATGCAGCCATACCATGTGTCACGTCCCAACAGACAAAAATCAGCATGGATTCCACTTCAATGTATTCATGCACAAGCTTCCCACAAGCTCGTTTGAAACCAGCAATTCACCGGTTAGGAAAAACCATTTGTGCCCAAGAGTAAGCTTTGATCGTTAGGACTGAAGGCCAGAAGATGGAGGCTATGGACAGCACAGGCTCTTCTGCTCTCCTCTGTGTCACTGCAAACATTTTCCTGCGCTCTGGCTTAGCTTAGCTTAGGTATGGTCCTCTAATTCACTGCAAGGGCCATGGGTCTAAAAGTTACATGTTGTAACCATCCTAATTAATATCTGTACCTGAATGTGCTGAGCAGTCCTTCACTAGTCCGCTATCTTTCTTTCCACAGCAGTAAAACTGAATCAATCTGACATATAGGGGTCCCATATATCCCTATTCTCTCATGATCTCAGCTCCTCTGAGGTATATTTTAATATTCGAATAGCTCTTTTTAATACCTGTTCTATATATGACAGTGCAATATATTCTTGACTAATTATGCTAGAGCAATTTTTCACTTGGAGGAGACCTGGACAGAGCAGAGCTATGAAACACTACTGACACACTTTGGCCAGTGGCTGCAGATTGATCCTGAGCCACCAAATTTCCGTGTAAATTCAGCTGGGTTGCAGAGGGGAGACTTCCAAGAGACAGCGCTAAGGTGACAGAATAATAGTGATAATCAGCTTGAGTCACGTTTTGGGTTCAAGAACAATTATTTTTTTCTGCTGCTCAATTTCTTCATTTGTATATATATATGTATATATATATATACATGTATATATATATGTATATATATATATATATATATAAAAGATAAAACTTGCTAAGTAAGTTACCTACAAAGAAATGTGAAAGTTGGTGAGGACCTGGGATAGATGTCACAGCAGAAGTCAGGTATTCGTAGCAGTGTATCTGCAGCTGTAAATGCACAGTGAGTTTAACCCTGCTGTCAGCTGGCATAAGGGATGGGAGGGGACAAACTCACAGAGTCCTGAGATAGGAGAAGAAAAAAGTCCTAGTTTAATCCCTGTAAGAAAAAGTAAGGCACAATTTTAAAAGATGAAAGGGAAATAAATGTATGTAAAGCAGTCAGGAGAATAATGGATAAGCCTTGGCAGAGGATTAAATGAAAGTTGTACATAGTCTAGTGTTTAAAGCAAAAGGATTTATAAAGACTTTAGCACAGACTAGAGCAGGTAGAGTTTAAAAATAAAAAGTTTTGATGTGAAGAAGTGCTGCGTGTGCAGGAAGCAGCTGATGTCCAAATAACATGTCGGCTTTTGCTATAAGATAAAAAAAAAAAATGTTATCAAAGAAGAAACAAAGGTAACTATTTCATAGTGGCTTTGAGGACAAGGTATCTTCAGACAAATTCTTCATACACAGAGGTGAGATGTCAATTTCTATTAGATCACACTTCTTTTGGACTTCATGGTCCCAATGAAAATACCAGAGCAAAAATGGCTTCTTTACTGAGACCTGCGTGTCTTTTTGGTACGTGAACTTTTGCACTGGTATGAGGAAAAAGAAGTAAAGCTGCTCTTGGTTAAAATATTCCTAGGTATTATAGACTGAGATGGGCCAATTCTCAGTGACCCTTGGAGTCTATCATATCTGACTATCTTAGCATTACTGAAAACTTTAACTGAACAGAGCACCCTGGCCTGGCTAAGAGGAGGATCTGGAGAAGCAATACTGAGACTTCTAGGAAGCTGCACACAATGCAGCAAAGTGGAAAGTCAGTGATCACAGAAGAAAGTGTACGCGCTGCTGTGTGCAGAAGGATTTGTCACTGGTCCCAGTGCACTCAAATTGTGGGGTAATGTATAGGCAAGCTATTCGTGGAGCGTAACACGTGTCCCTGGAGTGCATAAAGTATCCTGTATTAAGGTAGAAATGAACTGTTTCTTTGCCAGGGAGATGAGAGCAATTTAGCTCCTTGAGCTAATTTAGAAACCAAAAGTTAAAATCTCCCTTGGGAAAAGACTGTTTAGGAATAAAGGCATTGGCTAATTAGGCTTAATTGCATTGTCTTGGGACAAGTGATTTATTAGGCCAATCTAGACCCATGATGGGCCTGCAGGGGTGTGTTCTTGGATTCACCAACTGAATGGCAAATATCCAAGAGCATTTTTTAACTTTGGAATGAGTCTTTGGGACAAAAAGAGAGGTTAATGTTCATTCACATCTATTTCCATTTTCATCATTTCAGCTCTGTACGTCCTTTTATGTTGCTTTCATGATTGTCTCCTTGTTCTTTGTCAAGCATTTCTCTCTATCTTCCTTCAAATCCTCCCTTGTAATTAAGCTGCATCTTCAAGCAGCCTTGCTTCCTTTCTCATTATTCATAATCTTCTCATTCTCCTCCCTGAAGGTGTTCCATTATGTTGTGTCATCTTTGTCTTAGTTGGATTTTAAGATCCGTGAGAGAGGAGCTCTCCCCCTTGTAAATTCAAGGGACCATGTGCAAATAAATCTGCTGTATGTCAAGTCTGCATCACTTACAGCATAGCTGGAGTGCGTGTGAAAGTAATGTGCTGTTGTCATCCCCTTTGTCCTCCCATGCTGCACAATTTACTATAAGTTTTGAAAACTTAATCTTTACAATGGAGTATGTGGAAAATCAGATGTGGTTCTGGTTAAATTTCTCAACCATAGTAATTCTAACAAGTATGGTGATGGACTGGTATCTGCTCTTGATGCCTACTCTGTAGGCATCAAAACACTGAAATAAGCAAAGATAAACAGGCAAGTATAAGAACTTAGCTTCTGTGAGTCATATCTTCTCTCAAATAGTATTTATAGCATTGGTGGTTTTGGCTGCAGACATCTGCAGATAACTTGCAGACAGATTCGGGGATTTTATGTATATTTAAATCTTTGCCTGACAACTTGCTCTTTCGTTTGTCCAAAGCTCCAACAACAATATGAAAAAATGTATTTTCAAGCATTTTTCTCACAGCCTTTTTTTTTTTTTTTTTGGCTGAGGCTGGTCAGACTCTTGCAGGTCTTTATGGTATTCATTCTCCAGCAATAGTTTATATGATAGACCTCAGCCAATTCAAATTTCTTTTGCATCTCTCTTTCTGGACCATGCTGGCAGGACATAAACCACTCAGTCTGCTCTGCCATGGTCCCTTCCCACTCCTACCCTTGGAAGCGAGAGGGAAGTGGCTGCGTTCCTCAGACATGCGATTTCCCATCTGCAGCCTGAAGCTTTTCTCATCAGATGGTGTAAGACACAACTGCTCGAACACATGAAAGGAACCCAACACGCTTAGGCTGATGGAAAGGTGAATGTAGCCTAGGGGCAGCTCTTTACATCCCTGTTAGCTAGCAAGGAAAGGATCCCAGGGCTCTCCTTGGAGTCTCTACGGTTGCTGTGATTTCTTTCTCCTACTTCAAAGGACACGTGTTGTTAGCGGCTTGCTCTTTGTGCCTCGGTTCTCCACTTTGAGACAGGTAGTTTTGAAAGCATTCTTCTGCTGTGCCTTGATTTTAGCAGTAAGGGAAGGCAACGAGCTGGCTTCCTTCCTGCTGAATGAGCTTCCAGAGATGCAGTGCCTGAGTTGGCGTCACACACCTCTGACAAAATGGAAAGAAAACCTCCTTTGCATGCCTTGGATCACAGAAAGATCTCCCCTTTTATGCTGCTCTTAATCTGTGTGTTTCTGTACCCACCTCATGGAACCTTTCTCTCTTAGGGAGGAAAAGTTTATTTTCAGTAAAATCATCAAGTAAATTTTCTGTCACTTCTGGTAAAAGCTCTCTTCTGTGCAGAACTGTGCCGCTAATGCAACCTTGCATTTGGGATTTTCCCCTAGATGTTGACTCACTTTCAGTATTTGATTATTCTTCACTTTTTTTTTACTGTAGATTACCATTTGGTGTACTTGCTATGAAGCTTTCCTCCTAAGATTCTAATTTAAAGCTGTTCTCTACATGTGCCCTTTAAAATGAGATTTGCTATGTATGTGTTATTAGTCCACAGTAGGGAATTTGTTTCTAATTCTTCCTTACTGAACATGCTTCAAGATCATGGCATGTCCCACAGAATCGCTCTAAGCTGGAAGTACCAGCAATAGCCCTTAAACTTCTGTGCCATTAGTACTGTTACCTTTTTATTCACTTGTGTCCCCTGCAGTACATTTCTGTAGTTTTCAGTTGCTGATTCAGATGGGATCTCCTGTGCTGCATGTCCCCTAGAGCTACATGTGTCCCTCTCCTGGCTGAATTCCTCTCTGGCTTTAGCTGCAGCTCTCAGTGCATCTGCACAGCTCCTATAGTGATTCATATCACAGGTGGCACTTGAATCAAACCATAAGCATTTTTAAAGGTAATTGGAAGGTCGTTGCTGAGGTTAAGGAGATAATTCAGCCTCTTTATTTCCTGCAAAGTTGGTATTCTGTGTGTATGCTGGGGGGTGTTGTGTGTGGATGTATATCTATATTTTTTTCTTCATTTACCACTTGTGATTATTTGTTTCCATTTGTAGTGCTTCTGCTCCACATACTCCCTCCTTCTCCTGGCTGAAACTTCTCCCCAGGATGATGTTCTCCCCAGGGCATGTGTCTTCACATTTTTCCTTCCTCCTGGTCAATTCTATTTTATCTTCACTATGGCTGTAGGCAAGCTAGATCACTTCTTTTGCCTGCCCCCACCCACGATACCTTTCATAGCAAGTCCAGCAAAGCATGTTCACAGACTGTTGTCCTTTTCTCCTTGTTATCTCCATACACCTCCACTGAGCAAGGAGCTTCTTAGAGAGCTTCATGACACTTACTTGCCTTAAGCCATCATGCCTCTTATGTGAAACATATTTTCACAGCTGTTTGGTAAATTCTGGCTATCACACTCATTATTCCTCATTTGCCACTGAAATTGTTGGCAGGGCTTGCTGGCAGTGCTTGTCTGCATGGAAATAACAGGGCAGCTACAGCAACAGAGGTTCGGTAGGGGCTGTGAGACTCCACACAGAGACCTACACTCACTCAGGTGCCTGATGAGCAGTTTCTTGTGAGATTCTGGGGAGGGACAATATACATCCCTCTTCCCTTTCTCCTAGTTTGAGTCTGCGTGGCATCAAACCTGGGAGCTAATCACACCAGTGCAACTGTTTGAGGAACTTGTAGCTACTTTCTGTCCCATGGCATGAAAAAGTTCTTCAACGCAATGAATTATTTATCCATTTGTGTACAACTTATTGAGCAAAGATTTAATATGTCCCTTACCTAGTCCAGTTGTGAGATTTGGTCAGTGCGTGTTGGTGGTCAGTGCTCTTGATATGGTTTGTTTTTCACATAGAACAAGACCATGCCAGCGTCCTCCTCTGGTGGCCTCTCACCATCTTCTGCCATGAGAAGAGCTTGGGGACCCTGGGACCAATGTTGGACCTTGTGTCTTAGGGCCTGAAATAGGGGTGTTGTTTGTGCTGCTAAACTAAGGGATACTGCAGCTTTTTAAGGAAAAGTCACATTTCACTCATGTTCTGTGGTGGGTGAAATTTCAGCTTTCTGAGCAGAGACTCTAAACTCTGAAAGCTGCCCATTTCTGTTCTCCCGTAATTTCACGTCTTAGGCTTCAGCTCAATAAAATCAGTTTGAGTTCTTCTCTCCTTCAGTACCGTTTAGTGTCAGCAAATGTTTTGTAACACAATAACACTACTGCTGGGTTCTGTGACAATTCTGATGCTTAAAACTTTGAATTCAATTGGTTCCAGCCACTGACATACTTTTTTTTTTTTATTAAAACTCATCTAATGTGGTTTGCCTCTTTCAGGCAAAGAGCAGAGGTGATAATTCTTACATTTTTAGCTAATGTGGATTCTAGTATGACAAAGGTCTTGCATTACTATTGTGATTGCTATATTCAAAAATAACAAAGACCCAAGGAAGCACGTCTTCTCAAATCTTAAAATTTTTATATTGTAGTTCAGTCAGACACATGTATTATTCAGAAATCTATCTAGATACCTTCCCCTCAAAGATTCATTCAGGGGACTGAGGAGACTATAGTTCAGTAAATGTATCATAGTAATCAAAACCAGTGAAGTCTCCTTTAAGTCAGAATTCACATTTAAAAGTACTTCTAGGAAAGACTGTTGCTTTTGTTTCTTGTTTAATTTAATCTATCTGAAACAGCCTAGAAAAAAAATGAATTCTTAAAGAATATAATATGCTTTTTTATCACCATAATATAATTGGTAACTATTCAATACTTTATAAAAATCACTCAGAACTTTATTAATAATCTCTATGAGTAAATTGGCTCCCTGCTTGATTTTTAATTTCTGGTGCTAGGGAGAATATTTGATTTCCCTCTACTAAACGTGCTAACACACTGTTGGCTGTATTCCCCCTTTTCATATATCTGATATTCCACTAGTGCAAGTGATATATGAGCACTTTGTGGTAATAGTTGTTCATAAGCTGATTTAACAGTTCTTAATTCAACTTCATTAGCCTTAGAGGGGTTGTTTTTCTGTGAGATCTCTTCCCAGGATTTAATTTAGCCTGCAATTTTGTCTGCTGCTTGATCATACTTTTCTTTTGCCTGATCACGATGAATGAAGTTATCCCTCATCGCGAGCGCCCTAAGGTTTGGCGCGGAGCTGCGTGCGGCCTGGCCGGGCCCTGATCGGATTCGCAGCAGCGCAGCCATTTCTCTTCTGCACACCCCTGTTGCTGCACCTCATTTCCTGCTGTGAAAGTGAGCTCAGTCTCCTCCTGGTTTGACCTGCAGGGGTAATACAGAGGGAAGTGTTGAAATTGGTGTGTTCCCACTTGTGTCAAGTCTAAAAGGCTAACAAGGAAAAAATCAATTCAAGAAGAGCATGTGCACCTTCTGTCTTCAAATACCTATCAGCTGTAAATCACCTTGTGCTTGATTGACGAAACAGCCTAGGTTTTTCCACCCAAGAGTCTCTCTAATTGTGGCAATGGCAGCATTGAATTCCCCACCCTGAGAGCTGCCCAGTTACATTTGGAAAAAAAGGATGAGGAAAAACCTAAAGGATTTTGTAATTTCGGCCTTTGCACCTGCATTCTGAAGCATCATTATTTGGATTAGGAAACCTTTTTCATGATTTTGATCTAAAAAATCTGATGCTAGGCAGAAAGTGAATTTAACTTTTTTTTTTTTTAACAAGACAAGCCTCAAAACAGCGGGAAGGAGTTGTCCCCACTGTCAGTGGTACCAAAAATGCAAGCTATTTAACAGAAGAAAAATGTCACGCCATTAGCCTCTAATACAATCATTATTTTGGTCAATACAATCATTACTTTGGTCCTTTGTCAAAGTAAAAACCTCATTGATATTAAATATGAGAAGTTACTACTTTCACAGTAACAACTTTTCATAAGGATTTTTTTTTCCCCACTGAGTTCTAAGAGACTGGTCCATTAATAATGTATGGCATTGCTCACAAGTCACATATGCTTAATAGTTAGGAAACATTTGTAATGAGTTGAAAAGGGTAAGGGAAAGCATCAGGGTATGTGAAAGTCCGAAACTACAGAAGTCTGAGGCTAATAATTACCTGAGCTTCAAAAGCTTTTCAAATCCTAACAACAGGTCCTACTTAAAATTAACAAGCATTACACAGAATAGAATAATGAAAAAAGTCCAATCTTATCATTTGAGATAAAGAATATCTAAATAGATATAATGGGGTGGGGTGTGGGGGGAAGCTTTATAGCTTCTGGCAAGGTTTTCTGAAGGAGACAGAGTTAGGTTTCCAAATATTACTGGAGTCTAACAGGGGCTAGCTGCTAATTCCCCTAGTCCCCCATGCAGATCCTGGCCTCTGTATGTATACTGTGAAATACTCTCCCTTACTGCCAGTTTCACAGTGTATGAAGAATTTCAACTACACAGGAGGGTTAAAATCTCTGAATTCTGCATCTCTGTGATGAAACTGGGAGTCACTTTACAATTATTCTTCATTTTGATTAAATATACCTCTCAGCACCAAACCAAATATAAGTATTTTTCTCCCTTCCAGTGAGCTGTCAGCAGGAGAGCTCTGGGCCAAAGCAGGACCTTGCTGTGGTGCAAGTATTAAGGGCTTGGAGTGCAAGCAGGCAGTTTGGGGCAGGCTTTTTTAATAGGAGTTCACTTCAACAGCATGCAAGCCCTCATTTCAGGTGGTATAAATGTAGAAAAACATTGTCCTTCCATGTGAGTTTCAGTTTTTGTTTCAGCACATTTGTAACACATCATGTAGAAATCAGCAATGGAGATATTGATTTATTTTTTGTTCTTGGCATAAGAGCCAGTTAGATGACATGGATCAAGAAAAGTATTAACTCCTGAACTCAACAGAAACCTAAGACTGGAAACAACTTCTGAGCCTGAGAGGATAATTTGAGGAAAGGCTGGAAGGAGGGGAAAAAGAAAACGGTGGCATCAGCCATTACCTTCAACTCCCCTCTTCCCATCTGTATTTCAAAAAATCCAGTATAATATTCTCCAAGGAAATCTATTTCTCCATTCTTACACGATCCTCATTACTAAGTATGTGAAAACATGTTAACGAATATATTCTCACCACTCACCAGAGAGTTAGGGCAGTACTGAGCAGCATTTCTAGAGATGAGGGCTTGAGGCATGGAAAGACTAAATGACTCATCCGTGATCAGGCAAGTCTGTGATAGCAAAGAAAATTGAAACTCCTTCTCAAACTCCGGTCAGGGAGCCAAAAAGATGCTATGTAAAGCAATGAGCATTTTTTCTGTTTTCTTCAGGGGGGGATTCTTGCTGTTTATTCTGAATTTTGGCATTGAATCCAAAGAAACACAATGATGCTCATGTGCTTCCAACAAAATTAATGCAATGAAATTGAAACAAAATAAAAAAATGCTGTTAGAAAACTGCAATAAAATTAACGCAGACTAGAATGCAAAGACTGTGCCCCAGCTGTAGAGCCTAGGGATCGAGTCTGTGCTCAGAGTTTGTGGGAAGCAAGCTACTTGCAGACTTGCTAAATTTGCATTTGTGTCATCCAGTGCCTGAATCCCAGCCACGCAGCAGGCAGTCTCCTGGCAGCAGTGGTGGGGTCGTACCCTGTTGAAGTGTAGTGGGTCTGGGAGGGTAGGAGCGCAGATGCGGCCTTTGCTTCTCTCACCTGCTCCCAGTTTTCAAACAGTAGTTGCAACCTCCTGTTTTTTTCTGTCTCTGGTTTGACCTAGTCAGGCAAAACTTATAACTCATATATTTTAACATATATAATGTGTATGTGTGGCATACTTTGCTGCTCTCTTCTCTGTTACAAGTATTAGGTATTGTTTTTTTTTTTTCAGTGAGTGACCTACAAATATGTACTTGATGCTACTAGAAAGCCTATGTGAAATTTGTAAGGGAAGCTACAACCTAGTCGCCCATGTCACCCTCATCAGATTTTTATGCTGTCACTCAGAGAACGAACGGCAGTCTGCTGATGAGTTACCAGGGATCTTATCGGTCCACCTAGGGGAGGAAGATTTTGGGAATGAAGAAACTTTTCAATGGTAAACTTTGAAAAGACCTTTGTAAAGAAAAAGCTATCTAATAGATGCAAATATAGAAAAGAGCCAACAGGAGAATCACACAGTTAGGATAAATGTTGTGGAAGTCATGCTGGGAATTCACACTGTTTGTAAATCCGAGTGAAGTGGCTTTGCAGGGAGATACAAGAGTTTGTTTATATGAGCTTGGCTTCTGGTGTTTACTTCTGTCTGAATGCAGCAGCAGTAGGAGATACTACTGCTCAGGACCTCTGAGGCCTGTCTACCCTTTCTGTCCTTACTGCACTCTGCAGAGGAATGCACCTCGCTATCTGGAGCTAAACATTTGGTCAAGCTGGAGATTCCTATATATTCCTATTCCTATATACAGCATATTCAGGAATACTTTTGGTCTTTGGGAGTTGGCCATGGCATTTATTTTATTTTTTTCATGTGCTTTTTGAAACATGAAAGCTGGACAGAGCCGAACTCTGGATGTGGCACTTGTGGCATGGTACATCGTAATCTTCTCCTAGGTCATCACCACAACTGAGGCCAGATGTAGTTTGTTCCCAGCTTCAGGCTGGCCCCAGCCTGCAGGCTTTTTGTTTTTCATTTCCAATCTAATTCCAAAGATTACGTGAGTTGTTTATTTAGCACATTTTCTGCTAATGGAAACATAGGGGAGATGTGGGCAACCTCCATTCTCACACCACTCAGTAGTGTGCTTCTCGGTCTTGTGCTTGTATGGTCTTACAAGCCATAAGCACAGGCAGTGGATGTAGAAGGGATGTACTCTTCAGCCAGCCAATTGTCATGGATGTTTGGGACTGCAGAAAACTGAGTAATTGTTGGCTTTTTCATTGCTTTTCCTGCATGAAGTTGCCTTTGTAGACAGTGTGTGTCTGCCTCAGTTCTGTGTTGTTTATGAACTTTTCTTCTAACAATAAGAGCAGGGAAAAGTCTCATGAACTCCTTAATGCTGATTCTTACTGATAGATAGAACAGCGGCATGAAAGCTCAAACAATCCTTGCCAATACCCAGAAGCTTTTACAAAATAAAATGAGGAGTGAATGAAGAGCTTAGTTGCGGCACAGCAGCTGCACCAGCCGCTTTGCAGACTGTCCCCAAACTGCCTGTTTATGATTTAGCTTAATCCACAGTTTCATAAACTGGAATGGTTTGCTGGTATATGCTCCTAATATAGACATCATTGAAGTAACACAAATACAATTTCTAGATGGCATTGTCACCTGATTATGGAGAGAAAACAAACCGATCCATACCCAGTGAAGCCAGCTAGTGTGATATAAAGTACTACTAATTTCACACCGCATTCCTGTTGTTGCACTTCAGCATGCTTTCTCATGGACGTAAAATGACTTCTCTCACGATGTAATGACAGGATGCTTCCAGTGCATTGCCCTGGATTGTGCAAGTTGAGCTGCATTAATAGTATTTCCCTGTTTTCTGTGTCGCTACTCAAGAGTTTCTATTTCTTCTTGCTGAGAAGGGAAATGAGACCCATGGTGCTTCAGGCAGTAAATTATAAATGAGTAGCATGATCGTCTGTAACTTTGACACAAAGGTCAAAGGAATTTTTTTTTGTATTTTTTCTGTGTTCTTTAACTGGATCGTCTTTGATGTCTACACTGCACATACATCATGATCATTATATCCCACGCTCTTGCATCATTAATGGAACTACAAACGAGATGGCTCAAGTTATGAACAACTAGTGCTTCAGTCTAATGCGTATGGATATGAAGGAGGGAAATGAGCTAAGTAAAAATACTTATTGAAGAGATTGTTCCCTGGTGTAAATGCGCTTAAAGGGAGTAGGACTAAATGAGAGGGTACTGCTCCTTTCTGGAGTCATTTTCCAACACAGTAAGTCTTTGTTCATTGATTTGTAAAATAAGAGAACATTCTGGGGTAAAATAAGGAATTTGAAAAATCTTCCAGCAATATTTCGTTACATGCCTGCTTATTGCATGAAATTTAGCTAGTAACAGCTTGCTTTAAATTGTATGTTTTGCGTTTAAAAATGATTTCTGTGCGTAGACTGGAAAGCTGCAAAATTCCCTGGGAAAGTCTCAGTGCTTTCAAACGATGGAGACATGGGTTTTGTTTGTGGGCTAAAACAGAGCAATGTGTTACTTTATTTTAAAAGTTACTCTCTTACAGAAGTAGGCTTGTATAGGTATGCACGTTCCACAAAAACCCCACAACTCTTCTGGTGCTAACTTACTCTCCTTTTTGACATGCCAGCAGTGGGTTTCACATCCATTTTTGCTGCCAGATGGAGAGGTTAGCTGCAGAAGCACTTCAGGAGCACCTGGGTACCTGGGACAGGTGACCAGATGTCATCCTGGCACACACTGTGAGCCAGACACTGCTGGGACAGCCATTTCAATTGAAACTAGATAAGTGCTAAGTTTGGATACATCTACAAATAAAGGGCAGTGGCTGGTAAAACATTATTATAGTGGAATGATCGCAAAATTAGTCTCTTTTCCCCCCAGATGCACTAATTTTTAACACACTTCACAAAATAGGTTTTATTTGCAATGAAAATATTTTAACTCTGGAGTCCAGTTGCCCAAAAGTCTAAGGTGTTTTAAATACAAGAGCATTGCAGGAGGCTTTTAAGATCCTTCCAAACCATTTTGCAAAGATTATGGTTTGGAATTCCAAATCAATTTAGATCTTGGTGTCTTTGTTTTTTGAAGCAAGAATAATCAAAATGGTGACTGCATTTCAAAAAAACTCATTTTGCATGCAGAGTAACAACTCTTTAATAAGAAATTTTACTGCAGCATCTTAATGTGCAGTTTTATTGCCTATTATTTTTAGCGAGCATTTTTAAAGCCTTATGTTTGGGGTTTAACACCTTAGCTATTTCCCGTCGTAACAGGTTGAAATTTGGCATAGCAGTGGCAACCCTCATTTCAAATTTTTCACAGAAAATTGTAAACACCAAATTGCTAATTTGTAAAGATTTTTAGATTCCACACTTTGAAGCCTGTCAACTTAAATGTCAAATAATATGACATCCATATGGACCATTAGATCAATGATAGTGTAGGACCAGAGCTGCCTCAAAGTGCACATCCTGTAGTGACACCTTTGAAGTTCTTGAACAGCCAAAAATTAAAATTTTTTAAAAAAAAAAAAATTTTATGGTAGGAAAGGGCAAGACAGCTAAAACTGTCTTTAAAAAATCCTTCATTCTGTCAGTTTGGAAAAGTTCTGAAACTTCAGTTTCCAAGTTGTAAACATGGTGCTGCGGCAGAGGTCTGATTTTAAGCCAGCTTCAGAGTTAGTGAGTTTTGAACTCTAGAAACACAACCAGAGTGCTTCTCATTGGCTTTTATTGGGGCAATATTCTGGTTGATGTTCATTTTATCTTTAACTGTAGGATACAGTCCAAATAGAACATGTTATTTTTTTCTCCTTGCTACCAAGTAATAGTCCAAATGTATTTCACTTATTCTTCTGCTGTTTAAAACTTCTGGAGCTCATGTAACGTGTCATTGATATTAGTAGTATGTTGTAGTAACATATAGTATTTGGAGTCTACAGTGAAATGTCCTATAGATAGTATACGGTGCATATTAAATAGCTGGAATATCTTTTATGATTCAAATCATCAGTAACTGAGCCACTTGGGCAGAAGCTGCAATATATTTTATATTGGGCATATTCATTTTGGCAATATAATATCTCATTTGAAATGAATGTGTATTGCACTATTGATTTTCATGGGTCTTAGAATAGTAAAAGCATCACAACAATAAAAAAAATCCATGCTTTTTTGTATACTCTATGTTTGGATGCAGCACTCAGAGCCGTTCATAGAAGTAAACATAAAACTGAAGTTATACAGAAATACGAAGTACTTTATTTTACACTATGCAGTATTCATAAAACAAGTCTTTAACTCAAATGCTGTCTTCATTTTGTAGAGTTAACCTCTTCTAAGCACACTGCAAAGAAATGTTCCTGCTTTAGAAAGAGGCAATGTCTTTCTATTTCCTTGTTTACTTCCAGAAAAGCTAATCTACCATGAGTTTTACTTATTGTTTTTTTTCTGTTAGAAATTTTGAACACTTGCCAGGGTTCATTCCTAACAGCTCTGCTACCCAGCATAGAGAAAACTGAGTAAAAACCTTGGGAGAAATATCTATATGTCCATCCCTGGAGATCTTAGACGGTCAGAAAGGAGTCAGAGGTGGCAGCTTCCTAATAGTATTGATGCATAGGAAATTTCAAGTAATACTGATGTGATTAGTCAATGATATTACCATCTAAGAAGTACAATACCAAATGGAGATAGGAAGAAAAAATCCTTGGTTTTGCAATATTGACTTCATACGCAGCATGGGGAGCTTCAGCGCCCTGGACAGCAGGAGCTTCAGTGCATCCAGCTGCTTCAGAAAATCATTTGTAGTGATATCCTTGAACATATTTAAAAAAAAAAAAAAATTAATAATCTAATGTCACCTTAATTTAAAAGCTTGGATAAATGATATTCAAAGTATTTTTTTTTCTCCCCCTGGAGATGATCTAAAAAGTCTGATTTTTTGGATTAAGTTGGTTCATTTTTCATTTTAAATAATCTTTTTTGAATAATATGCTCAGTTCAAGAGAAGAAAAGTTTATTCCAGAGCTCACAACGTGAGGTAAAAACAATGCCAGCACAAACTCCCTACTGAGGCCCTGTTGGCCATCTGCTGCCCATCACTAATTCCTCTGCTTGGTGAGACCAAGTCAGATTTTATAGCACCTTTTAAGTTTCAATGTTCATTAAAGTAAGTTTAGGGAGGTTAAGTTTAATGCTTTGGAACAAAACAGAGGAAATATTTCTGTTCTATTTTTCATTTTGTAAAATGAATTCAGACAAAATGGGTATTGTCGGGAATCAATAGTTAATTTGAAAGATGTGGTACATTTTATCATTCACTGTTAAAGAGAAGTTTCTAGACAATAAAATGAAGTTTTTAGTGTTTCCTATTTATAGAATGTATTGTGGTTTTATGCTATTGTTAGAATTACAATGTATTATTAGAAATATATGTATTTCTTAAGTCTTGGATTGCTAATCGTTTACTTTGCAAAATTTTAGGTTAATTGGCTGGTGGGGTCATGACTTCAAAACACGATTCCTCATGGAAAACAGTATGTACTTTTACACTTTCAATTTACCTGATTTGACATATTTATATACAGCCAGCATAGCTTTTGCAGAAGTTTGAGTAGGAAGGATAGACCTTTGTGCTTTCATGCTTACATTAAAGATATTAAGCTCAACTCATCCTAAATATGTAATACAGTGAAGTCAATAAAATAAAAGGAATAAATTAGGTCTCTGAGCATATGGGTCTGACTGTCTGTTTCCAGACATTTTGCTGACAAGATGCAGATGTGGAGTATGGATGGAAGTTTTGAATCTTTTTAAAGTCATAAGCTCTGAGGAGTGAGATTCTGTTATTCACGTGGGTAAACGTGAATCTTAGATATCTTACTTTGGGATTAGTTCCACTGGAATTAATGAGAAATGGTAAAGGCGCCTGACGTAAGTTGTGCAATAGCTCTTATGTTTCAACATCTTTAAATCCTTTGCGCTAATGATGGAGGGAATATAAGACAAAACCAAACCTGCTCTGAAATAAACTCAGTATTTATTGTCCCAAAGCACAATGAGAGATGAGGACTCCTTTCTAAATATGCCAGCTATAATCTTCCTCTCCTTTTAAAGATATGGCAGAGAGACAACCCTGAGGGATCAGGAGGAAGAAAGGAGGTTTTTGTTTTGATCGGTTGTTTTGGTTTCAGTATATTTCTAATTTTCTGTGGCAGCCCCTACTGATGTGGCTTTGGCTGGTGAACACCTCTCTAATAGTTTCAGTCTGGTCTTTGTTTTCTGACCACACGTAAGAGTGGCTTTATGGAACCCCGGAAGGAGATGCAAATTACCTTGAAATACTGTTAGAAGAAGAAGAATGTTGCTTATTCATTTCCACAGACAGTTGCGAGGCAGAAGTTGGGCAATAATCATTATAAAATTAGCCAGTCTGTTGTGCATGAAGAGCATTTCCTCCACAGCATCCTCTTGCTCTGGTGCTGAAGCATGAAATATAAATGATGACACAGAACTTACAGCGAAGCTTTATGGCTTTATTAAATGGATTTTGTGAAATTTCACAGCCCAAAGTCTATGCAACTTCTATACGTGGCCTGAAGCTACACTTAGCTGCATATGCAGTCTCCCACGTGTCTCGTCAGTTTAATAAAGTCAAGGAACGTGATTCCCTGATCATGCACCGTGGCTTCTCATGAGCATGCCTCTGCTGACTTGGAATTTCTCTGGTTTATGCCAGTGGTAAAAGAAATTCAAGTGTAAAGGTGGTTTTAACACACACCATTTAAACAAATTAATTGCAGTTCTCTAGTTCCCATGAAGCCACTAATGAGGTCTTTCGCTGGATAAAATTGGGCTTCTCTCGAAGTTAAAAGTATTAGCTGTGAATAGATTACTATTTCCTTTTAATGAGCGATTCCTACAGACCACGTTAGTGAAATATTTTATTGCGTGAGGATGGACTTCAAGATAAGGTCTGATCCATTAAAAGGAAGAAATCAAAAACACTAATGTAAGTTATTCGTTTTCCAGAATTACAACTAAGCGAAGGAATTAATGGATTTCGGTTATCAAATCCTCCAATTTTACTGGTCTGTGCTCTGCAAGCTAGTTTAGAGGTAAGTAATTGCTTTATTTTGAGCCTGAATTTAAGAGTATAAAATGTTAAAAAAAATGTTATGGATTTTATTGCTGAGTTCCTTAAAAATAAATAAATAAAGTCCAGAAAAGCTAAAAAGCCAAGGTTGATAAAAACAACAACAACAAAACTGAGAAACCAAGACTTGTAAAATCATACTAATTCTTTTACTGTTCTCACAAATTTTGCTGTCAGATTTAGGATCCATGAAATTTGCATCTTCAGCTTTTGGACAGGGCTCAGCATTGGGCTTTTAGGGGCTCAATGCAAAGGGCAGCTTTTCCAATACAGACATTCAGAGCTTGCCTCTCTGCAACTTGTGTGAAGGACACCAATAGAAATTTTCCTAGGAAAGAATCGTGTAACTCTGGAAGGCTGCATGGAGAGTTGCTTCTACTTGTATTTCCCTGTGCCAAACAGACGAGCTCTTTTATGAAAAAACAGATGGGGCTATTGGGTGTCCTGGAGTCCAACAGAACTGATGGCTCTGTGAATGTCATCCACTGTAGTCTCTTCCATCACAAACAGAAATGACAAAAACTGTCTGTTAATGCTTCCATAAATGGACAATTCATGAATGTGCTGTGGATCTGGACTTTTGCCTTTCATCTCTTCGTTATTTTTCTGGTGGCCACAGGCGCAGAGCCTCACATGTATCCAGGCATAGAGTTTCTCTTATGGGTGGTTCACACCTGAAATGCTGGACTTCTGGTATTTGGAGATGAAAAGGATGGTTGTACACAGACCTCCCTGTAGTAATTTTTTTCCTAAGCTGCTTTTCAAGCCAGCCTTGGTTAGCGTGGTTTTGCAGCAGCATAATGAGAGGAATTTATTTCTGCCAGCATTCCATTAATGTTAGCGTAACAGCAAAGCTGATGCTGGTACAAAGAGCAATGTCTGTACACTGTACATCTCTCTTCTTTATTTACTGAAAAGCAGTATTTTAAGCAAACAAAGTCAGAAAATTGCCAGTTGTGCTCTCACCAGCTTACATGCAATGCTGAAGGACTGCAAAGGGCACAGCAATGCGTCTTGTTCTGCCTGACAATTTATTTTGTTAGTCCTTAAACATCCAATATATTTTTAAACTTTATGTGACCTTCGAGATAAGCTGAAAGCTATTCTGCTATGACCCAGATTGTCAGTGCTCCAGTTTGTGCGGGTTGATGTCATTTAGCCCCACTGCAGGGAGCCTCAAACAATGAGGGCTGAGCAGTTTCCATCGCCTCCCCTTTCCATGCCTGCATTACCTTTTGGCACAGCCAGGATTTCCCAGTGCTAATTGCTCTAATACAGTGGGAAACAAAATAGTTTTCATGTCTGGCAAGAGATGGCTAGTGAAATTGCATGCCACCTTCACTGGGACACATTAAACAGAAGGCAGTGTTTCCAATGGAAACAATGAAAACTGCAAGTGTTAATGCATGTTATTCCTCAATAATGCTTAAAGTGACTGTTATGGCAGTAGCTGCTCCCTTTTATGGAAAAAAGGGGAGCGCTCTACAGCCCCATTTAAAAGATCTTTTTCCAAAATTTCACCCAGGAGGCCAAATATTCCTTGCGCAAAGCCTGAGCAAACAGATTTTTGTATGCAGCCTAAGGAGCTCCATCCCTCATACTGCTGCAAAGCCCAGAGGAATAGGAGACAGGTCTCCATTTTACCTCCAGTAACAAGCTAAATGGTCATGTGTGCACTCTGCCAGCCTGCGAGGTGAGGGAAGCATCTCTGCATTTTTGCTGACCTGTGCAAGTAATGACTGCTGGTGGCTCTGGTCCCTGTCACATTTGTTTCTGTGGCTGCAAAGCCCGTCTTACAGCAGCCATATTTTGTTAGCTCAGAATAGATAAAGAAAATGTAGGGGCTTTTGGTTTTGTGCCACCTTTAGTAGTTGTGATAACATTGTAGAGTAATAATGGGATATTCTAAAAAAAAAAAAAAAAATTCCAGTTGCTGCTGGGAACCAAACTTTGTGGTATTTGGAGTGGAACTTCCTAGTTACCTCTCTGTACGCTCTTTGAGGTGTGTATGAAGTAATTATCTGTGAGTATATCAGTAATGTTCAAAGTGTGACTCCTTCAGTCAGGAGCAGTGATGTTCTGAGAGTCACGATTGTGGATTTTTGTGCAGGACCTCAGCCTTACCTCTGATTTTGCAGCTGCCGTAAGCAGAGGTATAATAGTCTTAGAAACTGTATTGCAACTACATCCTGCGATCTGATTTGTAGAGGTGATCAGGTACTTAGATGTCTATATTCTCTCACTTTTTCCCTGCAACTACTTGCATGGGAAAAGGGAGGGCTTGGGGAAAGCAGGGATTAGTTGTTTCCAGGGTCATGTTTTCCATTGTTCTCTGTAACTGAGCCTTTCCATGAGTACAGGCAGGAGAGGAGCAGGAGCTGCCTGGACCTTTCCCCTTCCCAAACTGTTGTGCCACATTGTTTGTACTTGTTTGTCTGACAAAGCAACTGCCATGGTTAAGCAATCACTTTTTCACATTTCATGATGTTCTGACATAATTTTATTTCTATTTTATTTTATTTTTTGAGCTCGCCAGGCCTTGTAGCTGTATAAAAGCACAGAGCTGTTAAACCAGAATCAAACAATTTTTTCTTCATGTGAACTAGCAGAGACGGAGCCTGAAACACTATCTGTTCAGGGTGTAAAACAGTAAAATAAAAACAAATTTTGTGTCCTCAAAAATAAGTTTGTAGATTAGTCATGTTTGTCTTGGCCTTTGGCTTCACTTGAGTCACAAAAAACTTGTACGTGATTTTTGTTTGATGCAGTCCTGTTGAATGTATAAAGAATTTATGGATCACCTTCAGATATGCAAATGGATGCTCTCTTAGGAAACTGTTTTTATGTGCAAATTCATTTATGTAAGATGTGTACAGAAATCCTTAACAACAGACAATACTCTTTCATTATCTGAAAGTAATAATGTTGTCATGTGTGTCCAAAAGCCGTTATCTTGCCATGTGTATGTACAATATCTATCTGATATTAGCTCTTGGTTTCCAAGGTAGTATGTTTGAAGAAATCTCCTATCTAGCAAAAAAAAGAATGACAGAGTCTGGCCCCCAAGTTACCAAAACTATCTAATTTATTAGAAAGGTCAGAAATGGTCTTGGTCACCTTTGCTCTCTTTCTATTTTCTGTAGCAATGCATTCCATAATAATGATTTAAAATCATTACAGGTTTTTGGTCAAACTACAATGAAAGCATTGAGAAGAAAATCTATTCTGCTTACTGGCTACTTGGAATACCTGATAAAACATTACTACAGTGAGGATAAAACAAATCCAGAGAAGCCCTTTGTAAAAATAATCACACCACCTCGGGTTGAGGAAAGAGGATGCCAACTCACATTATCTTTTTCCCTTCCAATCAAGTCTGTGTTTAAAGAGCTGGAGAAGAGAGGAGTAGCTGTGAGTAAATCAGACTTCATCTTATTCACTGATCTGTGAGCATCTGCCATACTAAAATAATCATTTGCCTTTCATTCATATATAATCTCATATAAGGCCAAAAAAGACTCGGAGTGATGAAAATTTCTTACATAGCAGCTACGATCTTTAGCTGCGCAAATGATCAAGCAAGTAGTGCTATTTTATAAATTATTTGTTAGTCCTCAGGTTTTTCTTTCTCTATGGATTAATTTCCAATACTTGTGTGAGTGACATCCAGCAGTCACTACTGAGGGGTAAAGCTGCTTTCCTGTTGCATGATGGTGCAGCCATTATAGCTTTGAAGGATAAAGGAGAAAAACTGGAAAAACAAAAGTATGAGCATGTCAGAAAAACAGAAATTTGTACTTGAAATGTGAGGTCCCAGTCCCGTTTGGCAGCTCCTCACTTATTTGCCCTCCAGCAGTGAGCAGAGCGCAGGTGGCTTTCTCCATCCTCAGCTCCACAGCTCACATGCCTACAGCCCAGCACTAGCAAGGAGCTCTCAGCCTCCACCACTCAATTTCCTGACGTGCTCTTCGCAAGGCATTAGGCTGGACGAATTAAAACGGTGTCATTTCCGTAAAGGTGTGTTTTAGTGTTCAAGAAAAAGAGGCCACTGACTGGTGGTGCCATGTAACGGCATGGTTACTGGTGTCAGCACTGCTCAAAACCAATAAAAGCTAAATTTAAGACTATACATTTGGTGACTTAGAAGGTGAGGCTGATAGCGTAATGCCATATAAATGATATATGAGTTTTATTTCTGCTGGTGACTCATGTTCCCAAAGGGCAGCTCTTATAGGCGAAATATGCTGCTGTTTTGGTGCTGCCAGGGAATTCCAGGAACTGCTGCTTTTAAGAGGGCACAGGGCCTTATGCTGTTGGCTTGTCTTCACAATGCAGTAGTGTGCTTCAAATATGAGAGATTATTCTATTCAGCAAAATGTTTAAATTCACAGAGGAGAGAAAGAAAAATACTGCAAGCCCTGTGACATTACTTGTATCCATAGAACAAGACACACTATCTTACTGGGAGGGACATTTCTATTTTGCAGTGGTGTTTTTGTCACCTGTACACCTCGTCAGCCATGGGTTGCTGTAGGTTCCAAGGTAGACCTTAGCATAAATTACAGGGCTGGATAGTCAGTTCTGAGCCCCTGACTGGCACTACCAGAGTCCTTTCTGTCCCAAGCCTTGCATCCTTTTTTATTGACCACACACCGCTCTCCTTGCTATATTCTTCACAATAATGCTCCTCAAGGTAGTTTCTTCAGTGTCCCAAAGTCTTCACGTATGTCTGCATAAATACCGTTCTTCCTTGGTGTAACTCTGTGAAGACAAGGATGACACTTAAAAATACGGCTTAACAAATAAATTGGTGACCTGGATTTACTAAGTGTTCCCTTTCTATTTTGCAGTGTGACATGCGAGAACCAAATGCTCTTCGCGTTGCCCCAGTTCCTCTCTACAATTCTTTCCATGATGTGCACAGATTTATTGAAATCCTGGGATCTGCAATTACATCTTCAAAACAAACAGCAAACAATACTGTGCTATCTGGTTCTTATTGATGGCTCAGCTGTATCTTTTAATCTATTTCTGACTAAGATGCATTTATCCCGCTGAGCAATTCCTTGCTTCGAGTAGACTAAGCTATATCCCATGCAATTTGCAAAAAAATGACTGTGCTTGAATAGTTATTTACAACAGACGTAGTTTTATTAAAGCTCATATTTCCATTCTGCTTTGACTTTGACTTCATGAATTAGTATGCTTTGTATATTTTAATGGGGTTTTTCTTAAACATTTTATGTAGTTTTATTCCATTAGCTTTGAGAAGCATGGAAGAATTGCTATCAACTAGAATGAAAAAAAATATCCCTTCTTTATTATAAAAATGATGCATAATAAAAAGTGGAAAATAGACAAATCACTAACAGTTAAAAGATACAGTCCAATTTACATTTTTAATTTCAGTCCTATTTAAAGTGCATGGTTTACTAGAAAACTAAAGTTGAACAATTAGTTGTTTAAAAATTGCTGCATACTGACTTTTTAAAAGGGCCCCCAAATTTGGTTAATTCATGATATAATTGAAGAATGACTTTACACTACAGATACCTTCTTTCCTGTGATACAGCTGCCTAAACCAATTCATCTTCTCTTTATATTTCTAGGTAGTCATTTTGAAGATGATAGTCTTGAGAAAGCTGAGAACAATTTTAAATTCATGTAACCTAGTGTGCTGCATGAGCTCTTACCAAGGTTTTAACAAGGCTTATTTTGGATTAGGCAAAATGAACTCTGGATTGTTTCAGCAGCAACAAAATATCCCACTGTTAACTTAGTGTGGCCCAAATTTTTACAGAGATTTGCACTAGACGGCTAGGAGCAGCAAAGAAAAACTACTTACATTTAACCAATGCTTTACCCAGAGTAGTTTTAAGACATAAATAAAACCTCGGTGTACTTGGCTACTGAGCACCTAAGTTTCTAGCTATTCATCATGTACCTTTATCTTCAAGAATCAGCTATCTGTAAGCCTTTCTCTCTGATGATTATTGGTTTGATACACTTAGAAAATTACTGTTGGTAGTACTTCTTATTCCACTTTAAGGGTGAAAAATGATTTGTGGGAAGTAATTTGGGCTACTCCAGTGTTTTGGCTCAAGGGCATTTTTGCAGTTTGAAATTCTTACACTTTCTGAGCATCTCCCAGTGCACGTTGGGGCTCCTGCAGTGGGGGAACATTTGCAGTGTCTGCCTGCCCTTTAAAATTCCCTAAAGAAGGGTAGCTTTAAAAGACCTGCCACAATAATACCTATTTCATCAGTTGTAGCATGTAGAGGAAAGCTGAAAGGACTGCAAATAAAGCATTAGTTGGTATTTTTAGCAACTATGAAAAGTTAGAAGAGCTTCTTACATGAGAATATTGTTATAAAGAGTAGCACAGGAGTCTTAATCACTGGGAAAGCTCTGGCTCACTCAAGAGGTTTTGATTGCATTGACGTCATCTGTCCTTGATTCAGCTGAGACTGTGCCATTGTGTTGCAGACCAGGTATCTGTGTTTCAGTAGCAGGGGTTTTATTTTTTGTATGTACATCTGCAGCACAGCTACTTTCATCTGCTAAGTGACACAATCATAGAAAAGGACAATTTTCCATGAAGCAACTGTTGATGAGAAAAGCGCTGAACGTGAAACTGTGACAGTCCACAGTGGTGAAAAGTAGTTTATTTCACTGCCAGTACCTTTGAAGCACTTGTGCTTCTATTCAGCTCTGGCTAACACTCACTTAGGTCTTTACTGTAAAATTAAGCAAGCTTTATATAAATCCATATGTCACACTAGTCATATTATAAAATACCTTATTTAGATTTCAGCTGCACTTTGGTTGTGAGGCAATCCCAGGAAGAGTAAGCACTCCAAATCCCTTTCTAAATAGCACCTAGACATCAAGTTTGGACAAGGTTTGGTTGGAAGTTATGGGGAGATAAATGGTGACTTTACAGGTTCCAGCCTGGCAGAGCAGTTTGGCATCTGCATTAAATGCAGTAACTGAAAAATCCTTGTATCTCTGATTGTGGAAAGTGAACTATGTAGGGTAGGTAAAATACTTCCTGAATCTATACAGTCTGGTTCTTGAGAGATAGATTATTAATAAACAGTCATTAATATTTTGTCCTTCAGCAACACTTTAGGTTACAGGCAGAGAGGTTTTATAAAAAAACTGTCTTTTGTTTGAGGGATTTGATAAAAACGAGTCGGTCAAAATTCACAAACTTCAACTTTGCTGAGTTACTTTTTCTTTTACCTATGAGCTGTGAAGATAAACATAAGACTCCTTGCTTTTATATGCATTATACATAAATTCAGAAAATGATTTCCATGAGGTAAGGAGAATGAAACAAAATGACAGCATAAGCACTAGTTTTACATGTTCTTTCGTTAGTTCTTGTAAAGTTTTGCAAAATGAATAATACTGAAAGTTAACATTAGGTGTCAGTATTTTACATATTATTTAGTGAGAGAATATCAAGTGAAAGAGATTCAGTACAAAAAAAAAAAAAGTCTGCTTTTTCAAATGCTCTAAGATACCACAGTTAGAGTAATATCAGGAATAATTATGTGTGAAATAATTAATTGTATATACCCTAAATGTTTCCTGGTAGTTACATCTCTGATTTAAAATTCAGCATTAAGTACTACCGCTTTCTAATTGTGCTAACATTGAGTTCTTGGATTGTCTGAAGAAATTACATTTTTCAAATTAAACTGCAACACATGAGTGTCTGTAGATGACAGAAAATTGATACGTAGGTAGAATGAGAAAAAGTCTACAAAATGAAAATAAACATAAATATGTAGATCCCTGGTGGATGTGATCTTTTTCAACACAGCACAATATAATACTGTACAGATCTCTTAAATTCATTGTAACTGTTGAAAAAAAAATAAGGGGGGGGGAAGAGAGTTGGGGGGTAGGAATACTATAGGATCTATTTGTGCATTTCTTTTACTCTGTTTTGGCAAAGGAAGACTAGAGAGAAGACAGTCCTCTTTCCTAAGTAGAAAATTATGGTTTTGTTTTCCAAAAGAACAATATACTTTGAGTGAAGAAAAGGTATGGCATTTATTTATTTATTTATTTATTTATTTTTATTTGAGGTTTGTTTCATGATAGAGAATGAGATGGGACCATTTGAAGAAGTAAAGATGTAAAATATTGGGAGTCCTTACTCTGACTACTGCAGAATCCACTCTGCTTTCATTTTGTCAGCACAGTATTAGCAAGCAGAAGATGATAGATTAAACAAAAATGAAAAGAGAAAGAAAGGTAGAAAAAAGAAAAAAACTGACTTGGCTCTAAATGTGTTGTCTAGACGGAAAAAAAAAAAAAAAGATGGAAAATAATGAAAGAAATAATTAACTTTTCAAGCTATGTTATGTTGTTACAGTTTTGTTCCCAAATATAGCAGGACACAGGTGGGAATTACCCATGAAACACTAGTTTAAGAGGTAGGGATAGGTCTCAGTTGTGTCCATAAAGCTGAAGAGACATCTAGTGCTAAATCCCCAAAGGGGCTCTGCAGGATTTGCAGACATCAAAGCGGTGGCAGCAATATAATGAAGACATGGCCAAGGTAGGTAAGTTATTACATATATTCACTTATAAACCACACTTTTAGTTCCAGATCCAATCAACATGTCATGATCTGACTTGTTTAAGGACAAGCTGACCTGCTCAGAGTCCCTTAAAAATCTCAGTAGGTACCCATCTGAACCTCTGAGCATGTGAGCCGATGAAAATATGTTTCTGAAAAGCTAGTCACACTTTATGACTAGCTGAGAGATAGTTTTGCATCATAAACCTAAACTTTTGTCAATATTTGTGAAATATATTTAGAAAGCTTATTCAGAAATGAGTAAGTTATAGATCAGTAATTTATACTTTTTTATATTCCAAGTTTTATTACCTAAACTTACTCCTCTAAGCATCATTTTATGTTTCTAGTTAAATATAAGTGAGAATTGATTGGAGTATTTCTCAATGGAATTCTATCTTTATTTCATCATAATTGGTTCATATTTGAATAATGACAGATGAACTACTTCATTCAATTGCCGTTTTAAGGCTTTGAAGTCACAATAGCAGCAAAGGATTTAAATCCTGAAGCCATTATTAAGTCAGAGAAGACATCAGGGAAAAGGAAAACTTATGGTGGTGTAATTTTCTAGACAGAAAAATACTTCTGCAGTTGCACTTTTTTCTTTTATCCTTTTTTTCTTTCTTTCTTTTTCTCCTCCTTCATCTGGACACTTGGCTGTTGTTAAGAGGATCCACTAAACTTCAGCAAAATGAGTGGCCACAAGTTCTAGCAAAACAAGTGGCTTCTATCCGCTCTGGAAGAAGACATTAAAAAAGCTGAATGAGAGTCCACACTGTAAGTAAACTTCTGTAGTTATTTTGTTATGGAGCTAGCTACAAATCATTTAAAATTCTAGGCAGCTGCAATACTGTATTTCACCAATAAAGAGTTCATTAGATCTTTTTTCTCTCTGACATTTACATCCAGTCCTGCGTACATGTTAATACTCCAAGGTATGAATTTCAAAGTTCCCTTTATCTTTGTGTACAGTTTTAAGCAATTAATCAAGTGATAAAAAATAGCTTTAAAATTATGAAACGAATCATGAATTTAAAGTATATGCTCAAAAAAGTTGCTATATTATAATTTGTGGGGGGCAGGGCCTCTTACCAACTGAGCTAAGTGCAGAAGTTCTTTATTTTTTTAACTTTTTATTGAAGGATTTTAAAGAGATGGTCAAGTTGTTAAAACATGACCAAGTTTTATATCAAGGATAGTTATTTCTCCTAGGAGACTACATCAAAGTGGAAGACACACAGAAATTTTTTGAATTTTACTTAATACATTTAAAATTACTCCCATGTGGGGCAAGATTTATACAGGCTTCTGAAATAAGCATGGGGCCACACAGCGCTGAAAACCTTTCATTTGAAATAAAAACAAATAGCATTCTTACCATCACAGTGCCAGGTGTAAATATAAAGATCTATAGGAAAACTTTTCCAACTCTTTCTTTATAACAGAGCACACACTAGAGATGCCACTGCAGATTGAAAGGAATTATGTCTTCTGGGATGCCACCCGCCTGGTAGATTACAGATTTTGTAGATATCCATGCAAGCTGTAGACTAACTCATGGGTTCCCCTATTGCAACACAGAGCAAGTGCCCTGATCCTGAAGAGATTGTCTTGAGCGGGACAAGTGTTACTGTACCTTTGTGGTAACAGAGTATGAATCAAGCTTCCTGAGACCAACTTGCACCTTTGCTGCTCTGCAAATTTGCCTGGTGCCTTGGTTTACTATCTAGGAGGAAGCATGATGTGGTGGTGGTTCTTGCAAGGAGAACTGGCAGCAGATATCTGCAAAATTCACACTGATGCTTGAGCACAGGATGTTAAGAATTGGGACCTATTAAAACGTCATTAATGAATCTCAGTAGAAACATGCCTGTAACATACTTATTTTAGTAGCGAGGTACACCTGACATCATGTGTCTTTTTAACGAGTGTTTTATTTGAAGTTCCTCTTGGGAGGTGAAAGAAAATTTTTTAAGAAATACTCATTTTTCAAGTAAGGTGTAGAAGCAGTTTTAATGTCTTAGCTGAAAGTTTATGCAAAATGCTCAGATGCTGTTGTGTGCAATATCTGGTTTAAACCAGTGTAGTCAGGAGAGGTCAGTAATTCTGCCTATGTTTATCTTTTTAGAGTAATCCTTTGCATCTAGATAACTTAAAAAGAAATGACTGCACGTTTGCAAGGATGCTCCTACACTTTCCTGTACTGCTGCCTTCTACAGAGAAAAATAGTTGAAGGTCTCCTTAGAGAAAAATAGGGTGTGCGTGGAAGTCCATATTCAGCTACTTCTGAGTTTTCTCAGTTGCATCTAAAATAGTTATTTTTCTCAAATTTCACGGCTGAGTTTTTATATCACTGAGACTGGAAAAATGATTTTGATGTGGCAGCTATAAGATGTAGAAGCTATGAGAGCAGGGCACTTTGGTTTTGTGTAGAAAAAGAGAAAGGAAAACTCCAGCTTAAGGTATGGAAGGCCTCTATAAGCTGATTTGTCAGGTACGATTACATCAACAGCAGTGGTATTCCAGCCTCTATTATAGATACTATTCATATTAGGTTGTATAATTTTAAAAACACAACTCTTAATACTGTTTCCGATCTTTTTTTTTTTTTTTTTTTTTTTTTCCCCTGCAGGGTACAAATGTGCCAATAAGCTTCTTTGTTTCTTGACTTTGAGTTTCAGATGGATGAAAGGTAAATGTAATGATTGATAACATAAACTTTGTTATAAGAGGCAATCCTAAAAGTTCTTCGGTACATCGGCTTGGAAAGAGGTTTTATCTGTTAGAATGGGATGAAATTGAAGGATCAGCCTTTCATGATCCAGGACCAAGGCAGTATATATGTCTCCAGAGCATCCCAGTGAAAGCAAATATTGAGAAAACATGGCCAGTGCATCCTGTCAGGAAAAAAATTCAGCGGCTACTGGAGTGATGACAGCTATTCTAGTAGAGAAGTGTGTGGTGGAGCCACCTCATACTGAGAAGAGACCACTGGTGGGAGCATTAGCCCAGGAAGAGGGCCCTCTATGTTCCACCTTTGTCAGCCTAAGGGAAGTAAGTCCTTTTTTTCTCTTTTTTTTTTTTTTTTCTTTTTTATAATTAGATGCTATCAAACAGCTGCAATTGTGTAGAGCTGTGGTTGGTGAGGGCAGGCAGGGAACCCATGAGCTGTAGCCTGGAGAGATGGGCAAACATGACAGAACCATTGAACCCAGGAGGAACTGACAAAACGGAACAAAAGTGCTATTGCTGAGCTGTGAGACACCTTCCAGGATGTACAAGCCAATTATTAACAAAAAGGAGTCCTGTTCAACTAGTTAAACATGAGACAAGTCTGGTAGGACCAGGGTGGGCAGAGGCACCTGTGGAAACTTCTGGTTCAACTACAACAATCAGATCAGAGCAAGAGTTTAGACCTATTTTTCACTGCTAAATTTAGGGTAACTGCTCAGTGCAGCGGTTGTAGATAACCCAGCTGAAAACCAATTCCCTCAGCCGCTGATGCAGCCTGCCTCCCGGGCACCTCGCTTCCTTTCCACACAGTGGAAAACCTCAGTTCACAACTTGATTTCTACACTTCACCATCCTGTTTTAGGGTGTTTCAGCTCTAGGTATTGTGGAGATGTGTTAAAGAGCAGTTTGAGACTTCAGAGCTAATGGTTGATTGTACTTTCTGCTTTCTTACTTCTTATCCTGCTCAACATACAGTTGTGCAGAAGTGGCTTATTAAGATGATGGTATGTGCCACATATAAGGGCATACAGAAAGCACTGGTACTTGACTCTGATTGATCTGAAAATCCCATTCACTATCATTACTTATGACTCCTAGTTTGAACGTAGTTCAGTGGCAAATTAATTTAATGACTTTACAAACCTATTTATGTCATCTAAATTTCATCTGTTGTTGAAGGAACTTGAGTTAGACAGGGTAAATTCCTTCTGGACCAAAGCAGTAGTGACAAGCACACTAAATTTTGGAAAGAAATGGCTCTCAACTTCTCAAATTTAACTAATAAATCAAAGGCTATTACTTTGTATCAGATATGGATGAAGGATAACGCAAATTTTTAGAAGATCTTAAATTCTATAGAAGTATGGAAGTAGCATATGACTGCTTCATTTTCATTAGTATTCTTATTTTATTCAAAGTTTCTTGCTTTAACTGGATATTAAAACTGAAGTGATAAAATACCAGAAAAAAAGTATGAATCACCAAAATTACATGCTAAAGTCTGTTATCTTGACATTTTTCTGAATGAATATTGAAATGCCTAGCAAAACAGATCTTGAAGTTCCTCCATCAGTAATCAGACCCAGACTTACTTGAAAAAAAATAAATCTTTTTATATTTAGTTATGAAAAGCATGCTCTTAATTATAATGATGTTCATTAAGACCAATGCTTTGCAAGACTACTGTTTGCAATTCAGAGGCTTTTCAAAAACATCTGAAAAAAAAATGTAATCTACAATAACATCTACCATGGAAAAATATTAGAAAATGACTGAAAAATGTGCCAGTTATGCCTATGGTATATACATACATCTATATGTGTGTATGTATGTGTGCTCTTTCTCAGAGAATCACAAGTTTCAGTGTTGTCTTCTATTTTTTCCCATTTATGGAGTATATAAGGAGTAATTTAATCTGATGAAATCAAGCTTTCAATGAAAGCAAGGACGTTAGCTCTGAAATAAGACATCAGTTTTTCAGGGCTATACATCCTTTGAACTTGGATGACATTGTCTCTGAGGACAAGATGTTTGAGTTTTAGACTTTAAAGCCTCAAGCTGGAAAAATTAGTCCAGAATCTGTTCCTGTAAGATGGAAAAAAAATCACTCACTCTTCAAAAGATCAGGAAAAAAAAAAAAAAAAAAAAAAAAAAAAGTAATTTTCTATTTCCCTTAAGTACCTTTTATTCAGTTACTTATATTGGAAGAGGCTCAACGGCCATGAATTTTAGGGGCTTATACTTCTAATCATCTGGGCATTTATGTGCTTACTGCACAGAATGTTGAGGAGAAAAATAACACCTTAGAATATAAGGATAAAGCAGTCTATGGGTAAGATGATCTTAAGAAACATTGCTGACTAATTTTAATCTATTTAATTTAATATAACGAACATAATGATTTGTGTAAAATTACATTACCCCTGTTATATGCCAAATCTGTTCAGAACAGCTGCTTTGCATTCAGTATATCATAATGACATATACACTGCAGAGCTATAACGCTGAATTTTTTTTTGTGTTAAGGTCCTCTTTTAGATATGCAAGATTGTGCATGACTGAAGAAGGGCTGGTGCCTCCATCATGCAGTTGCTGCTGAAGATAACTAAGAGAGCTCTTGGCTTTGTGGAGAAATGAGTAATGAGCACGAGTTGGTTTTGGAGATCCCACTCCAAGGGAAGAATAAGCCAGGATTAAAAAGCCTTGTAGGGAATATTTTTCCAAACAGACCTAACCTTCAGTGCTGTTTTGCTCAGAAGAAATGGAAAGCTCAAGAGAACTGCATCTTGAAATAAAGGTGAATTGGAAACGTGAGTGGGGAGGAAGGTTAAAGGGACTGTAATTAATCAAGTCTTCACAAACACAGAGGTTGCAGCAGAAAAGTGGGTCTGTCCATGTCCACAACCAAGGAGTGGGGACTGCTGACTGTTGTGTCACATCTCATGTCTTAAACTCTCTCTTTTCTAAATCCAAAACACTCCTAAAACCTGAAAAAAAAATACTTCCTAACCCTAAAAACCACTTTGAAGTGTTGGTTCACTTTATCCTCCTGTTGCAGAATTTGGAGCAACAGAAATAATAGAAGTGGATGAACGATGAATGGTTTTCACACCTCAGAATGTATAAAACTGTCTGATAAATCAGTATTTTAATATACTTCCCAATCCCTCCCCCAAATCAGGGAAGAGTGGAGATGTAAGACTTTACACCAGGTACCTGCTGTTGTTGCTTGAAACTGATCTTTTTGTGATAACCCGGATCTAGGGTATCTAAAGGATCAGAATACAGCAGTGCTGCATACTTGCTTTAGGACAGTCCCTGCTAAATTTGGCAGATATGGCATAAAAAGGGGCTCATGAATTCAAGATTACAAGCATGAAACAGAAGAAAGAGGAGGACAAGGTGGTCTTGAGAAACAAGGGAAAAGGAAGTATATGTCTTCAGAGACCACAGACTATAGAGATTAGGAGGAACTGAAAAACTGGAACAATCTCAAAAAGCTGTAGAATGAGGGCTATCAGTTTTCTTTTTTTGCCTGCTTAAAGTGAGAAGAAGTTAAATGCATTTGTGGGGACATATTGGAGTGGTCTAAGTAAAGGCTCCCTTCTTATTTGCTGTAGGTGCCAGCTCTGAAGACGTTTTCCAGAATGTTTAAATAGCCAGCATCTCTAATATTCAACCCGAGGTGGTACAATTTTTTTTTTTGTCTTTGTTTTTTCCTCTCCCTTAAATCTGGATAACTCTGTTTACCAATAGCCAATATGATTTCCTATGACATCTCCCATATCTTATGGGCATGGGCAACAGCAATTGCCTGCCTGAGGGACTGGGGAAAAGGACAATGGAGTACAACTGTGTACAAATCTAGAGGTATCCTTGAATTACATGGGCAAATAAAATCATATGAAGGGATTGGAACTGACATATTGAATTGTTTAATGCAACTACCTGCTTTAGTCTTCAAGCCTTTAATAAACTGATTTTTTTTTCTTTCTTAGTTTGTTTCAGGCAGCGTAGTCTCCCCTGAAAGCTGCTCAAGACATGAGAGAAGACGATCATGTGTCTGCAGAGGACTTTTACTTCCTGTGTCTGACTTTCTCTTGTTTTTATTGACTTTTTTTCTTCTTGCACAACTGCCTGGGCAGTTCTGACTCACTCTCAAGGGTAGCATGGGAGGGAGCAGAGCGAGAGACAAGCCTAAAGCACAGATAAAAGATGCATTAGGAAGAGCTGAACACTTTAGATTTGATGGAGACTGCATTATTTTTCTGAATGTCTTGCATTGCTATATGCTTACTTTTATCTTTTTTCCAAAAATGGAACTTGATACTGTAGAAATAAGCCTCTTCTTCCTTAAAGCCTAAAGAAATAGAAAGGAATATGCCAGAACGTCTCAGCTTTCTTCTGCATTCATCTGCAGCATGGGATTTTACAGGACTAGCTATTTTTCCTAGCATTATTCACCATATAGCTGATGCTTTTATAATGAAGGTAGAAACAACACTACCTGGAGTATCAGTTTCATAGAAAGGAAAGCCACTTCATATTTTGCTGTGAAAACATTGACAGTTTTTGAAACATCTCCAGTCAAAAAGTCTTTGGAGAGTTTGGGTCACTCTTAAAGCCAGTGCTAGCAGCAATAAGAGGAGAAGGGTTTTGGAGAGGATTTTGCTAGCACCAGCTTGCAACTCTGACTTGATCATGAGTCCATGGATTAAGATTTTGCCATACAAAATACATGACTCATTTGCCTTTTTAAGGTCCGTTATGGTGTGATGTAAAAGTACCATTTTGGCAGTTTGGTGTTGTAGCACTTCTAGCATTTGGAGGCCTAACGCTCCAGAAAATGCATTTACACTGCATTTAAAACTTGCATGTAACTAAATCCTGTCAAGGGAAGTCTTTACATAATGCATCAACATATGCTTGTTTTTTTTTTTTTTTTTTTTTTGTCTCTTTTTAGTACAGTATAGCTATACAATGGGTTGAAGTGGCTTGTTAAAAGTTATTAAAAATACCTCTAGGCTAGGCTGGCCTTTAAAATATATGTTCAGTGCCATAAAACACCTGGAAGACAGGGAGAAAAGGACCAGCTTGAATTTATGTAGAACTTTCATATCTAGTAGTTTCCATTAACTTGTCTTTTTTTTTTTTTTTTTTTTTTTAATGTATTTAACAGTTAAAAGTAAGACTGGGTAGAGTTTGAATTTTTTTTTTAAAAAGTGTGAAAATAAAGAAATATGTTCCTAATTTTGAATTTTTCTAAATCCAAAGTGAAGACAAAATAAGTAAAGGTTCAGCAAATTCTATCCTAAACTTCTGTGCTGCTTTGTAAAGTATGTGTTATCAAAACTTCAGCAGCACAGCTATTAAGAGATGTTTTAATGCGAGATTATTTGTCTCCTAAAATTTGAGTGTTTTGGCTTTTAGACCTTGAGTCACAGTGCATATGTTCCTTCTATATAGCCGGCATTAAACTGTTGGAGAAGTTCTTAGGATCTATTTTCTACCACCTGTGACAATTTTTTAAAAATATCTTTTGCACTTTTAACACTGCAGTAAGTAAAATGGATTGTTTAGGAGAAAAATCAGCTCAGAGCAAAAGGTTTTGGAAGATGATACCGGAATGTTTATAATGCATATTACGGTTGAGAGGGTTGTGTGAATTTAACCATTACTGTATGTTTACACTGACATTTACACATAAGCTCCTACATTATAAACATTTATTGCTCAAGCAGGTAATATTGGAGACTGTTGTTATCTTGGGCTATAAGCCTGTGGAATTGTTGAATGGCCTTCTTGATACATGAGTTCCTAGAAACATATATTTTTTTTTGGTGTTTAAGTGTTCTGAGCCCTTACAGCAAAAAATAATGGCTACTGAATGAACATCAGCACTCTGAGAGAGCAAGTGCTGTGAACAAGGAAATGAATTAGGGCCCACGCAGATATAATTCCTTGTTCTCCTTTTTAATTTAAATATTTTAAAATCCACTACAAATGCAAAAAATATCATCCCTCTGGTGAAGAATATGGAATTAATACACTATTTCTTCATTATCACATAGCCTGCTAGTTTCCTAGTGGTGGTGGTTTGTTTTTCCACTGAATTGCAAAGTTTTGGAACTTCATCGTTTTCATTAACAAAAATTTTCATCTGGAACCAGCAATTGCACACAACACGGTTCCTCCAGGCTTGTGCTTGACTGCTGCCCACACTTAGTGTTATCATGGCTTGACTTACCCCCTGAATTAGATTGGCTGCTAGAGGAAGGTGTCTGCTATACTAGCCAGACTATGGGCTGCCTGTCAGTCATCCCAACAGAGTAAAGACTGAACGAAATGAGAAAAAAAAAAAAAAAGTCAAGTTTTCTTTTTCCCTCAGGAGGCAGCTGGTCCAGAACAAGTCTTGGATGCCCTGTTCAAGAACCCGATTAAACTTATGATACTGTTTGATCTTATCAGACGTGAGTTGGTAACAGCTTCTGGGCATCCAGCATCCTCAGTCAACAGTGGGTTTTAAAACTGTTGTTTTAGCTTTAGTGCTTTGTGCTCTCTGTTATGAGATATGGAAATCTGGATGTTCACCAGCTTGATGACATGTCTCATAAGCAATGACGCCATGAGTCACTGAAATAGGGACAAGAAATCTGAGCCTCAGAAATGATGCTCCGTCTCTAACTTGCACAGTAAACAGACAAAGACCAACCAGTGGAGCAGCAGTCTGCTCCAGGTAATGCCACTGTAATTTGTGTCCTGTTTAATTTTACTTGGATTAAATGAGCTCTTAGATTTTGCTAAATGGGTTTTTGCACATCTAAAGTATTTTCAGTCTTCCAGAGATCACACGGGAAGCTTGTGCTGCATAAGTTTAGGCAGTATGCAAAGCTGCCATCTTTTTATAGAATTTTGTCACTACTGACATACTGTCAAATGGATTTGAAGGAAATCAGACAGAGTATGCAACTTGACTTGAAATGTTAGGTGTACAGTGAAAGACATTTTCATGAAAAATGTCATGTCCTTGGTAATCTAGGCTTTCGACAAGGTAACAGACAAGTTCTGCTGTGGTATTTTATACATTTACTGATGGTCACTTCACAGTTTGGCAATGAAGTCCTGTTGTCCACACTGCCCACAAATATTTACTAATGGTAAAAATGCCTTTGCTTTCATTTGAGGAAAATTTTGAGATATCTAGCTACAATAGATTTTTCAATTAGTGGTTCCCTAGAATTTGTTCCATACTACAAAATCTATTGAACAATGATTTCATAAAAGAGCAAGCAATAACGTAATGCCGATGCAGGTTCTTTAAGCACTGGCTGTTAGCTTATGGAGAAAGAGCTGTGTTGCCTTCTCTCATCACCATTCAGGCATAGCATCTACTCTTCTGTTCCAAAAGTCCATCTTTAAAGCACATCCCTAAAATGCAGTGCCTACAGATAAAAATGTTTTAGTTTAGAGCTGTGACAGCCAGCTGTCATGCTGTTCAACTCCCTCTCCTGTCCACGTGCATGCATTACCTCTTCAAGTGGTGATCATTTGGGAACAAGAACGGTCTTGAGTCTGGTTTTGGATATTTAGCTCTAAAATGAAGGTTGTAGAAGTTAGCACAAAGTCAGCAATAATGATGTAAGCATAATTCATTCTATTGACTGATAGTTCTGTTACTCCTTCAGCAGTGTTATGTTTCCCCTTGTTCTTTCAGATTCTTCTTGGGTCCTTGAAGCTCTTGTTTCCCATGTGCTTCAGGAAATGATAAAGGTGTTTGCTACACAAACTCTCTTGCATCTTGTCTTGCTGCAATAGGAAATTACTTGCCTGCAAATCTTTTTTTTTTTTCTTTTCCTTTTTTTTCTTTGCATCATTGTAAAATTTCTCATATTCCCTTTCTAGGTCTTTCT
This sequence comes from Anser cygnoides, assembly GCF_040182565.1. Taxonomy (NCBI): domain Eukaryota; kingdom Metazoa; phylum Chordata; class Aves; order Anseriformes; family Anatidae; genus Anser; species Anser cygnoides. The sequence goes on from NC_089878.1 coordinate 37,659,344, forward strand.
TAGCTCCACTTGAGCCTCAGTCCTAGCTCTGTTTACTAACCATCTCTGCTCTTTCTCTTAATTCAATTGAACACTAATCTTTGTGTCAACAAGACTTCCTTCAGTGTTGAAAAGCACTTAGGTCTTCACTTTAAGCTGTTTTCTTTCAATTTAAGAAGAGTCAACTTGACATGGGACATTTGCCAGTGAGCTGATAGAGGGTGGACAACTTGTAGTTGTCCTTGGTTACCTGGGAGCATTGTGGGAGAATTCTGTTTTGATTCTCATGTAAGAGGGACATTGTCCCAGTTTTCCTTGTGGAAAGAAGGAGACAAAGAACCAGAGACATCAGGGAAGAAAATGGGGACAGTGATGGTGACAAAGGCTGCTGGATGAAGCCTGTAGGAGGAGGAGGTGATGGGAATGGTAAAACTCAAAGGAAAATAGATATTTGTGGGCTACACCCTGAAGCTTGTACTGCTGATCCATCCAGATTGCCTTCTTATTCTCTCCCCACTGACACCAAGCTGGCAATATAATATTCTACCCAAATCCAACTGGCAGATAACTTGCCCCAAATATTGGGATGTTCTGCAGGATCCTTCTTCAAGGACCCCACTGAATTCGTTGCTAGATATCTGCATTAGTGGAGCATGTGCTCTTGAGGAGTTCCACTGGTACTACCTATCAATTACGAGTCCTTAAACTTGAGGATGAACTTGATTTTCTCAGTCTGTATGGCAGTTCTTTGTTTCACTGTGAGAAATAACCAAAAAATCCCCCTAATCTGCCAAAGTACCAACAGAAGGCTGTGCATCCTGACCAGCACCACAGCAGTCCTTGTGTGCACACCACAACCACCGTGCCCCACAAGGGAACCCCAGCTCCTCCAGGAAGATGAATGCATGTTCTGAAAGTCGAGCTAGAAATATCAGAAAGATGCTATCGTTGCCTGCTGAAAGGTCGTGGGGGAAGACGTTTGTGAAGGCGTGAAGGGGTTTTTCTGCTGGGCCAAAGACAAGGAGCTGTGTGACGTCCCTCCCTCTGGGTTCCTCCTGCCTGACAAGGAGGGACCACAATGTTGTGAGCTGCTGGGCAGCAGATGTGTGTGGCTGTGCTTCTCCAAAGGCTGCTTAATGAAGAAGTGCTAAAACAGAAAATCAAAGAAGCAGAAGTGTTAATCAGAGAGGCAATAGTACAAGTCTTTTTTTTTTTTCTTTTTTTTTTAAAGTAGCAAACTCTCTGATTGTCCAGCATTTACTGTTTTAGAAATCTAAAGTAACGGTACGGTAAGCATCATGTTTACTTAAGCTTTGTTTCAAATCAGCAAAGCAGATTTGTTGTAAGCTATTTCAGTACTCAAAGGGTTTCATTGAAGGTAAGAAAAGGGAAGTTGTCCTGAGGCTTAGAATTGTAATTCCTTTTAGCATTTCCTTTTAAACATCATGTTTACCTTCTGCAAAATCTAATTCTCCCTGTTTGTTGCAAATTCAACAGCGGAGATATTTTCATTCTTTAAAATTTGTCTTTGTATCCAATCCAGAAGAGTTTTGCCCTAGACTTGGGTGTAAGTTACTCACTGGTGAAATGGTTTAGCTACTGCTCTTGCAGGAAGTGGTTTTACTCTACTTTTTTTTCCTGCTTTCTTTCTATCTTTATGAGCTGAGGGAGATTAACCCGAATGCTGTCTATAGACATGTGACCTAGATGTTTTCCGTTTTTTGAAATAGTTAAACTGCTGCCCGTTGATGACAGTTTGAGATGAGACAAGGACTTCTGTGAGGCTGTAGGTAAGGAGTCTTAAATTCATCTTTTTGCAATTCAGAAAACTTGTTGCTAATGATTTTTAGAATAACTCTATCTATATGTATTGTGTATGTGTTAAATACAGGTTGTGTTACATAATTATTTTATTTCTATTGTTTGAAAATTTGGAAATAATAATAATGTGGAGGGTACATGTGAAATGATGCTTTAAAGGCAAAATTAGTATTCAGAATCTAAAAAAATCTGTAATGTCCTATGCAAGACGCAACTGTATCTGATCCTCTGCAATATCCCAAGCTACTAATCACTTCTCATGTCCTTGCCTTTACTAAGTAGTTGTCCCCAAAAGTGGAAAAGGCCAGCAGCACTGGCTGGGAAAGCCAGTTAGGCCATATTTCCCAGCATTTGCCTTTGCTGGCTGCAATTTAGCAGTATTTGATTAACTCGCTTCCTTGCTGGTGACCACGAGGGAGGTGATTAGTAACAGTGGATACTGTAAGAATTGGTGAGTGGTGAAGGCTGATATCTAGAATTGTAGAATATCCCGAGTTGGAAGGGACCCACAAGGATCATTGAGTCCAACTCCTGGCTTCACACAGGATCACCCAAAAAATAGACCATGTGTCTGAGAGCATTGCCCAAATGCTTCTTGAACTTCAGCAGGCTTGGTGCTGAGACCACTGCCCTGGGGAGCCTGTCCCAGTGCCCTACCACCCTCTCGGTGAAGAATCTTTTCCTAATATACAACCTATTTGGTTGGTACTCGATATTGCTAGAGACTGAAGACACTGATAGAATCTCTTGCCCTGCTTGTTGTCAACAAGCTTTGTACCACAGTAGTACCACTTTGTTCATCAGTAGTGCTAGTAAGAATAGGGCATGGGGAGGTGTAAAGAACAGTGTACAACAAATGTCCTTGGTTTATCCATGGGGACTCTCAATGTTCCTCGTGGAGCTGGTCAGTGGAAATGCCATGATAGCATGTTTCCTGCATAAAGCTGTTTAGATCGAGCCTAATTAGTTCTCTGCTCTGAAGCTAGCCAAAAGATGCTTGTGTGTCCTGAGGCACATTTCACTCAGAGCTTTTTATCAGAAAGGTAGCTTTGCATTTCTGTCTGTGGGCACACTACTTTCTGGCTTTTACAGTCTTACAAGGAAATAACAACCCACAAAGATGTTCAAATAACACAATATCGCGTTTTGATTATGGGTCACACAAAGGAGAGTCAGAATTAGAGACAAAGATTTGTTTTCCTGAAAAGTTTGTGACATATACTCATGCTTGTAACTGATAGCCTTATCATAAGAAGCAACTTGTTTTTCATTTGGAAATATGGGTCAGAGTTGAAAGAAATCACACATGGCTTGAAGCTCATTTTGAAATTGTGCATACTAATTGGAGACAGATTTTAGAGCAGTGTTGTAAGACTACATTTCAGATTTTCTGTACTTTTTTTGGAGAAAAAAAAAGCTGTCCTGCCTTCATACACAAAGCAGCACAGACAGGGAAATTGTATAAAAAGAACACATTCTCTTCCTGGGCTATGTCTGTACTGCTGCAATGTCTTAGAGTCATTTGAAATGCATTTTTCCACAGAGCTGTGTGATTTGGTAAAGTAGTTTGAATTCGCAGAGTTATTTTTCTATATTTTCTCCCATCCCTGCAACTTACCTCTTTGTGTCCAAAGGAAATGCATTTAAAAGCAGCACCTCTTGTTCACTTTACCTCTCAATCCAATTACACGTGCCACATATATTTGTTCATTTTCTTTTCCAAATAGAGTGAATAGCTGAACCACTTTCTGTATTTTAAAGCTTCTACTGTATACTACAATTGAATTACAAAACAAAACAAAAAATACTTTGCCTTTGGTGGCAGTATTTGTTGTATAAATTTCCTTTTGCATTGATAGAAGAGATGCTCATCTTCTTCCAAGCAAATGTGGGTTCCTGTCCCCCTCAGTAGATCCTGTCCTGTGGGCTGGGATTGCCAGGGCAGCAAAGGAGAGGTCTGTCTCAGTCCATGGGCTCGAGCATGTTCCTCCCCACCTGGAGCGAGGCAGGAACCAGTAACCAAAATGGTGACAGAGGCTCTTTTCGATTCTTCTCCGGATGTTTGGGTGGCATAACACCACAACCGCTGGCATGGGGCTAACTTAACTGAAGCCGTTGTACACAGCTCTGATTTGGATTTCTCTATCTATTTCTGGTCCATGAATTTACTACTTTGCATTGACAGATATTAATGAGACGAGCTTCAGGCCCGGCTCTAAAGCTTCAGGTCCATCGTGATCAGCAATGCCTCATGCAGAGGATGGCTTTTGCTGTGCTGCCCAGAGCCTTCAGCTCATTTCTGTGCTATGGAGCCCCGCAGACTTTTAGCAGTGGGAGCTGCTCTTTTCTCCTGTCCTGTTTCTACTGAGCCACGTGGGGCTCAGTGAGTTATATGCAGTGTCTTCCAAATTCTTTGAAGACCACAACGTGTAATTCTGATACTAGTCAGTTTGTCTTTTTTTGGAGATACTGCTGTGCTGTGTCAGCTCAATCAGTTTGAGCTGCTAACTATTGTATGAGTTGTTAAAGCCTGCATACTCCTAAAGACTGTCCCTCGATGTTGGGGAAGTCTCTCCGTTAGGTGTGTTATTATCCAGGGACCTGGAACACAGCAATTGTACTGATTTTCCCTAATCCTGTGTGTCTAATTGGGCTGAGCTCTTTTAAAGACAAAAGAAAGCATCACTGGAGCTAGTTCCTGTGTGTTTCCCTCCTCTCCTACTTAAGACTTCTACATAGATGCATCAAAACAGGTTCTCAGTGCTACAAAGACAGAAGCTGGCACTGGGGAATGCCATCTATACGAAGGTGCTTCGATAGCTTTCACGGTTTCATTTGCTAACAGTATTAGTCCTGAAGTAGTGAGATGGGGTACAATTTTGGCCTTTGACTGTGTATCTTCCATGATAATTCAAGTGCCATTCATAGCACAACTGAAGTCTTCTGTGCCCGATTGCACACCCTGTATAAAACTATGCCCTTTTTCCATCCTGTGGTGGTTTTCAGCAGCTTCTGTCACAATGAAACTAATTTCTGTACTGTTGACTTTGTCTCCGAGCAGGCTGACAGCCTCCATTTCCTTCAGCTCATTCACAACAGCACAATCCCCTGCTAGGTGTGTTTTTGGAAATGTGTGACCTTGGTCTAGGTGAGGACACACTGATGTTATCTGCTTCTGGAACCGTCTCACAAAGCTGGTCTGCTTCTATCAGTGGTCTCGATGAATCTTAGTTTCACTGATAACTTCTTTATCAGCATTTGAAAGACAGAAGTGTTGGCTCTTTGGCTGTTCTGAATGTTAAGGCTGTGCATTCATGCACTTGTTATATCTTTGGTTAGCTTCCCTGCCTTGAGAAATACTATAAAAAGGATGTTTTGAAGCCTCGCTACAAAACAAACACAGCTAGCTTCTCATTTGCACTGGTATTTCCTCAGTACACGTCTATTTTCATTTCTAGAGTGAGACCATTTTTGTGGAGTCTGTGGACTTTATTACAAATTGAAGGACAGTCAGGTGACAACTTCCAGGCTGGCTGAAATAGGAGCAGAGAAAATGTTATTGCATGTTTTTTTTTTTTTTTTTTTTTTTATGAAAGGAATCTGAATGGGAAAAGCAGGCATTAATTTTCTGGGCACGGGTATTTAGCTTTTGCAAACTGACAGCAGTAACCCCTGCTACAGCTCAGTCTGCAGAAGCAGTCAGGTCACGCTGGAACAGATTTTCAGTGCATTACTTGCCTCATGCTGAAATCACCTGGAAGTGCTGATGCTTGGCACGTATAAAAGTGAGTCCTGTTTGCCAGAAACTATGAACCCAAGATTCATGCATGCTAGAAAATTTTGGCCTTTTTCTGTTCATTTTTCTGTATTTATGTTCACCTTACTCAGCATGAGAAAGAACTGCTTTGGGAATTAAGCAGAAATGTATTGAAAGGTTACTTAACAAATATTGGAATTCTCCAAATTAGCTTCTAAACTTCTGGGGGTATGTGCAAGTCATGGAGTAAAATACTAATTCAGATAGTGCATGGTTCCCTACCGAATAATTTCTTCAATAAATTAAATAAGCAAGTTTGACATTGCCGTAGATAGTGGCCAACAGCGGTTTAAGACACAATATAGCACTTCCTGCCATTCCAGATTGACAAGTATTAAATCATTCACTTGTAGTTAAGCTGGGTATTGTGGGTTTGTGCTGTGGTTTTTCATAAATATTTCTTCCAAAGCCTGTGCCCGATACACTAAACAGGCACAATCCTTGAACAAATGACCTTCAAGTGACTTCTGATTCCTTCTCCAAGACATGTGCCAGACTTTCAGCACATCTGCAATGTAATAAGAGGGGAGGGGAAGAACAGAAAGAAGAAAAACAAGAAGTAAATAAGGCTGAGAGCTGAGGAGCTGTGCTTTAACTACATATTTGCTTTTTGTTTCTTCTTTTCCTGCCCCACCCTGAGCAAAGCTACCACTGTATTTGGTGCTGAATCAGATATCAAGGTACCTATCTGAACCAGATACTGAAGCTCCTCCTAGACCTGGCGTAGTGCTTAGAGCCTGTACTTGTTTGCTGCTCAGGATGTTAAAATTTCTTCTTTTGTGGGCAAGGAGGGAAATGACACAGAAAGTCTGTGAAGACATTGAAGTGCTGGACTTCTGGCTCCAACAGTAACATTCATGGTTGGTGGGTCATGGCCTGATGGATGTCAGGATGCTCTCGGCATTTCTGGTGTCTCCTCTGGAGCTGTGGCTTGGGAGGCACCTGCTGCCTAACTGGCTGGATGTCTGCTTGGGATGGTGGATTTGGAGGAACCAGGCAATCCACAGAGGGAGATGGACCCAGTGTTGGCATCCATGTGGGGATCCTCAGCCCATGTGGTGAAGCTGGCTGGAGCCAAACCCCAACACGTGCTGCCCAACAGCCGGATGGTAACACTGTGGGCATCCACAGCAAACAAGGACAGAAGCCTCCCAGGCTGGGGTTCTCCCCATCAAAATGCATTTCTAGTGAATGGCTTTGCTACAGATGAATCAACTTTTTCCAGGAGTGTGTTACATTAGACTTTCCAACTGGCTGAGCTGCTCTCACAAGTGCTGCCTTTTTTGCTTTGGGCTGAGCAGTTCTGAGGCTCAAATTGGAAAGGTCTCTAGTATCACCAGAATGTTGTATGCTTGGTTCTGCTATTAAGAGGGGAAAAAAAATAACAATTAGTAATCATTAATCAAATTAGTGTGATGATTTTGGGGCTAGGACATGGCACTAATCCATTCACTCTTTTTTTTGGAGTGTCAAAAAAAGTGGAACCAGCCCAAGTAAAAGTATCTCAGCTCCTCCTCGACAATTGCCCTTGGTAAAGGAGACAAGGAGTGTCCCCAGTCAGCACAGGCTTAGAGAAACTGGTCCCTTCAATTCATGCTTGAATTTCCCTTGGAGAATTTAGCACTGGCTATGGATTGAGTAGTGCATAGTTGCATAGACCTGAGAGTTTCAGAGACTCGAATTATAAAACTTCTTTTCTAGTTTTACTTTTCATCTAAAGTTTGGAGCTTTCTGTCATATCTTTTCAAGAAAGCAAGAGAGTGAAGAAAGGGAATCTATTTAGATGTGGAGCAAAAAAAAATGTATAAATTATCAGAATGAAAAATGTTCAATGCAGAGATTTCTTACCAGACTTGTTTCTTGCATCAAGATACAGATGTTTAGGGAGTTAAGCTGATGTATGATATAGACATTTTAACTCGGGTATGTAGGACTGCAAGGGCTCGCTTTGCACATAAATTCAACCAGTAAGAAACATGAGCTCTATTAGCTCTGCAAGTTACCCTATAAGCGACAGCTATTTAATGTGCCTCAAAAGAAACCAAACCAATGGTATCCTACGAAGGATGGTGAGAAGAGCCTTGCTGTGGTGTTGACCTAGGGGGTCTCCACCTGACCTCAGGTGTGCAGATAGTTTGTGCAGTGCGTGGAGGAGTGCGACATGCCAGCCTGGTCCTGCACAGCCACTGCTGCTACGGCCAAGGTGTATTCATCTCTCATGAGGAAAATGGCCTTCAGACACCACATTATGCACTACGGAAGGAAAGAGACTTGGGGAGAGACTGTTTATCAGGGAGTGTAGTGATAGGGCAAGGGGTAATGGTTTTAAACTAAATGAGGATAGATATAGATTAGATATAAGGACAAAATTATTTACTGTGAGGGCGGTGAGGCCCTGAAACAGGCTGCCCAGAGAAGCTGTGGCTGCCCTATCCCTGCAATTGTTCAAGGCCAGGCAGGATGGGGCTTTGCGCAACCTGGTCTGGTAGGAGGTGTCCCTGCCCATGGCAGGGAGTTGGAACTGGATGGGCTTTAAGGTCCCTTTCAACTGAAGTCAATCTATTATTAAAAAAGAAAAAAGAAAAAAAAAAGTAGTTTTCAAACACCCACCCATTTTAAAATGAACAGCACTTTGAAAACCATCAGTTGGAACATGCAAATTAAATGCAGGGCCATCAACTCCGTTTATATCACTACTCAATTTTGCTATTTAAATACATGGCTTTTTAATTTCTGCTCTTAACAATGTAGGGGGCAGGTGAATGGCTGCCATTCTTCTCACTATGACTGTTGGGGTTTGCATGCCAGATCTGGCACAGTTGCACTCCTGCTGTCAGTGCTGCAGACTGGCTGCTCCTACCGAGTGCGGCACATCTGGGGTGCAACCAGAGGTGCAGGTGGGCTCTAGCCCCCATCCTGCAGGGAGCAGGCACACAAGGTATCTGGCATCGTCTTGAATCACCTTTGTGAAATAACGTTTTGATGCTTGGTCCTACGCAAAACAAACAAAGTTTGCAATAATAATTTTAGGTGCATTTAACGGAGCCTATGCTCAAACTTCTTGCATAATCAAATGATATTTTGACACCCTCGGTATTTCCCCTTTGCTGAAAGCAGACATCTTAGTAGCTACACATTGTGATATGAGATACTATCACATCAAACAAGCCTCTTTGTCTTACGCCGCCTGTGCCACGCAGTGCAGGGGAGCAGCGTGGTGGGGCAGGCACGCCTGATGCCTTCTGCTCCACTCTGGGGCACGTCAGAAGCGGCTGGTGAAGAAAACAAAGCAGGGGCCTCACGAAATGCAGAAAAGGGGCTCTCTCAATGCAAGCCACAAAGAATTTCCCCTTCTAGTTCCTGCTGTAGCTTAAAAGTTTTCTCCTAAAATTGCAAGTGCCGGTTGTGCTGTTTCACAGAGCCGTCTCTTGCAAGAGCAGCACCAGGAGCTCTGTAAAGGAAAGTGGAAATGGAGTGTGGGAACAGATTAGAAGTGTCTGGAGCTTTTTTTTTCCCCCCTCAGATGGGAAGTGGGAGCAGTGAGAAGAAGTAAGGGAGCAGCTGTAGGATCACAGCACAAAAACTGCTGCAGATACGTATGGAGAAAGCTGGAGGGAGGGTAGGAGGCACTTTCATGTGCTCAGCACGAGGGATTGAACATGATAGCAGGGAGTGGGAGGGAAGGGATCTTACTGTCCGAATAAGGGAAAGGCCTCTTGTTTTAGACTCTACTGAGATAGGCTGTGCTAGAAAGAAGTTACTTTTTTAAGTTTACTTTTAAAATTGTTTTTATAGTCTGAGAAGCTTTAAAGCCTGTCCTATTCAATAATCTCGGCATGTCTGTTTGACAGACTAGTCTTTTGCAGAGTGATGGGTATATGGAACTGCAGAATGGATTAAGGTGGGGCAAGTGTTCATTAAAAGTATTAAGTTGAGGGATTCTTTAGGATGCCCCTCAGCAAGAGGGGTGGAGCTGGAAACAACTGTCACCACTTTGCTGAGGGCTTACCAGAGCTCAAGGGGACCTTTTTGTCTAGTGAAGGTGATGCTGCAGCTGCAGGAACTTACGGACCGGGCAGCAAACTGAGGCATGACTTACAACTGCTCCAAGTGTTTGGTAGCACCCAAATACTTTAAAGTGTGACAAACTGCACGCAGTCTTACTCCCTGGTGAACATGAGGTGCCTCCCCCACTGTGGACCAACAAGCTCTGTCCGATATGGAGCCACAAACATGGATGTTAACGTGACTCAGGTCACAAATGTGCTGTAAGGTCCTGCCCGAGCTGTCCTTGTGATAGCTTGTTTATATAGCCGCCGTCAAATTGAAAGTGAAATTTCTGTTGGCAGAGCTGTGAACTTATAGGAAGTTTGTTTCTTTGGCTATTCACAGCAGGCTTTCAGGCGTTTTAAAAATATTTTTTTCTAATACCTCAGTTTGTCTTGTGATGCTAACTCTTCCACTTCTCTGGAGAGTTTGGGCTGTTCCAAAATTACCATCACCACATGTCGACTTCAGGTAAGCATGGAAAGTTTGGATGAATATCTGAATCTCTGTGGGGAGAAGTTCTGCAAAATTGAGCTGGAAGTATTTCAAGCAGTCTTACTTTGAAATTTCTGTCACTTCTGCTTCTGCTTGTATCTGTAAATACTGCAAGAATAACCTTTCCCATAGTATCTCATCACTTCAGATCTGGCAACATTAAAAGTAACAACACTTTTCTGAACATTTAGGCTATAGGAACAGATTTCTTTCAAGCACCGGAGAAAATTTGTGATTCTTATGTGATCTTCCTAGAGAAAACATTGGATTTTTTTTCTATTCAGAATTAGACTACTTTAAACTAAAAAGTTGCCGTGTGGTAAGTGTCATATTCAGGTGTGAAGTGAGTTTGTAGGTAGTCAGTCTTATGCATGGTGGTTGGAAAGCCATGGCTCTGTGCTGTACTTATTTGCAGTATATAAATATATAGCAGAAAGGATGGAGGTGGGAGGAAATGATCTTTTTCTCACCTGAAGAAGGTCAGAACTAACCAAGTTGTACTCCTCTGGGCTTTCCTAGTACTTCTGAGATATTATTTGGTGTTAAATCAATTAAATTGTGATTTTTTATGATGCCGGGAACTTCTTGCTGTCATTGTTCTAATGACTGAACTGCACTCATTCTTCTATTCAATATCATAGGATGCATTAGAAGTGCTACATATCAAACAATATATATATATATTAAATACCATGTACATATGACCAGTATTCACCATTTGAAGCATTGTCTAGCTTGTACAGCATGGAAAATGGAGGCAGGTGTCGTGGATCAGATGCTCTCCAGAAAGAAATGAAATGCTTTGCCAGCAGGAAGACCTAGAAGTAGCTTTTTTTTTTTTTTTTTTTTTTTCCCCAGGCATGTTCTTTTACATATTCAACTGAATTTCTACTATGGACGACTGTTCCCAGAACATATGCAGGCCAAACTGCACACAAGGGATACTTTTAGCTTCAAGTTCTACTTGAAAGTGAGATATTAAATTGACACAGGAATGGTGAAAATAGACTCCATTATGCTATCCCATATGATATACTGGGATAGATGAACTTTCAAAACAACTGTTACCTTTCCTGAGACCTTCACATGCAATATAATTAAGAAACCAAGTGATGCAAGAGACATGACCATATGCAGTCACATGCTGACTTGAAGAAGCTCTTTTACCCCGTTGCATGTGTTGTTGTTTCCAGTAATATCTGAATGATATTTGCTAGCAAGTTTTTGTTTCTGCAGTCCAGTAGTTAGCGGGTCATAGAGGATTACAGGACTAGAGATGAATCTGTATTAATTAAACATGGTTGTGAAGAGTTTGTCATTGTATCTGTGCGACTTTGGAAGACTGTCTCCCATTCTCTTTCTTTTCTAATTCTCAAGCCATTTTCTATGCAAATAGGAAAGCGTTTCCAGAGATACCAATTCTCTGGCTTATAGGGTACAAGTAGCTTATTCAGATCTCTATTTTTATTTGTCAACTGATCCTGCTGTTTTTAAGGGCCTATGTATAACATGGAAGAAACCTAGAGGCTTTAAGCTATCATCTTGTATAAGTTTTCAGAATGACACAGAGGAAGACCTTTAGCTCTCTGCTTAATTCTTGTTTGAGTGCCAGTCTAGCACATCTGTTCATATTTTCTGTCTTCACAACTCTCTTCATCCTATCCTTGAGAGGAATTGAGCAACAGTTTGTAAAGATTAATATTTCCACTGAAACTGTATATTTGGTTAGGATGTTTTGCTGCCATCTGCCAGAAAGTGGGACTCAGTATAAGCTTTTCATTATTATTTTATCCTTTTATTTTATTATTGTGTACAGTGTTATTACTAGTGGAAAAAAATAGAATAAACTACAGTCAAGCTTCATAGCACTAAGCCACTCCTCATATTTTTAGTGCTGCGGTCAATAGGCAGGAAATCACTGAAGCATCCAACTGTAACTGTCTGTAGGTTATTGTGCAGCGTAGGCTCCGCACCCCTGTGGGTCTGTGACACACTGTTAAGTGGAGAATCACGTATACCTAAGATGTACAGTAACTATCGGGCATGAGAAACGAAGCAATTGCGTCTTAACATTTTATTTCTTAGAAACTCAGTCATCAGCATAAACATATAGTATGTTCTTGTACCCCAGTTTAAGTAACATTACTGCTGTACAGTGGTGAAAGTCTCTGTGCTTCCCCCTTACAGTCCATTATAAAGCATATTTCCCCACCTGGCTCCATAATGCAACAAATGCTTTGGCTTTTCTCCTTGGGTGTGCTTAGTGCTACTTTTGTGTTGCTGTAAGCCCATTAACTTCAGTGGGCTCACCATGAACCAGAGGTCCAAATCATGTACTCCATGTACAAACTTGGATGAAATTATTTTAGATGATAACACAGTTTGTTCCTATTAGATATTAAACTTATACGTAAGATTGCAGTCACAAGATTTATGTAGCAGTTAACCAAGTGTTATTTTTATGAATAACACTCTCCTTGTATGAGACTAAATAAGGTTGATATAGACATCATATCAAGGATCAAGTTAAAATCTCATTGGTAAAAGATTCTTTACCCTAAGAGTTATTTAATAGCAATACTTGAAAACACTTTTCTTGTATTGCACTATGGCCTAGGAAGTCTGCTATGATTTTGGCCAAGTTGTGCCAAGATCTTTGCCTTTAGGTGCATCCTTCATAGAGACTAGTTTATATACCTCAGAGCATACATAAATTGTGATTAATGTGCTGAATTGCGTATTCCCCACATGGTAGCAGACAAATTATGGTGTGACTGAGCACTGGAAGAGGGAGTGATTGCCCGGAGACTTTATGGAGCCTCCTTCCCCGGAGATATTCAAAAACCATCTGGGTACGACCCTGAGTGATGTGCTCCAGGGGGCCCAGCTTGAGCAGGGGGTTTGGACTAGGTGGTCTCCAGAGATGCCTTCCAACCTCAGCCCTTCCGTGATTCTGTGAAATGTTGGGCAGTGAGATACTGCTACAAACAAAACAGAAAGGGTTTTCTACTCTTTCCTTTGACACACAAGAATCATGGACAACTGTACATATGAATTCTAGCTGTCTGAAGAACTGTGGGCCATTTTTGCTTTTATTCATAGAAAGTCCTTCGATGCTGGACTAGAAAAGAGTGACTACAAAGCCAGCTTTTAGAAACATGAGGTGAGATGACCTCTGTGATCCTTGCTCAGTGAGTAGTCTGTTCTGAGACATCCCTGAAAGTCTAACATGGCTGCAAGAGGTAAAAAATTAAAAGGCTGTATAATAAATATTGATATAAAAGGGATAATGATCATTAATGTTAATGGGCATGGCTTGTGTTGGAAGTAGGGCATAATAACAAACTCACCAAAGTTTGTTGATGACGTTGCAAGTTTAAATGATAAGTGAAACTGTGCTGTTGAGTTTAAGACATTTAACATTTTATTGCAGATTGAACTCTGCAGGAAATTCTGCTTTATCTGATACAAAGGGCTAAATCAGGAATAAAGCCCAGGCAGTGGTGAAGCAGTGTCATTCCTGATCTCCTACTCTTACTGGAGATGACTAATGGTTGAAATTAATGCTACTTCCTAAGTACAAATTATTCCAGGCTGGATGACATCTTTCTGAAATGGAAAAGGCATAGGAACGTTACATCTGCTTTGCATTTTCACTACAATGGATTTTTCTAATTTTCTAGTCCTCGGATAATCTGGCTTCAGGACTCTCCTGGGCGCCAGCCCAGGACACGGTATTTCTCAGCAGCCTCTGCTGTTTGTGCCCTGGGTGCAGATGTGTGACACGTTAGCTGTGAGAGCAGCATTGGAAAAAAAATAATAAATAAAGACAGAGCACAGTGGGAATAAGAATAATGTGAAAAGCTATGTGACAGTTTACTTGTTGTCCCCTCTCTTTACCTGTAGTTGTTTCATCTGTCCCCCTTCATTTCCATCAGTTGTGTGTTAAGCACTTTCTGCCCCTGAGCTGTACTTCAGCAGAGATAATGAACAGCATGGAGAAGGCTAAGAGCAAAATCCAACAGCAGAAATATTTACGTAGGTGTGTTGATTTTAAACAGTTCTTTCACAGACACAGCAATATGTTTTCTCCTTTGCAAGAATGCTCTGACTCACCGTATGTGGCATGAGCTTGTTTTTGCATTTGTTAACGCTTACTTCCTCTTCCATTTTTATGTTTTTTTTTTTTTTTTGTTGTTGTTGTTGTTTTTCAGGCTTGTAGGTTTTAGTGTAATGGTGAACCTAGTGCTGATTTTTATTTTTCTGGAACATTATTGTGATAGGTTTTGATGGATGCTCTTCATGTATGATGTTGCTCTTCAGCAGAAGAATGGAATTAGCGAATGCAACCACATGAATTTTAATTTTGCAGTGTTTTCACGTTATGTTGAACCCTTTCATGTTCATTATGTTTCTGACTTGATGGTCGTGTAAATATAATGAGCGATGTTGGAAGAATTTAAAAGTTGATTTTGATGAATATTGAAAATTACATACAACATTTTTATCTCTTAATGTCGAAAAACAAATGCAACAAATTCTATTAATCATGAATGTATATATTTTTTCATTTCTTGGACAATAGTACTTGCTAGAAGTACTTGGTACAAAATGCTAATGAATTAACATTTGCACGCTGTCTTTCATTATACATAGCTGTAGGAAATGTAGGCATAGCTCAAGTCAAAATTTAGAAATACTGCTACCTTCTTGTTTCTTGAAAACTAGCTCTGCATTGCAGAAAAAGCGACTGTGTACTAATTTTACCAATACTGTACCAAAACTCATTAAATAAAGTTCTTCGGTAACACTAGTCAGTCTGCTCACTATATGCTCCATTTGTGGACACAGCAACATGCCAGCATGGATTAAAAACCTGATACCATCAACATGAAACTTCCTCTAGCTCCATGATCTGCTGTAGGAAGGGAATGCTTACTGGTCATCACTGTGAGACAGAAACCATATTCAGGCTACTAAAGACAAAAATGGCAATGAGATGAACTATTCAATTTCTACATTTTTTTTGCAAAAAGCTAAAAACTAGAAACATGAAGGACTTTTTTTTTTTTTGCATTGGAAATGATGTTACTTTGTTTCCTTTATCATCTCAGAAATGATGATTATACAGATAATAGAGACAAAACAATTTTTCCCAATCAAAAGACAATTTAAAATAATTGAAGTATTTTGGCTGTTATCAAACAGGATTTTGTGAAAACACTGCTTTTAAAAGAAATGTTATGGAAAATGTTTTTTTTTTTTTAATGGTTTTGCCAAGACCCAGCATTTTGTGAGGAAGCCTGACATGTGATCTCTGCAATTTGCTGTGTTACTCTTTCAACCCGAGCCTGATTCTCAGAAATGGGATGGCTTTACAGTGTGCACAGATTTGCATGCACAGTAACCTTTCGATTTTTCAACTCTGCAATACTCATTGCTCCCACACCACCTTTGAAAGTCAGCTGTACATTTAGAAGTTGGGGTTTTAGAATCTTATCCACTCATCTTCCAGATATGTAAAATGTCACTTGCCCATTTGACACCTTTAGTTGTTATCTGAGCTCTGGCTTCAGTTTAGCCTAATTCACCATGGGGATGCTGTGCTATTTACTTCCAAGCACCCCAAACAAGAGGACCATTTCATGGGAAAAGCAACTGCAAGTGCTGACCTACTGAGGCTGCTAATTTCATTGACAGTACAATCCCTTTCTTCCCCCACTGAGGGCTGTTGAACTCCTGAGGCAATCTCCAAAAGTGGTGCTTTGTGCAAGACTGAATTGGTTTTGCTCTCCCAGCCAGAAACATGATTTTGTCCTTTCAGCTCTGCGGTGCTCCTTGTTTCTAAGTAATCTGATCTACACACTCTTGAGAAATTAAAGTTCTCCTTTCTCACATCCAACGCGATTTTTTTTCCCCATTCTCAGATTCAGTTTTCCCCTCCTGTATCATCCATCCAACCTCATGTTAGTGCCTTTTCTTGCACCTGAACCTTTACCTGACTTTTTTCCCACCCTTTTCTGTGCTGCATCTGTTCCACAGTGTCCCAAAAGATATACATCCAAGAGGGGTTTTCAGTATGTTCCCTGTCCCTTTTCTCGTAAGTGAATGCCATAAAATTATGCTGCCCTTTTGCTCCAGAAACCAATATAAACAAAATGAAAAAAAAAAAAAAGTCTGTCTTGGTTTAATGCCTTTATCCAACAAATCAACCGTAGGAGGTTTCAAAACTAAAATTTATATCCAGATGCTAACTATTTGCCAAAAGGCAAATTAGCTAATTATATAATGAACGTGGAGTGTCTCACAAGCAGTTGCACAGGGCTTGGCAGCTCTGCCTTCCAAAGTAAGTGAAACAAATTCCCCTGCAGAACCAGCCTGAACTTGGCCCTGATGCTGCTAATAACAGTTTGGAAGCACCAGATCGTAAAAGCATCAGATAGGATCTTTGCTCTGCTTTCTGTTAAAATTTTATCCATTTCCCGACCGTCTTCTCTTCCGTTATTTTTTAGAGCTTTAAAAAAAAAAAAAAAATAGTGGCTTGTAATTACTACCAAATTCTTGCAGGAGCAAATGCAACGCCGTTGCGTTTGTGGAGCTCATATTGAGGGTGCCATCTACTGGCATGCAGAGCCGATAACGCTGTCAGGAGTCTGGGCAGCAAAGGATTTCTACCTGGAAATCCTAAGGGAGCAGCTTTTGTAACTTGTGTCTTTAAGATCTGCATGATCTCACCACGCTCTAGACGAAGACAAACAAAATCTGACAAAGGAAATGCTGAGGGTTTGTTTTGTTATGTTGTTTCCTGTAAATTAAGTGCTGCAGAAAGTCCCATTGTAATACTCTGATGTATATGACTTAGTCCCAATTTCAGGGAAAATGTACTGAAGTTCAATAAGATTAAAATCAAAATTTTCAGAAGTCTTTGCAGACTTGCAGTTTACTGACTGTGCTCCTACTTGAGATCCAGGGCATGAGTTTGTCACAGTATTAAACTTTTTTATAGCACATCATGTACTGACAACCCCAGACAGAGAATACCTAATTACTACTCATAATGCTCCCAAGAAGAGATATGTCAGAGTTTTACAGGTGGGAGATTTCAGAAGAAAGTCTGAGAGATGTGCTCCAGCCAAACATTGGATCAGTGACAAAGCCAGTGTTGCTCTCGTCTCTCGAGTCTGATCAGCTCTCCAGCCTGGAGCCTACTGAAAATCTGTTGAGAAGTGATTTTGGTTTGATACCAACATGAAATACAAAATGGTTTGACTCTCCAAGTTTAGAAGGAAGGAAAAATCATTTCCTGCCTAGCACTGCTGCAGATATTACTGCCAAAATGGCAGAGCATCTCTGCGACATGGCTTTGAGCGGTGACTGCTCTGAAGGGTGCTGAGAAGTGTCTCAGAGAGGAAGAACACCCCGTGCCACTTCCCAAAGGTCCACATAAAGACTTTGCCCCAGTATCATGTATCAGCTCTGCAGCAGAAATAGAACTGAATACTCCTGAGTGGCAGGTAACTCCTTAGCTATATTTTTCTCCTCTCTTTCTGTAGTTCTACTTCTGTAGAGATTCTCGAGCAATTAATTCAATGCAGGAAATGGTCAAAGAGCATCAGCTTTACAGCTGTTTGCATTGAAGTTAGTGTTCCTATCATGGCACAATACCTTGGGTAATGCCTAATATTGAAGTACTATCTTCTTGTTTCTCTCTTCAAGAGAGCTGTATTTCCTCCTACTTCCATACCTTCAACTTGTATGAGTTTAAATCCCCTTGGAGATACTCAAAAGCCATCTGGACATGCTCCTGGGCATACCTGGGGTTGGACAATATGACCTCCATAGGTCCCTTCCAACCTCAGCCATTCTTTGATTCTGTGACTTCTCATTATTGTCTTCCATATCTATAGCTGAAGGGTGTTTTCTGGAAGGAATTGATTTATCAGGGCCATGCTATGAGAGCCATGTAATGCTATGAGAGCACCAACACAACGCCCTGTGGTCCTGCCCAGAGACATGCAGTAGCACTCCTCATCTCCCTCTCCCATCTTCTTCCACCGGTACCGTATCTTCCTTTGCTCTGAAGCCTTCATAGAGATAGACTTTCTTGATATCAGGGACTTTTATCTTCAGAGGCTGGGGAGATTTTGATTGAAAAAATCAAGCTTTTCCAATGCATTTGGAAAATGCTGATTTTCAACTGTTTACTTAAGTGGATTTCCATTTCCATGGATCCATAGTAGGGAAACTGGCATTTCCTGCTTATGTAGTATCTAGTCCATACTAATCTCTGTTTTGTTTACTTAGAAATATAAACAGCAAGGTGTTTTGAGACCTCCTACTGTATTACTTAATCCCCAGTTTGCATATAGTAGTATCAGGTTGAACTAGGGGGAGAAAATAGAGTGAGAGTTGGACTCTGTGCTGATGTTTTGTACAGGAAATATAAAGCAACTTTTGTCAATGGAAATTTTGGGGGCAATTTGAACAGCTAAAGCACACTTTGTTGTGTTGCAACAATGCTGAGACAGGAGACTGAAAAGCATCACAGCTAGAGAAGGTGATCATTCTGTACAGTTCCCTCTGGTCCCTCCAAGGGCATGACAGCTTACGTGTTCAGTTATTTCTTCATTTCCAATTTTATGATCACAGAAACAGAAATCTCATCCATGCTGTTAGTAAACTTGTTAAAATTAAGTTTTTTTTTTTTGTTTTGTTTTTGTTTTGTTTTGTTTTTAGATCTTAGTTTGACTCTAGGATGATAGCAGGGTGATAGTGTGGTCCTTTAATGCACTTGTAACATGCATGTATTGAACTGTGGAGGTAAGATATGTTAATTGGCTTCAAAGCATGTCATTTTCCTTTGAAAGATTTAAAATGTGTGGTGTGAGCAGGGCCAAAGACAAAGTGTAGTGGCTGCCAGCTGGACATGACAGAGGCTTGCAGGGAGATTACACCATAGAGGAGAATGGCTTTTGAGATAAGGATAATCTTTTACATAAACTAACTCTTCCAGGACAGTTGGATGGGTGAGTGATAAGGACAATAATAAAACTACCGACTGACACAGCTCATAGTTATCCTGGTGTTCAAAGATGATCAATAACTTGCTGGCAAGATTGCTCAATTTCTCCAGATTACAGTGATGTATAAACTGCGCAGATACAATTTTTTTTTTTTTTTTTTCTTTTTTTATGAAGGGTCCTTAGATTAATACTCTTCTTTTATGTTCTTCAGGTCAATCCTGTAGCCATGGAAAGGTCTACAACTTCAGATATGGCTTCTGAAAAGCCAAGTCCTTCCCATAGTACGGGAGCTGTTCAAATGAGGATCAAAAATGCCAACAGTCACCACGACAGACTGAGCCAAAGCAAGTCTATGATTCTGTCCGAGAATGTGAAAGTTCCTGAGCCTGTAAGTAAAATATTTCACAAGTCTTACCAATTTTTAAAACCTACAGAAGGTAGGAGCTGGTATCTTAACCACGCTTTTGATAATCCTTTGCAAGGAGGGATTTATTGACACTAATATATTTTTAAGAGTATGGCTAGGCATTGGAATAACAATTCTCCTTTGCCGAAAGACAGAATTTGGCTTTCATGGCCAGGATCATAGCATTTCAACTCTCAAGTGTTACAGTATTTAAATACAGCTGCTGTTGAGAATAGTACTTACATTACGCCATGGCATCTAAAAAGACAAACACTGAAACCAGACAAAAGAAAAAGAAACTGAAATTACAACTCTGTAAATAAAGGACAACTTTGTCCGTAACAAGAAAAAAAGTCTTTCTGTAAGAACGGATGAATTGCAAAAATCAGACACGGAAGTTATCTTAATATTTTAATAGTTGCCAGAGTTGAAAGAGTTGACTCATTTTTTATCCATTACCATTTTTTTTTTAAATTAAATAGTTAGTGATGAACTCTATTGCCAGTTGTGTCCCTGCCCCTGTACTCCTCCTGAGCTACTAAACAAACTGATTGGTATGAGTCTCCCCTGGTTAATTTTCTTCCATAATGGTGGCAACTTGCAGCTGAGGCCATATGATGTTACAAAATTATTTATGCAATGTTAGCCACTTTTTGGACTCCAGATCCATTTTGTTCTCAGAGAATGCAAATGAGAGAGAAAACTCTGTTGGCTGGGGACAGAGTCCCAAGTCTCAGTCATTTTTCACAACCATGCAAGCTATTGATTTTTTGTTTGTTGCTATAATGGATTCCTATGAAATATTCAGCTTTCTAACAAAGTTATTAAATGGAGAAAGCCTACTATAGCAGCTGTATTTTCTGCCCTTTTTATGCTAAGTTCAAACTCAAAATTCAAACTAGGTTAAAAATGCAACATTTTAATTATTAGTTTCTCTGCTATAGCTTAACTTATTTCAAGGACATAACATATATTTCTGGAGAGAAAAATCTCTTTAGGTCTTTGCATCTGATAAGATATTCATTTCCTACCCATTTGAACATTTTCTACAATTTCCTACAACACATTGTACATGTTTTTTCCTTTTTATCTGAAGTGAAATGTTCCACCATTACAGACCTGAGACGATGCTTATTGTAATTTTCTGGGAATACTATAATGTATTATCAGGAAGAACTGTACCTTTGAAAAAGTTTAAAAGTTAAGTATATTTAATGATGCCTAACATATTTTATTGGCTGTGTTTAACAAAAGGCACTAGGCTGCAGTTGTTTTTGACAAGCATGAAAACATCACAGCATGAGACTGCAAAAGGAATTATGTAGAGAAATTACAAGTGATCCATCTCTCAATGAATTATCCACCTCAATAGCCTGCAGAACTCAGCTACCAATTAACACCTACTTTATTACATGTTGGGATGTACTTAATAACTTTCATGTGTTTATGCACTATTACCTTGACTGATGCCTCTTGTACAATTAGGCATAATTGGCATATCAATATGCAAAAGTTAAAAGGATTAACCCTCTTAAAACTAATGAGCATTTCTGTATCCAGCTGCTAAATGAGACAAAATTAGCATTTTTCACTTTTGGGCAGGATTTTATCATGCAGTTTCTCATTGTTGATATTACCTTGTTACATAACTTTAGTTTGGGGGATAGTATGCTGGACTGTTACAGAGCAAGGGGCTCTAAAAAAGTTAAATTAGACATAAATATTCCCTGCCGCATCCCAATAGCCATAGCAGGTACAATATATGTTCACTGGCTGAGAGCTGAAAAGTTGTTTTGTGTTACATTTGTTTAGTAGCTAATTATATAAAAGTGGAGTTTTACTGAGTATATGTCATTTTACCAAGCAAACTTGGCTCTGATATAATAGACTGAAAGCTTGCCATGCTACTAATTCCCTTTCTATTTCAATTCTTTTCATCTCTTTTCGCCATGTAGAATTTTCTGACTAGATATTGACAGACCGAAAGTGTTTTGGCGTATTTACTTAAATAAGCCTCTTAAAGTTGTTTGCTAACACCCAAACTAAAAGCAAAATTCCTAAGGAACCAAATGTTTTCCAATACATGCTTAAAATGCAATGTAATTTGAGTTAAAAGACCACTGAAATATCAACTGCATGTATAAACCGCATACTGACAGATCTGAATCTGTGCATGTGCCTTGTGAAGAATTTTGGGGAAAGTATTAGTGGGAGTAGTCTCTGGCTGTCTAAGGGTCTAGAGAGAAAAAGATTCAGCTGATAAATACACACACACACTCACACAAATATATATACATCTAGTGATCGTGTAATTTCATGGCATACTTTTTCAGTATGCTTATAAACTTTACTTTTGCATTTAAAGGCACACAGACCCCTACTGAAAGATACGCATTACCAGTATGCTAAGCAAAGCCAATTATTTTGTGCTAGAAGGAAAACAGGATCTATCCTGATTCTCTATTTGGAAATTTTCAATTTTGAAGAATCCATCTCTCTTTAGATCATTATAGTCCATAAGGTATCCACTGGTCATGCTTATTTTCTGTTTTACATTGACTGAACATTTTTGTCCGATCTTCAGAAAGATTTTTCCTTTCTAAAACTAGAAATAGCTGAATAAGGGACTCCATATTACCCTTTCTCCACCCATATTAGGCATGTGCATTATACTATACATTCTATTAATAAATGGGTCAAATCCTCTTTACCCAACTTATGCAAAACCTGACTCCAGTGGATTAAGGCAATCAGCATTTGGCACATTTTGAACAATCAACAGAACTACGTATTTATAAAACATACTTAAAAAAATAAATAAAATTAACACTCCGGACATAAAGGGCAAAAAAACAGGCACAAATCTAAAAAGATCGCTGGTGATTTATAGAGAAGAAAATACATAATTTTCTCTAAGGGATTTGTTGTATTCTAAAGCATTTGCTGTGATGCTTGTAAGCACACCTGGGGCTATACTTTTGAAGGTGGACAGATTATTTTCTGCAGTGTGACAAAGAAGGATATGCATCATACATCAGTAGGGCCATATGCACTTGTGCATTTTGTAGTAGTAAAGATGCAAATAGGGGATGCAGAAGCTAACTGATGCAAAAGCGAAATGTAGATTCGTGGGGGTTTTCGTTATTTATTTGCTATGGAAATGCTTGAGCATTGTGCAAAGGTTGAAATTGATATTAATGTCGAGTTTAAAGAGCACAAATCATGAAGCTGGACACACACTGTGGTAAGCAAGGGCTCTTTCTGTGCTTAATGTTAGTGTCTGAACCAGCAATGTAAATGAATATTTGCTATTTTCATCTCTTAAACCCCAGGGAAGTGCATTTTGCTTCATTCAGAACAACTTCGAACAATGAAATGTCTTTTTTTATTGGTGTCTATATTAAGAATTAGAGCCTATTTAGACATTCCAAAATGTTAATGTATTAGAGCTTTTTCTTATTAGGTTAAACAGACTGGTAGGTTTATTTATCTCTCTAATACATTATCAGAGGAACAGGAAGCAATCTTCTTTTGTTTCTTACTCCTGTGATCATAGAATACTTGCCAAAGTTATGGCTAGCCAAAAAAGACAGAAATAAAATTGCTAAAAATATAAGCCTTCTGTTTAGCAGAGTTTTTGAGCCATATTTTGAAATTGTAGGGCTTGTACATGTTTACTTCAAATCAAGCTTATAGTCAAGTTTGAGGCTTTGTTTGTATAGATTGTCCTGAAGTAGATTCTGATATTTAATTAAAATGACACTAAATCACATTGAATTGATAAGACTTGGCATCTCAAACAAAGGTAATTGCCCGTATTGGTTTTGTACAAAAATAGAGCTGCTTGGAAAATGTGCAGCCAACACAGACTGTCAACTCCATTTATAGATCAATATGTGAAAACCATTGATCAGGCAGGCATGTGTAACAGTAACACTTTGCATTTATTTGTTGTTTTTATACCATGTTAAGGCTTACAGGATTATCGGCTTCCAAAATATTTTGACTTCCGCATAAATATGTTATCTGTTTAATGTTAATTACAAGACAGACTCCAGCCCTCTTTTAGAGTATTTTCAGTTTCATTGCTATGGGTAGTTTTAGCTGAAATGGATTATTTCAATCTCCGAGAGATCATCACAGCTTCTTTTATAGTATAGTCTATTTAGGGAAAGTTTCTGAGGATTCATTTTTTCCCAGTTTACTCTTTTTCCTGGAGGAAAAAAACAGACAAACAAAAAAAAAACAACACACAAATCTTGACAAAATATTTCCAGAAGCAGGAAACTTCCTGCTTTCAAAGTTGTGTACATTGGAGGTGGAAGGTGACAAATATTCTCTTTATTGTGTTCTAACAGTGACTGCCCAGGCTTTATTCTCCCCAGATTTTATCATCATGCACTAGTCCATTATTTATGCATCTACTTTTATCACTGTGAGGAAAGAGCTGTGTTCCCTTCAAGGTGTTACACAAATCATATAATAGCACTGGGACTGAAATAGAAAAATATATGAGCTTCCCATGACTAGTGTGGTAGTTGTTAATAAATGCAAGCTTGCAGTGACGAGCACTGTGTTCCCCCAAATAATTCAGGGCAGGTAGGAAAGAAATAGGTTTGAGGGAAAGCAGTGAGTCCATAAGCACAGGTCCGGTTTTGCTTCTGGAGCAGGAATACTGTCAAAAAAAAAAAAAAAAAAAGGCAACAAGAAAACACAAATGGAAAAAAAATAAAAATCTGTTGGGTAACATTAGTCGTTCTCCTTTCTAGTACAGGACAATGAGAAATTAGATGTCATATGTCCCCTTACTTTATTCACACTGGTTTTGTACTTTCAAACTCAATATCTAGTACGTGTTGTGCCTGCAGACCGACTCGCTCAGCCCTTGGCTCTGGTTTTCCATCCATTTCTGTCTGCTTTTCCCCACTTGAGGGGCAGGCCTCATATTTGAAACCATAAACTTCTGTGTTTTAGGGACCGAAAGCAGAATATACATTAGGATATTCTATGGTTCAATTTACCTTCTATAAACAACTTTCCTCATTGGAGCAATGCAAGTTGTCTCCCAACCCTTTTTCAGGATCCTGTTTTGTCTGCAGGCATTTTTTCAGCTGCATATCAGAGCAAGGCTCAGAATGAAGCCTTTTGTTTTTCTGATTTTTTTTTCTAATTTTTCTTATATATAGCCTATGAGAAGATATTCTTTGTTGCATATATGTATGACAGCACTTCATCTGAAAGAAACTTGGTTAGAAAGGAAGTTAATTTTGTTGTTAAACTAGCCATTTATTTCTCCTCCAAACATTTTCACTGCACCATTTCAGCTGCATTGCTTGATAGGCAGCATCATAATGAGATCATAGAAAAATGAAATAACCAGCACCTATTTCTTCTTAAAAGTAAGGATAAACTCATTTCAGCTCCATTAAGGGAGTGGTGAATGTAACTGGTTTGGCTTCCTTGTTAAGCCAAACTGAAGTTCAGACGAATTGGAAATGCTGATTTTGACTTTTACTCAGTGTGACAGAAGGATAGAAAAAAAAAAGTTCAAAAACCTCCAGGTTTTTTCTTTTTTTTTTTTTTTTTTTTTTTCAATCTTACATTATCTCATGCTGTGAAAATCTTTACTCTATTTACCAAGCACAAATTAGTCTTGCCAAAGGTTCTGAAAGTTTGCTACTTCAGCTTAGATCCTAAAACTTCAAAGAGAGATGCAACTCTACAAATTAGTGTATGTGCTCTGCCATGGCTATTTTAACTTGAACTTAACTAAATTCGTTTATAATTTAGTGCTGATTGAATGCTGCCATAAATGTACATGGGATACATTTTTTAAAGTTAGCCCTCTGATTACTAATTTGAATAAAAAACTCTAACCTTGTTAGCATCTGGACTTATTTCCATAATAACAACCCCTTCAGAACCTACAAAGTAATGAATAATTGACAACAAATGAAATGTTTTGATAGTTGTCGGCACAAAGCATGTTTAATGTTTTGTGTTGCTTCCTAGCTAATTATGTAGATGACACATTTGTCAGACCTTGACTGCCATTAGAAACGTGTTTCCAGAGGGGAGAAAAACAGGCTATTCATAGAGTAATTAACTAGAATGCTCAATGACCTGTGAGAGATTCAAATGGCTGCCAGTTCAGACATTGTTTTGTTACAGAAGCAGAGGGGTAATTAAAATTCCAAATTACAGTGCTATGATGAAGCATTTGTTTGTTGACAGTATACTCTTACTCTAGTTTGTTAATTCTTTTTTAAATTGCTTCTAATCCATTTTATAGCTTTAGGAGCTCCGTCTTTGAATTTACCGACAACTAATATTATGGCAAATTGTTCTTCAGCGGAGCTCTGCGGGCTTGGGGAGCACAAGGTGGGTGGGATGGCGTGGCTGTGCTTTTCCCTGAACCGACACGCCATGTGCCGTCGCCCAGACGCGGCCAACGCGGCGCATCTTGTGAAACGGTACGTTCGTAACGCTGCTGTGCTGGGGGAGATGTCTGGTTACGTGAAGAAGGAGTAATGGCAACCAAAGAAATTGAGGAAGGCGTCCTGAGATGTTGGAGGGAAAGCCCTGACGAGGCCGGCAGGTGAGAACTTTGGGATGCCGGATTCAGGGCAGAGCACTGGAGGCCGACCAGCTGCGTGGAGAAACCAGGCCCCAAACGCGAAGGACGGGGCGTTTCCTAAGAGTCGCCCCTGTCTTTGCCAGCACCCTTCGCAAGCAGCAGTGGACGTGCCAGGACGAGGCGTCTGCTCCCGCAGGAACGGGGCTCTGCGAGTGCAAAGTTCCCCGAACAGTGAGCTAAACGCGAGCCCGAGTGGAATATTTATTTACTTTGCCAAAAGTGAGAAAGCGGTTTTGTTAAAGAGATCTGACAGAAGTAGCATGGTGTTTGATGCAGGGGAGCTGACAGCGGCATGGAGTGAGCGCTGATTATCCTGAAGACACTGTCAGCTAGGATTGATTTCCACTTTCTCCGTTTATGTAACGGTTCCTGTAATACAGCTGACCCCAAATCACGTTACCTTGTCATTTCTCTGCATGGATCAAGAAGAGATGAGCTGAAAATAGCTAGGCACTGACCTTGAACTTGCCAGAAAAGCGAGAAGTGACAGCGGGGGGTTGCGGCGCGGTCCCCGCACGGAGGCGGGCGGCTGCTCTGATGCGGCGGCAGCACAAGGGGGCAGAGCAGCACCAGGGATCCCAGGTGAAGCAGGAGCCGGCAGCTGATGCTACCGAAGCACGAGTCCAGGCCAAATGGCTTTTTTTTTTTTTTTTTTTTTTTTTTAATTGGAAGGATGCTAGATAGGAAAAGAGCTGCTGACTCCAAAGTCTTGATGTTCCCATCATCTGTCGCTTGGAAAATAGGAATATTCGAAGCGATTCTGAATAGCGAAATACCTTCCCAACTGAAGGCATTGCTAGGAAGTTTTGCATCCTCTCCGTGAATACCCCTCCATCATTTTCTTAGGATCTAGTGAGCGAATGAAACATTTTTATTATCATTAATAGAGTTGTCTATGATTTGAGGGATGCTTGACAGGACCAGTGCATTCCTCAAAGCCTACAAATCCCTTTGAGTTTCACAGAGAACTTGTTGTAAATATTTAAAAATATATATATTAAACCTGATAGGATAAACTTAAAAAAAAAATAATAAAAAAAAAAAGTTTTTTTTTTTCTACTTTTTCTACAGCTGAGACATTTCTGTCTTTTCTAACGTATGCCCTGAGGGAGAAAAAAAGTCAGTTGTGAAAATATTATTTCATTTACCATCTAAAAACATGCTCTACTTTTGTTTTGTATTTTCTTTTCATTTGTGCTTGCCTCTCAGCAGCCCTTTTTGTCTTTGGTGCTGGCAGTGGCTGTGGAGACAGGAGGATGTGGTTCTCGGGGTGTCACTGCAGGTGTGAGAGCTCAGGGCACAACCAGGAACCCCATAGCCACCCTGTAAGTTAGCCAGCCCCAGTTTCCACCTTCATTTCCTTTCATTTGGCAACACCAGGGCACGTGTGCCTGCTGGAAAGGGGATGACAGTCTGTCCAACACAGGCCTAGCTTCTCTGCCTATCATCTGGGGGGTCCCTTAAACACTGGCCTTTTCACCCAGGAAGGGTCAGAGTCTTCCTGTCAGGACACACAGGGAAAGACAAGGTGCAAATAGTTTGTTCTTCTTTTGAAATTATTGGTTTTTCTGTATTGTATGGAATAAAGATGGAAATTTATGGTGAGGTCAGGTATTGGCCACATCACACATGTCTTGTTTCAGCGCAGTTGCAGACAGGCATTTTTTCTTGGTGGTACCCTGGTGACTGGGGCTGTGTGTAGAAGAAAAAAGGAAAATGCACCCCCTCCCCTTCATCCTTTCCATCAAAAATGTGCAAAAATTATGAATTTGATATTAAATGAGGTGAGCTGGAGCAGCTCCAAATGCTTCTGTCCCTTATGTCTTAGTTTGTTCAAGGCCAAAGGACAATCATGGGGTTGTATTAAGTGCTTGGAGCTCAAAACTTGCTTGTTCCAAACTCTGCCAAATGAGGCTTTTGGTCTGTCCTGGTAAGGAAAGTGAGAAGAATATGAAAACCTAGACATGAGATTTTAAATAATCAGAAAATATTATTTTCTGAATAATATTATTTTCTGTAATTTAACATCTAATTTAAATTGAAATAATCTCATTGCTTTTGTGTCTTCTTCATTATTTCATAGGCCATTCCACAAATCCTTTTTGTTTGTTTGTTTGTTTGTTTATTAGGAAAACTTATTTCTTGTATCTGTTCTGAATGTGCTTTTAGTTTTTCTACTATGCTATCCTGTAAACAGTGACCCTCAAATATACAAACAGTTAATGATACTGAGGTTACCACCCTGATACGAAATGTCCCAAAGAAATATGCTCGAGCGTGTGCAGGGAAGAGCACTGACACCGGTGAAAGGACTAGAAAATAAGACACATGAGGAGTGACTGAAAGAATTGGGATTGTTTAGTCCGGAGAAAAGATGGCTGAGGGGAGACCTCATCGCTCTCTACAACTACCTGAAAGGAGGTTACAGCAAGGAGGGGTGTAGGTCTCTTTTCTCAGGTGACAAGTGATAGGACACAAGGAAATGGTCTCAGGTTGCAGCGGGGAGGTTTAGGTTGGACATTAGGAAGAATTTCTTTGTGGAGAGGGAGATCAAGCATTGGAACAGGCTGCCCAGGAAAGTGGTGGAGTCCCCATCCCTGGAAGGATTTAAGAGATGTGGGGATGTGGCACTGAGGGACATGGTTTGGTGATGGGACTTGGCAGGTCAGGTTGGTGGTTGGACTTGGTGATCTTTAAGGTCTTTTCCAAGCTAGATGATTCTGTGATTCTATGAAAGCTATACATTTTTGCTACAAGAGTGACATAGCAACATGCCATGATGTTAGAGATCATTTTATATACTTAATATTTCACTTGGCTCCCATGATAGACTTATCTTGTAATTATTTACTGCAACCAAGGGGAGAAGGAGCTGGACTAGAACTTGTCATGTTTCTCCTGATCCCAGCCTATTTGTTGGTCTTCTTCTGTCTCTTTACCTGCAAAACAGGATTGAGGATGATGCTTATCTCCTTTGCACACTTTCCCAAGTCTGCCTCAGAGCTGGGTTGACTGTTATGTTTCAATCATGCTCATAACATAGATAATTTTGTTCTAATCATATTAACTCTATTAATTGAAATAGAATTATTCCACAATTATAGCTAGTGTAACTGAGAGAGGAACTTGGCCCCAGGCCCTGTATATTTTCCTTATCTATATTCTCTGTGCTTAACTATTTCACTATTTTTTTGTTTAAAAAAAAAAAAGTAAGAAAAAAGAAGTCTTTTGGCTTCTTCATTAATCGGTTCTGTTCCCTTGATTCTATACCCATGTGCTTTTAGGCTGCATTGTTTCTCCCAGGCTTTTCATGTTTTATAATATATATTTCAAAACGTATAGTTAGAAGCATTGTTTAAAAGAGTCTCTTTGGCAATATGTGTCCACAGACACTGACAAGGAACGTAAGCTGTGGAATTATATTCCTCTTCCACTATTTTTATTAAGTACTGTATTACAGCTAAATTGTGGCATCTAACACATTTCCTTTCAAAATGCCATAAGATTTGAAATATGTAGGTACTGAAACTGAGCTGATATCAAACTTCCCATAGCTAGTCTTGGGCACCTGACCCGCACAGTTTCCCACAGGGTAAAAGTAAGCTCCATTTCTTTAAATTTCCAATGAGAAGGGACATGTGTCTCCTTGCATTGAGTTACATTATATCACACCATGTGAGGCAAAGTGACCCAATGCAACATGACAGGAGAGGTAAAGAACCAGTTTTTTTTTATCTTTTATTACTGCGCTGAAATAATTGCACTACAGATGCGATGAAATGGGGATCAAGTTATTTTGCGTGTGCCCTAAATACACGCGCTATTGCACAATATAGGGACATGCACACTAAATGTTGTTTAATACACTCAGAAGAGATTTTAAAACAGACAGCAGAGTGTCCTTGTTAGGCAATGTGCCTATTCTTAGACAAACAGTTGACAGCAGCATTCTCCTGCCCTAAATCAGACCAAATCCCCTTTGAAGCCAGTGGTTCTTTTGCAGGAAAAAGAAGTGTAGGATCAGATCCAGTCACGTTAGCACAGCAGTATTTTATTTTCTGTTTGATTTCTTGTTTGGTGAGATTCATGTCCTTAATGGAAGCAGGTGCTGATCATCTGTGATTTTGTGTTTATGGATGTGTGTGCATACGCACACAGCAATTTCACATCCGTGGCAAAACTGAAATTCAAGCCTTGCCCTTCAGAGGGCCCAAGACCCTACACCTTGAGAGAAGGAAGGAACTTGGCTGCTCAGTGGACAGCCTGTGGAAAAAAAAATAAAAAAATCTTTGTTTTTCAGTGATAAGTAATACATTACTGAAGATGGCTAAACTTTAGAAACAGTTATGCTCTTCTTTTCCTGTTTATTGTCTGTCTAAGCTGCCATGTACTCTGAAAGTTACAGTAAAAATTTGCATTTAGGAGTACAGCTGAAACACAAACACAGCAAAAATGCGCTATCCTTTCTAATCTCTGAATCTTCCCCCAGTTTTGGAATCAAATTTGAAAGGTTGTGAAATACTCCATCCCATTTTCCCTCACTTTCCTCTCCCAGAGCTCTGCAAGAAAGATTTTTTTCCTGGATCTTCCATCCGTGGCCAGCAATGGAAGCACTGCAGCTGTGATGAGCGAATCTGTCCTCGTGACATTTGTAGCCCCAAGGCAGGTAGAAAACCCAGAGAAGCATCCAAACTTTTGTGTGTTTATTTGGACCAAACCTGGGTTTTCGACCAACTGAGCTTTACATCAGCAGTTCTGTTATCCTTAAGAGCTCATTCTTCTTGACTGTGAATCTGAAGTCAGACTCGTACTTTATAATCTCATTACACAAAAAAAACAGTGTTTAAAAATTTAAAGTGCCAGGTGCCAACTCTTTTCAGTAGTTGGCTACTTCAACTTTGAGCTTTCCATTTTTTATCAGCAAATGATAAACCGAAAATTCACTGCTCCCAGTTTAGATCTTTCTCAAAATTAAAGTGTAAATCTAAAGTGGCCACCTGTAAGCACTAAAACCTGAAGACATTTGGACACAAGTTAAACAAATTGTTTTTAAAAACTGCCAATTGGTTGCATCAGGTTTTAAGAATAACTTTGCAGGAAAGATCCAAAATATTTGTGTTTTAACCTTTTCAGTACAGATTTTTTTTTTTTTTTGGTTGGGGGGGGGGCAACTCTATATTTTTATTTATTTGTTTTTAGTCAAGAAATTGAAGGGCTGGGAAAAGAAATAACATGCCTGTAGACAAACTATTACAGGAGAATAAAGGTGACAGCACCATGAACATCTCAAAAACACAGGAAAGGTTGGGGCAGTGGGGTGTTGGTGGTGAAAAGTATGGAGCAGGCAGGGAGTTGAAGGACCTGGAGGTGGATGGGTGGGCTGGGAGAAGCAGGGTGGTGAAGCTGAATTTACTTCAGCTGTGTGGAGTTGTGGGCTTCAGCTGGATGAAGGCTTGTCTTCCTGGTCTGCAGAGCTGGTGCTTTGCTGGCATTCTGGGAAGGCACTGGTCCTTGTCTTAGAGGTGTGAGTTAGGAAGGAGCTCCTCATCTCTCCTGCAGCTCAGCTGAAAGCTATGCAATGGGTGTTCAGGTAGGTGTGGATTTCTGTGTATGGTAGTTTGCAGAGCATCTTTAATTATACTGAATTTGGCCAAAATTCCTAATCCTTCAGTCTTGTGGATCATATGAGCTTTATGATGATCTAAACAAGAGAAACTCCCCAATATACCCTGAGCATTTTACATGCCCGCACACCACCAATACCTTAAAAACTGCCACTGTTTTCCAGGAATCTTGTTTGTTTGTTGTTTTTTTTTTTTCCTTCATGTAATTTTTTTCAAGGTTTTATTGCAGATGAGCCTGATTACATGAAAATTTACCTTTAAAGTACTTCCCACTTATCACACAGTTTCCTTACCTAGAAAATCCCAGTGCAGCCACTGCTAATGCTTGATAAGATTTGTACCTGGTAAATTCTAAATTACATTAATGCACAAAGCCAGCGATGCCAGGCTCCCTATTGTTACAGTTATTAAAGCTGTAACTGAAATGATATCTCTCATATTGATCTTCAGCGAGCAGCTCTTATCCAGAAGCTTTGTTTCACATTAAAGACACTAATGATTGTCTCCACAAAATGAGCAGCTTAATAGTTAGAAAAAGTTAAATGGAAAAAAGAAAAAAACTTTGATAGCCACCTTTGATAGCTCTTCATTCCAACATCTCTCATAGCCACAAAGTGCAAGCCAAGCATTAATAGACCTTTTAATAAAATGACTTAAAAGAAATCAATGGGATTTCTCTCAAAGCCTAATTTCCAGCAAGATATATTATTTAAATGTTTGTATTCCTTTTGAACAGCTCATGTCTTCCCATAGCTGCCAGATTTCTTCCTGAAATTTCTCAGGGTATCTTCTTAGCGTGTTCACTCATTGCTTTTCAATTTATTATAATTATTATTTATTACCTTACAGATAATTTTTTAAAAATGGTGAAAATATATGTCCTGTAGTCTTCCAAGGCTGAAAAAATTGGAGGGAGGTCTGGAGAGAGAGAAGCCATTGCGAATATTTATTTGTGGGGAAGGGGACAGTCAAGTTAGATGTGTACTAACTAGGAGACATTTTAGGGCAGCCAAAGGTACTTTGGTTCCTTCATGGACTTTAAGAATCTTTTTCCATCCTTATCTTCAAGGGGAAATGCCAGTGTCCTATCAGTAGAGCTCTTCAGCTGCCATTGTCTATGGATGGTCTCTGGTAGTTAGATTCTTCTGTTCATACTTCCCAAAATGTCTTCATCCCATTTTAGTTGATTTCTGTTTGCTGGATGAAGAGAATTAACAAGAACACTGTGATAAAGACCTGAAAGACCTGAGGAGTTGATTAAGGTTGGAGTTCATAGGTGAAGAGAATATTATTGCCCTTGATTTTTTTTAAAAACTTTTTTTTTTTTTTTTCCCCTGGAACTTCTGGGTAGCTTTTCTGTTAGTTTTTACTTTGTTTATTTGTTTTGGCTTAGGGTGAAGAGCAGCTGTTGGATTTCTTTTTGGATTTAACTAGATTTTTCTTTTTTCCCTCATTTTTGGCAACAGCAGCCAGAATGCAAGATAGGTATTTCCATCAGTTCATGTAATAAAAGTAGAGAAATACATGTGAAATTTTTCTGTTCTCCTATCTCATCTATTATATTTGATATGTGATATGTATCTATTTAGAGATTGGTGTCAAAGCGAAAAGTTTTTGTTTTACTTTGTTTTGTTTTTCTCTCTTATGACCAACCAACAGAAAACCACAAATTGTTCTACCCAACTTCTTTGGGAAAGCCAATTCATATTTACTATTTTACATAAACAGGGATGTGGTATGCTGGTGAGGTAGAACCTGAGGTAACAAATCAATTTGCACTACTACAGGCAGTAGTTAAACAGAGGTGATACCCTTTGTGGGATGGCTTTCACCTGCTAAGCTCCAGTCAATCTACAGTAACAATTAGGTCAGATCCTTCCTGCATTGCATGTTCATAAAATAAATCAGAAAAAAAAAAAAAAAAAGAGTACTGTGTTGAAGAGAGGAAGGATAAAGAAAAAAAGTACAGAACAGTGGGCTACGCTGAGTTCTGCAGCCAGAAAAGAGCATTTCCCTTGTCTCTCAGGATCACATGCACCCTGGGTGCTCAGCCCGTATTTTTGCTGTGTTTTTCCCAGGCTCCAGTGGAAAAGCCTGGATTAAGCTAATGCAGGGACATGTTTTGGCTGCTTATTATTTATTACAATTTTAGTTCCAGGTTTCAAAAACAATTAGGGAAACTGCTTAATAGGAAAATGACTCTAATTACTTGTTAATTGAGGTTATCTGCTTCATATTATTCAAAACATAAATTGTGTTGACACTTGTATCCAGATATGATTACTTAATAAACAGACTGAAGATGCATCATGAATGCATGTGCCCCCCGAAAAAAAAAAGGCATTTTATTTTTTCAGCTATGATTCAATCATCCAAAAGTTGTAAAAAATAAAATAAATGTTTATTTGCATTAAGCTCAGTTATACAATGTTAGCTCCAAAATGTAAGTTATACACTTCTAATAGTGAAAAGATGAAGTATTGACATTTTTAAAAGTTAAAAGGTTTATTAAGCTTATGTGAAATATGTTCAGGCAAGGGTATGCACACAAGATGAAACAGGGTCCTGTAAAACACGGTGTTACCTCCTAAATAAATAATTTAGATGATCAAGTAACTTATTCATGAACAAAACATCTGGGTTCAAATAACCTACTAATGTTAACACTTGCTATATTAATGTTTACTTCTGTATGATTTGGGGGATCTACAAAAAGAGGAGTGCTATTTTTATAAAGAATAAATTTATTTTGGGGGGGAGGAGAGAGGAATCTGAACAAAATTATATTTTCTAGAGCAAAATAATTCTGTAGTGTGAGAATAAAAGCAAAGTATCCGCTTTTCCTCGCACATTAGTGAGCTCTGGGATCTCTAATTTTAATTTTTTTTAAACACAAATATACGGTCCCTATTTTTGAAGAATTCTTATGCCGTGAAGTAGATTTTTTAATAGATGAACAGCTAATGACACTGAAGATCATGATTCTACACCAAGAAAACCTGAGTATTTGCCAGTCATATCTCAGGGCAGTCAACCCTTTTCAAAGTGATTTTTTATTATTATTAAGTTTTATTTTTTGGCCAATACTACAGGTTATGATCATCCTACGTTCCTTACAAAAACAAAAATATTTGTTACAGATAAAAATCAATATATAAAGCTTAAAAGTAAGATTTTTAAGCTAATGACATGACTGGATAACTTGTTGACAAAAGAGATTTTACGTGCTTTTCACTCTCGATTTTTACCTGTTGGAAATGAAAGAAAGGCCTCTCTTCAGGCACAGTAGCCCTGATTTCAGGCTGGGACTCCATTTCTGTGCCTTTAGCTTGGGACTATAAATTGCTGAGGCGTTTTTGGAGATGTGTGCCTCCACAAGACACAATGGTGAGGCATGATGGTGCAGATAAAAGGGGGCTCTTTGCAAGCTTCTCAGAGTTATTTATTCCTTAATATGTAAAAATAACTATATCAATATGTTTTTTTTGGTCATGTATTTTCCTCGGCTACGTACCTTTTTAAGGCATTTTCTACACAAATAGTACTTTCTTCTACTTTGGGTTTTGCTAAGGAACAAGGGAGATCTGCAAAGCCCATGAAGATGGAAGTTTTAGAGCTGTATTTGTGGCCATTAATTTTCTCTTCTATGAATTTTTTCCCATTTTCCCTCTGTTTGACATTGAGCCTAAGCTTTGTTCCTGACTCGTAGCCTATGGCAGTGGAACAGGGAGATGAGACATCACGGAGATGTGGAGCACACATAAAAAGGGAAGATGTGTAAAAACTGAAATGATATGGCAGCTGAAGCAGCTTGTTGCTCAGCTTGGTTGCATGTTTGAGTGGAGAAAGCGAGGTAAATTGTGATATGTAAGAGAATAACACTCGACAGGGTGTATGGTTGTAAGGTATATGGATGCTCAATCATGTGGTGAGGCAGAAGGCTAAAGGACAAGTGCCTTCAGTAGCCGCACAGTCTGTGGATATCCGTGTGACCTACAAAACAGAGGGCGTTAGGCTCAGAAAAATATCACTTGCAAAGCATATGTAAGCAGTTTTAAGAAAAGTCCATCTATACCATTTGATTACCTATTAATCTTTCAGTAATTATAGAAAAATTAAGTTCAGAGGAAAAAAAAAAAATCCTCAAAATCACACATTTATTTGTGCATCTGCACCATAAATAGATGAATTTGCACAGTAGTATGTACACAACCAACCACTTCCAACCCTAACCGGTTATACTTAAGCATCTATTAAAATTATATGTGCCCTTATGCTAATTTTTTTTCTGAACATTTGCATCAACCTCGATATCTGTGTGTGAAAGTGCTGGTGTAATAGAGCTGACAATCTTCAAATCCGGAGCAGGGTTTTTTTAGGTCAGTCTCCATTTATTGGATTTGGAATATCTGAGCGGTGAAGAAAATGGCCCTTTGTATGCTGATGTTAGAACATTTTAAGATGTTTATTCAGAGCATTGTTTAAATTTTGATACTTCTGGAGTCGCATAGAAAATAGTTTGAAAATCAGTTTCTATGGCAATATGTAATAAATTATGAAGGAATTATAATTTAGGGAGATTTGTCTTCCATTGTGTTCCATTTTGGTGCACACATACTTAAAATTGCAAGAAGATATAAGCAGATATTTTAAAAATTGGCATGAGACAGAGTGCCAGCTTGCTTCTGCCTTTCTGAAAGTATGTGCACCTGTATATATGAGACTTAAATTATTTCATTTTTGATTTGGCAACTTTCCTTGCAGATAAAGAGACAATTACATAAAATGCAGAGCACTGCAAAATCAATTTCATTATTTCAGCATGTGGAAATCGTACATTCCAGGTAGTTTTGTTTGTTCTTTAAAACACTATGCTGTGTATTCACTGTTTTATAAATCTATTGTCACTGAGTCTAGGTAATAACATCCTGAGATATATTGATAAATTGAGCATTTTTTATACTGGCACCTGCTAGAGAAAGAGACAGGCTCTTTACACAGTGAAAAGCAGCCAAATGCTAAACAGAATAGAAAATCTTCACCCTCGATATTGTATCACAGAAGGGAATCCCACAACTGCTGGACCAAACTGATGCCTTTCTTATGTCCTGGAGTTTTCCAAATACTTCTAGTTCTGACCTCTTAGGAGTGCAATAATTTCTAGAACTTTGTTTTTATGTCTAATTTTAAGTTCTTAATGACAGGACTGTTACAGGCATGCTATAATGGTGATGCAGCTATTAATAGAGATGCAGCAAAGACAGGAACAGTCAATAAATATTTGTTTTGAATAGCAATTCAGTTACAAGAAACAGATTATGTGTTTTCTGAGATACTAATGACTTAAAATATATTGGATGACATCAAGCAGTGATGGTAGTATGAGAAAAATTTAGCAGAATATAGCAAAACTTTAGGAAACTTAAATATCAGGCTAGAGCCTGAAAGAGTTTTCTGAGGTGATCTTTGCCTGTTGATTTCAATCTTAAATATTGCATTGTCATGGATATTACAAGAGGTTCAAAAACGGTTTGATTATCGTTTTAATACGTTAAAAAAAAAAGTTGTCATGACTTAGAAAATGTGGGGAGGTTAGACTTACACAGTACTAGATTAACTAATGGGAAAGTTGTTTCAGGGCTTAAATAAAAAGAAATCAAGTTAAGAATATAGTTAATGTCAATCACCATATTTGAATAATAATAATAAAAATAGTTCAAACAAAAATAGGGGCATTATTTTTTGTTACTAATCTCATTGAAAATGGCAACCATATTTATGAAGTATACTGAAAGTTTGTAAGTCATTTGACTTAATAGTACGTGACATTCTGATTAAATATTAGCTATGTGCTGTATCAGTGAAGCACACGTTAAATGGATTAAGAACTGATTAATTTACACGTTTCAGAAAGTAGTCCCTGGAGAATCATCATCAACTGGGTGGATTTTTAGAGTTGATCTCCAGGGACTGGTACTAAGTCTGACACTAATCACTCTTTTTATCTATGGTAAGGAAGTAAATAGAACAGTTCTAACAAAATTTTAAAATAAAGCAAAGATTGATGGACTGGCAAATAGGGCTGGGTAAAGGCACTCGTGGAGAGTGATCTGGATTGCTTAATGGTTGAAAATGCATTTTAATTTATCCAAATATAAGTATATATGGGAAACATAGGCCATGCTGTTTCCAGAATAAGGAACCATATTATGAGGTTTTACTGCAAAATGTAGCTTCTGTGGGTGTTTCAGTGTGAAAGAGATTGACCTCTCTGTGTGATAAAGATTGGTGACAGCAAATGTTCATTTCTGTTAACCATGCTGATGAAAAGGAATCTAGAATACTCATACTAGAATAATGGAGATTATGCAAGGAAGAGGCAAAAAAGAGGTATTGGAAATTGGGGGGAAAAAAAAAAAAAAACACATTACCAATGAAGAACCTACAGGCTGTTTAATGTACCTGAAAGAAATTAAAAAGCAAATTGATTTCCTTCTTACCTACGTGCAGGGGCAACACTGGATACCAAAGAATTCTTTAATGTAGCAGAAAAAGGCAATAAAAATGTAATCTCTGGAAGTTGGAACCCCTCCCCAAAATAAAATGAGAGTTGCAGTATGTTTTTACATTTTGCAAAGACGAGTGGGAAGTTATCAAGAGAATTGGTAAATTCCTCAATTCGTTGAAATGTGTGTTAGTGACTTCACTGACAGCGTGGTTTAAATGTATGTATATTTATGGACTGAAATATGCAGTCAACTTTCTGTTTCCATGCACCACCACGGTTTCTAATAACATTTGACTCATTTGTTCTGTTGAGGTACTTTTTCTTTGCCGACAAGTCTGGTGACTCTGAGCAGCCCTCCCGGAGTACACCTTTATACACTGCCTGCATTTTGGATGGCAGCAGACAATTCTTGTTTGGTTTTGTTGAGGTTTTTCTATTGTGTGTAAGGCAGGTTACTTCTCTATCAGAACAGAATAAAGAAAATCAAATCAGGGGCAATTTCCAGTGTGTCTAGACGCTTCAGGAGTTTCAAACTGGATAATTCCATTTCTTCTTTTCTTTATCTTCTGTATTACTGTTATGTGATTTGCTGTCAGTGTAAAGCCACAAGACTAAAACCAGGAGATTCAGTATGCTTAGATCAGAAATACGCACTTTTTTCTCTTGCACGTTACCTTTGCTACATGGACCAATTTATGGAATAAGCCCGAGTGTGTAGTATCATTTGAAATGTTTCTTGGCCTATGAAGGGAAAATAATAAAATAATATTCAGGCAATGTGGACAATAGTGTTTTACAATTATAGTTCTTAGTTTGCTGAAACACAAGTGGATGACTTTATTGCACGGGTTACCAAAAAACAACAACACCAAAAAAGGAAAACAGAAACAAATCAAGAGCCCTGCAGACAAATACAAATTTGAGGAGTTAATTTTGTAATTTTGGCGTGTGTGCGTATATATATAAATTAACTTTTGTATTATTTTATTTCTAGTCCAATAGCAGTTCTTGGTAAGAGAGCTAGGATACTAATTTTGCGTGACAGGAAGGTAAATTGCATGTAGAGAATCCCAGTGCTGAGTAACTGGTAGGAATCTGTTAACAATCATTGCTAATCACTGCTGTTCTACCTGGTTTGCTGCAAGGTTGTGATTAAGAGTAAAAGTGAGAAATCTCAAAGGAAAAAAGAAGAAAGGCTTCATATATTTTCAATCTTTTTCTAGCAAAATGTGATGATGTCACATAGAAGTGGAAGGAGTCATCCCGCTAATTGACCTTTGCAAAATTGCCCATTTGCCTAAAAAGCTACTTGAAACGGATCAGTTATTATTTTGATTACTCTGTTTCTTTCATGTTAGTGATTATAATGGCACCTGGTAAAATCCGCTTGAAAACTTTGCTTCATTCTTTCTTCTAGTGCAATGTACTTTGGTCTTCTGAACAACGCTGATAAGTAATACTGACTTTTTTTCAAGAGAGATTACAGTTTTTGATGATATGAGACAACAGAGGTGGAAATACATTCACAGGCTTACTTAGGGTATTAGTGCAGAGGGAAGCAGGAGCAGGTGGCAAACTGGATGGCCATCTAGATGTTATCAAGCTGACAGGTATCCAAGTGATTGTGTGTTACAGCCTCTAATTTTGATCTCTGAATAGCTTTTAATAAGATTTAATTATGGGCTTTTCAGTTGTAAGCTGTGTTTGAAGATGTTCCTTCCAGTCACATTAAAAATATACTTTGCAGAAATTCCTGTACTGACCAAAACAATGGATTTTTCTGTTGTAGAAGCCAGTGTTTTACTCCTGTACTGCCTGGAATTAGCAACCTAAAAGTTATACAAGAGGTAGTTTCACTGTTTCTTCCCCCCCATTCGGATGGATTAAAGAAGATGAAATAAGCTTGGAAGTGAAACCAAAACATTTTTTGTTGTTGTTCAGGTTCCTTGATTTTGTCACTGGACATTCATAGCGACTTCTTTGGCTTGTGTTTCATATAAATCTAATTTCATTCGGGAGCCAGGACTTTTTCGGCACTGCTCCTGTGAAACTTGGACACAACGATTTGAAAATATGTCCAGACCAAAACAGATCAAGGCGTCACACATGACTGATTCGGCGGAGCATGCTCAAAGACAAGACGGATGTCTCCGTGCAGCAAACAATTCTCTAGGGTAGGGAAAGCGCTCTCAAATCCAGTCACCCCAGAATAAACACTAAGTTAGACACAGCCTAAATGTGCCTTCCAGCACAGGCTTCCACTGCTGACTAGATGAGAGCCCCAAGCCAGGCTGCAGATCCAGCCATGCCATTGCTTTTATATCTCTCTTCAGCCTGCTAGCAAGCATTTGAAATCATTAAAGCAGTGTTGGGGTGCACCCTGCAAGGGGGAGGAAGAACAAGAGGGGAAAAAAAACCACACAAACACTTGTTAGAATAATTCTGTGAATATGTTTCATTGGTATTGCAACTCATTTTATTAATTTTCCATGAGTGTTTGTAAGTGTGATAGTTTGCTCGCCAGTGCTGGCAGAAACTGGGAGTCCTGGAAGGCTCCGTTGAAAATATTTGCTGCTTGGATCTCTTTGATTTTCTTCTTCTTCCTTTTGAAAGCTTCAGTTATCTAGTAAAAGACCAGAAACTATAGTATGCAACTTTTCTGATGACTCTCCTACAATGTATGAATGGCAGCTAGAGGTATAAATAGTCTATAAAAACTACATGGGTTTTACAAGTACTTAAAGGTTATTCAAATAAACTTCAAGTAAGATGTTAATAAAGCATATTCTTTTAGGACAATTAACAAAAATATTGATTTGTTAGGCAGCTTACTATTTAAAGTAATAAAATTGTTAAGTGTTGATTTACTGTTAATCAAACTTAGGGAAGAGAAAGATATTCTAATTTTAATATTACTATTTTGTCCTAAAACATCTTCAAGAACCTTTTGGACCTTCCCCCACCCCAAAAACAAACAAAGACAAACTTTTCATTGCTACTAATTTTTCTTAAAAAGAGTGCCTTGATATCGAGTAGTGTTTGCTCAGTTATTTGTCAGGACAATGACACAAATTAAAATGGATCTTCATTAAGATGACTCTTTTTTACTATGCACACCTTAACTGGTGCCAATGTCTTCTGCAGAATGTTTTATATTGTAGAGTATATATGGAATGTGCATTGATGAACAATTTTAGACAGGCCTGATTTGGCTCTCACTGCTTTCATTATGACCCATCTCAGATTTTTATGTACTGTAGCTACTGGGACGTGTGGTGCCCAAGGTAGCTTTAAGCTAGGTTGGTATTGGAAGCAGCGTTAACTGGGCTGTGCTATGGCGCCTGTGGTCATGGCTATGCTCCTCTGATGCTTGAACCACTTTGTTTCAAGTTAACTCTAGTATCCTTCCACTGCCATTTGCAATGTAGAACAATTCTTAGACAGGAATCCATGCAATTTCATCGTATCATTCATTTTTTTTTCCTTCCTTT
The DNA here is from genome assembly GCF_040182565.1 of Anser cygnoides. Taxonomy (NCBI): domain Eukaryota; kingdom Metazoa; phylum Chordata; class Aves; order Anseriformes; family Anatidae; genus Anser; species Anser cygnoides. The sequence goes on from NC_089878.1 coordinate 37,701,192, forward strand.
ACCCCCCCGATCCCCCTCAGTACATTTCTCCCCCCACTCTAGCCTTCGTATTTCTGGCACATATACGTCCACAGGTGTTATTAAGTGTAGGGTAGCATGTGGTGTCCATGCTTCAGTGCTATCGCAGAGGAAGGACTTCCTACAGGAAAAAAATGATCACTTTCAGTATTTTGCAGGCTGCCCATCTAAGCCCATCATTGCCTGGCATCTACACACTAAGGGCAAGGATCCAGCGAACTTGTGAGTGGGCACCATGCCATGTGAACAGATGGGCATGGAAGTAGGCAGCCAGTAGACCATGTATGTGCATCAACTGTGGGTGTTGAGGGCAAGATTCCCAGTGGAGAATGTCCAAACAGCTGTCTGGCCTGAGCCAACATGCCTACGACCAAGCAAAAGTGCCATCCCTAAATCCTGCTGAGTTGGATTAACCTTCAAAAATAAAAATTGCTTCTGCAGTAGCATAAGGTGAGTTTTTGGCTTGTTTAAATCTGAGAGAAAGAATTAGGCAGGCAGGATAAAGACAAGCACTAAAGTAGAGCCTACTAGACAGGACTGTGCGTTTGTCTAGGAATATTAACCGGATTTTATACAAAGGCATTCATATGGAATATAGTAACTGATGACTTACAGGAGTGTGACATCAATGTTAATTATGCTCTTTCTGTTGAGATGGTCCTTTCAGGAGAGACTGAGCTTTTGAGTGCATTTTGTTTGTAATGTATGTGCTGGATGTGATTTTGTAAAGGCAATTCTTCTGGTTGTTTTTGCACACTTACATTAGCGAGCTGTAATGATTTTTTGCTTGCACCTCTGCCCTGAGAATACTATTCTGGGGTGCAGTTTCAGGTCAGAGTTGTTGACACAGTTGCTGTCTTAGCCAAGTTCCCACATTTGCTGTCTTTATTTTTCTAAGATCTAAAGGGGATGTGAAAAGATAATCTATCATTTTTCTCTGCCTGTATTAACTTTGACTTTTACCTTTTATGGACATAACATCAAAGAACACATTTTTGCAGATGCAAATGTCAGAGGCAAAGAACACTGAAATACTGATGTCTACTGCATTTTTGCTCCTGCTGTTTTCACTCCTTATTTCCTCTATCATCTGTAATTTTAGCAAAGCACCTGCAGTAGTTAAGATTAATATATTCTAATAAAATGGAGGACCAAAAGTAACAACTACATTGTGTATAGAAAAGTATGAATAGGAAACCTATCAATATATTTCATAATATATATTTTTGTGTGTGGCTGGATGAATGCTGTCACAGTGTGCACGTTGCTGTATTTGTTACATATTATAGGCTGTAACAGAAAAGGCTAGTGCAAATGTATAAAAAGCTTTGCTTTAAATGCTCTTTTCTTGAATCAATGACTATTGTATTTAATACAGTTAAGGCATATTGAAGCTTTGATACCAGGTTCCAGTCTGATTTCCAGTAGGAAAACCTTAGGATTAGATGCACTGCAGCTGTTGGTCCCTTTGTCAGGCTTTGATCCCCAGGTACACGAATCTGAGCAATCCGCAGTCAAGTTTAGAGCAGCCTTAGGATTTCTTTTACTTATATGGGTGGTAAGAACCTTTTGTAGCTGTCTCCTCTTCCAGATATGATTTTGGCAGATCTCCTACTCCTGAAAAGGCTACAAATGAAGCCAACGACATCAGCTGGGACTCCCTCAAAGCAAGGATCAATTGGACAAATTTCAAAGTCCATTTGAGTAGCTAGAGAGGAACAAAAGGGCTCCTACTTCAGGGAAAATCTGCTCCTGGGAAACGGCAAGACATTAATGGAGAAAAATACTTAGTGCCTCTTGCAGGCTTGCCCTTGGAGTTAAAATATCAGCCCTAATTGGGTACCCCAAATTTGGAGTATCCCTCCAAAAATTTGGGGAAAGTAGGTGATATAGTTTCAAACAGACCATGCTTTGTAATCGAAATCATGATTTATCCTCTGATCACAAAGTTCATCCCGACACCAGCTGAAATTTAAACCAGAATCTGAATAATGATTTTTCTGTTATTTCATGAATGAAGCCTCTGAATAAATTGAGATGTTTCCACAAGAAAAAAAAGCACTGTGGTGCTTGTCTACAGCGACTTCTGAAGCCAGAGAGCACTCCCACGTGATTAAATTGCCTTGATATAAAATACCTACCTTCACAGGCTGCAGTAGGAAGGAGGACCCTCTCACTGTGGGAAAGGTCTATAGGATTCTGATTTATAAGAGAGCAAGAGGTCAAGGGAAGCAAAACCATTATCATTATTTTCATGGACTCTGGAGATCTGAACTGAATATAGAGGGCAGTGTGCTCAAAGGGAGACATGCAGAGGGAACGCAACACAATCCTGCTTTTTCTTTTCCCCCCCTTTTTTTTTTCTCCCCACTGACTTCAGTCTGCAGATTCTGCTGAGAGCATGTCATATGTAACAAACTCAAGCCTGTAAGGACTGTGAAGTGGTTTTCTTATTAAATGATGCATAGAGAGATTATCTGGTCTGTAGCCAGCGCACAAAGGCTCCGTCCATGCAAGTTCCTGTTTCTGAGGAAAGCATTCGGTCACCTATGTAGTAATGAGATTTCAGGGACTTCGGGGTGGGGAGGGAGAGGAAGGGGAAGGCTGATGGGGACAGGACTGAAACTGCACTTTATGCCTCTATCTCCCTGCAAGCCTCAGAAAAAAAAAAAATCAGAGCATGCTAACATCGTGTTACACTGCCTTGTAGTCTCTATTACTTTTTCTTCCGAAGAAATCTCTTTGGACAAGCAAGGAGAAAAACTCCTACTGTAGCTCTAAAGTCAGCTTCTGGCGGACAGTGGTGGGAGGGCTCCGAAGCAAGCCAGGAGCACCGGTGGCCAGAGCTGTGGGCAAGGATCTGCTGGGAAACGGGGAGCTTGCCCTGGGGCCGAACGGGGTCTTCTGCTGAGCTATTGCATGGCTGCAAGGCACTGAGAGCCGGGTGGGAAGGGGATTGCCCCCGCTGTTTCCTGACCGCCTCCTTTTCTTGAGGATGGGCCAAAAACTCTTGCCTTCCGAGATGACAAAGGAGCATCTCTGAGTGGGAAGACTCATGGGGTTTTCTCAATGCCTTTCAGAGCGTAAGAGAAACTTCATCATGTCAGAGTTGTTTCCAAATAATTTCTGTAGATAATGATGGACCTGCCATGCTGCTTAAGACTGGCTCTTTAAAACAAATCGCTTGGAGCACAGCAGTGAGTGAAATGTTACAAGATTTTCCTTTCTCTTGCCATAGTCAAGGTGTCTTTCAAGAGATGGGGCTATTAAGAAATGCTATAATAGATTTTTAAGTTTCTCTATCTAAGCAATTATGAGCTGTCACTGCCATATCAGAGTGACGAGGAACAAAATGACCACAGGCATCACTAAATCAGGTATCACCCCTCCTTCTCTGAGGGAACGGTTTTCACAAAAGTTTATGTGACTAGTTTGTACTTTTATTGCAAACTTTCAAGCTGCCACCAGTAAGTTCGATCCTATAAAGAATTGAGTGTTCTGGCCCTGATCCAGAGAAACACTTAAGTGCATTGGAGAGTGCTTTGCTGGATTAAGTCCAGAGCCAAGCAACATGCAGGAGCAAGTTCTTGACAGTAGGGGCTTGCTTTCTTTTTGGGGGTATTTGTAAAAGAATCTCCTTGATAGCTGATTGCAGTGTGGGTAGGATGAAACAGAACAATAGTTAGACCCCTAAGAAGAAAGGTCAAAGTGTGAACAAAGTAGTGATTTTTTGGTAGAATTCTGACAAAGGCTTCCATGAGAACCACCTTCTTGGTGGAGAAGTAGGGTGGCCAGTGGAGACAACCACAGGCACATGTCATCCCAGGGTTCCTCATCCAAAGCAGAGCTCTGCTGCACCAGGTGACTAAGAAAACTATGGTTTTCTGAGTTGACAGGTTGATTTGTGGGTATATAATCTATGGCTAATAATTTATTCACTAACCTTGGAAACCACCTAGGAAGGTCTTACAATTACCTTAATTATTTAGGGATAAAAGTGAATTCAGAGTGATGTTTCAGGAAATAATTCACTGTCTATAGATTGCATTGCAGCAGTCTGCCTCGTCCTTTTGAGAAATGTCAGTTGGTTTTGTTAGGTTTGGTTGATATCAGAAAGAAGTATGCTGCTTCTCAGTGACTAGATGAATTAGGTCAGAAATATGCTTGTAATGGGAAATAAAATCCAAATCAGTCCTCCAAGTCTCTCTTTAAATCAATGCCGCGCTATTTGAAAGGGCTAGCAATGAGTTAGTGGTGACGAATTCCCAAAAAAGAGGGAGAATTTAAAGAACAAATGGGAACACAGAAATGAAATTGGACATCAGGTTATGGTATATTACTTCATTAATGTTAAAATAGCAGTTGTCAGATGGTTGTCCCTTCTCACCGGGACACCAGGCATATGTAATGGAGGCTTTGCCTTTGTAGGAAGTATGATGACGGATTAGTGCTTAGATGCTGGAATAACTCTGGTAGGAGATGGATACCCTTTAGCTAAGTGAAGGGGGGGGCTGCTGAGGCTGAATTTAACAAAACCAGACTTGCCCACAGACTTGCAAGTGCTCGCAGAGTGGATTTTTAATGCTGCAGGTGACATTGTTGCTGACTGAAGAATGTTCATCAAATCAGAAAACTGCTGATAAGCTGTGTTTCCCAAAAAGGGATCTCACGAACTTCTCCTGTAAATCTCTGCCTTTCATCATACCCTGGGAGGTGAGGTAGAGGACTTGTGACACTTGTTATTTAGGTTTTGCTTCAGTTTATTAGGGTAATCGAATGGAGATATATAGAGAAAAAAATTGTCAAAACATCTCCTTTATGGTTTACTTATTAAAAACTGCAGGAAAGAGTGAAATCAATCCAGGCTTTCCTTTGAATATTGACTAACTCAAAAATATACCATTGAAAATTATTTTTTTTTTCAAAAATAAAGGAAAACTGAAGAATTATGAAGAAATGTGAGTACTGTTACCTAGGCTCTCTGGCTAAGAACATTTTAAAACTGGACTGAATATTCACATAAAAGAAGTGATACTGATATCTCATTCAGTAGTATCTGTGAAATATATTTATGAACAAATTTGTGTAGGGCCTGATTTAATTTTATAAAATCCATCTTATTAAAGAATGTTGTAGTTGATTTTTTTTCAAGCTGTTTTGATTCAGTTTTTCAAAACTTCCGTTCCTAAACTAAGAGGCTGGTAGAAATGAGTAAGAATTTCTTTGATTTCCATTAATTCCACTTTTTATCCATATATATATATATATATATATATGGATATATTTATATCTATATATGGATATATTTATATCTATAAATATATGGATATATATATATTTTTTTTTTCAAGAGAGCTTATGTAGCTTACGGATTGTATATGGATTGGCTTATGTAGCTGTGGCATTTGGTTGTTTCAGTATGAGCTTCAGGACTTTCTTGCATGAAATTACATTGCTCACTTCTGGGCTACAAAGGAATTTCTTTTATTTTTTTCCTGTAAGAGAAATATTCACCACTTTAGCAAAACTGCAAAAGTATCAGATTAATGATCAGGTAAGAGACCTATTCGTATTGTACATGTGAAGTTTTCCTTAACATTTCTGCTTTGCAGATACCAAAGAGGTTGGCACGTAATGTCATCTACACCTGGAGTTTAATCTTTTTTTTCTACATTTGTATTTCCTGGAAATCTTTCTATTGTCTTTTTATTATAGTACCTTGAATAACTTGCTAGTGCTACTAAAACAGTACATTTTACTATCTCCCTTCTTTATTTGGTTGTGGATGGGTTTAGTGCCTCCGGTATTATTTCTAGCATGTATCAAATGTGAGCATTTCTTTTGCTAATGCTCTGAACACTGAATCTAAGACCAGACCAAAAGCTCCGATCAGTGCTGTACACTTCACAAAGATGCATAGGGCCCCCAATTGACAAGTACAATTCCTGGAGATAGCAACTAAATGTTAAAATAGATGCTGTGGAGTAGTAGTGTGTCTTGTTATTTAATTTGGATGAGTGAAGAATATATTTCAGAAAGCATCATTGGGCAATATGCTCTGCTGTATGTTAAAGAATAATAAGAGTGGGGGATCTGGGTAAGAAATGTTTCCTATGATCTAGACCTGAATAGTTTAGTTATGTCTTGTGCACCATAGGACTTTGAGTTGTTGGATGGTAAAGAAAAAGATAAATTGAATTAATTTATTTTGAATTTATATACATGCCTCTGCTTGCATTAATATTAAGTTCCATCCAAAATCTAAATGGAAAGACTGTAATCTTAGAAGTTCTCTCAATAGCATCAGCAAATCATTCTTGTTTACCCTACATGCTAATAAAACAGGAACATGACACTCCTGAAAACAAGATTGCAAAATACAGAAAATGTGGTCTGACATTTTTTTTCTCCCCAAAGGAGGTACTGCCACTAACTAAAGTATTTCTTATGAAAGCTCGATTGCTTAAGATGCAGAATATTAAGAGAGAAAAACACTTTAGGACACAGCCATGTCACCAGCTGTTACTCACCCTTAATGAAATTGTTAAGTGATATTCTTCATAAATAGGTCAGAGAAACTTTTGAATTGTGAAGAATGTTTTATCTCTTTCTTTGAAATGTTTGTATTAAATTTAGAACTGGTAATTCATTAAGCTCATTAGCTCTGACTAGGAGAGTAGAGCAATATCTAGGATATGGATTTCAAGGCTTAAAAATGTTAGTGCTTACAAATAAACATAAAAGCAATGTGTGGAGAAAAAATATGGGATCATAATATGTTTAACTGTTTTTTGAGCGTGGCCCTCTGGATTAATTAAGAACATTTTCTATATTCAGACAGTTAAATATAAACAGAATACATTATGACTCTCCGTTAACTCTGTTTTAATAGAGAAAAAGAGAATGCATTATGATGAATACAGTGAAAACTAGTTAAAACCATATTTTGTTGTTTGCTTTTTGACCTCAATTAAAAGATGAGAACATCACTGAATTTTACAGAATCTAGACCCCCAAAATATATTATTCTTGAGTAACGCCAAATTTAAACAGTAAAAGTTTTGAGAAAAAAAAAAATATACATACCTTTTTGGTATGCATATATTTTTTTGGTATTCTTTGTTGCATATTTGTAAAATGCTGTTCAGTTCTTCCAAACCCTTGATTTGTGATGTATCTTTTATTTAATCTTAATAGTATAATGGAGTCTAATGATTTTGTAGAGTTGAGTCACAGATAATTATCCTGGCTTCCTCTTGGAAAAGAGGGAACTTGAGGAAATCGAGGACTTAGCCCTTGGGAACAGTTATAGAATCAGAACCCAATATTGCTGCAGCCTTCCAGTCATGGAGTGTTTAGAAATAGTCTTTACAGACATTAAAGGATAACAGATACATTTGGTGCTTATTCTCACATTTTTCTCTGGTTTCTTCAGTAACTTGTTTGATGGTCTTGAAGTTATAAGTATCTTTTCTGTAAAATGGGTATAAAACATCTAACCAGTTACACAGCTGTTGAGATTCTTGATGTATTTTTTAAAAGTCCTAATTTCAAAAGATTTTTATCTATTGGTTACGTTTTAGCTTAATTTGCTAATGTCGCATCACAAAGAAGCCCATTTAGATCTTTAGGGTTTAGTAGCTGTGTATTTCTCATATCCAGGGCTTAGGGGAAACAGAAAAGTTTTCACAGAAAGGCAGTAATAAAAGAAGCCAACCTTCCGAAACTACATCCAATACACACCCAGTAACTGTATTTGTTGGTCCATCTTCACCTGTATCTATTTGAATCCTCTTGGAAAATAAATCCTTGTGTTTTTTTTTTTTAAAATTTTTATTTATTCATTTATTTATTAGGTAAATCGTCACAGAAGAAATCATTCCCAACATAACTTAACGCTTGCAGACATCATTAGTACACAGGACCACACGGTAAGCAATTGCTCTATAGAACTAATAAATCACTCTTGTTATTTTAAATGTTTTTAATGTAAATGTTACACATTTACACAATACACATTACTAAAGAATAAATACATGAGTCTTTGGATGCCTCAAGATGTTAAGGGATTTGAGGGACTTTGATTAATCAATAAAAAGAAAAAAATTAGAAGATACAAAGCAATTTGTATGGCTTGACTTTGCTGTTAACTTGGTTGTACTAGATTGATATTTCATCAGTATTAACACTCAGTATAAAGGAATGTGAGCATGTCTTTGTCCATGTGAAGCTGTTTTTAATACTAATATTAATCCTTATAAATAAAAGTCAACATTAAATTTAACACAATATTAATGACACTAAGAATTTAGGGGGAATAGTGTAGAAGGATAGTGTTTTATTTATTATTACTATTAAAATATTCAAATACAGGTTAATCAAAGAAATGTTAGTATCAGTAGTACTTATATGAACTTTTCAGGATTAGGTAGGTTCATAAGCTTGTCATTCCTCTAACTAAGAAAACTATGGAACCTATATGTGATTTAGTGATAATTACTACTTTTTACATTGTTCCTAATGTTGTTAGTTCATGTGAGCATTATTTTACTTAAATAGAAACTCAAATATTTACACGTACATACTCTAATATTTTTTTCTAAATAGTAAATTATATATATTCCATTTCCTTATTTTTATTCTAATCCTTTCAGGGCGGGGCGTTTGTGGTCATTTTCTCAATCTTCCATATGCTGAAAAGGTGCAGGAGGGGCAACAGCTTAACAACAAATGATGATATTTATTGAGACAGAAACAACAGAGAATATCATTGATATATTTGGTATTCTTTTTAATATCATCCCTTTGCAGAAGGATCGAAAGTAGATCCTGAGCTGTCTTGGAAGTATTTCCTAGAAAATCTGTACAACAGAAAAAGGGATATTAACAGATGTTGAACAAGGAAAATATAGCTTCCTGAACAGAGTTTATATAAATATTGGGGCCATCCTTGAAATCTTTATTTGTCTTAGCGATAAATTTGTTTTATAATTCCATAAATATGCTGTATGCTAATTACAGAGAACTCTGTGTACGTTATCGAAAAGATGAAGACCCTTATTTTCTTAGAGACAGCACCTATACTAATTCAATAAAACCAATATATGTAAAGTTACTTTGTTTAACCTGAGAGGTCTCATGAATATCTAGTATTTCTAGCTGTTCAGTTTTGAGCTGTTTAATTTAGAACAAAGGATGGATTTGAGCTACATAATTTAAAGCGGGATATTTTATATGCCCAACATTTGTTACTGGATTTGATATTCTTGAGGAAAATATGACTAAACAGCAACATTTTCATCTGGAAACATATCCAATTTTTAACTTTCCAAAATGTGAGAATAAAGGTAATTCAAATCCAATGTTGAAAATCACATTTGCCTTTAGTTTTGGATTGGTTAAAATAACAGTCTGGGAAGGGTGTTGGTAAACTTTGAAAGGATGAGATTTTTGGGTCTGATTCAGAGAAGCAATCAACAGCTTGAATGGTTAGCCAATGCTCCTCCCAATTTCTGTTTCCAGATGGATAGAAATATTAAAAGAATAACCTTTCTCATATGTTATTTGGCATCCCTGGCCCTGGCCAAACACCAGTTTTATGCTACGAAAATGAAGGGTTAGAAAGGAAAGAAATTTTTCCACAGATGTAAAGTAAGTTTGATTAAAATAAAAATAATAAAAATGTAGGTGGAGTTGGGGATTAAGTCTTATTTTAGCTCTAATAATTCACCCATCCATCACTAGATAAATAGTGCCATGACTCTGCACAATAATCCCTATATACTTCCTGGGTTTTCTATGGCAATGATATGCATGACAGGAATTTGCATGACATAAGTACAAATTATAGAAAATGCACACGCTAATCCACGTGTACACATTTGAGAATGTCACCTAAACCATTGTCCACAGACCTCCTCATATGTACAAACAGATAAGTACACAGTATATATCGCATTATATTTTATATACAAGTAACAGACAAAATCTATGGCAACAGTTATTATATGACACTGTCAATATAATGCTATTTCATATAATTAAAATAACAGGTATGTTTGATTTAAAAATCCTTCTGTTGCACGTCAAAACATGTTTTATTGCCATTTAATAGCTTTACAGGTGGCAAATAGTCTATTGAAATTGTTGCAAAATCATATTGTGACAAAAATGGTGTGGAATTACTAATACCCCAGTCAGGCACTGACTCAGCAGTGTTTGAGAGAAAACATGACCACCTTGAATCACGATGGTGCTTTTTGAAACACTGAGGTGTCCATGAGTTCTCTTTTTCCTTTACTGACACAACTGTGACTTCCTTAGGTAATGAGATAGGATGATCTAATGCCTGGTCAGTGGGGCTAGTTGAAGACACTCTTTTTTTCCCCCCCTTTATTCTTTCTTGATACAAATTTACATAGTCTCCCCCAAAATCCCAAATCCGATATCACAGCTTCATAAGGGATGTTTCAGCAGATCACACAGAACCGTGCATCTGACCCAGTGTCTCTTACTCCTGCCGGCCTAAGAAAAGTATGTGCAGAACTTCGGAGGACCACAAATTGAAAGGGAGAAACAAAAACAAAGAGCAAGTCTAGGATTCACTTCAAGTATTCCAAAACTCAAATGCAATATTGATACTGTGCAATCTGATGCTGCAGCCTCATGTATATCAGCAGAGTCCGTATCCTGTTTTGACACCACAGCAAAGGGGGCAGGTTTCAGTAACAGCAGCAGCAGAGTAGGGGAGCTATGAAGGTGATATCAGATTGCCAATACTACACGCTGCTTTGTGTAGGTAATAGCTAAGGGCTTTGCCTTTCTGGACGTATTTTGGAAAATGCACGTCACAGCTGTGCTTTCCTTTGTTTATAATTCCAGTTTCAGATTGTACGCTGAGAATTGACAAACCGCTCAATTTGGTTTTCTGCATTATAGCATGAGATCATTTAGTTCAGTTGGAAACTTGAAGACAAGTTTTCCCCGCACACGGATGCACAAACTCCAGTGAAGTGTGACTTTTTAAGGGCTGCGAGGGGTGAGAGCCTCAATACCATAGCTCATCTGAAAGACAGCACCACTTAAAAGCACGATGCCTTCTAGCATCATTCTTGCATGAGCCTTGATTTAGTATTGACTCAAAGCAAAATGTGGCACCTACGAAGCAATGTGACTTTTCCTGTTATACACAGATTTGGTGTTGCTCTGACACTGGTTACCCCTAAACAGCATTCTCTTTAGACTATAAGGATCAAGAAGTTTTTACAAAAATACAGTGTGTCCTTCATAGCTATTAAGGAAACATGAACTCCTGCAACTCAATATATGAAACGACATAATTTACTTAAAATACATTTTAAATTAATTTATTTTTTACTTATAGCTAGAAACTTTACTTGCATTAATATAAGTTTCTGCTAACTCAACAAATTGAGTATTATTATGGGCTTTTTTTCCAGGTTAATTATGCATACTAATTGACTTTAAATGTTGTTTGCATATTTTCAAAAGAACTGACTGCTACAGAAAAAATAGGTGACTAAACTGAGAATTAATGATAAAATGTCCGCATACTAGATTAGCCAGGTGCAGACTCTTATGCATGTACTGACTAAATGTATACATTCGCCTGAATAAATGATATGTTGGTTTCTTTTCTTGCAGGTAGTGGAGAAAGAAGGATATCTTCTAAAAGCTAAAATAGCAGACGGTGGCAAGAAATTAAGGTACTATACGTGAATGTTACAGAACTTATCCATTGTAAACACATATCCACTAAGCATGCATAGATATGATAGCAGCTTATAGCTTAAATGACGTTGTTTCAGTATTAATCCAATGTATGATCAGCTTTTGGAGTTTTACAGTCCCAGAAAGCAAGCAACAGCAGCTAACAGGCTGATTGCAGGCAATGAGCATGTGTTAATGTTAGCCCCTACATTATATGTTATATGCACATTAGGGACAGCCTTAGGGCACCACACAAACTAATATATTTTCCAGGGGGAAAATTTTAGGGGCTGAGTGTGTGCTTGAGGGGTCAAGGATAGGAACCTGCCTTGTGGTGATGCCACAGGGATGCATAAGCAAGATTATCAAAAGCAGTCAGCACTTACTCGCTTTTAACACTATTTCTGCTGAAAGCAATGTGAATATTAACTATTTATGGAAGGATTTGCTATCATTTGCTGAGTCTAGGTACCTGTAAAGTGGAAGCAACGATGTGATGAGTACTGTACGTTACCAATGGGAATGAGAGATTAATGTGAAACATTAAGTTTTCTGCCTGGAGAAAAAAGTTTTCATACCTATATAGCGCTACACAGTATGGAACCTAGGAAAAATAAATAAATTGAAAAAGTAGTCTGGATGTAACCTAGTCCAGCATTTCACTTGAAACTAGAACATTGTCCACACTTGGCTGAATCTTCTATAGCTGGGTACCCTGCAGCTGGCAGCGCATCAGAGACTGGTGTCACTTGGATGTTTGGAAAAGGCATTGAAGCCAGTATTACTCTGTTCCCTTGGAGCACTGGCCAAAACTTCAGCAGGGTTTGCATAGGCTGGGCATGATCTGTGAATGTGCCCAGACTGGGAAGGGGTTTCATCTTCCTGGCAAGAGCCAGTGCATATGGGGAACTTTAGTGCAAAGCATCCCTATGGCTTTCCCTTGCACACTGTGGGCACAGGGAAGAGGCAGCCTAGCTCGGCTACTTGTGCTTTTAAATAGTACTGAATGGTCTTATATTTTTGAATAGCCTGAGAAATTGTGAGCACCACTGAAGCTATAATGTGCTGCCATCAGGTGTTCGTTTGACAGAATGCAAATGCACCAGCAGCTCTCGTGTTGGATGCGTTTCAGCATCCGCATGGTTGGATTTCATATTTCAGGAGCTGTCTGACTCTGTTTCAACAATAATTTTAATGTCACAGTAATAGATGGATTCATGCAATATGCTTGTTGATTCCAGCTGAGTCTTCTCTGTATACTAGTATTTATACAGACCAAGCATGGATAGCAGTGACTTATCTACTTCACGCACGTTTTCTCTGACTCCTCCTTTCACTTACCTAAACTTGCCGTTCATTGACTGGAGGTGACTTCTTGAACAATCCTGCTGCCACGTGGCAAAAACTAAGATATTGTGAATGGACTTTTCTAAAGAGCTTAACTTTAGGTCACTGCATGTATCCAATGAAATACGGTGTTCCCACCTGTACAGAAACCAATATGCTATGGCATTTTTTTGTTTCTTTCTTTCAGACCTAATTAATGACTGTATGGATAATCTGATAAAAGGGTTGTCTAGTTTTATACCTTCTAATTCTAGGTTATAAAAGCAATGAAGTTTTGATTTCAAAATGTCACTTTTTAAATGTAACAACTGTAGTTTAAAAGGACCAGAGAACTTGAGACTTGAGTTTAGGGAAAAAATCTTCTTACAGATACTGTGGTGAATTCAGGTGCATTCTCTTAGTATTCTCTTAATTTCCTTAACCCTGATGGAATTAAAGTATTCACCACTTAAGACTCAGAATGAATCTTAGATAAAACATCTTACCTGACAATTTAAAAAAAAAATAAATAAATACTTTATAAGGTTATGTAGAAGGAGTGTTTTCTCCTGTAAGGTCAAGGTCCTTTTCCAAATCAACTAAGGGGTAATAAGAAGGGGAGGTGTTGATGGGAACTGAGTCTGAGGGCATGTTTATTCCAACAAGGTTATCTGGTTGAGTGCTTTTAAGTTAAGAGACAATGACTAGGAAAGAAAGAAGAAAAAAAAAAAAGTCACTTGTTCATTTGTATAAATGGATCAGGGAAAAAACTGCATCTTGGAGTGTTGATTCAACCAAGCTGCCCAAGTGAGGATCTCAGGATTGTTATGATAAAAGAAGGGAGAACAATAAACAAAATGCTGAGACCCAGACCAGACAAGAGAGTCACGCTGATTGAGGGGTCATCAAACTACAGGTGCCACTTGCAGCGGGATCTAGGTGGAGCCAACAAGATGTGAACCAAGAGGCCCCAGCCTGGGAGGGTACAAGAAAATGCAGAGCTCTGTAAACCCACGGAAGCGTACAGGAAAAGGGAGAACAGAAGGAAAAAAGGGGGGGGGGAATAGGTAGACTCAGTGATCCTTGTGGTTCCCTTCCAACTTGGGATGTTCTATGATTCTAGATAAGATTCTAGAAAAAAAAAAAAAAAAAAACAATAAACAAACATATAGAAGGGCCTGTCGCATGTAAAACATGTCCAGCCAGTATGCTTCTCTGGCCAAGCTCTGTGGCTGATCATCACTGTCTGTCTGACCTTCTTATATTTTCTCATTAAATGTTTTCTCAACTCACTCTTCCATGTGTATGCGTGCAGAAGGACTATGTGCCAGCTCCTGGCATGACCTGTGTGTGTGTGTGCGAGTGAAATGGGTGCCAGCTGCTGGAGCCAGGCCGGGACTGTAGGCCTGTGGGCTGTGGTGCCAGCTGCTGGAGCCAGTGGGGTCCCAATGTCAGTAGCTGGAGGGACAACAGTAGCTCTTTGGATCTGAAAGGGTCCTACAGACTTTCAGCCCCGAGCACCAGCTGCTGGTGGGGTCTGGTGTGAGTGGACTGGGTGCCAGCTACTGGAGCCAGGCCGGGGTGTGGGCTTCTGAGGGGCATGTGCCAGCTACTGGAGCCAGTGGGGTCCTAAGGACCGCCTGGGCTGGGGCATGAGGAGGACGGAGGATCCATGTGGGGGCACAGGGGGACTTGTGAATGCGGCGTGCATGAGGGACGAGCCTGTGATCGCTGCATCTGCAGCAAACTTCAGGCTGGGCCTGCTGGCAGGCAGATGCCTGTGAGGTGGGTACGAGGCCCTTTGGCTGTGCCATCCTGTGTGGCCACTCATGTCAGTGTCCTGTCCCTGTCTGTGCGTCTCTGGGATACGTGCTCAGCCCCAATGCTTGTTGTGCCTGCAAAGGGGAAAGTGGCAGCCATGTCCCCCCGCCTGGGCACAGGCCCCGGCTCCCAGCCACCTGGCAGGGGCCTAGCTGGAGCAGGGCTGGGTCAGAGCAGCTGAAGGCTGGGGCTGTGCACTGCTCCTCACTTAGCATGCCTACCACTGACTTTTTAGTTCTTTATTGTTAACTCCTTATTTCAAAACCATAAATAGAGCTGTGTTGTTCTTGAACAGGATCTAGATTGACGTGAAGTCTTTTAATGTTTTGTCAAACTTCCCAGTTTGATCAGAAGCTTGAATCTTTTAAGAAGTCTGCGTGCAAGTCTGGGACCTCAAAACAGTAGCTGGCTTTTATTTCTCAGCTAGAAAAACCTGCCCCACAAATAGCTGGAGCAAGCAGTGTTCTGTCTAGTAGAAGGACAGGTGGCCTCGAAACCTTCCTCTCCATAGCCTATGTCAAGCATTTGGTGTAAGTTGGGTACTGAATCTAAGCTGCGTACTAAGGATTTAAAATCCTTTAGTAATCCATATTTATCCAGGATATCCAGCTCATAGGAAAGTCTGTATAAAGCAGCACCCTAGATCAAGTTGGGTGAAATCTTGGCTATACTGAACAGAGCAAAAGTTCCTCTGCTAATATCAGTGGTATTGGGGCTTCATCTCTAACACTGGTTATGCTTCTTCATGTTAAATAGGAAGGTCATTAAAAGAAAAGCAGCCTGTTGTTATGCCTGATGTGCAATTTGATGGGATATTGAGTGCAGTGGAGCTTTGAGGTGGATCTGGAAGTGAGCATCCCAAAGAAGACCGGCAGGCTTTTAAACTTAACAAAGCCAGGTTTTGCTAGAATTAAAAATGAATGTGTTTCAGTTGCTTAGGGATACTTATATAGAGAAAGCTCAAAGAGACAGAAAAGCTCAAAGAGATAGGAAAGAGAGAAGAATGAGGAAAAAGGGTTTCTAACAGTTCTGTGTGCCCACGGTGTCCTTACAGGCAGCTCCCTCCTTTTAAGGAACCACAACTTATGTGTGAAGCAGCCTGTTTGTTACACACATGCTCAGGTCTGTTCCGAAATGTTCAGATTTGTGATTTGCATTCACATAAAGAAATTAAACTGGGGTTGTGAACATTTTCGTAACTATCAGATGCTATGACCCCAAAATCAGTCAACTATTTTTAGATGAAAGTCTCAAGTTTTTCTTTTCTATTAGACCAGATCCATTTGTTTATGTGGTGATTTGAAACATCACATTATGTGTAATATCTGTAATATTGTTTCCTTCTTCTGTTATGAATGTTATGTTCTTCTGTGAAGGAATGCACTGTTTCACATATCCGCGTGTATTTTGGTTTAGTCTCCCTGGCCCCTGCAGTTTGCCAGCTCTTTAAGGTTATACTGTGAACTTACGACATTTTATGGAAACTTAAAGCTCTCTGAAATATTGTTCTTCTCATTTTCTCTCCTGTATTTTTGTTGTTGTTGTTCTGAGAAAGGAGAAGCTATTTGGGAACTTTCAGAATAGATCCTTTTTTGAGCTCCATATAGTCAGATTGAAATTATCTTTAGTTTTTCCTTCTTGGTTCCATTTTAAATACTAGTTACAGAAGGGTAGCAGCTATTGGAGTACTCTAAGCATATGTGAACTCTAAGCATGTGTGAATAATCCCAGTGTTTTGCTGTGGTTAAGGCATCTTGGTGGAAAAGCAGAACAGAGAGGCTTTAAAATAGGAATGAGGGGAAAGAAGGCCTTCAAGCTTTGTTCTTAGGCCTCATGCACACCGTAATTAGGATAGTGCAACTCCATCAATATTGGTGGAAAATTGTTGCTGATATTGAGTTTAGATCACTTTTGTTTCTGATGTGAAATAATTAAAAACTAGTCTACACATGGAGCATCTTTTACCCACCTGCTTGCACACCTTGCTAATGTATATATTTTTATTTTTTTTAAAGGAAAAACTGGTCCACGTCCTGGATTGTCCTTACTGCTCGGAAAATGGAATTCTACAAAGAATCCAAACAGCCGGCACTGGCCAACCTGGTAGGCAATCAACCATCCAATACAGTCAGCTTCTTTGCAACTTTTACTTCAGTATAAAAACTTTGCTGTTCAAATAAGGCAAGTTTCGGCTGAGCTGGCAACCTTCAAAGACTGGAAAGGAGCTAAAGGAAAATGCCTTGATAAACTTTTAATCAGGTGTAGGGTATGAGAAGAAATAGGACTTAGAAAGTCCTTTATTAAGAGGTGCATTTTGAGAATAATTGCAAAGTGAGACAAATGGTGAGTGACTATCCAGTAATGCGAAGGTAACACTTTAAATTAAGGTGCCATTTATAAATGCTTTATTCTTATTTATGAAAATGATCACTAAATGCAGCTACTTCCTCAAATAATGTATTATAAAGTATGTTATAAAATGCATTAGTAATAAATGCTTAACAGATGATGCGATGAGAATCTGTTGCAAAGGATATTGTGAGACGTAAATTGTATTAAACCATGTATGTGCATCTTTAATACATGAATTTAAGTTATCTACCATCCTATAAAGTGGCTTATACATTAATAAATAATAATAAATTATTTATAAATGGCACCTTAATATAGGGTGTTACCAAAGCAGAAAACACTGTAAGTTAGCAAAGTGATTTTTTATCGTAGTATAAATGTGACATCTACCATATCCCGCTAACCTTCCTGAATATTTCTATGACTCCATCTAATGCAGCTAATGCAATTTCTGTAGCCTGTAGTTACTACAAAGTGAAATTTGCAGTACCTCTTTATTGTGCCCCAAGGAAACACCACTGATCTTAGTCTTTGGAGATGTGACAGCTACATTGCGCAAGCAATAATGGCATGTATCCCTTCAGTGCTAGTTACTGCGGAGTATGAGCCTATGAACCTGAATGTGGGCAACAAAAGGGGATTTTGGTAAATGTATGACACTGTGGGCAGCAAAGGGACAGGTTTGACAAAGCCCTATTGTGAAAGGCTCTCAAGGCCTGATCAAACCTGCCATATCTCATTGGAGTGATGGGTGGCCACAAAGGTGCTCTCTTTGGCAGAAGTCATAAACAATAAGCTATTTTTTCCATGGCAGGTGATTACCCCCCCCCCCCCCCCCCCTTTTTTTTCCCCCTATATATTCTTGATATACCAATATTGCTTGCTGTAAAATCAGCTTTAAAGAGCACCTTTTCATGCCCTACTTTTTTTGGAAAGGTGAGTGTTGTAGCAAAAATAAAGGATGAAACAATAAAAATAAGTAAAAGATGGAACCTGACACTATCTGCTTGTGTTGTTGCTAGCACAGCTGGAGAATATTTTTTTCTGAAGCCATGAAAACAGTATAACACAAATTTTTTTTTTCAAAATCATCTGTTTTCCTTAAAGTTGAATTGGCTGCTTTTTTTTTTTTTTTTTTTAAGTCTAAAATAAATCTATTAAAGCTAGTCTTACAATTTGGTAGCTGTCTTCTGCTTCTGTCTGCTGGATGGGTATTGCTGTCATAGAATCAATGTATTTGAGAAATTAATTCATGTTATGCTCAAGTTGCATTCACGTAGCAAACTCCAGAATATGTTCCTCCTCTGGGCAATGCAAGTTGGAAGCTGCCAAAAGGGCAATTTTGAGGAAATGTGTTCTTGTCTTTTCAGAAGGCATATAAAACCAAAGAACCTAATATAATGACAGAGGAGAAATTGTTACGGTCAAGTTAGATGGAGGAGGAGGAGAGTTCTTGCAAAATGTCTTTGGTACTCATCTGAAGGATATGATGCAATGCAGTTGTGAGCCACTTGGCTCTAATTCATCCAGTGTGGACACGGGCTGCTTAGCCCAGCTCTAGAAGCCTTGCACATTCAGGCTTTCAGCGCCAGTATCATAAATGCATTCATACCCATTGCTGCTTTGAAATTCTGTGGAGGTGAGGTGCCAGACAACAAGCATTAGCTTCATCTGTAGGTCTGATTTGCTGCAGGATGGGATTATTATATTCGGTATTTCACCAGCACTTCAAAGCTCCACCAGGAAAGTTCATCCATTAATTCTGCATTTCAAGAATGGAATTTGGCACTGGTTAGGTAGCAGAAGAAAAGTGTGCAAACTGGAAGTGCATAGTTCCAGTTAGGTAGGATATGCGAGAAATTCAGGCATCGTGTCTGACTGATGTGGGCGGGATTTGGGGAAAAAAAAAAAGTACACTGCTTTAACAGGGACAAAAAACTTTGCTAATTGAGGAGGACTGCCTGAGTGCACTGTGCTTCCTCTGGTTGCTGCTACCTTTTCTTCTCTCTCTGCAAGCCCTCACCCAAATTCTAGCAGATAAATGCACTGGTAGGAATTCAACACATAGGAGACTTGATTCTACTCTGGGACTCCTCCACATTCCTAAATTCTCAGTAGCCGAGAGATTTAAGGATTTAGATACTGAAGTAGACCTGCCTGAACTAATCCAATTCTAAAGATCTCAATCTATTTAAATCAAAAATTAAGATGTGTTGCAAGAAAGGATCTTCTGATGTCAGTCCCTTTCCCTGAAGTCTCACTTCATCACTCCGTTACCTGTGCCCATAATTGGTGAGATTCCATCCACTGTCTCTTAGCCCTACTTTACTATTTATTCTATTTAAAAATGACAGATAAATTTTTCCTAGAAAAGACTAATTCACATAAACGATACACAAACTTGTTAGTATAGTGACAGCACATCCTGTAGCAACTCTGGCTTGATCCCCATCTCTTTCTGCCACCCTCGTTATCCCAGTTCTAACACCCACAAGTTTTAGTGTGAGTTCTTCTGATCAGACCAGACACCAAAGTCCAAACCTCTCCTATGGGTGCAATTTAGTGTTAGGAAGAACACAGGCATATATTAATCCCATTTTTTTGTTCGTTATGGGAAAAATAAAGCTTTTATTTTTAATTCCACGCTATATCTGAGCACTGGGGATGTGAACTTATTGTTCACTTGGTGAGTCAAATTAAATTTTCTGTCTATTGCATATAACTTATATGCAATGGTAAATAAATTATGAAAAACTTGAAGAAAAAACATCAGATAACTATTAAAAATCTCACAACCCTATTTCCTAAACTGAAATTTCACACAGTTATATAAAAAATAAATAACAAATAAAAAAGCTAAACTGGCACGTTAATCTCATCTGATAAAGCAAATGCAATGTTTATTTCCTTTGTAAGCCATTTAACCAGATATAATTTTGATAGTGGAAGGGAAATAATACAAAAAGGCTTCATTAGAAATCATTTATTTACTGATTTTTTCTTTTAGTTTGTTTTGGAAAAAGGGGAACTCAACCATTAATTAATGTAATAGAGGCAATGTTCATTCACTATAGTATGAATTATAACAAAGCATTTTTATTGTTAGCAGGAAAATGATGTGACTTAACAAAAAGATTAATGTTCCTTTGTATTATAAAGATATTAATTCATTAATTATTAATTATTAAATACTGTACATGAAGTGAAAATTTAAAAAAAAAAAGACAGCATTATTATAAGGGGAATGATATCTCACAATAAAGGCAACAAGAGAGGAAAATGAAAGCACATTCTAATTATACCTCTTCTGATGACAGGATAACATTTAGAGGTGACTTAAAATTATATTTACCCAAATCCTTCATAATATTTATACTCAAAGAACTAGTCTATCTGAAAACAGTTTTTGCTGTTCCTTTGTAGAACTGCAGATACCAGACTTGCTCTAACTACAACTTTCCTATTGATTTGCTCAGAGAAGACTGGGATCCATAGCTTTCTTGTGAGGGTAGTGCTAATATCTGGTTTCGTTATGAGCAATAGAGAGAATGATCATTAATGCACATAGAGGAGAGTCTCAATATATGTGCTTGTTTACAAATATTGCTGAAAATTCAAGTTTGGATCCCGCGTAGCTAAATTAGTATCTTTTTGCTCCTGCCTTGATCGTTCGTGGTCATGCTTTTGATGTATTTGTAGTGCTCCTAAGAATATAACTTGCCTTTTATTTTAAATTAGGAGACATTGTGATATAAACTGATCACAGCCCCACTCTTTCTTACCAGCATTAAATTCTATTACCAGTTGGCCTTTCTGACCAAGAAAAACTAGTCTGTTTATTCCCTGAGATAGTTTATTCAACAGAGGTTATTCTAACCTCAGGTTATTAGCCCATCTGCAAAGTAATTTAGCGAGTGAAAATGCTGCTGAAATCCATATTCATGGTGTGGAAGATTTCATTGCAGCAGACACTTGTATCAATTTACAGCATAACCCCCTCCAACAACGCTGATATAACATAATTGCTCTGACTGCAAAACACAAAGCAAGGACGCAGAGTGCTCAGGCTTTCAAGCTACCCTTAGCTTACTCTCCTGCAGTATCTCTGGGTAAAGTAAACAATAAGTAGCAGGACAGTGTTGAGGCCAGAATGAGTTTCTAGGCATTTTTCCTCGGTTCCCTATGGATTTAAGCAGGGGTCAGTCCCCACTGCACGGAGCTCCCTGGGTGCTGAGGAAGGGCACCATGCTCAACCAGCACTGAAGGATCTGGATGGTTTTGCATGCAGTTTTCATCAGAGGCTTTATATACTTCATCATACCCCAGAGCCTCGTAAGGTGTTCACAGACACCTCCTATCTTGTTCTGGGCAGAATTGCTGAATTCACCAAAAGAGAAGTTTTTGAGTTGTTTTCACATAGCAGAAGCGTGTTTATCTTTCCAAGACCTTGAGATTGCATCCCATCCTTTTTGGAAAGGGAGATGCACATCCTTACCCTTTTCTTCTGCTTATTACAGAACCCAATCAGTAAAACAGCTTCAGATTACAACAGGAAAATCCAACTGTGTGTGCACCTGAGTGCACAGAGTCCAACTTCTACTGCTACCTGCAGTTTTGTACAACCATAGAAATTAGAGATGTTAAAATCTTCTAGAGTTCACCATCCCATCTTCCTGCAAAACTTCCACTGATGGATGTGCTTTCCATGGCTTTTCTCACGTCAGTGTGAAATGCCATGGCAGTTTTCCAGAGGAAGACACTCTGTACCCAGTATCCTTCCCTGTCAAGATACTATTTCCTGGTTCTTTGTCTACGGTTTTTCATCATCTTTTCATTGCATTATGTTTACAAAATGTCTCCACTTTTTCTGTTGATTGAGTAAAGCTGCCTTCTTTGTTCAAGTATTTGCAGACTCAGCCTTATCCTTTTTTTTTTTTTTAACTTGGTCACCTCTGCCATCCAAATAGTAACTCGTTAAATTTCACAACATCTTTGTAAAATCAAGTATCAATACTGCAGTTTTGATCTGTTATTATAATTCAGAAATATTAAGCTCTTGTCAGAAGCCAGAAAGGAAGTCTGAGGCAGAGCTGGGGAAAAAAATCCAAACCATCCTCTTCCAGTGGTTTAGCCACAAGAACATCTTTCTGCTTTCAAAAACATTTTTGTATAAAAAAAAATAATGAAAAGGAACAAAGACACACTGGACTATCAGTCTGAGAAGAAATGAACCATGGTAGTTTTATGGTTTGGCAAATGGAGGCCATAATTACAACTCCAGTACTGAAAGATGCCAGAAACTGTGGCTGCAAATTACTTGACCAGGATTTCTTACTCCGCTTCTTTTATCCTAAATAGATCCTTTTCTATCCAAAAGCACCCTGGAGAGCACACGCTTTTTTTTATCCTTTAATAACAACATCAGAGAAATTCAGTGAGCAATCTTCACAATCTTCAGAAAGCTGATTATATGGTTAATGATGCACTGGCCACTGTCATTTCTATTAAGTCACCAATACCTTTTTTTTTTTTTTTTTTTAAAGGTAAAATGTCTTAAGAACAACGGAGCAAAAAAGATGCTTCAAACTGATTAATTACCTTGTGTTGGTATTACTCCATGTCTTACTAAAAGGAACTTATTAGTGCTTTACACTGTTAATGGTAGTATTTTTATTGTTCTCCGGGATGTGCAGTAACCTAGTCTACAAAGACTACTTCAAACTACAAGGATTTTGCCAAAACTGCTGCACAGGCAAAGTCCCTGGAGAAGGAGCTTAGATAGCAAATGAAGATTATTGTGCTTTACTCCAGCTCCCAGGAACGTAAATGGTACAGGCAAACAAATCTGCTCTTTGAGATATTTGCATCCATACGGAGGAGCTGGGGAGGCAGAGCAATGTCACTCACGGATGCATGGACTGATATCGCGAAGTAGCAGACTACGTGGAGCTAGCCTTAAGTGTTGAGCTCTTTCTGGGTGTCACACATGCCCTCAAAGCTTTCTTTCTTTTTTATTTTTTTTAATGAGCTAGAAATGATAATATGTTTGGAGAAAGGAGATAGCTTGTTTTACAGATACGATGATGTAGATTCTCGTCTAGTTTCTGTCATTTCCAGCTGCATCAGTCTCAGTTTGCAGTTGGAAAACCCACAAAACATTATCTTGAAACACAATGGCTTTTCACGAGGTTTCGCAAAGTAAGCAATTAAAAACTCTGGTCAATGTGTATGCATTTGTGTTTTGATCTACTGTGTATTAGACAATTTAAAAAAAAAATCTAACTATATTTAAAATTATGTATTTAGCGTAAGAACTTTATTTCTGAGGTAATGCACCTGGGGAGTGGTTATCTAAGGGAATAATGAACTCTTTGGTAATACCAGCAGCTGCGCTACAATAATCTTTCATTTGAACTTGATCTATTCTTATTTTATGTGATCTTGTCCACTTGTGGAAAATCAGGTCGTATTCACGGTTAATTTTTTCTTTGCAGAAACCAGGATATAAACCTGAGTGTGTGGATTTGTGTGGTGCTCAGATTGAGTGGACCCCAGAGAAATCCAGCAGAAAGAACGTCTTTCAGGTAAGAGGCAACGCATGCATTTCATTGCTCGTTTGAGTGTAGAATCTGTTAAACTAAGAGGTAGGTTTTATTTCCTTCGTTTTAGTAACTAGAAACTGATATAATACAGCATTTTTCCTGCTAATACAGGAGTGTAGCATTTTATCAAGCGTCGGTTTACTATTTTTCCAAGGGAAGGATTTCTGATGACTGAGTCTCCCAAACACTTGAGAACCTGTTGATTTATTGATTAATGCTCTGTATTCAATTTGTTTTTAAAACTTAGTAGGTAATTGCTTTGGGTTCAGGCCTAGAATCTTGACCTAAAGGACTTCCATAAACACAACTTCTTCAAACTGCTTACACAAGCATGGCTCCAACACAGTGCGGTTACTCTGTTTATTTTTATTGCTGTTCAGGGTGCTCAGACGGTGATGACCCAGGTTCATTTCGGGGAGGGGAGGGGAAGATGGTAAAAGCTTGCCTCTGTCAGGGCCAGCATAGGAAGATGTATGTTTCTCACAGGTCTATTCATTCATGGAAAATAATATTATTTAATTACTACATCTAAATCCCATTGAATTGAAAGGGAGGATCAAGGCCTTAGATGATGAAAGGATGAGAAGAGTGTTATTGTAAGGTTAACATTCCAGGATGTAGAGGCTGGAAGAGTTTAATGCAACATTTTCAATTTTTGGACATAATCCAACTCCCATGAATATCAGTAGAAAGAGGTTTTTTTTGGTTTCACTAAAAGTTGCATCAAGCCACATTAAGATATTATTCTCTGAATTGAGTTGTTTCCCAGAGTTCTAACACTAAGATTTTTTAACAATGTAAACTATAAAGGGAAGAGAGAGACAGAAGCAAATATGCCAGGGTCAAGATATTGTTAGTTGTCAGATAGTCCTTTTGCATCACCACCAACTGAAATGTGCTGGAGGAACCAACTGTGCCTGGGTCTGGGGTTTAACCATCGCATACAAAACCCCCGAAGGGACTGTACTCAGCTTCTTGAGGAGAAACCTATTCGGGTCAACTGGGTGTTACAGATATTTTTTCAAGGTTTATTTTTCTAGACATCTTTCCAAAGCGCATGCAATATTTAGAAATATTCTTCATCTTCAAGATAGACTTACCCCCCACATCCTTCAGGTTGTCTTGAAAGAACACTTGGAGCTTTGTCATTTCCTAGGTATTTTTAAAGTAAATATTTTGGTTTTGCTGTCAATCTTCAGCTTTTTTGCTTGCAAAGTGATTAAGTATAACCTTAGCCTTCAATCCTGCAACCCCCTGAGCACGCTGACAAGCTTTCTGAGCTTGTAGGGTTTATTTCTCATTTCACAGAAAGCAAAATTTCTGTTTGGAAATTTGTATCAGAGAGGTGATTCACTGAAGCTAATACATTTCCAATGCAAAAACAAATGAAGCTTTGTTATTGATCTACCAAAAGTAGTTGTATGAAGACTTGCAATGTATTTTCTTCTCACTTCTCTTAGTGTGAGGTGTAACTCCCCTGAATCAGAATAATGTGAGAAAGGAAACTCATGCACTACTGTTTGAACCCATTAAAACATGTCTTCATCAAGCCAATAAGTGAGTGGGAGAGACATTAAGAAGTAAAAGCATGGGAGGAAGGACATATGCTAAGACACATTTTGAAAAGGGATGGAGCATTGTTTAGACAGAGAGCTACAAGAAGATTATACCAGATGGTAAGAGCGAAAGAGGAGAAGGCTTTGGCATCAGTAGTGGTGACATTTTGGGAAGGGAAAGGACTGAAGGAGAGTGGTGCTACACGAGCAGATAGAGTGGGAAGGGGACTAGAGAGTGAGTGAAGATTTATGACATAGTCTGGAGGAAATCCAAGGCGAGTTCGAAAGCGGAGAGGTCAGTTTGTACCTGGATACTGAATATTGCAGGAAGCACTTCTGGTGCTCTGCTTATTCAAACTGGATGGGAATAAGATTGATAATATATGTCAACTTAGTCATAGATTTGTTCAAATGAATAGAACATGGGAGCTGGATTTTTGTTGTTGTTGTTTTTGTGTGTGTGTGTGACCTAAATATAGATGCATTGCATTGCTATCTGATTAAATACATTAGCTGACTAACTCTGGAATGATCAGAAATACGTATGATCGTATCTTCAAAGCATGGTTGGTGGGTTTTTGTTTCATTACTTTCTGACCAATAAAACATTATTTTCTGATCCAAACAGAGCAACGGTTGCTTTCTGCTAATGTATTGTACTAGGCGTAGATGCAGAATTTTGAGTTTGATTTAGCCTGGGTGCTCAATTTGAGTTCATGAATTATAGATTAGAAATAGAAAATGACTACTGAGATTTTGGTTTGAAGAAAAAGAAGGAAATCTGGAATTTAAAATCTAAGCATATGACAGTTAATGGATGGTAACAAGAAGATGGAGTACAGGAGTATCATAAAGAAAATTAATTGGAAACATGATCGATGCAGGGGGGGAAAAAAGAAGAAACTGCAAGTAAATGATATTCAGGCAGGAAGATTTGGGTTTCTGGTCTTGATCATGAGGTTTTCAGCAGTGTTACTCCATTCATTTTAATTGAGCTAACTCCCTGTTTAACTGGATAAGTCTGATCTGCCTTTCACACTATCCAATTTGTGCATGCAGTATATTTCTGTTCTTGGTGAACATATTAGCTTTTTTTTCTTCAAGTTTTCCTTAATAGTAACCAAAAATATGCATGTCGTGATATATAGCCTTCTGATTTTCCTTCATTTATTTTACTGATGATATAGCTAGCACCAGGGAAAAGAACTGGTTAGAAACAGCTTTGCAGGATGTGGGGAAACACAGCAGTTTGCTGTGAGATACCGTGCTGTTTGCTCTCACTGGCTGAATGACGTGATACACTAGGTCTTCATCAGAGGAGTGGTGAATAAAAGAAGATTTATGTTCAAATCACATGCTTTAAATATTTCTGCTAAGTGCTAGTTTGCTCTTTGGTGTTTAGCCTGAAATTTAAAGCACTGAGGATTAAAAGGATTACAACATAATCTTAAATAATCCTAAGTGTCATTTACAGAGAGATGGTTGTAATAACTAAATAAAACCATGTTAAGGGATGGCAGTGTTGTCAGTCAGCAACTGGAACAGAAACAGTGCCTATGTCACTCTGGCATTCTCCTCTTTCCTTTCTTTGGTTTCATTTAATATTGGATAGGTACATTTTGATACGAGTTACCAAAGAAGAAAATAACACAATGGGCTACTTTGCCGTCAGTGCTAGTGTGGTTGCTGAGACATCAGAAACTAGATTAGTTTACAGAATTTCTCACTTTTCATTATTTTCTGCTTCTAGTAAACTTTTCCACTGGAGTTTATTCCTTCCCTTGCGTTACTTATCCTTAGGTCTAAATCAAGCAGCTTTTTTAATTTTAAATTCAGCCCAGACATTGTAGAAGATGTGCTCTTGACCTCTGGCTTTGCAGTCCTGGAGCTTCATTAGCACAAAGTCTTGTGGCTGCAGACTATTTTTTTGAAGAGGTTTGGGAAGATTTCTTTTGGGTAATTCAAAAAAGAAAAGGAAAAATTGGAGAGAGGTAAAGAGTGCAATAAAAGGTCACGAGCAGCATACTTGTGAATTCGTGAAGCAGCTTTGTTCTCTTAATAGCCCTCTTCATTTAACTAACAGACATTTTAGTTTCTTTAGTGGTATTTTTTTCCTGTTTACCAAGTTGATGTTTTAGGAATATTTCATATGCAAAGTTTCTGGAGTTTGATGCCCTGGCTCTTCCTAGGGGTCTGGTGTGATGTTGGTTTTCATTTCTATAAACTTCAGCTGTAAGGGACTACTCATTCATGTGCAACTAAGAATTATAAATGTATTTTACAAGTAGAGAAATCTGTGTTCACAGTATACATACAGTATTTCAACAATGAGACAGCTGAAAATACAACTGTACCTGTGTATAATATGAAAGAATTTATCTTGCAGCTGTTTCCTATATAATAACGTTTATGGCACTGATCTAGGGTAACTCCCTTGTCCTTGAAGCTACTCCAGCTTTGTCCATGAGCATAATCTGAATTATAAACTATTTTTTTCTACATACCGTGGAATTAGTATAGGATCTGGATGCCTCCCAGAGATGTTTTAAGTCTCCACTTTTTGCCATGGGAGCGATCATTTTCTTTTCCATCATCGCTCAAGAGGAAGCAGTGAGAGTGTAGGAGGGGTTTCGACTGGTATTGGTATTTGGATTTCTTTTGATGGTTTTAAATGAAAATGCTGCGTAGAGGAGGCCAACCTAAGGAAGTCACCTTGCACTTGGATGGATGTGCGGCTTCTGGTGGTCCTTATCAGCAGCTGGAGCCTGTTCCCCAGCCCAAACTGTCCCCGGAGTTCTGCCTCCTGAGCCTCAGGGTGCAGCTCATACATGAACACTCAGTAACCTTTGCTGGCTTTAAATTAGATATGCGTTAAACTGCTGCTTAGGACTTGCTGCTATTTTACAAAAGTCTGCATAACATTTTGTCTGCTTTTGGAGGTTACTGCTATGATTGTGTTTAATTTCTGTCACAGGGACCTGAATATATCATTGCCTAATTAAAAAACTTAGCCACATCACACAGTTATTAGCTGGTGTCAGTGAGAGGTTCTTTAAATAGCAAACATAATAAATTTATAATTAGTTTTAAAAAATCAAAAAACAAACAAAAAACAACCACCAAGAAATGGTCTTAATTATCATCTTAATCATCAAGTGTTTATTTTTTTGTAAGAAGTGCAGTATTTTTACTGGGGTAACTGGGAGATATGAATGCAACAATGTGAAATGGCCTCTGCGTTGTGTTTCTAATTCCCTCTTCCTGCTGTCTTGATACTGACTTACCTTACTGACCTTCCAAATGCTCAGTAAAATCTAATGGATGGATACAGACAATCTTCTGACCTTTCATATATCAATTATTTTATGTTATAACCTAAATACAACAAGACCTGTGAATGCATTCTTTTCTTTATTCTTAATGTTTTTTCATTAAGAAAGCCACATAATACTTATTATGATTTGACATAAGTGCATACAAAGCACAGAGTCAGAGCTGCAGATAGTGGACACTTGAAATATATACATTTTTACTAATTTCAGGATTCTGGGACCTGACTCTTACTCTACTTTCACAGTAGTGTAGCTCTGACATTTTTGGAATCACTTCTGATTTACATCTGTTGAAAAAGAGCCTCTTTATTAATACCTATTAATTACCCTGTTACCTTTTCATTTCTTTTAAGCCAGAAGTTACAAATGAAACCATACTTTCTGCAGCTCGTTGCCTTGCTTCCTTAAGACCCCAAATGTTGTGTGTCAAACAGTTCAGATCACAATCTTCGTTTTTGGAATCCACTGGTATGGCATGAAAACTGGTCAGGATCTTATGCAAAAACTGGTCAGGATCTTACGCAACTAATCCCTAGACTAGGTAGATTAGAACAACACTAGAGCTGTGTTTTCATTGCATTCCCCTATTCTTAGCTTTATTGTTGATTAAAAAAGAAAAGTAAGAGAGTACGTCACACAAGAAAAAAGTAGCCAGCCATGATTATGGGGGAAGTTTTGGGGACGATATAAAATTGCTTACAATACTCATTGTAAACATTACAGATCTGCCTCATGAAGATTTAAGCATGACATTTCATTTTGAGGTGATAAAGAGGAGAGGCATTGAGAGATACTTGGGAAAGTTTTTTTGTTTTGTTTTCTTTTTCCTAAGAAAAGAGCAGATTGAATGGCAATCAGTTTACCTGACAGTAGCTGTTCCTAAGGAGTTATCCTTGGTTATTAAAAAGCATGGAAATTAGAAGCTCTAGCTGAGAGAGAAAAAGATCCACATCGAGTCCAGTATAAGAAATGCCTTTGAAACTGGGGCACTCACTTAAGTTATGCGATACCTAGTTTCATCCTTGTTTCAGGAGTGCTATGTGAGCAATGATCGGGTTTTAACTGTCCTAGGTGAATGAGCGTGTTTTCCTTCTCTCACCAATGCTTCAGTCATTTCATTTCATATTCATTTAAAATATTTTTTTTTTTAAATGAAGGGGGACGTACTTCAGCAGTACTATGGTACAAGCAGTGACAGCAAAGCTTTTTACCTAGTGATGGGAACAGGTAAACTGTAACACCTTGGATTTAATACATATGAAAACCAAAGAAAGAAACTGAAACAAGAATTTCAGAGAAACATAGAAAACATGAAAACTTTTATTTTTTTATAATATGGCCCCAAATTTCTGTGCTTTATATTTCAGACAGGAATATAGGCAATATTTTGCAGGGCGTGAAGTAGGAAGACACTGGATTTGACAACTCTGTGCCTTTAAAGGGTTTGGGAAACCTTCAATCTCTACAAAGCAACAGTATGAATGAAAAGCCAAGCAGTGCAGCTGTGTTCATAAAACTGGCATGTTGAGCGGATAAAATAACGTGGCTGCAAAACTATAGCTTATGTATTTTTTTCATTTCTGTGCTTCCTGTCTCTACTTTTGGGTAAGACAAAACTTCTCTGGTGTCAGCAAAGGCCTCATCGATTTTGTGACTGCAACATCAGGACAGGGAATTCTTTGTCTTTCTGCCTCTTATAACTTTTTATTAAATAAATAAATAAATAAATAAAAATCCCATTCACGGAGTTACTAATAATGTGAAAAAGTCCTGAAACAAAATAGTGAAGGCACTTCTGATACGCATTTTTTTTTTTTTTTGGCATACCTGGCTACTTTCAAAAAGATTCAAAATTCTCAATAGAACTTTAGTTGATTAGCAATTTCATATCATTTTAGCTAGATTCTTTTCTTTTTCCTGATAATTGTGTCATGTAAAATTTCATGGAAATGTCACTGCATTGGAAAAAATCACTTGAGAAGTGTAACTTGAACAACTCACGGGGGTCTTGAGATGGCAATAGAAAATTTGGATCAGGAGGGATCTGTTTTCGGTCTGGTGCCTTCCTGCAGTGCTGCAGATCGCCTCTGCCGTGGCACTCGCTGAAGGCTGTGAAAAAGCCGGGGCGAGCAGCTCCTGCGGCACGGCAGAGCTCAGGGTCTCTCTCAGACCTGCAGAGCTCCAGAATCAAAGTGGAAAGCAAGCCTGTATTCTGTGAAGATCAGGCTGATTAAAGGAAGAAAAAAAAAAAAAGAAAGAAAAAAAAAAGAAAAACACATTCTCCAAATCTGACATTATGTGTACATAGCCGTGTCTGCCAAAAATGATTATAATAATAGCTCGCTGCACTTTTTTAAGAGGCCGTCTTTTGACGGATGTAAGTGCTGATATGCGAGTGACTGTGAGAGGTACGAGTGTCTGTGTGCTCATGCTCATACACATGTGCTTCTTAAGAAATTATGTGAATCACTTAGCTCTTGACAGCTACGCTGCAGCTTTCAGAAGTGCAGATGTTATTTGTCCATCAGAAAAGAAAATATTTATTTCAAGCCACAGGCATTTTCTGCGTTGCAAAAATAAAACGTAACAGCAGTTAATGCTTAATGTGCACGTGCAATAATTTTGTCAGGGCCAGAAGCACTGCTGAGCAGAAGGGCCTAGACAGACAGGCGAGTGCACAAGAAGCACTGTGTGCGCTGGATAACGCCGAACCTTAGGAAAAAAGCAATCTGGCCAGCTCACCCGCAACCAAAGCGCGGCCGTGGAGCGGCTTATTTTTCTCTCATCCTTCAGCTGATTTTTTTTTTTTAAAATTTTTTTTTCCCCCCTCAGCTGAAGAAACGCGGCGCGTTTTGTGGCTCGCATGCGAAATGGCAGTGGGCTGCAGCCTCTTGCTGCATTATTCATAAACATATTGCTGCCATCTCGTGGGCAGCGCACGAGGCGGCCCGGTGGGCCGCGCGGCCTGGCCTGGCGTCGCATGGCGGGCAGCCTGGCGGGCCACACCACGGGCCTAGGGCGGCCGTGGCGGCCGCCCACCGGTTCCTAGGCACCTTTCTTGGGGGGGGAGGTCGGGAATCGGTTGGGCTTTTAAGGCTTGGTTTAGCTGGTTGCTAAATGAGGTAACGTCTGGTGGAGGAAGGAGGAGCGCTGCCGTAAACCTGCGATCTCTAAATTATGCATGCGGTGGTGGTTTTATGTTGTGAAACGGGGATTGGGTTCTGGTAGGGTAACGGTAAGCGGCTTCGCATGGGTTTGTTCGAGGTAAAGCACGTAAGGAGAATTAGTGCTGCAGATACCCCGTTTGGGGACCATGATAGAGCCCTGACGTGGGGCACCTGGTGCCTCACAAAGTGGGGCCAATGCTATTTTCATACACCTGGCAATCAGCAGCCGAGAGGGAGTGCAGAAAGGTGTAAGGAGCCTGGATTTCCTGATTCTTTAATACTTCAGGTTTGCTTGATTCTCCTGAGTGAAAATAAATAAATTATTTTAAAAGCATTATGATTTTTCCAGCATTCTTAATGTAAGTTAAATATTAAAAAAAAAAAAAAGGAAAGAAAAAGGCTTGATATGTGCCCAAACATTGCACACGTTCCCTTAATTTATCAAACTCTTGAAAAACAAAGAGAAAAATGAATCCTAAATGAACTCACTCAGAGATAATCAAATCTGACTTGTTTACATGTTTGGTGCTGGTATTTCTGTATTCAGCCACTACATTTTTAAAAATCTTGGCTAAGTCACTGTACTCCATTTTAGTGTTTCTCTTTAATGAGTGAGGCAGATATTTAAAGTTGGCTGGGCACGGGGAGCCTTGGCTGTCCTCTCTCTGAAAGGCAGCACCTCGCATTTGTGTACAAAGGGATGCCAGACGATATGGTAGGGATTCACATTTTTGTGTGGGAGTGATTTATATAGCTGACATTCTTTGGGAAGAGGATGGTTTGGGATGTTTCAAGGTGTTAAATGGACAATGGCAGGCAATTTGAATGCAACGGAAGAGATGCAAATAGTGACCTGCCCTCTCTGTTAGAAAATCTACCTCTCTGTTTTCAGCCCCATAGTCATTCTTAGGCTGTGATTCATGGACCACTAATGGCATGGGGAGACTTTTTGAAATGGTAATACAAGTGTAGTCAGCCTGAGAAGACATTTAAGGTAGTTCCCAGATGGTACAGATGAAATGAAAGCTCAGAAGAACATTTTTTGATAAGGGACCCTCCCTTTTCAAACCTCCTCCTCAAGTTTACAGATTTTAAAGATGCACCTCCAACTGATCCCATTTATAGGGTATTTTTATATGTATTATGACAGTTTGAAAACTTGAGTTTGATTCTAGGGGCTGAATTTCTTGAATTCTTGCATTTTTTAATTAAACATTTTTTTTCTGTTTCTTTTTCTTTTTTTCCTTTCATTGCTTTTTCTCTAATTTGGTGTGGATAAATTCCTAGGAATTTGATGTAATTGCATCTGTAAAACAGGGTGATCCAAGAAGCTCAGAAAATATTTTCTTTGGCAAACAAAGTTGCAAAGAGATGTGGTTTGCTTGCCATTTCGTTTATGTAGAGTACCTAACTTAAATTATCAGATAATCTTAACACTTAAAATCCCCAGCACTTCAATCAGCCTCTCTTTGTTTTGTTTTTCTGATTATAGACATGATTACTGCAAATATATTATTGTTTAAAATTTTAACATACTTGAAACCTAGAATGTGTCAAGGGCCCCCTTAAGTCATAGTTTGCAGGTAAACTTTTACAGATTGGTCTTCAGGCTAATTTTTCAAGATGAAAAGTGCCTGTTTTTATAAGTGAATATTTGTGTAAGAGCACATTTTAATTTATGAAAGTAGGATCCAATTAGTAAGATTCTAAGTAAGAGAAGTAAGTAAGTAAGAGAACTATTATTATTTTCTATTATTTGTACATAGTCATCACTAGGTGGAGGCATACTTTACATATTCTATTGAATTTGTCATCTGTTATGGGCTGAGATGAATTGCATTGATACTGCATAGTTCAGTGAAAGGCTTTTAACCTGAGCTGTTGAAATAACCTGTTACCACCAAATGCCAAACTCTCAGATGGACTAAGCAGACCTGTGCCTCAAACACTTCCAGTGCTGAAAAATGATGAAAATTGGATATTTTTTTAATCATGAGCTATACAGAGCCCAAGATTATCTTGAATCTCTTGAATTAATTTAGAAACAGGCACATAATTCATCCGGTGTAAAGTTCAAATGACACAAAGCAGGTGTCATGGAGCAAGAGACCAGAATAACCACTGTTTCTCCATTTTAATGCCCCATCTGCAGCACTTATATAAATGTAGGATGGCTTCATTTTGCTTCTCTTTTTACTTATGGTAGCAACTCTCATTCCCAGCCCAGTATTTTGTCATGGTACAAGGCTACTTGCTATAGACCGTAAATATTAGATTTTCACTGAGGGTGACAAGACCTACCCATACTGATGCTAAAACACTGACTTCACCCAGCTTCTCCAGCTTTACTCCAGGGGTAGATCTTACACAGCTGGGCAGGTATATGTAGCACCATGCATATGTTTCTCTCTCTGAGCTGATAGGGCAAAGCCTATGCGAAGTTGTCCGTGTCTAGCAGAGCCCAAGCTGCGTGTTTGAGGGGCTGCAAATGGGAACTCTGGGGTGTGAATATGGGAGTCAGAGACGAGAGCTGTCTCTTTCCCCATGGTTTGAATACTTTATTATGATTCTCAACAGTTTATAATATCTGCTGGCTTTTATTGTAGGAGTGACTGGAGAAGGAAAGGTCATGGTGCACAGATTATAAAGAAAAAGCACAATTTATTCAGAAAATAATCCCTCTCTTTTGGAGTAACACAGATTCTTATTTAAGCATCCTGAGGAGAGGAGGGGGGAAACATACTGAAATGAGAGAGGTGCAAAAATGTGTTTTGGAGAAAGGCATCACGATTGCAAAGAGAAATTTCCTGAGCTTTGTTGTATCTTACCCCCAGGCTGGCCCAGTGGACATTGCTGTGGCCTCCAACTTTGTCACCTGCCCTTGGGCTGCTCAGTCCCTCCCTCGGGGCAGAGTCAGCCGCTCACACCCTGGAGAGTGTGCCTCTGTCACCCCATCCCTCGGGCTGGGAGAACACTGCAATGGAGCTGAAATATGCCCCCCTTTTTTCTTTATATTTCTTTCCTGTCTTTTTTTATTTTTTTTTTCTCCACTGATTTGGATTTGGAATCACACTTTTAATAATTATATTCACAATCGAAAATAAAATAAACATTTTGTTTAGTGCTCACAGAATTGCCAACCAGTGCGTAAGTAAGGACGTCCAGCAATTTATCTGCCTGTAGAAAATAATTATAGCAATATTTTGAAATGCATTGGTTATAGTTTTGTTTTGAAATATAGAATGTAAATCATCAGTTTTGATTCTTCTGTTTCAAATGGCTTTTTTGGAACTAAGGCTCTTGAATAAGAGTCCCTCAAGCCAAGCTGTTACTCCTGGGAAATTCTGTAGTGGTGCTGGTATTTGAAAAATGCACACCTTGTGAGAAAAAGCAGGAAAATTCTGTCAAACAGACTGATGGGAATTCCCAAGTTTGGAAATGCAAGTTCTGCTGGAAAACAATGGCAGTGCAATATGGCTGTGGCTGCAGAAAGGGAATATGTTTTCACCATTGCATTACATTTTCTTCTTTTTTTTCATTGTCATTCTGGAAACAAATATTCTACACAATCAGTAAAAAGTGCAAAGTAAGGAATAAGAGGGAGTAATGTGTATTGGAACATAACATAGGCTTTACCCGTGGAGAAAAGTGTGAAGAAATATGGTAAAACTGAATGTAAACAAAGAAAGGGGGAAAGTAAATGTGGGAGTGAGGAACTGTGTACAGGGAGTAGGAAGAATGTAATCCAATACTGGAAGATCAAAGGAAGGGAAGCCAATTTTTTCAAATATTCGGTAATAACTTAAATGTAGCAAGGTAAGGGGTCTGAACAAAGGGTCAGAAGATCACAAATTGGCAAATGGGAAAGGAGAAAACAGAGCGAGGAAAAAAAAAAGTGTACAATTTTTTATTGTGGGGGGATCAGTTATTATTTCCATCTTCTGTTGTCTGCGGACTCTTTTATAATTACCAGCATTATTTCCTCTCCCTCTCCTGCACACACGCTCCGTCTCACCCCCCTTCCAGGCAACACTTCTCCACTCGCGCAGATTTGAGGGGGTAGGAGGATCTCAGGGGTTCTTTGCAAGATGCTCGTTTCCCACCGCAGAGTGTGGCATTGCCAGGACTCTTCAGGGGACTCTCTGCCAGCTATCCTGAAAAGCTTGCAGAGGAGTGGGAGAAGATTTGCATACTGCCCAAGCAAGGCCAGATCTGTACCCCCCTCTCTGCTGAATAGTGCTTAAATGAGTAAATAATTACACTGAAATAGTTGCAGGTTTTGCAGAGTAGGTGCTGTGATGCGTCAGGCCGTCAGGCTATTAGGGTCTGACCCTTTGTTGTCCACCCCCCCCCCCCCCCCCCCCCATGCTCCTTTTTTATTCAAACCTAGATTGCTTTTCACCTGCATTTTCCCCTCTAATTTTACCTTTCTCTGGTCTTGTTTTCCCTTCCTTTCCCCTCTGTTTTATATTTTTGTATTTTAATAACATATTTTAAGTCATTTTTCTCCTGTTCTCAATGTGATGACAGTATATCCTGATGGAAAGATAATAATGCCCAAGGAGGTTTTCTTTTATGAATTCTGCTAGTGTTACTTTCACATGCACAAATATATCATCTTGATTTCTAGCTCTGGGTCATTTCATTGCTCTTGTATGTCTTGCTACGAGATGTTTCCTGTAATTAAAAGATTAGGTTAAATAGATTATTTGTGCTGCCCTGTCTACATAAATGTTCTGTTTCTGTGCCTCTAGATACTGGCTTTTGTGTTTTAAGGCAATGTTGTGGTACATGAAGTTGCATCATGTCTCCTTTGTCTTTAAGCTGCTGACTTAGTGGTAACAGAAGCAATCAAACGAGACATTTACTGCCGGAGCCTCGTAGGGTCAGTGAATTAACAGGTGCCAATAAGTTCTAAAGAAGTGTTTTAATCGTTTTTACAGTATTTAATTAATGGACTTTTTTTGAGGAGTGGTGACTGAGCAGACATAAGGCTGATAAATATTTAATGTTTGTAGCTAGGGAACTTTTTCTCCCTTTCATGTAATTTGAGGTGTTTGCTAATGGAAAACAAACCTAATTGTTGTGTAGCAGGCAATCAATGCTAAGCAGCTATTAGACTGCCCAAGGTTTGGATACCTGTCAGGAATTTATCTATACGTGCTGGAATATTCTTGTGTTTATAGTCTGTCTTGTTTAGAGAGCGGTTTGGAGTCAGGGTGCTCGCAGGAGACACGAGCCCACGTGTTACTGACTGCAAAGTGTGCAGCTCGGAGCGAGTCGGTCAGAGCCTTTAAGATGGCTCTCGCTGAGCACGTCG
Source organism: Anser cygnoides (assembly GCF_040182565.1). Taxonomy (NCBI): domain Eukaryota; kingdom Metazoa; phylum Chordata; class Aves; order Anseriformes; family Anatidae; genus Anser; species Anser cygnoides. The sequence continues at coordinate 37,738,416 of NC_089878.1, forward strand.
AGCCTTAATTGAGGTGGTGGTGCAAATTCGTCCTGCTCCTCTAAGGTCTGGTGGCAGAGATTTCTTCTCTCAGTGAAGAAATGAGTTACGCCTGGCTGTCTCGCAGGCAAACCCATGGAGAAGGAGCTGGCCATGCTGCCAAAGCCCTGTAGCCACGTTCAGATAAGCTCAGCCTCTCAGGGGGCTCCTCGCCTCGACACGGGGGTCCCTAGCACAGCTTGGGGCTGCAGCAGAAAGACACCTCACACCTGGCTGGCTGGGGCCACAGGCAGAGTTAAATCAGGTCCGTTTGGAAAAGGTTGTTCATGACACTGAAATCATCGCAGGTTTATTTCTTATGCTAAAGCTCGATGGTCAGTGATGCCTACTTCAGCCTGAGATTTAAACTGTGTGATAGGGCCTTACACGTCTAAATGTTCCCCTAAATGGGGGCCTGGGCTTTAGCTCTTTAACCATGCGAGTAAAAACTCATCCTTTTAGTCGCTGATTCATTTAAATCTCTGTGTTAATATTTATGGACTATGTCAAGTAGCCTCTAGGAACCCAATGACTTGAATGCTAAGTAAGTGCATAGTGGTTTTCTTGGACTGTTGTGACTTCAGTAACTCTTCTGTTTGTTGGGCTGAGCTCTAGAAAAATGACTCCAGGCCCCAGTGTGCTTGTTGGTTTACACAGTACTCATGACACTTAAAAAGTGTAAAAAGTGTAAAATACTAGTAATGACATAACTATGCTTAAAACTACTTTTTACTTTCTTCTTACTATAGCCTGTTTTCCTTCACTTTAGAGGAACATTTCCATTCTTGTTATTTCCCAAATCATGTGTCCTTACTTTTTATTAAAAACAACAACAACACAAAAGTGTCTGAGCTACATTTGATGTCATACTATCCCTCAGGAATTCTCCTTTGTTCTGTTTCCTTAAAAATCAACAAACAAATGAAAACAAAAAACTTTTGTTCAATGTCCCTACCTTAAGGAACGATGTTTGTGGTACAGCCAGCATGGCCACATTGTTAATCACCAAGCTTTGCAAGGCTTAGTCAATTTGTATAGCAAACTGTACATTTCCATCCATTCCTGCTGCTTCCTCTTAGCTAACTAAATAAGCTATCTCAGTCCTGCCTGTCCTCGAACACGAGTGCTAAAGCGTGAAGCTGTATCCAGCAGCCGGCCGGGTGGCTGGATCAGGGCTGGCTGCTCCATGGCTCTGCTCGTCTGCCTTTCATTCGGTCATGCAAGTTTAGAAACACAGCAGCAGTTGAAGAAATGGATTCTATTTGTTGTTTCAGTTTAACAGACCATTGATCCAAAATGTTCAAGTACGCCAGGCTGTTCCACTTGAGCCGCCTTTTACCACTGCTAGTGCAGCAATAGTCTTGTTATCAGGTTGTATGAATTAATTTTGTCGTACAGCACCAAAAGCTGGAAAATACAGCATTGGCCAGCCAGCGCCTCCACTGACAGCGCGACTGAGTGGCACAGTTCTGCTGTATTGGAGCATCACTTCTAATTAAAATGGCATGCTATTAGAATAATAAATATGTGTTTATGCAGTGTCCAGGCTTCCTGGCTACTCGCAGAATATAACTAAGAACATTGTGTTTATGGTGGCAACATTCTTCTATGAATCCCTGAGCCAATAATGGGAAAAGAGAGAGTGAAAAGATTCAGTGTCTTGCCCGCCACCTGGAAAGGAACAGAAGAAAGCTTCCTTGCGAGTGGCCAATTCTACAAGAGTTTGAAAAACCAGCAACTTGTAGAGGTTTCTCTTATGTTACGTAGACATTTGAACACACAGAGGCATACAGAAATAGTGTGATACAGGGGACAAGATGCTTATCATCAAAAAGACTGAGTCTTTCAGAAGGCTATTTTGCACTTTTCTCCTGTCTATTGTTTTAACTATGTCTTTTTAAACGGTCTTAAACATGCTTTTTCCTTGCCCCTCTGCATCTTTCTTCAGTCCTTCACTGTCTGCAAACTTTTTATCAGGAGTATGTGATGTGTCCATTTATTATCTCTGAGGATGGGCTAATACACTAGGTTGGGCTTTAAGTTGTCCACATTTTCTTTCCAGCCCCCTAATATGCAGAGAAGAATGTGCTTGTAATCAGTCAAGGCAAAATAATTGGAAATAGGAATAATAATGTGGCAACAACCAATGTATTTGTTAGCTCGGCTGCAGTGGCTTTGGTTTTCCACTTAACTCAGTGAATGTGTACGTGGCATACAGAGAAAGCAGTCGTGTTTGTGAATTTGATGTATGCAAAACTGATAATGCAGTTATTGTAAATGTAGATCATATCTGCCGGTGTAATTAAAAATACACATCTGCTTCTTTGAAAATGACGTTTAGCTGTTGGGTTTTTCATTTTAGTCTTTTAGAGACAACTGTGCCTGTCTGAGCAAGTCATACAGTAACTTCGTTTGGACCAACTCTCACTTTGTTACTTTTTGTTCATAAATGCAGTTAACAAGTCCTTTTGTACTTCTTTGAGTGTTAATTGATGTAAACAAAGTCTGCATTTTATCTAATCCCACTGAAGCTTGTTAAAATTAGAGATGTGCCAAATTATTCCAAAGCAGGTTGTAAAGTAAGTGAACCATTAGATCCACTAGCTCACAAATGGCATAGACAATGTGTGTTCTGTTTGTTTCCTTTTCAGGGTCTGTTTATGTCAGAACTTTCAAATCACAGTTTTTTGCATCTTTAATATTGTGTTTAGTTAATCTGTATGGCAGAAGTATAAAACAAGCAGCAGGGCTGAGCGTGACTGAAGCTATTTCTAGAAAAGTCCACATACATACTCCTAATTGAGCATACCTAGAAGGCAGCTCTGTTAATTTTTATATCCAGCATTTTCTTTTCACCAAGATGTCCACTCGTTAGCATTTTCTCTTTGCAGGAACTGTGATTTGCAAAATTAGTTATTACTGCAGGTTCCAAAATGTTATTTTAGTTATGGCAACCTAATATACAAGGCATTGTGCTAGTCTCAGCTAAATCACCAGGGCATAGAGTTAGCACCAAGGCATCACTTCCATGAAAAACTTAATGGGATTGATACAATTGCATGACACTTAAAATTGATGGTCCAACCTAATCTGTCCTAGTCTCCCCACACCATAAACTGTTCTTAAAATGTTGTTTCTCAGGGCTCTGCAATTCTGCTCTTCCATTCCTTTATCTGCTCCATTGGTTTATATTTTGGAAAATGATTCTCTTCCATCTCCTGGCTGCTGCGCAGACTCCAAGAGACTCCAGCTCCTGTGCTGGTCCAGGACAATCTCATTTACCAACATGATTGAGCTACTCTACACTATAAGCACCGAAGTCTACTTTCCTGCTTCAGTCATGGTCCCCTTCCCCCACTTGAATATTAAGTGCTTTTTCTGATGTCATCTTATAGACAATACTTACTCATCAAGACAAGGTCAGCATGCCTGCTGTGGAGCCTGGAGAACAGCTCTACACTGAACTCTGGATGGGTGATGACAATCTGACAGTAAAGCTCACTTTACCAGGCTAACTTTATCCATATTCCATGTGGATAGCACTCTAGCCGGGGCAGATGAGATTGGTATGGATCTCAAAATCAAGAGCTATCAATATTAGTCAATTAAGTACTAATTTCATGTACTATCCTGAGTTAGAGATTTAGGAGCTTGTTTGTGCTGTGTGCTGCACTCCCAATACAACTCTTCTTGATGTCCTTTAAAGCTGGATGTGTTGGCTCTCTTAGACTTTCACCGTAGGCTCCTAAGGACAAAGATGATGGATTTCTCACGTGTGCATAGTGCCTGACACTACAAGGTGTACATGGTTAAGGCTTCATGCTAATATAAATTATAAAAACTTAACAAAATAACAAGAAAGCATCTCACTGCAGTATTTTCAAGTTTTGTTTGAAGTTGTAAAAGGTGACCAGAGATGAATATTCTATAACTGCACATTTTACAGCATCTCGCAGCAATTACCACTAACCAGAAGCTTGATTCTTAAATGCTAAGTGTTCTCTCAGGCAAAGACATTGTATGTATCCAGCAGGAATACTGCTGCCCTCAAGGTGAGGGAAAGGAGATGTACGGAGAAGATGGCTAGTGCTGAGTTTTCCTGGGGCTTGGGAGCTGGCTAGAGGCATGAGAGGCATTCACAGAGGCACGAGCTACCCAATCTGGAATCAGATTCATAAATACCTGTATGGACCTACCTATCACTGACTTTGCTTTATCTTGATCTATAGGGCTGTTTTCCAAGAAAAAGTGTCTTATGGACATCTCTTTTACCAGGTAAAGCTCAGATAAGGTGGTGATACATATTAGACAAGAAAGATCTGAAAGATCAGTATATATAGATGCTTCTCTATCTTATCTTTCATAATTTTCTGTTTTTTTTTTTTTTTTCTAGCTGCCAGCACCATAGCATCTAATCTTTCTAGCAAACAGGTGGCTCTTGCAGCATGCTTTACAATCAGTCAGACTTTGGCTCAGTCTAATTTGCTTAATCATATTAATTAATTACTTTCGTAAATGTCAGAAAAGTTCAGCACACATTTTACTTTTTAAAAAGATTTTTGAAGATCTTTCTAGTAAATATGTAACTTTGAAATATCTGAAGGTTTTTTAACTGAAATTCGGAGCGTAGTTACTCAGATTATTCATTACAAGCAAACTGTTCCACTTCCTCAGTCTTCTTTCTCTTAGGAAACAGATTTAGATCACTGTGAATTTATTTTGTATTTTATAACAGCATAATCAGGTGATGCCAAACAATTTGAACTTATGACCTATACTGCAAGACACCGAAGTTATTTGGTAGTTGCAGTGTGTTGGTGGTGTTGCATTCAATGTACTGTGTAATTGGAGAATGAAATGTTTGGAGTGCCAGGTAAAACGTGTAGCACAGAAGTTACTGGGTTTTGCACAAATGCCTTTTATTTCTGTGTTCTAGGACTTGTTTGCTGAAAAGTGTTTTTTCAAGTGTTGGCAACCCCAAATTCATTTTGCGAGTATGAAATTAAGAAGGTCGTATGCCCCCTAGGGTGGAACTCATAGATGTCGTGAGCAATCTTTCTTGGCCAGTGCTATTTGTTAATCAAAATGGTGACAGTGTATTTTTGGTTTAATTCATAATGTTAATGAGAGGTTGAGAACAGCCACAGAAGCAAGGTTGATAGCTTTTTGCAGTACTGTTTTTCTGCTTTTGTGCCGTATCTGTATTTGGATAATACGAGGTTGTCTAGTAAGAAATCAGGAGAGAGGTCAAAGCATAGGTGATGCTTTGAGTGGCAGTTTTTCTGAAAATAAAAACGCTGAGGCTGTGCAGAAGTCTGCAGTCACTGAACTGCAGCAAACCTAGATGAAATGAAGGAAAACAAATGTTCCTACCCCAAGAAACCTTGGGGGAATCACTTGAAATAAAGCCTAATTGACTAACAAATCTACAAATGGTGCCTTTCCTTACATCTGACCATTTTGTGCACTTATCATAATTTCTTTCTGCTAACACGTTTTCTGACTAATGGCATCTGATGCGTTCAGTCTCCACTGCCAGTCTGGGTGTAGACGGCGTGCTCCAGATGTGCGTTGTAAGATCACTGTCCTGCAGCAATAAGTCCTTCTGTTCCCATCTGTAGCAATATTTAACTTTGAACAGGACAGTGCTCATTACTAGCAATTTCTCTTTTCTCCAGTCTGTGTGAAAGCCTGAGTCTTTTGAATTAACAATAAACTCCTGAGTCTTTTGAATTAACAATAAACTAGCATGAGAGGCTTAAAAAGATGCATTCTGCCACATAATATTGTCAGGTCAGTCATCAGCTCTCCTCTTAACTCAAGATCAAGCCAGCAGTAAGAAACAAATGTATATGGATGTATATGGCTGTACACGTGTGTAAGTGTAAGTATACGCTTCTTTCTGTCTAATGACATCTCCAGCTGCTGATGCCAGGTTAGCATCAACAATATAAAGGTGTTTTTTATTTTTTTTTAAATCATTTGCTCACTGTTGTAGCTAGCTCAGATGGTTGGGGCAGTTTCTATATGGGTGTGTATATATAAATATGTATACACAATATATATATGTGTGTGTCTTTACAAAGAGTCAGTCCATAAATGGAGGCCTAGAATTGATACAGAAATTTCTAGATGGAAGTCCTGTTGCCTAAAACTGTTATTTCATCGAACCTATATGATTTAGAGGAAAACAGTTTTTCTACGGCACTTGTGTTGAGAAATGTTCTTCTGGTTCAGAGTGGAGTATGTGCTCAATGCCAGTTCTACAGTCCATAGCAGCAAGCTGCAACCAATATATATTCCATATGTTTTTGTCACCGTCAGGTTTATTCCTGCACCACTGATGCTGCCAACTCCGACCCAGTCTTAAAATGTAAAACCTTGAGGATTTCGTTGTTTCATGCATGCTCCTGCTGTTGTACTATTATCAATACTGTTTAAGCTACTAGTTTGGATAGGAACTTCAAATTTCCCAGCTATGCATGGAAGTAGCAGGCATTATATAGACAAAAAGTAAGAAGAAGGGCTTGTTTTAATCGTCTAGGAATTTCTCTCTTTGATTTTGAGAGATGGCTGTGTGTGGTATTTTTACAGTGAAACAAAATGAAGGTTAAACCAGTACTTAGCCTCGTTCACTTCAAAGTTCACTGAATCTCTCTAGTCCTTCAGTGAGCTTGGGGTAAATTTAAGCAGAAGAAGGCACATTTTGTATGGATGTGGACCAATTGATGTTTTTTGGCAGAAACAATAGAAAACGTATTACACTGTGTTTTTATGTTTGTTTCCTCACACTGTGTGGTTTTGTCTGGTTTCTCTGCAAGCAAGGTTCAAGCTGGCGAGCCACACAGTTTCCTTTTGATTTCTTTGTTGTTCATTTGTTGGAATTTGAGATTGGAAGCAGATACAGTGGATGCAAACCCAAGCGAGCCAAAATGTTTTCAGTCTGCCTGTGCAGCCCTGCCTGAAAGCTCAAGTCATTGAATTTTCTACAGCAGTGATATTAAGCTAATTCTTCCAACTCTTCTGGAATGTATGTTTCCATTAGGATGGATGTATTCACATAAACTAGTTATTTTAATATTCTTCTGAAACGAAATGCAATTACTCACTCAAATTAGCCTTTCAAAATATTGACTAAAGGGGTTATGACATTCTGATCCTTCACAAGAGTATGGTCAAAAACTCGAAGTTTGTCAAGATTCAAGATGTAAGCACATGAAATAGAGTATAAACATAGGTTATGTATACTCCATCTGCATCAATAATATTTTAAAAACTTAATCAGTATAATACTGCTTGACAGAATAGCACAAGATAAACTAATATTTTCAGTTCAATTGCACAAAGGCAGTTTAAAAATAGGATTTACCATTTGATCATGCATTATTTTCCTGATGAAAGAACATGTGGAAACTGTAAGAAATGATAATCCAACATAAAATATACAAATGTTACAAATTTTATCCAAATGCTCTAGACAAGCCAATATGGCAACCAGTATAAAATACTCTGCTGCTCACTAGCACACTTTCAGGATCAGATCTTAAATATTTTTTTTTAATGTTTAAAGATTTTTGATGTCTACAGACAAGTCCAGACAGCACTGAGGCACCAGTGCCTTCACATCTGAAGCTGTTGTTCAGCATCTGGCTCCCACCTGCCCACTTACCATAATTATTAAGCATCGGAAACTGTTTGCTCTTCTCCAGACTTCAAATCCTGGAAGGACAGTCCTTGTGCTCCTTTAAGAGGCTGCCGTGCTCATCATTGGTGTTGTATGACTTGGGGTTTTCTCACAAACTTTCTCCTCTGATCCCTTGTGTCTGCCCTACTTCCCACGTGGTGCAGGAGGGAGCGGTGGAGCCCCAAGACCAAAAAGCTGCGCACAGAGGGGTAGGAAGCACAGGGAAATTTTTTCCCCTTGTTAAATTTTTTACTAAGGAACAAAAAAACGACCCTCTTTTCATAGAATCATTAAGGTTGGAAAAGACCTGCAAGATCATCTGGTCCAACCACCCCCCTACCACCAATGTCACCCACTAAACCACGTCCCTAAGCACCAAGTCCAACCTTTCCTTGAACACCCCCAGGGAGTGATGCCACCACCTCCCTGGGCAACCTGTTCCAGTGCCTAACCACTTTCTGAGAAGAAATTCCTCCCAATTTTCAACCAGACCTTCCCCGGCACAACTTTTATAGGTAATCTTCAACTAATCTGTCCCTCTTACTCTACTCTGCTTTTGTATCTAGATGAATTGCTGTGAATGAAGATGCTCAGACTTTCTTTCTGCTGGAATACGATACTAGGATCTATGTCTTTCTAGCTTTAGAGAAGGGTATTTGTAGGTTTCTATCCTGAGTTTGTGTCAGGGACTGTCTGAGACAGTGAGGCTCGTCCATCTCCAGTTTTTTACTTGGAGCTTCCATTGCACTTTCACCAAGTGTGATGGCATTGCCATTTCTCAGCCTCACAGGAACTGAGGAGCACTCCTGGCTATAGGCAGGCTGCTGGAGGAAAAAGAACAGGTCCGTACCTATGACTATCCCTCTCTGAAGTGTTTTACTCACATCGCAGCCCTGCTCAGCACTATATTTCTGAGCTGGATGTGAATGGTGAGCTACCAATGCTCTTTGCTGTGCAGCATGAAAGCTGTGCAGCCGTGGGTACACCTGCTGGCTGCTCGGGGATTAAAAAATATCTGACTGTCTGAAATAGGACCCAGGCTGTGAATGTATGTGCAGTAAGCATATCACAGAGAGCAAAAGCTGTAGGTAAATAATCTTTTTTTGTGTGCTCAGTGTAGATCAACTGGAAATACATAGGTGCTTGATTATGGAGGTATTACTCTTAGTTTGGTTGTTTTAACTTGAGGTGATTTAGAGATGTTGTTTTGTAATACAAAAATGTGCAATCCTCAAAAAAGATTGAAAGGAAACTTTCCTAAGAATGTTATACTTTGATTTCCTGTTTAGATTAATGCATCAGACAAGTGGTAAATATCAACAGTATTTTCAGAGCAAAAATGGTTTAAATGAAGGGCAGAAACAAAGAAAATACATGTCGGGTACATTAGGATATGAGTGAGTTAAGAGTCTTTGATAGCGGTTACTCTGCTAGTCCAAATAATGACTAATTACCATGGCAATCCTTATGTTCTGTGCCATACGGACCCCACCATTCCTACTTAAAAACACTAATGGCAAATATACATTGCAAACAGATGCCATGTGCACATATCATTTGAAAAGGCTTTTAGGAAAACAAGATTGCTGGTCCTGGTATAGAAGCAGAGCAGTTGCGTTGCAGGATGGCAGAGCACCAGTGATTCCTGTCCCACCAGAGGGTACCCATATGTGCCACCACTGCGAGGAGATCGGGGATGGAGAGAGAAAGAAAAGCTTGGCTCAGGCTTGGACACAAATCACGCTCTCCAGGTACAGGTCTTTTGTGACAGTAGCACACCTTGGTCTTCAGATATGATGACTGAACAGGCTGAGCTGCTCCTAATTAGCTTCTAGCTGGTGGTCTTCCTTAGCTGCTGTGCATTAAGCTTGGAAACCCAGCCTCCTAGATAATTTGGGGGTCCCCATCTGAAGGACTGGCAGGAGGAAGGAATTTTCAGGCCTTCCCACCCCCAGAAAGGAATTTCCCTCTGTCTGTTTTGAGCTAACCTCTGCTCTTCAGAGCCTCCCTGACACTGGCTAGACCCTGGCCATCCTCGCCAGCACCATTCACCTTATGGCAGCTCTAAAATCAAAAATGAACACGACACATTTGTAATCTAGGGGCTGATGCAGCTGCTGTAGGAATGGGGGAGAAAGGAGAGGACCAGGTAGGGCCTGTGGGAGCCCTGAGGAGCCGGGCTGCAGCCCCCCAGTAATCCCACACCTGTGTCACCTCCATGGAGGCTCGGTGTAAAACCTTGACCCCACTAATGAGTCAGTTCATAAGGGAAAAAGAGGCCTATCCAAAGCAGATATCTTCTGAATTACAAAGGGTCAGTAATTTGAAAATGTGTAGTTAAATTCTGGCAAAATGAGGCGCCCATACTTGCCAGAACCCCATGCTGTAAAATAAGAAAAAAAAAAAAGGTTTGGCTTGCAACCGATTGCTGTGGATCTTCCCACTCTATTCTGGGTTAACCATCACCAAACCTTGAATAAAATGAAAACTGATCTCTGTTTAGACGTGATTGCAAAGATCAGGGGGGTTTGTGCCACGGAGCCTGGGTGGATGCTCAGCCTGCTGATAAATTGCCAGTACGTGCAGCCTGTCCCAGCGCCCAGCTTAGCCTGGCAGCAGGAGCTTGTGCCAGGAATGGGAGAGGCTGAGGGCTCAGCTGCGTGTCCCTTGACTTTGTCTCCGCTCTCAACCCAACACAGCGTAGACAAACCTGTCAGAGTAGAACTGATATGTTCAAGCATTGATCTGCAAGTGGCTTTGCACATGAAGAAAGTTTCTCTCTGGTATTTTTTGCCATTTTCACATTTTTTTGTGATGTCAGAGGAATTAAGGAATTCTCTTTTGCAGCCATCCACTTATATGGAAATTCCTTACTAAAAGTAACTTCGTGACTCACAAAGATTGGTGAAAATTTTGTCTAATATGGACATTCACGTTTATGTTTGATGTCATCAGCCTCCTAATGGGCTGGTACAACCACTGCAGCGTTAAGGGAGGGAAAGTATAACCAGTGATGCCATGGCAATTCCAGAAGCATCATGAGAAACTTATTAATGAGACATAAACTTAACAACTTCAACAGAGTAAACATATTGAGGAAAATGTATTTTTTTTTCTCTTAATGTTTTACGTTTTCAATGCATCGGCCTTTAAAAGAGAAAGGCACGCTGTGAATTATTCAAAGTGGCATCTTTAGGACATCCAAGTGTTTTAAAATCTAATCTCAGATTTCCTGCAGCTCCCTCCCCTCCTGTCTTGCATGTTAGTCCTACATTTTTATTGCTTTCTAGCACTGTGCTACCAGGCCCTTCAGAATGATGCTTACACTACACATTCCTCCAGACAGTCTTTCACACTTCATAAGGCTCCGAACTATCATTAATTAGGAGACATTTCCTTCTGAAAGTCCCCTATATCTCTCTGATGGTGCATGAAGAGATATATATATATCTGTTCCTCACCAAATTAATAGTTTCTCCCTGTTGGTCATTATCATTGTGGGACAGTGAAATCTGTCCCGGTGTCACTGAACATGGTGAAATAGAGAAAGCTCACAGAAAACGTTTATGCATCCAAAGAAAAGAGGTGTTTTGCTTATGTGTGAGTTTACCTGTGAGTGGTGTCTGTGCTCAGTCAAGTCCTACCCATACAAGCTGCGTTAATCTCTCCAGTTATTTTTTTCAGCAAATCCTATTATTTATGTTTCAAGGTACATCTTTTATAAGAGGTACACAGTAAACGCGATGTTATGATTTTCAGTGCATTTTAGATGTTTAATCCACGTTTCTACTTTTTTTTTCTGTTTTAACTTCTGGTTGAAAATACGACTGGGTAATTTACACTTTTTAATGCTTCTCTGTACAGGGGAAAAGTACCTGGTCTCACCACTTTAAGCACAGGCTAAAGCCCAATGTAAAAACCTCAGCCTTCTTTCCGTAAACCTTGAACACATTTATCTATGTTATGTGTATTCGGACCCTTAGGAATCTTTTCTATCTCTCCCTCAGGACATTATGGGACATTTTCCATGTATATCTTAGTGGGATTGCTCAGCACCGTATCCATTCCATCTACCTCCAACTTCACCTGAAGGGCAAAATCCTTAAGATCTTGACACAATACTGATAAATACGTGGAATTATTAAAGTTGCCATCTCAGCAGAATAGGATTGCTGCTGCCTTTGTTCTCAGGGGAATACATATTTCACCCAGTAGCAAGACACCCAACTGCTGCTACAATCAAAACTCTCTGAAATGCCTTTAAGCTAATCATCTTTGAACATAAGCCTTTGTTGTTAAATCAGGGACCTTCTAGATGCAAGGCACAGAAACCTTTTTTGTTTTTTTCTCCACCTTGCACAAAACAGCTTTAAGCCTGTCACCGCTGACAGTAAGGTTCAGTGATCTGTCAACATTCACCCCTGATAAAGACAGTGAGAGAAATCCGTGGCTCTGGAGAGTTCAGTAGAGACCAAACAGTATGTTTGCAAAAGAGCATTTTTATATGTTTTCTTGTGACAGCACTAGTTTAACAGAAAATAGTTGGAGTGTGCCAGAAAAGGGTAAAAAAGAAAGGGGAAAAAATGAAAAAAAGACAGTAGTAGTAAGTTAGGCTAGCATGACATGATGGATCTGGGCTATGACAAACAGAATTGGAAAAAAACTTCCCTGGGGACCAACTATACCAGGTTTGCTGAATTGTATTTCTTGGTTTCTTACTGTGCAACAGTGCTTTTTAGTGTTAGATTGACTAGGCTTCAGAATATTTTTAAAATTGTACAAATCAAAATCCATGTAGCTTAAAAATGAAAGATGTAAAAGGTTTAGGAGTTTGATGTATTGAAAGGCATTCTGTATTCCCTCATGTGAGTATTAAATGTACACTTTGTCTGTTTGATGAATTTTAAATCTTTGTGGATTGCAACATGCACCACAGCAGTTTAGGGGATATAAACCTTGGCTGAAGAAAAGGATAAAGGATGTGCAGTGGTCAGGCTATTCTTCACTTATTTTCTGATTTGCCTAGGTGCTACAGTACATACCTAATCTAATTTATAGAGAGGTAAGTAAGAGTAGATAGGGAAAAATCTTGAAAAATTCCTTTTGGATCCAATTCACCCAGATGCCATTAACTGCAGGGAGATTTTAATCTTGTTTTAATTTCAGTGAAATATGAAAAATCAAGGAAATCTTTACACAGAAAGTAAAGGCATAAGAAATCAATATTTTGGAATAAAAAATGTTTTTATTAAAACCTACTGTCATGTCAAACAAGTATCTCACTTGGTGGCAAGCAATATGAAGACAGACTTCAGGACCTTGAAAAATAGCATTAGATGGCATTCATCCACAAGTGTCAGAGTGCTGACATAGCAGGCCAGCAAGGCAAGGTGTGCTTTACTGAGCCCTGTTATTATTCTGCGTTTAATTCTTCCAGTGATCAAAATCTCTCCCTTCACTGCAATATCATTTCCTACAACACCTTTATAAAATGCTCATGAGCTCTAAGTTGTGAATAGATATAAAATTATATATAAAATCTAAACAAAATGTACTATCTGTGCTTTAATGGGAGTGTTTTTGAATGTGTTTTTCACATTTATGCCAAGTGCGGCCAAGAAGTCATTGGCCTGAGGGGTGGAGAGCTGCATTGGTAGGAAAGAAAGGTTCAGGGTAAAGGAGGGAGGAGCAGCCCAAGCTTTCCTGAAACTATGGTTCTGTTCAAATCAAACCAAATTTGTTTCCATTTCCTCGCTCTTCTTGAGGTTCTCTTTCCACTCTGTGTTTGTACTGAAGTGTTTACCATAAGGTCTGAGTTTTTGAATTTCTAATACAAAATTTTAAATTCTTTGAGGATATTGAAACACAGAGACTCATGATTGAGCTCTCCGACAAAAAATCTCATAATCCCATGGAAATCTAATGGTAGGTGCTAATCTGAGCTGGACAGACATCAAGTGATGATGAAAGTATGTAAGATTTATTTTTCAGGTTTCACTATGAACATTAACTAATTAATCTTCGCAGCAATTTCCTGGTGTAGAAAAGCTTCTCTTTATTTGTTTACAGTTGCAGAAAACAAAGATTAAAAAAAAAAAAAAAAGGAATTGTGGTATCAGAGTTACCACTCCTAGATCTGAGGACACGCATCCTGACAAGGTACTGGGTGTTGTGGTTGCAGCTCAAGTAGCCCAAATTGGAGGCTGCTTTAGTTCAATGTCTAGTAAGGTAAAGAAACATAGATCAGCAATAATTTTTAAAGGGCTTTTAATAAAAAAACCTTCCCCTTTTCGTGACCTTCCAGCTTATATCATTAAAGATCACCTGTGAGTCTATAAGTAAATTCTGGACTCTTTGAGGGGGATCGTGGTGCCGTTGCCAATTGCTGTGACTCGCATTATCAGTCGTGGCACTGCCAATCACTGTGCTGATGCCTGTCAGGTTTCTGCTGCTGCCAAGCAGGATGTAAAATTGACAGGGAATGTTGTAGCACCCGTCAAGTGCTGTGAGATACCTCTGCCTTTGGGAGAGCAGGCACCTGGGCTTACAGACAGGAGCAGGGCTCGGGAACGCTTTGTTGCTGCCTCACATTTGTTGAAACTTATTAATTTTAGAAATGAAGCACACAGCTCGCCCATGGTTATATTCTGGTTGTGAAATTGATATTTCCACAGATTGAGCTAACAGTATCCAATATTATTTTCAATACAACGTTTACGCAGAGATGTGAAATAAAATCAGGGTAGGATGAAATTTTTGACAGTGGAAACAATGCTCATTAATTCTGTAGTCTAAAGTTTTGAGGGTTGATCTGTATCTTTTTATAATATGTACCGTGGTCAGTTCCAAAAATCTGTCTGCATGTTTCTTTTCTATTTGACATGGTTTCTCAAATTTCGGGAAGTTCTCTTCCACCTATTGCTGTATTCTTAGGTCTTTCTGCACAAAGAAAAGACAAGTTTTGTATTTTTACATCCATCTATACAGTGGTTCATTAATCATCCATAAAGTGTAGGGTTTTGCAAACATAATACGCACAAAAACCACAGCCAGTTGGACTTCTAGATTCGTAACAGGGCAATGACATGCCAAAAATACTTTGCTGTTACAACCTGGCACTACGTTTTCTGTAGAGCAGAGAATACTCATGAATACATTCAAGAGAAGTCAATAGCTTGTACTGCTATAGAGAATTATTTAATTAAATCTGGAAGCTTTCGAGGAAGCCATAAAAATGAGGTTAATATGTCAGACTAATAAATTCTATATAATTAAGCTCCCCAAATATAGAAATTTCAGAATATGATGCTAAACATATCACAGTAGGGACATCAATTTATTTAATCTTAACATTGTTGCATTGTCTTCATGAACTTCCACTGGTGTCACAATAAGATTATTATGACAGCACCATTAAGCCCCATTCAAATGAATGGGGAATTAGTGTCATCACGGAAACAGCTGCAGCTAAGAGCTGCTGTCTATGATCAGTAGTTATTTTCAAAAATTCAGAAATTTTGCTATTACAATAATCGTATTTTCTCTTTAGATGTGTATATGGTGCAATGAAGAAACCTGAGTTTTCAAGGCACACTGGAATCAAACAGTAAATGTGTTGCCAGATACGTTTTTCCACAAAATCTTCATCATTCCACCTCCATTTGCAGTAATTTTCCTGATGTGTATAAAACCCAGATATTGCTAGATTTTAAGGACATTCGATAACTTTCATGAAACCTCTGTTGTTGAGAATCTCTATGTAGTCTGTTGGCCACCTTCCTCTTTCCTAACAAATATATATTAAAAGACTTTTTGTCAATCACAGCAGCCATGGTGAGGGTGGGATGGAGACAATGCCAATGACAAGTGCAGTGAATTTAGTGACCTAGAGAACAGAGTCCTCTGAGCTCGTTCTTCGATACCCATCCACGTTTACTTACCTGTACAACATCTGCCTGTGAGCCTTTCTGCGTAGGTCTTGACAGCCTTGAGCTTGCAGTTCCTCTAAAAGCACTCGTCTCCTAGCAGTACGTATCACAACTTTTCTTAAATACTAATGGATTTATAATGACTTTAGGATTCGTAACCCTTTAAACATTTTTTTTTCCTCATATATTAAACATTGAGATCTCTTCAGAATTGTAAAGAAATGTATTTAGATTTATAGTTAATGTATTTCACGTATTGTTATTTAACAGCAAATGAAAATATGGTACTGACAATATCACAAAGAAAGTGGAGAGTTCATTATGCAAAGATGCATGTCTACAGTGTATCTGTCCATATCTAAAAGACAATTCTCCATGCTTTCTAGGGCAGATCTAGATTAATATGTATGTTTCAGGACAAAAGTAAAAAAAAAAAAAAAAAAAAGCACTAGATATATTTAATATTTTAAGCTCTAGGCTGGATTGTTACAGAGTGGTTGCGTTGAAATCCATGTTGTTTTACAATTAGTATTATAAATAACGATTTGAGCAAGATCACAACCTTATGGATTTTTAGTGGCATTTAGGAAGAATGGTTGTTTTTCTTCCTAATAAAGATTTCAACTTTTAAACAAAATAGTTGGAGCTACTCACTACCTGGCTAATGGTTTCCATTCTGCCCTCAGGGATGCTAACGTTATGATAGCTCAATAAAGTGCCAATACATGGTTTTCTGGCAAGACCTCCTCCTTGTCCAAGTGGCATGCCCTGTCACTCGTCACCTGCAGATTTCCTTTCTCACACGCTCCAACCTGCTACAGTATTTCCATGCCCTGTGCTTCAGATAGCTCGGAGTGCTGAAACCTGGGAGGTCATTTCTTTCATTCCTGCTGCTTCCTTGGGGCATTTTAATGGCCGCTGGGCTCTTAGGAGAGAGGCAGTAACGTGAGACACACAGTCCTGTCCCTGGGCCTTGGGGAACAACGGCTCTTCTGTGCAAAGGGAGCATAAGCACCTGTTGTAAACAAATTAAGTACTGTTTTTAAAAATACAAATATTATTATCTGCCAAAATTATGCCAATCAAAGGGAGCCAGTTGGTGGCAGAAAGTACAATACAAGATATGTTCTAAATAGGTATACTGTACATCTCGCGAGTATGTGATCTTTGATGAAAAGGCAGCTTGTTCGGGATACCTAGATTGAATTTCTCCTAGGGCAGCTGCTTTGGAGGGTATAAGATATTTCTCGCAACCACCTGTTTCCTTTTATTGTCTCAGCATTTGAGTTGGTTGGGCCAGCCCATGTGAGGAGATAAGGCTGAGTTGCTGTATTTTGTTTATAAGGGCATACTTGTTCATGCTTTTAAATATTAGTTGGGCTTCAGCAGGGTAACCCCATGCGGATTGGATGAAGCAGCTGCTTTTATTATGAACTTGAGCTACTTGTGGTTTTGTGTCTTGGCACACTGCTATGTCATTTTTACTTGCCTTGCCATAAGAAAAGAGTTAAACTAACTTTATCTTTCCAAACAGCTGCAGATCTGGAGAGGGAAAAAAAAAAAAAAAAAAGTCCATACTTCACAATAGAGAAGTATTCATCCATGGCCTTTGACCAGGACCGTGTTTTGTCATTGCTCATGTCTTCTGTGGTCCTCTACAGCAAAACAATCTGAGAATAAAACTGTTCTGATTTGGTATACTCTTCTACTCAGACTGTCTTGGTGAATCCTCACTGAAGGTGCAGGATAAGAGCAAGGCTCAGTGTGGAGGGGGGGGTTTTGCCTCGGAGTGTCAGCGGTTGTGGTTGTGCTTCTTGGACCTCAGAGGAAGCACTCCTGAAAGTGGTGACCAAGGAGTTCAAAATGCCACACAAATACCTGGGCAGCTGCAAATAGAAATGCTGTTATTTTTTATAAGTTAAAATGAGCTTGGAAAGGTCAGATTTGACTAATACCCCGTGATTATGAGACAGAGAAGTTAAACCCTATTTCCTTCTTTGTAAAGAAAAACACTGGTGAAGTGTTCGAAGGCAAGAGAATTGCTGAGATTAAAATAGTATTCAGACTCCAGTGAAAACAGTCATGCCACGTACACCACAAATTCAGTCTACAAAAGGAGGATTAACTATTTGTTTAAGTATCACTTCCACCACTTTACCAAAAAGTAAAATAAAATAGTGTCATTTAGGCACTTACAATAGAAAGTAGGAATATGGCTATATTTATTTTTGTAGCAATACCTAATCTCTGCCCATTGACATTGGTGATGACTTCTGGCTGAATTCATGTTTATTATAGTCTTAAAAAAACAACACCAAAATAAACAACAAAAAAGCATATTATTTTTCTCATACCACTTTTAATGTTTTAAAAATCCCAAAGCACTTCACTCTGCTGCTTATGATTCTTGGTAAAATCATGCAAACATAGCCAGTTTGATGCTATTTTTTTGTTTACAGTATTGCTGTGTTGTTTTGGTTAACAGAATGAAAAACAGCACAGTTAGACTACAAGTAAAAATGTTTTATTCTTAGTTTGTTTCATCAATAAAAGCTGACATTTTTGCAAGAAAGATGTTATACTATTGGAATTAACTCTTAGTCAATTGTAAATAATTGTATTATATTGGTATGTTATCATGAAGATTAGAAATCATTTCCTACAGAATCATGTTCTTGCTTTCTCAGCACTGTTTCAATTGAAAGGAATTTGAATGAAGTGCATCTCATTACTTACATAAAGTAGATGGAGCTTGAATAATTTTTATATTTATTTTCCATAGATAGCTATTACATTTCTTATCCTATCCATCCAAATTTTATAAAATAAATTGTTTTAATCCATTTTTTGGAGAGAAGCAATGAATTTGTTTTTGCAGAAGTAATACATCTGAATATATTGTAATATGCATAAAAATCTGTTAACACAGTTATTTATACAAAAAGTGTAGCTGCCTTACCTTTGATTTAATTTACATACTTTATTTGCCTTCTGACAAGTTCTTCCCTTGCCTTTTTTTATTTATGTGCCAAAAATATGTCTTTTCAGATAAGTCAACTAAAACTTTAATGTATTGTATATTTTAAAACTACATAAAATGTTTTATGCATTCGCTAGTTTTTTTCCCACAAGCATTTGTTAAAGGTGATGCTATATCAAGATTAGACATGTTTTACCACTGATAACAGCATAATGACATTGTATTTCTTAAATATTATGAGCAAATAGATGTGTTCTATTTTAAAGCCTAAGCTGACATTTAGGTTGAATTATCAACCATTAAAAAGAAAAGAAAAGAAAAAGAATCTTTATTACTCGAAGGTTAAAACTTTGGCAGCCTCCTTTTCTTAAATATAAGAATTCAGGCGCACACCCTGAGAAAGAATGTGATGCATTTTCTTTAAGTATGTGAAAGATGTGAGCAACATAATTATTTTTCCATTCAAATGTGGAAAACAATAAAAGTTTCCCATATGTAGTTCATAGGCTGTAACTCACATCACTCAGCACTAAAGCAATAAGCAATAGAGTGTTGATACAAAGAGCTCCAACTCTGGAAATATCAGCTTAACCCTTGCTGGTCTTTTTCTGCACTTTGCTACTGTAAACATGGTTTGAATTTACATAAGCCACCATTCATATTCTTGTGAGTTCATAATATAAATAATGCAGAAAATCTCATTCACTTCCCTAAATTATGCTAGTCATTACAGATGATTCATGTGAGTATTAATCTCTTGGATGTGGCAGAAAACTAGGGAGGAGAAACTACCTATGATATCATTTGCAGTTAAGAACCTGCTGCGTATCTCTAAGCTTTACTTGAAATGCTTGTAGTAATTGGGTATGCATCTTTTCACTCACCCAAAATCCAAGTGGCAATATGGACTTCTCTGCGATTTCCTCATGCTAGAAGATACAATTCAGGGAAATACGCTAAAGTATCAACATGCCTGGGGCCAGGACGCTGTCCTGCTGTGTAGCAGTTAGCAAGCAGGCTTCAGGGAATGCGTGCACCATGGGAAACATCTACAAATCTATTTGTTGTACCAGCATTGTGCGATGGAGGAAGAAACTGGGCAAGCAAATGCTTAAGTATTCATCTCCAAAGAACATTTTAGGGTAAATTCCATTTACATCTCTGAAGGCCAGGCCTGAAACTGCAGGTTGTATGCTATGGAGACTCAAATGCTCTGAGAATTACCTGTATTTCTGGTCAAAAATGCAGAAAGAGATAGGTCATTAATAGGTTTCTGTACATTTCCAGCATTTTGGCTTTCTTGTTCACCATGCATGATATTCCTCTGAGTTTCTGCTTTTTTTCCACCTTCAGGAAAAATGGGATAAGGGAATTACTGGATTTAATCTGGATACAGATTTTGGATTTAAATGGTTGGACTTTGTATAAATATGGGTTGGAGCCCCAGCGTTGCTGTCCATACCTGTGAACACGCTTGGGTAGGTGTGTTTCTCCAGGACATGGCAAGTGGGGACTGGTACAAGAGCTTAGCTGTTGAAACCACCAATACAGTTTGTCATTTGGTGATG
The DNA here is from genome assembly GCF_040182565.1 of Anser cygnoides. Taxonomy (NCBI): domain Eukaryota; kingdom Metazoa; phylum Chordata; class Aves; order Anseriformes; family Anatidae; genus Anser; species Anser cygnoides. Next base: position 37,758,594 of record NC_089878.1, read on the forward strand.
CAGCAAGTTCATTGCAGGCTTAGTATTTGTGCATGCACCTAGTGCTCTGTCTTTCCTGAGTGGAAGCAGTCTTGGCAGGGAGCAGGCGCTGCTGCACAATGGCAGGGCTCCAGAGGGCGCAGGGCAGAGGGTGCGAGAAGCAGCAAGGCACAGCAGGGAGCAAACACATAGTTGGGCATTTCTCTGCAAAGCCCAGAAAAGTGGAGAAACGCTCACGCTAGAAAATATATTGCAGTCATTAGTCACAGATATTAGGAGTTGGACATTTATACCTGATGTTCATTAATAGTTGATGGATATATATAATACATTGCTGGATAATTATATTTAAAATGCATTAAAATGTGCCCTTTTTTTTTTTTGACAGTGGTGACAAAAAAACATTGTTTTTGCTCTTAGCAAATGTAAACTATACACTCTTTAAAATCGTTCTTTAATCCCACTTCTGCAACGGTTTTGCAGTGCTGACCATCCTGCCATATACAAGACTATCCATTAGCTCAGGAGTATGCCGGCTTCTAATTAGAAAGAATATGAAATTGGGTTTATTATAAAAAAAAAAAAAATACAAAACATGTCATTCATACAGCTATAAATACTGTTTTGAAGAATCAGGTGCGCAAGATAGGTAGATTGTGGTTCTTTTTGCAATTGCTTACAGAAAAAGGTCATAACATTATAACAAAAGACCTTCAGGAAAGGCACGTTCATAGAGCTGTTATTGTACAGACAGGACAGAGATTTTCAGGTAGATACCAGTACTAGGTTTAAACATTTGCATCTCAAGTATCTTGAGTATTTGAATACTTTAAGTCTCAAATGTAAAAGCAAATTAATTATATTGATTGTAGTTCTTATTTAAGCCCATTCCTAATATTTTATTGTATTTTCTTGTGACACTGTGTTCAGCTTTGGTTTTGAAACCCTAAAGTTTATTTGCAAGAGCTCTTAGCTTAATTTTGTGGATTATATGGCATTCTTCACTATGAAGTTTTAAAAGATACAAAAGAAAAAACCTTGCTCAAATGTAGAAGTTATTTTTGCAGTAACGTATGTCATGATTTTTAAACATTCAGGCCTTTAAACTTTTTTTTTATAGTGTATGTTCTTGCCAATCCCAGCACAGTTCTACAAAGTAAAATATTTGGCAGTGAATTCATATTAACAGATGGAACAAGAAATTAACACGTTTTTGCTTCGCTAATTCACAGTTCTTTTAATACGCTAATTCTAAATCACCTGTTCTGACTTTGACAGGCTACAGACACCTGTTTGGGGTAATATTCCACAGCTAATTATTACATGAGAAACTCAGTTTCCAACAAAAGGGTTTCTGTGTGAAATTGTCATAGTTAACAAATTAGTAATACCAACTTTATACAAAAATAGCTTGCAGTTTTAATTTACATGTACTTAACCTTGCCTGAAGAGCTAGAAGCAGTGGCATTAGATATGAGCAGCCTCTCCCCCAGCACACCGGCGAGCTGATGCCTCTGTCCATTGCCCACTGGAGTTGTCCAGGTCCTGGCTGAGTCCTGGTCCCCGTAGCCGAGCCAGTGCTTGCTCTGTGGTACCAGACTGAGTAGCACGGTGCTGCTCACCAAAACCTAGGAGAAGAGTGCAAGAAGTTTCTTCTAAAAAGGAAGCGTAGAGTCATTTTCAGCTTGCTAGGGTTGGTGCAATTCAGTCAGAGTAAGAAAAAAAAAAAAAAGAGTCTTCTTCTGAAATGATAGCCCTGCTGCCACATAAAGACATTACGGTGCTGTTTCACTTTGTGTTTTTGTTGTTTACTTCCATACATCAGCTACAGCGCTTTAGCGCTGAGCTTCATTGTAGAATGTAATGTTTAAATATTGCCCCAAAAGCTGGCAGTGGATAATTTAATCCTATATCATTGAATGTGTGAACTTTTTTTTTTAATGTGTCTGTGCCTGTAAGAAAAAAAAATACGTTTTGTGGTTGCCTTTTTAGAAGTTTATTACACTTCTGTCATAATGAGTCATCATGTTCATGTGGGAAAGGGAGGAAGGGAGTAGAAGTGAAGCTATTCCACCTCAGTGCTCTTCTCTGCTCTTTAACTCTTGACATAAAGGAGTTGATGAAGCTCTTCTCCTCTGTCCAAGCTCTGTACCTACATACAGGCCAAGGAGCGTCTACAGTAGTAACAACTTCACAAGAATGGTGAAAGAACCGAATCTGGCATGGGAGTGAGGGGATGAGCAAGGGTACTCCATTCAATGGGACAAGGGAAAATGTTCAATATGTGAGAGAAAGGCTAGAGACAGGCTGGACACAAGTGTGTCTTACCTCAAGCTACAACAGCTAACAAAGCAGCACTGGTACTACTGTGAACTCTTTATTTTCTGTCTTTCTCAACAACCTTAAGTCTTAAAATATAAAAATAGTCTTAAGTCTTAAAATATAAAAATAGTCTTAAGTCTTAAAATATAAAAATAGTCTTATTTTTGCTCATTTGGCTTCAAACCTTTCTAAAGTCATCTTCAGTTGTTTTAGCAGGAGCTCATTGTTGGTAATGGTGTTTTATTGCTTAACTGTAAGATACAAATGACTCAGTGAATCCCTTTCCTTTGTTCTCTCTACTTTTGAGTCTTCCTTTCTTTTCTTCTGTCTTACATCTGCTCCTCCTTCCCTTTTTATCATGTTGTACGCTCTTGTAAAGTTGTGAAAAAAAGAACACAGCCTTAAAAAAATAATACCACTATGATAAGCCTAATTAATATAATACAGCTCATGGGGAAAATATGAAAATGGCAGATAGATCATCATTAGTCTTTTTTGCTTGGATGTGCTTCCTTCTGGGATTTGAGGCAACACCGAGTTTCTGATGAACAAGGTGGTCTGAAGTATATGGGCTTGGCACTGCCACTGCTGAACACCTGGAGATCCTGGAGTGACAGTGTGTTTTGTTGCACCCCAAGCTGACACGAGTCTTCCTGAATTTTCCTCTTACCTGAGGATAAGTAGAATCTATCCCCAGATTTTTCAAGCTTGTGTCCACACTTGCTTGATAGATTTCACCAGAAATATTTGTGTGTCTCATGGTTGATAAGCCAGGGAACATGAAGTGATTCTAGATAAAGATTGTACAGATTTACCCAGTTATTCCAGTGAGATTATGCAACAATATGTAATAAAGGGAATGCAAGAGGTCCATGATGGCTCCATCTGCTGAGCCAAATGAGGTTCATTTACTCTTACTGCACTAGTTTCTGTTCTTCAGCAAATTGATTAAAATGAAGCTGCCTACTACCTGGTACCTGGTGTGATCACAGATTCTGTGAGCATGTAACTACTCTAATTGGAGATACTAATTTTATATTTAAATAGTTTCACAGCCATAACCCTCAGTACAAATGACTTATACTATCTAAAATCTCCTTAGTGATAGCTATAAACATGTACTGAGTTTTATAGTTGTTTCTACTAATCTTCCACAGTTTGTCAGATAGAGGAGGTAGAATGTTGATCGTGCAATTTCCTTCCTGCTTTCTATACAACAAAAAGTATTCTAAATACTGCATCGTTCTGTAAATCAATATACCCCACTAATTTTTAAGGGAAGGATACAATAGTGCTTACTACCACCAGTACTACACTTAGGGTCTGGAGAAGATGGGTAGAGAATGGGCTGGCACGTGCACTGGGGGAGCTTTTTGTTCTTTGACTGTATTTGCATGAATAGTAATATATTGCTAATGTCTGTGTCCTTAAATGACTCTTACTTAGTGTGTGACAGTAGTTTTCAGTTGTAGTTGCTGCATGCTGCTTTGTAAGACTTTGTTATTGCTTTAATCAGTTTCATTACACCTCGGTGTCTAGATCCTCTCCTTGTCAAAATATCATAGTAAGGCATTAACCATGGGAAGATGATATGAATCTTAAGGCAGTGGGATCTGGCATTGATGCCGAGGCATTTCTGCTCTTCCACGATGTAGTCGCATGTTCCTGTCTTTTTCTTTTTTTTTTTTTTTAATTTAATTTTATTTTTTTATGCCTGACCTAAGCAGAACTCCGTCTAGTTATAGCCTTGTAAGAGAATTTGTCTCTTTAGTTAACAATGGATTTCGTAACAATCGCAATGAGCACATTTTGTCTATTTCTGCTTATCTGACCCTGGAAACTGACAGGACACGAACTGGGGAAAAATAAGTAGCAATGAACAGGATCACATGAGAAGTGCCTTTGCCCACTGTGGCTGGGAAAGAGCTACCAACTTGGTTGTTACACACAGTGATTGATCCCCTCTCCTTCGATGGTTACGTGATAGATAAGGGAAATAGTCAAGTCTGGAAGAAGCTATTTTGTGCTCATATTAACTGGAGGATTTTCAGCAGATGTCTTAATAGTTGGAAATCAGCAATAGTATGTGGATTTATTTGTATGCCATCTGAACCATTTGACTTGCCAGATGCATGTTGTTTAATAGCCTTTTGTACATCATTTTCAGAAGATAGTTGTAGTAAGATTTTCTTTTATTGTGTGAAATAACCCATTTTGTGGGTAGCATTTCCTATTGTTAGAATGTGTGTTGAAGAGACTAATCGGGTGTACTCATTGCATAGAAAAGAGAATATGCAAAATGCTAGCCTGTGTGTTGAGAGGCACAATTGAAACTTGTGATGAAGTCATCCTTTATATATTTTTTGAACAACACACATTTTTCTCCTTTTTAGATGTCTTTTGGTTGGCAGTGATCTTTTCTTTAGGTACTTAAAAGCCACTTTGCTGCTTCACTGTTTAGATAGTTTCAGTCATTACTATCTTATTGTCAACATTATCATACACTAATATGTTTTAAATTATTTGCAGATATTTCAGTCCTCTACCGTAATATAAAAATAGCTTCAGCTTTCTGTTGTTTTTATATTAAAGTATATCTAAAAAGATAAATGAAATCTTACACTGACTCATATCATACTCTACCTGCCAATCCCTATATGATTGAGTGAATGTGAAATACATGTACACATTGATTAATAACTAAGAACAAGATTATTTTATTGATTTTTATTTTGATTCTCCCTCAGTACTTCAATGATGTTCATAAATACCTCTGGTCATTTGGTTATGTAAGTGTTTAAAATATAATTTCACTGTATTTGCTGTTCAACATTAATGGTGATTCATTCAAAAATATTCATTGATTTCAGTGGCAATTCCTATCATGTTGTATTAGATTCTGGGAATGAGTATAGCAGACATACGGAATGACAAGGAAGAGAGCTTGAAAGTTGTCAAATTAGAGTTTCATAAAATTTAATTTGTTGATCAATTCACATCAAATACAACTTTGTGACTATTTTTATGCACAAAGGTATTAATCGGAGTCCATGGAAAAGAGTGGCCAAATAAAGGTCAACATCCAGGTTTTTGGAAAAACTGCTATAGATGTAGATGTAAAAAAAAAAAAAAAAAAAATCTTTGAGGGAAACTGTTATCAAATTGAAGGGCCCTCATTCCTCCGGTCATTGGAGAAAGCTGCCGTCTACCAACGACAAAGGTCCCAATTGAATCTAGATACGGGAATGTGTAGGACGTACATTCAGCAACTCCAGCCACCAGATGGTAGACTCTGCTTACTGGTTAAGTCAGCTCTAGTGTCTGGTCACCAGTTGGCAGAAACAGCAGTAGACAAATTACATCACCTTAGAATCACAAAGCACAGCATCTCTGCTGTATTTTGATGCAAGTATACTCCTTCTTTGAAATTTCTGTTAAAACACAAAAAAGCACCAAATCCTTGTCAATATTACGCAGCATCTATAAATATTCTCAGATGTAGACTGAGAAGGAAAGTATATTTTTATTAGGCTGTTTATTATGTGAGTGGAATTAGCAAGAGACAGTTGGTGTAGAAAATTAATGAACTAGAGTTTCATGGCTGGAATTTACTCCAACCTGCCTTATGTTACCAGTAAAATTTGTTTGGGGAACCTCAACATACTCTTTAGGAGACATTTGTCCATTTTGCCAAATGATCACACAACTAATGGCATCCTCTGCTATATTTTTAATTTTTCTTTCATTGTGTAGAAACAAAATATAGTGATAGAACACAAATGTTTGCATTTATACAGAACGGTTTTGTCAAAGCCTGTGAATCATTTGCATGTGTGGGAGATATATATATATATATATATATACGGTTTAGAGTCATACCAAATATTTGAAAAGAGACAGCAAGGACTAATTGGACAAAATCTCAATGATTTTGTGCCTAGTAAGGTATGAACTGTAAGAGACAGCTGAAAGCATTGGATGTTTCAAAGAGAATGAAAACATCTGTCAGAAATACTTTCCACAGATTATACTCAGTCCAGCTATTAATTAAATGATTTTGCATTACTACGTCTAACCGAGGAGATCCTTCATTACTGGGAGCAAACCAGAGGTATGTATTTGACCTTCCACATCCAAGAAGATGGTTGTATACCATTTCCTAACAGTGTAAGAAAGAAATGGAAAGGTCATCCCGTATACATGGAGGTATTTACTCCATCTGAAAAGCAAAGTTTTAATGTTGCAGCTGCTGTGGATTTTACTTTATGTTCTGTGAAATAGCAAACTTTTGTGTTTGATCTTCAGACTTGTACTGTCATCTCCAATGCCATGAGAACTGGAGTTGTGAGAAGGCAATTTCCTTCCGAGCCACCTGACAGAAGCGTAGCTGTGAACCACTGCAGTTCTGCTTGACATTGACAGTGGGTTTTAGGCTTAGTGTCTGACACAATAATTGCCAAAAGCCTGGTCCAAGTCCCATTTAAATGAATGGGGATTTTCTATTGGTTTTGGTAGGCTTTACTTCTGGCCTCATTTTCTGCAGTGCCACTAGCCTCAGTGCCATCCTCTCTTGTAATGCATTGCAACGAGACTGTCCTCTGGGCTCCTGGTAGACCCTTGTAGGGGGAAGATGGAGAATGGATTGATGGTACAAAACCAGGGACAATTTTTTGTTCTTCTTTTTTTTTTTTTTTGGTAATAATAATAGATGGACCACCTCTAATTTCCCACTGTCATCTGCATCTAGTTGTAAATGAAGGTTTGTCACAGCATTGATACCCATTTGCCCATTGACATTACTTTGTGCTTTATGAAGCAATATGCTCCTCTGTGCCCTCATTTCTCCCTTGCTCTGAGGCAGATGATGTGATGAACAGCACTTTTCATAGCGAAGTATATAACAAAGGCATTCCAGTTTTCTAGGAGAGAGGATATAAATACTCCTTAATTGTTGTAATTGACTGAGAATATTTGCATTTAACAGGTTTAGTGGAAGGCAAGCATCCTTATATATCTTTACAGTTACAATTTAGTTCTGAACTTTCAGAATCCCATTGTACCTCATGCAGTCCTATGCCGTTCTGTCTTACAGTTCATTGAACAAATGACTTCTGTCCTAGGGCCAAAATCTGAAAGTACCAACCACAGATCTCTGGAGTAGTACCCTGACTCAGAGGAATAATATACAAAGATTCACCTAATCTTCTTTGGCATGAAAAATTCAGCTGGACATCTAGTAGGAAAAAGCCTGTTATGACCTCTGGTACTTTCTTCTCAAGTCAGACTGCTGCATAAAAGTCCATTTTGCAATAAGTTGCTTTTTCTGTTTCTTATTCTGACTGTTCCAGGAAGCATTATCCAGAGCTGTACAAAATCGAATGACTGATTTGTTCAAAGCTAATTGAAAATTCTCAGACCTATTAAAAAATCTGTTCTGGATTTAGTTAAGCTTTTTGTTGAATCCATATTTTTCAGCTCTAAGCCTGTGAATCAGAATGTCTGAAACTTGAGTTGTAATCAACAGTTGGGTATGGAGTGTGCAGGGGGATGTCATATCTCCATGATGCTGTAGACTATGCAGCTGAGCTGTTGTGTATGAAAGCTAACTGAGAGTTACTTGGTCACTGCAGATTGCTTTTTCCTGGGACTAATCAGGGAACAACATAACAACATGGAGAAAATAAACTAGTTTTAAATAGTTCTGGAGTGGCTCTGGAGGCAGGAGCAATTCCATGCTGCCACAGCTTATTTTTCTCAAGTAGCCAAGCTTGCTTAGATATTTCCATATATATATGTATATAGATACACAGAGATGCATACAACTGTATATATGTATATAGACACACGTAGATGTGTATAACTGGAGTCACAACAGTGATGGTATGCTTGGGCACAATAACAGAAGTCCCTCTTTCAGAGACTATGGAGAAACCAAAATCTTAGCCTAAGATTCAATAAGATTCTACTCTTCCTATAGCGATCTCTTTTCATGAGCCTTTTCACCTAACGGCAAGCTCTGCTGCTTCATACCAGAAAACTTTAATGTTCTTGAAAGCACAGCAGCCAGATATTTGGTAGTTGATTTGTAGAATACGTGCAATACCCTGGAAGATTGTTATAATAATTTCTTTGCCAAGTGATACACCTATAATAAATGATTCATTAAAGTAATTTGATGCTAGCTGAAACACTTGTTTTTCAAAACACAACAGCACCAAAAATGAGGGTGAATGGATGACATATCAAGCTGAGAAAACATGGCAAACAAACATAAATAATGATTGGTTTATCTGGGATATTTTTTCCCAGTTTCTTTTGTATTTCCCACTAAGATAAATTTGTAAATGAGCATGACTGTTTCAATTCTCCTTTTAGAGTGTATACCAATATATTGTATAAACATGAGTTTTTTAAACCATTTAGTGCTCCACCAAAGTAGCAGGGCATTAGGTTCTCATTCATTCATCTGAAAACAATTAGGAGAAAATGCCACTTATCTTAAATAGTATTTGTCAGATTTTCTTCATCAAACTTGGTAAATACATATCTTCTGACACTTTGATGTGTAATCATCAGCCTAGGGTAAACCTAAGTGACTGGGCTTTGGCCCGTGAATAGCTTTTGTTGCTGCATGACATTAAAATGTTGTGGTTTTTTTTTCTTTTTTTTTAAAGATATAATGAATATTCAAAATTAGAGTTATTCTCCGTTGTACTCGCAGTAGGTCAGGTGTCATAAGATCAAGAGAATACTTAGTATGCAATCTAGAGGCTGTATAAATGGTTCTGAATTGAATTGTTCACATGGTGTATGCTCTGGAACGTCTGGCAAAAAAAAAAAGTGTAAATTAGGCACTATCAGTTTTCATTTGAATGGACAACTGGTTGAAATGGAGATTCTTTAGGATTCTTTGGATTGATAGGTAGAGGAAGGCATTCACCCTTTTATTCACTGAAAACCTTTTGAACATGTATCCCCCAGAATTAGAGCCATTCCATCCCAATTCTTCATTCTGCACAGTCCAGTCATTGATAAAACACTGAGCGCTACCACCTGAGGACTTGCAGTCTGTCACTTAGGTGATGATGCTCCATGGGAGATGATTAGGAATGCTATTTTTTAAATAATTCTTTCACTTTCAAAGTTTAGGGTAATTTTCTAGCATCTTCTCTGTAGTGGTTTCATCCTTAAAAGAAATCTAGAAGAGTTTGCAGTTAATGCCCTACAGTGATTTCTGTATCTCAAAAGGATTGTATGTAGTCATAGATTCCTGACAGAATCATTTGCATAGACCATGGAAATTTGGATTTGAGTTATGATTTACCTTGTTCAGCTACTTTTAGTCTTCAAACAAATACTGTAATATCCTAAGTTACAAGCAAAACCGTAATTTGAAACTAAGTGGACAGATGGACATAAATTACTCGATTCAGTTTCTTTTTCTGTAGGGAATAGAAATATTTATGAAAGTAACAGGAATGGAGGGGGAGTAGAGGGAACAACAGGCTTGTAGCTATAGCTGGCTCAGCTACAGTATTTTTGTTGTTTTTTGAGGGGGGCAGTGGGGTTGTTTGTTTTAATAATTGTTTGCCAAGTAGTAATGGAGTTAGTCACACATCGGCTGTTCTAAATTTCCTTTTCCCTCAGTTGTCTGCTGGAAGGGCTGGTAGGGAGATTTCGATCTGCAGCTAAGTTTGAGGCGTCTTTCTGGCCACACAGAGGAGCAGCACTGCGGTGTTCCACTTTTCTGAGTCTGTGCAACAGCTGATGTCCTGCAGGTCGGTGTGGGTCACGCTGCCCTAAGCAAGTCTGGCAGCTCCAGGGAGCTCCAGGTGTGCCACGTGTGTGCAGGAATAGTGCGCATGTGCAACAGATTTTGTGCTGCTGGGGGATGCAAAAAGGGGTCGTTGCGTGCTCAGAATAACCAGTCTACATAGCCATGCTACACTCAAAACTTTGTTGTGACTCTGGGATCCCCAAATTGCCTGCAGAAAAAGAGCTTCTGGGAGTCACCAACCAACCAGCAATTCTTGCTGATGGCATGTAAACTGCGAGCTAAAGGTTGAAATAAAGCATCTGTTGATTTCCACTCCTTCCCCAAGCTCTCTCAAGCCATCTGAACCCTGTACTTGAGGATCTTTTGGGCAGCTCTTGTTCTTTAGGTGTGGCATTGCAACACTCTCCTCAAGGGCAGCCCTCATTCTGGTGGCTCTTGCCTAGTGTCCGTAGGGAGCACGGTTATAAGCAGCAGGGCACAGGCTCAAATGTTGTGTTGAGGATGATCACACAGAGAAACAGAATAGTGAAGGTTTACTACTCAAGTTTTAGATTATTTTACTATATATATATAATATATATATATATTATATATACCATGTCTCCACATGGAATAAACAGTTCCTCTGAGAAAAGGTAAGCATCGTGGAGCATAGTAATGAAGAGAAGTAAAGTTTCAAAGGCGTGATCCCACTTTCCTGACTCATTTGAAATAGGCAGAGAAGTCAACAGCATCTTGTTTTATTAAAGACTGTAATAATAATGAGAGCTCCAGAATTTCTAAAAAACGAAGAAAGTTAATGTAGTATCTGGAGTCTGACCTCAGGTCTAAATTGTGATTCTAATGTTAATCATAATGAGACATAGCTTCACACCCCATAAATCCAGCCAGGCTGTTTCTACAATCCAATGCAATATTTAAATAAAGAGCAGTTTCACAAAGACATGCATCACTATAGATTCCCTTTTTGCACTTTTTCAAATTATGTTGCTGCTTTATACAATCCACCTTTCATAAGCTGTCTGCCAGAAAGCTCTAAAAATAATAGCACAGACGCTTGCAACAACAAATTGGCTACCTCACTTTCAGTGAATCGAATGTTCAAATGAAAAGGTTTTTGCTTCCAAGTATTTGAGGCATACCTTGAATATGTTACTAGGCTCAGATGTAATGGTTATAAAAATAAAATAAAATAAAATGGAAGATAAAGAGGCTGTTTACAGTCATTGTGATTTCCATTTTTTAAAATAAGATGTACTGAAATGAAGGGCAAAATGGGATGGTTTGACATGGTTAGTAATTGCCCATAGATATGGCTTAAAGAAAAAGTCTGACTTTGTACTGTCTACATCATCTGTATGGATGCATGCCTATGTGTACACATGCTTGGGTTGTCTGGCTCAGATTTAAAAGGTTCAGGTTCATCCCGTGTCCAGGAGGGAGCAAAAAGAGGTGTGGAAAGAGCAAGGCTCATCTGTGTATATAGGAGTAAGAACAGGATTCCTACCTGGCTGCTTCGTATCAGCTGGAGTTCATCTAATAGGGTCAGGACAGCACCAAGTTTCTGTGATTTGCAGGTAGTACTAGTAGCTTTCTGTTCTTTGCGGCTGAGCAGGAACGGTTTCTTCATTGTTGTATTTTCTAAACTAGAATAAATTTGGGGGAGGTTCAGGTATTTAGGGAAAGTATATGTTCTCTCTTTATGTGGCTCTATGCATACTACTTGTGTGAACACAAAGTTCTGTCAAAGTCGGTGAAAATATTTGTGAATATTCTCACAAATGCAAACGATATGTGCGCTCTGCTGTGAAGAATACGAAGAAAAGATGAGCACCTCCTCATAATACCATTTTGTTTTCATACAAATTGTCCAAAGCTATGAAAACACCTGAGTACCTGTGGCTTCATCCAGTTACCACATGCCCTCAGGTGGGATATGATGACATACTTGTGTATTCATGAGATCATTTTTCACAACCTATTCACGTATGGTGCTTGCAAGCCAAGCAACGTGCTTTCTCCTGGGAGCTAGAAAAGAACAGCTGAGAACTGAGCAAAACTTTACAATCTTTTTTTAAACATCCGTTTCTAAAACTGAGTTTTTATAGTTTTCCCCCAAACTTCCTGGGACAAGTTCTTCCCGCTCTTCATACCGTAAGTGATAAAATGCAAATGTCAAACATTATTAGTTCTGTACCATAAGTACTAATTTTTAGTTTTGCTAAGCAGTTTATATAGGAAAATCTGGAACATTTCCAGTCGTCTTCACTATCATTTAGTCCTTAAAACCCAGAACAGACATTTAAACTGAAAAACATTATATCTTCTCTGCAGATGCACATGCAGCACCATCAGAAGATGAATAGTTGTAGTCTTGAACTGGCGTCGCTATCAAATAGACTCTGTATAATTAAATAAGAAAGCGTCTTAACAAAAAATTACATCTTGGGCACTCCTTTGTGAGTAAAGGAGTGAGCTACAGAAGGAGAAAAGTCCACAAGTGATTAGCGGTTGATTTTCATGAGACATTTCCAACACCTCTAATTTGATTTTTTTTTTCTTTAATGAATACTTTTCTCAGTGATGTTGTTTGTTGTTTAAGATACCTCCCAGCATCATTTTTAATGTCATTACAATATGCAGGCTCTGCAGTTTGGCGAACTTAAAATACCAAACAGCTCATAAAAAACTGGCTCTTATGGCACTACAGATAGCAGCTTCTGTATTAGATTTGTACTACTTTAATGCTGCCTTTTCTATATCTCAAGGCTGTTTCATGCAAATATTTAAGCGTAGGTATTCTCACAAACAAGCAGCCAGAACATTTCAGTAACTTTGTTTTAAAAGAAAGACTTTTGAACATGCAGGAAATATTAGTACATCAAACAAAGTGAAAGACAAGGTAGTTTAACTTGTTGGTTTGTTTGCTGAAACTCTAAAGTAAATATACTGTAGCTAAAAGTGTTCCATTTTTATCTGCCTGCTGCAGTAATGGCTGTGTTACTTCAGGGCTTACACTTCAATAATTGATCAGGGTTTGTATAGCACCGGCTAAGAGCAAAAATAAGAGTGTTGCTTTGAACAAACTGCTGCAATGTTATAGCATTAGGCACAGAAACAAGATTCTGGAAATATAGATATATAAAAAACAGGAAAAAGATGGATAAGTTGGAGTGGTAAATACTGCTTCAGGCTAGAAAGTAATGAGAATTTTTCCATAGAGAGTTTTGACCTGCTATTCAAAAATTGTTTCTTGTCTTAATAAATCCTAAAAGTGTAATTTACTTGCAAAAGGGAAAGAACAAAGGCACCAAAATTCTTTTGATAACAACACTTGTTAAGGTTGATAAGTTGGGTTTCAAATGTGTGAAGAAAAATGTGTGACAGTTTGTTTTAAGGTGACAACCTAAGTGTTCAGATACTTCCATCTTGTGCTGTTTGTAAAGCAGTACACTAGTAAATGCTTTACACATGTATATTAGAAGTGGAAACAATAGATATCTTCCCACCAAATTTTGCAAAAGCTTTGGAACCTGTTTATAAATTTATAAAATCATCGGTATGATTTTTCTGTTTAATTAAGGTCATTTCAGAACATGATCAGTATAAATCAAAATTGCATGTGTTAATATTTCTCTCTTTTTGGCAGTAAATTATTTTGAGTCTTCACTTTGAAAAGATTCTCTGTTGGTTTCAAGGATTTATATTGTCTTCTGTAGACACATCTTTACTGCTAAATAAAAGAAGCATAGCATATTTACTGTGCAGCTAAAAATTAGTGTTGAAATGACAGTGTAAGAAATTCTCAATAAAAGATGAAAATGCCATCTTTAATCTGTTCTTCACAGAGCAGGTTCCTCCCGAGTGGATAATTTTAAATAGCATAGGTATCATAATGTCTGTTAACTTTATGGATTATGGCAAATATTTTACATTTTACGGCTAAGTGATAGGAAATTTAATTTATATACGAATCAGTGTGGTTATCTCAAACTAAGTGTGCACTAATGTACACAATGGAAACTAGGGTGCAACTGTATCTGAGGGCACATCGTGTTTAGCTACACAATAGAGCAATTGAAGTCTGTAGGTTATTTTCAAATGTACTCATGAATAATGCTGCTGTGTTCGATTGCTACAGCAACCTGAAGTTTCTCAAAGAACAGAAAAATGAACTTCATGCTTGCAGCCTCCTCCTCCTCCCTTCATGTATAAAGCAGTAAATGAAAAAGTATTAGCTGGTTTCCAAACAGTGTAGGCAGGGTTGCGTGACATATGGTAGTTTGTTGTTATTGAGTACTTCACAATATTACATGGATGTCAGTCTCAAATACGCTACATTTTTGTACCAGAAAAAGGGTGTTCCTCGTGAACCTCTCACTATCTGACCATGCTAATTCCTAGGTACCATGTCTCATTTTCGTGGTTTTCAGACAGTGGTGCTTTCTACTGGAGTCACTTGTGTGCTAAAAACAAAGCACAAAACCAAACAAAACCTTCCCTGGTGTTGTTTTGAAGTGACGCCACTTCAGTGGCATTTAGCAAAAAACCTGCTCAGATGGCAGAGAAGTTGCTCCAGCGGAATTTGATAAAAAGCCAATTGTATGGTATTAAGCCACATTCCTATTGAGAATTTGTATTGACAATGTATTTCTTCTTGTGAGAAAAATTGCTCAAAAAAGTAATGAGAAAAATAAGATGTTAATGTTCAAACTGTAATTAAGACCATCTTCCATTATTTTAATCCAAACGTATTAGGTCTGATTTATCCATGTCCAAGGAAGCATGGAGACTAGAAGTTTTAGGATTTTGGAAGTTCGAATTCCTTTAAATTCCTTTAAAACCCTGCAAAAGAATTCCTGTTCTAGAGAGCCATGATGCATCTTGTCAGATCTGCTACTATGGGACTCCTAAGAGTGATGACATCCCTGTATTGTGCAAATGATGGTAAATAATTAACAGCTTCTCTGGAAATTCATATTTTGACTCAATTGTGGCTTAAAAACAACTGAAAATTTGAGATACCCGAGGCTGAGATTGTGTTTTGTCCCATTTTCTTTCCCATTTCAAGTTGTCTCTAACAATATCAGGACTAAAATTAAGATGGATAGGAGAAATGATATTACTTGCTTTCCAGAAGGCAAGGCTTAATATTTGGAGAACCAAAATGTGATTTTACTGGCAGCAGATAGGGAATGCATTTTTGGTGGGTGAGTGGTCCCTGATTGGCACCCCAGGCGTGGCTGCTGTCACCTGAGCTCTGCTAAGCCACCACTGGAACAGGCAGAAGTTATAATAGCAACAGGTTTAAGGGGAAATGCCCTTCAAGAAAAGGAAATTTCGCTATTTGTGGGCAAGAGCAAAGCTTGGAAATGTAAACGGATCTAATGATCTGTGACTGCCACCCCGCTGCATCCATTAATAGGTAGCCTTGGAAGAGAAAAGAGCCATCACTTGAGCCAGGGGGGCTGGAGCAGACACCGTGTAAGTGCTCCATGCGGGAGCAAGGAGAGGCTGGACCTTTTGACAGACTGCAGGACTAGGGTAGATTGTAACAGAAGAAGAAGCCAATTTTTTCCAAAATCATCTCTGGTCTGCTAAGAATGCTGCACCAGACCTAGGAGAGATGCTCCATCTCCTGCTGAAATTGTTCTGATAGCAGTGAAGAGGGTAATAATGCTGCAATTAAATCATTCTTATTAGGTGTCTAAATTGCTTATGATTAAACACCGGAAGGGGTAAATTGGTGACCTTTTTGTGACTAATCTGAGTTTCTTCATGGATGTGGGCAGACATTGCTTTGTGGGTTCATATTGGTTTCACATTTTCTAGACTTTTATTTCAAGCACAAATGATTTTTCTTGAAAAATAAAGGCTGCTTATCCTCTTCATTGCAAAACAAAATCCAAAAATATAGTTTTAGCTTGCAGTTCGTCTGAATTTGAGCCCTGAATGCTATCTTGAGTGAAGATTCACTGTGTTTACTATCGTTATTATCAGACCCTCCTCAAGGCTGTACTATTGTATTAGGCTGTAATAGGTTTTCAAGTAACTTTTTTGTTTTCTTTTAAACAATATAACATTTAAGAACTACATACAAATCAGATATTGTGCTTGAGTGCTCTAGATGTATTACACTATATTTTGCCTCTGAGGCCTGCCTTCTCCTCGAAGAGAAAGAAATAAAACTTTTGATTTTGTGTAGAAAGAGGATAAACAAAGGAATGTCTAGTGACTGCATTATATTTTTCCCACACACTCTAAAAACAAAATGTAAGACTAAAATTCACAAGTAACCCTGAAAATGTCCATAATGCACATCCTTTACTATGCTTCATCAGTATCATAAAGTATGAGGAGCAGGTGGCAAGTGCCGTAAATAATGTTTTTAAGTGGACTGACTTAGAATAATGTACAGTAAGCTATCAATTAAAAGAGATAACCTGATCAATTAATGGTCTTCTCCAATCATTGCAATAGCTGTCAAAGCCAAATTTTGTTGCACAGGGGAAAGCCTTTTGTCATAGCAACACATTCACACAAGTAATAGTTGCATGCATAACATGGGAAATAAAACCAAACAAAATTACTATTATTACTATGTGATTTTTATCCAATAGTAACAGAAAAAAAAATATGCCATGCACTTCCAAGATACACGTCTAGAGCACAGGGACTTTCTTTGCCCTGAGTAATTGCCATCTGAAGAGAGCTATATATGTAAAGAAAGACAAAGGAGAAACTTTTACAATTAAAGACGTCAGTCTTTGTAGCTGTATACTTTTGCTGTTTTTTTTTTAAATCCTTTATTCTGGAGATAAACGTAAAGTTTAGGGAAAGGACACAGGGAAGCTTATTAACAGAAAGAAAAGCACAGGGACATAGATGACAGGGGAGAAGAGAAACGATGAAGGGAGGGATGACTGAAAATAAGTGTTTTCATACAGCCTCTCAGCCTGTGCCATACAGTAACCAATGGAGGAGGTTCATACACAAAATTTCATATTCATATTCCCCACTAGTAATTCATTGTTTTTTGTACGTAAATATTGAAGCTTGGTTTATTTTTTTCCCCTACCCTAAGTGATACTAAACTATCAGGACTAAGGGTTGACACATATGTAGAGGAAAGTTAAGAGCAAAGGGGTGGGAAAGGCTGTTTGCATATGAGGATGGAGAAGTTGGGAAGAGTGAGGGAAGGTGCTGGTCCTGGGTCTTCTGGGTGTGGAGGGGCCCATGCGTGTGTGACAAATCTGTACAGTATGTCTCTATTGCATCTCTGGGGTTAGTTTTTTACTGCATGAAAAGAATTAGAAAATAAGACATAAAAACCAGTATTTTAAAATGTTATTGTGATTTGACCGAGGCACTCAGGAGTTGGGAAATATCAGAGCTACGTGAACTTGTAGGAGTATTGCATGCACATATATATGTGAGGTGATCCTGCTCTACCTTTTTCAGAGAACTCCTAGATCTTCCATTACACAAAAAAGTCTTTGGGGTAAATCAGGGCATTGACTTCTTTGTTGCCTATTCTGCAAGTGTACAAAGAATTACTAAGGGTACTGCATTGAAAAAAATATTTGAGGAGTGCCGTGTCAGGCCTCTCTCACAGGGCTCCCATCAACTCTTCCCATCCCCGCTTCCTGCTTTCATCTTTGCGGTTTATCACTGCTGATGTGTTCTGCATTTTCTGGAGGTCTGACCTGAGACCTCAGGAACCCACAGCACAACCAGCACAACTTCTGGTCACTCAGCCCTGAAACTGAAGTCGGCAGGGGTCTGCTCCCAACCCAGTAAAGCACTGTCTAGCACTAGTCTGAGAAAAAAAAAAAAAAAAAAAAAAAAAAAAAAAGAAAAAAAAAAGAAAAAAAAAAAGAGCTTCTAAATTTCTTGTAGTAGATGCACTAAATTAGTCGATACTTTTGATCTTAATCTCTTTGTTCCTGAAATTCCCAATTGTGGAGATTTCAACGGAAAGAGTGACACCCTCTTATTTCCGGTGGGTCTCGTAAAATGAATTAAGAATGAGAACGCTCAAGTTCTGTGAATGCAATGGAAATGATACAAATGCCTTTGTAATTCAGACCGGAGCCTAAATACTCTGGAATAATCGAGGAAAGAGTAGTAGGGATAAAATGAGACACCAGGTAGTTTTGCATCGAACCAATCATTCTGTGTTCTGGATGAAACAGGAGCCTATGGAGAAAGTGTCTGCGTGGCCATGTGATAAAGATCACTGGATTATATATGCATGTGGGGAGTGGGTAACGATCACACAGTCATTACCCAAACTTTAAAATAATTGGCTTTCCACACTTCATAATATTTATAACATTTTGCATATATGTCTTGGATGTGTATGTTAGCATCATTTCTGTAATATCTAATATTACTTTCACATGTATGCCTGAGCATTCTGTGGTGAGGATTCTTCCCATTTTTCTGGAAAAAAATAAATAAAATCTATTTAACCTCTGTCTATTCCAAAGGGGTTGTTTGGGGGATGTTTTTTGGAGGAAGAAAATGTCAGGCATCTTTATGGTTGCGTCCATGCCCTTGTTTAACAGATACATTAGAAACTAACGTAAAATGTGGCAGGAACTATTTTCAAACAGCCATCAAATGCAGTGAAGCAATTCACTGTTTACATTCCTGGTTCATACCTTCATTCTGCACGAGAGCAGCTATATCGGTTCATCTGCTGTCATGCAAATCTTGCAGTGATCTTAAATTTAAAAAGGCATTTAAAATAAGACAAAAGATTACCCATCTCTATTTGGCATAGGAAGGGGCAGTAATGCAGAATCTTAATGTTGGCTGTGTATTTTGAATATCTGCGGTCTTACCACAGAAAATAGCCCCTACTGCATCAAGTATTATTTTGCTTTGCTTCTTCTTTATTTATTTTCTTTTTATTTTTCCTTTTTAATTTTTTTTTCTAGGCTGGCTTTCTCTCTTTATTTTTATAAATAATTGAAGATGCAATTATTTATGGGTGCACATAAGGATTCTAGATGTCTACTACTATCTGTGCCCACAGATCAGATAGTTTGTTATCTATATCACTATTTGCACCTGCAAGTCATTGTGCTTGGAAATTATCTCGTCATCTAATTGTGTGCACAAACAGAGGTTGGATTAAAGCTGCTTTAAAAAGAAAGCCCCTTCTGTAAAGTAAGTGCAGATACATTACATCAATGATTTGAAGAATTTGTCTTGGATAGAGCAATTCCTGGATTCTCAGGATCCTGCTGCCATTTACAATACTTGGAACACCTTTCCCATTCTTCCAGGTCCACGTGTAGGAGGTGGTAAAAAGCAGTTGGGTGTAAGCACCAAATAGCCCTTCGTGTCCTGGAGCTGGATTGGATCAGGCGTGTGATGTGTAATTTGAGCGTTTGCTACCACTGTGCTCCTTTTGAGGAAAGCAACACAAAGGCTGGGCAAGACACTCTTAAAAGTGAGCGCATTCATTATGCGGGACACTTCTTTGAGCAGAGCGCGAGCACTGACTCTGGTCCCAGTGTTTCTTCCTGCTTAAATCTCAGCCCTCTATCTTGGGCATTTTCCTTTTGAGTCGTAATTGTGCAATCTGTTTCTCATTTTGGAAAAAAATATCTTCTAGAAATGGAGCAGGCTAACTTTAAACAAGCTGCATTTTTCATGAATCAGGTTGTAAAGTTCACTGCCATGGAGGAGGCATGTCCTTGTAAAATTCTGCATTAAAAATAAAGAAAAAAAAAGGTTATCTAAAGACGGATGGTATGATATGTCAGGCTTACAATTACATTTTTCTGTAAACACAAAAGGGTTAGAAAAACTGGTCTGAACTGTTCAAAATACCTTTGAATAGCCAACAAGAAATGATGTTTACCATTTTACGAACGCTACAGATACTTTATTGTCTGAGTGGCTTCCATGCACTCCAATAAATTTAAATTGGATATCTGCTGTCCAAATTGACAGTGGGTGATTAAGCCAAAAATAAGAGCATTCGCCTTTAAATTCTAGCTGTGGCATCGTGATATATTCCCAACATTATGTTACGTTGCATCAAGGCAGTCACTACAGACTAAAATTTTGATGGATATAAAGCAGATCAAAAGGGTATAGTGATTTTGAAGTCAGTGACAATAGATGCTTCAATATTTGTACATTCCTACTAAAGAGACTTGCATTATTTTGTCAGTTTGTTTCATTTTAGGGGTATTCAGAAATGATATTCATTCTTTGATATAACCCTTAAATTGTACAATTTAAGAAAACTGACTGAAAAAGATAAATTAAATGGGTAGAAATATTTTCAAATCAAAGAACAACTGACATATATAAAAATGATGTATGTTTCTTACATAGTCCACAGGGAGAATTCTGCAGGCTTGCTATGATCTCTACAATTTGCCTCCGGGCAAACGAGGCTTTGGGATATTCTATTATCCCTTTGGTCTGTTTATCATGGAAACTGATGTACAAATCGAAGGTTCTTTTGGACCTTTCCTTTCTGTTTCCTAGATCTGCTAAGAATGAACTTATCACCTGTCCTCACCTTCAGTGAAGTGCTTTGGAGAAGGTTCAGTGACCAATAATCAATTATTATTGAGAAGCAATCAATTGCTAATCTCCATAATTATGCACATCTAAACACTATGAACAAGAAAGAGAAACAAAGCTGCACTCCAAGCATTGCCTTGTTAGCAGTATTTTGTTAACACAGGCTCTAAAAAAAGCTGCCGCAGCTGGTAGCACAAATGTGTTTCCAGTATTCAGGCCATCAACGTGATTCGTCGCTAAATGTATAGAATCAGCTTCTTGCTAAAAACTACAATTACAGGTGATATACAGATTGAAATCACAGGGCTGGTTTGTCGAAGAAAATTGTCCTAATGATGGGTTTTCGGATCGGGAATGCAGCTCTTTTCTTCCTCTGTGATGGGTACTGAAGGCAGCTGCACCTGCCTCTGTGCTGTATTCTGCCGCACTTAATGATATCTGATGATATCATTAGGCAAAGTGTTCATAAACAGATGTTGAGCCTGTGCCTAAATGCTGTCAGATGAGCGGTTGCTGGCCTGAAACAGTATTATTTATATAGAACATTTACGTTTGTTATGTTAATAACCCCACTATTAGCTCTCTGGATGTTGCGATAGGAATGTAAATGTAGTTAATATGAATAACAACCTCTTTACTCTTTGTGCTGCAGTTGAGTATAACTTTTAGGCTTTTAGAGAGAAACAAAGATCCCCCCACCAAGTCCTTTTGACTTCATGATTTTTTTTGGCACCATTCGAAATTTTGATCAGCAGATAAATGGTAAGAATCTGTAGGACAGATGTTAAAGACTGGAATTTGTTTCTCTTAACACTTCATGTTTTCAAGAAATTCTAGTATTTATGTGTTTTCTGGTAATTCCCGGACCCAGTTCATTACCCTAATATGTCAGAGTTTTGATTGTAGACACTAAATTGACAAACACTCATTAAAAATAAAAATAAAAAGTACTATAGCAACTAGAATTATGACCTGTATTTCTAAAGATTATCTTCTCTGATTGTTTAATTTATTTCAAAACAATAACTAAATATTGGGGAGATCACTTCACTCAATATTCATCCTTTTTGTTTAATGTTTCAGTCTGGTGTTTTTCTAGCGATGCTTGAAATACTGCTTTACAATTGCTGAGGGTTTATTTAGCCAAAGTTGCATTTTATACCTCATAGTTAATTCATGGAGAGTAAGTTATGTAAATTTTGACAGTCATCAAAATGTGCAGTGTTTCTCTAAAATACAGCTTACTAGCGATAGCACTGTTATAAAAATATCATTGGTGCCTTTATAATTTTATTTCATATTTTAACTCTTTCTGAATATGATTTGGGAGTAGAGGTAGATGCTGCAAATGGGTTTTTCTTGTTTGTTTCAGTAGCAGATGACGGTATTTCTGCTTTTACATGTACAAAGTGTTATTAACTGAAGTGTTGCTATAACCATGCTTGGGAGCTACAGTAAACCGTTATCTTCATTGTGTGTATTAATGCTTTTCTGGTCTTCTGTGTGGATGAAAATGTTAAAGATATCAATGTCAGAGCATGCCTGTAGCATAAAGATACTATTCTTTTCTTTCTTTCTTTTTCTTTTTTTTTCTTTTTTCTCTGTGAAAACCTATCTGGTTATGTTCCCTTACCCCTGTATTTTGTAGTGCTCTGTGATTGTATGTCTTCTCAGTTGAGTTGTCTGCTCTATATTACATTGAACTATGCATTTAAGGTGCAAGTAAATGTTGGGCTTCTCTTATAAAAAGAAATGAGATAGGAAGTCCCGGTGTCTGGCCATCCAAGAGGACAATAAAAGGGGCAACTAGATCCTTGGAAGGGAATTTAAAGGAACCCTGTTAAGGGAATGGCCTGCTTGAGAAGGCAAAGAAGATATCAGAAGGGGAATAAAATAAATAACGTAAGCATTTAGGAGATGTTCTTGAAGAAGAAACCTTCTTCTTGAAGAAGATACTACCCATGCTACTTGGGTAGTATGCCAGGTAGGAGCCCAACCAGCAGCATTTGACCATTCATACTTCCCTCTCTGGCAGAAGGAAAACCCTGGTAATTTAGACATTTCAAAACCTTAGCAAGAGGCAAATTTGAGTGAGAGAGTTTATGATTTTGGAGTATGGGTTTTGTTTTCCAGAGGAATGGGAAGAAAAATGTTAAAAACATTTTTTGTTGTGTTTGTTGGAGCTCAGCTTCTCTATAAACAATTGCTGTACAACTGTAAGGAGCATAGGAGAGGTTGTGAGAAGGGAAAAAGTGCTAAAAGTGCTGTGCTGGTTTGGCCAGGCTGGTTTGAAAATGGTCAGGGGTTAAACATTTTGATTACACTATTTTTTTTAATGTTTTATTTTTAAATAAAAGCTTATTCGGTCTAATGCATGGAGGTTTGGCAATCTATGCATTCATTAAGCTTATTTTTGTTAGGCTGGTAATGAGGACCACATAACATGTCTTAAGACAAAATATTGCTTTTGGGGCCTGAAGTGCGTGTGTGAATCCAAAAGCAGGGAGTATTTCTATAGCTCCATCTGGTCCCATCTACTGTTGTTCTTGTACATATTCTATTGTAATCAGTGGGAATCAAGTGAATATTAAGGCTAAAGAATCACATCATGAAAGAAAGATAAATTTTGTGTAATAGACCCATTACAATTTGTGAGTAATCAGCCTTTCAAGAAGAGACTTTAGAAGGCACAATGCAGATTCATTGCTATTTCCCCTTAAATATTTATTATATGTTGTGTTATTAGGTTATCTGATATTAGAAAAGAATAAAGAAGAATACCAAAACAGGATATTAAAATTCTTAGTTTTTATCTTCTTTCTTTTCCTGAATGTTATTTATAGATGGGTCAGAAAGAGACAGCAAATGTAGACACCACTGATCTTTAAGCAACTTAAAAATCTGGAATTGGATCTGAACTTTGCCAATTTCAAATAAAAATAGGAGGCAGCAAAGGGCTTCCTGTAGGATTGGTTTAATTGTCCTAAAATTTGTGGGGATGTGCTTGCTTTGAAGAGGTACATTTTTATACAGACCTCCAATGTCTGACGGCCTAAAGGAAAGCTGTCTAACCAAAGAAAGAAAAGTGTAATGCAAGTGTAATGCTGGTGTACATTAGTGGTGATGTTAACATATCACACTATCAGTTCACATTGTGATGAGAACTGTTATAAGAGCTTGGCAGAAATCACAGGTTACATCACAAAACATGCAAGACCAGAGAGGTCATCGTTGTATTTATCAATAACATACAATCTTCTGCATTTACTTTTGTAGCCTTCAGAACCCTCCAGGTATAAGGATATTTCTGGCTTTTTTTTTTTTTTTCCTTCGTTCTTACTTTATAATATACAGAAATCACTGGTTAGTGCACTGCACTATTTATAATCTCTGTGTACAATACGGGATTTCTTTGTTTCTTACATTATTCCTGGTTCCTACAAAAGGTGACGTGACTTGATCCTGTATTCTCAATAAATGTTTGTTCCATGTGTGCTGCGACGTTGGCGTTCAAAAGGTTAAGGTGTTTAAAATAAGCCTATAAATTAAAAAACCCATCAGTGCATTGGGCCAAATTGGGTGATTTTACACCAATCAAAAAACAGAGCAGGTCCACTTAAGCCAATTTGTCAAGGAAATCTACTAGCGTAATGAATGAAAGATTACCAGGGTCATCAAATTATTAATGGAGTAAGCCCTCTCTCATTAATAACAAATTGGGCTTGTCATTGGGCCCCAGTGGTTCTGCAGCATATTAGCAAGAATTTATTTAGTCAAATTTCCACTGCAGCACCTGTAACAACAGTGATTTGCTGTGGAAAGCAGTATTTTGGGAAAGCAGTGCTAAGCTGAAGACAGAAAGAACAATGGTGACTCCTACTTGAATGAGCCCAACTTTTATTTCCTCCCTCCACTTAACAAGCCATGTATTGCAAGAGTCTCATTTTGTAAACGATAGCATATTGTACACAGGAACGCAGAAAAGATCATTGCCTCAGCAGGTAAGGATTTGATCTTAGTAAATAGGAATAAAGTGAATTCCGAGATGAAAAGTGCTCAGAAATTAGCAGTCCCTGGGTCTCCATGCAGTACCAGCTTCTCTACAGGCAGTGGAGACAGAAAATCTGGTAACAGGACAGAGGGGGCTTCAGCCTCTTTAGGTCAGTGTTGGACCTACCGTGAGGGAGAATTCATACAAAAATGCTAGAAGATAAGAAATATGGTTTGCTAGTGTTTGTTTTGTTTTGTTTTCTCTCTAGTTGCTACTTTCTAGGAAAGAAGTAGACAGAACTATTTGTGTGCTGTGGATCTGTCGTATACATATTGTTCTTCATGGCTGGTACAATGACATTGAGCTTAGTGCAGCTAAGCTAGAGGTGGTAAAAAAAAAAATTATTCTGGGGGGGAGTAAAAACTTGTGAACAGTTACATAAAGTATACTTCTCCCTGTGAGGTCATCAGGACTTAGTTTTCAAAACATGCCTGTGCTCGTACAGTACCAATGTGATCTTCGATGAGGCATGGCTTCACGGTGGGGGTTTGAGCAGTGAGTGAGCAAACTGCTTCCCTGATGTGGCCATTCCCTGATTGTGGGTGCAGGAACAATTGCAACAAAAAATGGAAATCAGAGTCTTGTGTAAGGCCTGAGAGCAACAAGATCTCTTCATAACATTACATCTGCTGGAAATCACAGGCACGTCCTCCTTGCTGTGCACAGCTCTGGGAAGACAGCTACGTATTCATCCCTGTGGTGGATTGTCTGTGTTTAAAGATCCTTGTGTTTCAGGACCTGCAAGGCTCATCCTACAATATTTCAGTGCACTTTGTTTCTGCACCCTTTACAGTTAAGTAGAGGAACTCAATTTTTGACAAAACCAGCTGATGCCCATTAAAATAGCCTGTCCTGTTTGTGCTGATTGTTGAGCAGATCAACATTGCTGCCCACTACATGAGTGTTTCTGGGCAGCTCATGAAGATAAAACTGGAAAACAGGTGAATAGACCACTGTAGTCTTCAATGACGCATACAAAAACCAGCCTTAGCTTCTAGATAAGCAACAACTAGGCAGATTCATGAGTTCAGTGGGCAGAAATTATGTTGGACACTTGATTCCTGAGTTGCCTTCACAACTCTTCTCAGCTCTTGCAATTATTCCAGTGCGTCCCGAGGCTGTGAGGATTTGCCATGGAACAGTCATTCTAAGAAGTCAATGGCTATTCCCCAGCTTTTTCCACTAAAATGTAAAACTTCCAAGGACTGCATGTACTTGTGTGAATACGTACACGTGCGTTTGTCAGAAGTTAACTGAACATTATATAGCCATATTTTGATGTTGAGCTTTGGCACTGAGAATATTCACTGCACAGAAGAAATAATAACATTTTTTCAAGGTCATAAGATATTCCCACTTCCATCTCCTTTGTTTTCTCTTAATTTATTTTGAAATGCCATGTTTTATTCAAATAGAAGGAGATTCTGCCATACACTTGGATGCCATATGTACAGTTTCATGTGCAGATCTAAGAGGTCTCTGCTTCTAATTGAATTCTAGAGTATTTTATTTTTGTAAATTTTTTGGAAGTGAGGGGAGAGGATTTTAGAGTGGTAGACACTAATAAATTCTCCGCTACCTGTTTCTGAGTTGAAAACTTACTTTTATTTCTGTTTAGTTTAGATTTTGTGGTCCAGTAGTAAAGCAAGCCTTTAAATATGATGACTTCAGAAAATAATTGAAAACACTGGAGAATCATTATCTTCTGTTGTGAACAGAATGGATTTTTTAGTTAAAATATTAAAATGTTGGCCCATCAGTGGATGGTATGTTGCATACTCAGATTTTTCTAGTGCGCAGCTGGTCATGTGTGATAATGGGGTAGGTGTTTTCATATTTGAATGTCCTCACTACTTTCCCAGTTTTGGATAATACACACAGGTACAATGAAGAAGGAAAAGTCTGGAGTTTCTATTTTTGATTAAACTATAATTAAGACAATATCTTTTCATTACATCATGTCTAATTTTCTGTAAAGAAAAATGATGCAGGATAGAGCTTTAATGTCATTGTCATTAAACAGGCCCAAATACAGTTTCAAAACAGTTGAAAGAACAGGACATTGCCTTTATGTGGACACACCAAAAATGGCTTTAACTTTATGGTGCAGAGGCAGTAGTAAGATATGCCCTTTTTCTGCATGATAGCAACCTGCCCTCACAATGAGGTTGATTTGTGTAAGCCAAAATCATTGACATGTTTGAGAAGGGATCGTTTTAGCACCAGGATCTATGAACAAAATCAGTGGAACAATTTTTCTATGCCTCCCATCTTCTGGAGAAGTCAATTGGCATGGGTCCTGGTGGACAGAGATTGCCCAGCAGAAGGCCCACATGATGTCAAGCAGCAGTTTCCTCCTCTCCTGCCCCTCTTTAGCTCACTGCAAAGGTACAGCCCAAGTGTTGAAGATACTGGCAAGCAAAGGATAGAACAAGTTCTTAGCTTATAACTGTCTTGTATAGCTTTATCTTCTGTGTAAAAATTTTCTTTGTTTACCAAGATCTGAAATCCCCATCACTTTAACTTGCATCCTTTGCAGACAGTATTTTCAGCAATTCCCGATCTTTTTACTCCTATCAGCATTAGAATCATTCACCACTGAGAACACAGGGGAAAAAAAAAAAAAAAAAAGATTAAATCTCCTTCACTGATTTTTTTTTTAATATATATATTTTTTTATTTTTTAAGATAATTTTGAAGAGTAGCTATATAGGATCATGGGATTTTATCTGAGTAGTAAGGAGGTTTGATAGCTAAACAGATACTGAAGATGCACAGATGTAATTTTCAGCAAGTAGTTCTTAATTCATGTGCTCTTACCTCTGTGTGACTACAAAAGATCCATGTGTGTTGCAGCTAACCTTTATAATTAACAGAAGTGGAATTATAGACGAACTCATAACTATTGATATAAGGCAATGGATCAGAGGTTTTTGCTTACTAGAAGTCTTCTGGTCACATAAAGATTATGCAAGTAAGAGCTGAAATATATTTCTTCACTGCTTTAGAAATTAGAAACCCAAACAATTACAGTAGATTAAAGATGGCAAATGAAGTTCTGTGTAGTTAAACCGAAGTGATGTACCCATCTGTCTCATCGGTATTTTCCTCAAACAAAAAGAACTGGTTTGTCTGCCCTGCTGGAGAGTATGTCAACCCATTTAAAGTCCTCCAGGCCTGATTGCTCACTCGTGTCCCACCACAAGTTATACTTCTCTGTAGTTCAAAACACAGAGAAGTCGATACGAGGCTGAATGCCTGGAGCTGAAAGGTGGAGCCGGAGGGCGAGAAAGCTCCGTGCGAGATAGGCAGAACGTGAGACTCACCACCTCCCCGGAGCCCTTGGCTTGTCTTTACCCTCCCACAACACAGCCGAAACAGCACAGAATGCAGAGCAGCCAGGAATCGCCGTCCCCAAAATGTACTAGCAACGTGATAATGTTGGCAATATGAGCTATATCATCAGCTGATGTAAATCAACGTAGCTGTAAAAGAATTTATAATCCTTCACAACAGTTGAAGATCCAGCCAACGATTCAGAAAAGAAAATGTTTAGCTTTTTTTTGTAGACATCAGGAAACTAAAGAGGCTCTCCAGGTGGGGAAGGAGAAACTTGATGGCAGGGAATAAAGGAGCAATACCAGGTAGACCAGCAAAGAAAACACGGCTCAATGGGCTCAGTAATCCTTGAATCTTATGGCACTAGTTTAATGAGATCTCTTCATCTTGAAATTAAAGTACAAGGAGTTTTTTACAGAGAACAGTATTCAATAACAAAATATTAAATGATAAACACAGATTGCTTAAAATCAGATGGGCCATTTTAAGAAAAAGCATTTTAGCTCATCATGATATGTAGCACCTTATTTAAATTAGGAGGTGTTAATTCTTAGCTTGAATAATATATTAATATAATATGTAAAGTGAATGGCATTGTTAATCACAGTCGCGCCTGGAACGACTTTGCTTCTGTGCACTGAATGTTAATTTTGCAAAACATTAATTTCAAAGATTTTGCAGCAGTGCTTTTGTAATTAAATATTAATGTCACATGTTATTGCAGTAGCATGTTTATGAAAGCCGGCAACACTTCAAGTCAACTCATTTGTTTTTATATTTATTCTTGTACATCTGCAATCCCTTCCATTTCACAATTTCAAAGTGAAGGCCATTTTGAATAGTCAATATGTGAACATTTTTCATTGTAAGCGTTTTTTAACATCCAACAGGGTAAATATTTAATGTTGTGTTTTTAGCTGGTATAATTTTTCAGAAAATTGGCTATAACTTTTAACAACTCAAAGGTACCTAAACTGTCTACATTTTTGGCATAAGTGATCTGAAAATAATATAGCAATAAACATGATGAAGCTGTGAAAAAATACTTTAAAAATTAGAAGCTTTTTTTCTG
This sequence comes from Anser cygnoides, assembly GCF_040182565.1. NCBI lineage: Eukaryota > Metazoa > Chordata > Aves > Anseriformes > Anatidae > Anser > Anser cygnoides. The sequence goes on from NC_089878.1 coordinate 37,787,688, forward strand.
AAAGTTTGAGGTCCAAAAGTTGTAATTTCACAGCCAAGTGCTTTCCATTGTCATTTTATTACCTGCGGTGTTGTGACTTTGTATACATCTGAGTTGTTTGAGCAAGGGCAGGAATGACTTTCGAATAAGTTTTTTGAGTCGTGTGTTTGCATTTGTGCTGGATAATTCACGTCTGCAGTACATTGCTTAATGATTGTTTTTCAATATTTTAAAATAAACATTTTCTGTTTGTGCCCTAAGCCACCGCAGGAGCTCTGGGAGGATTCAGCCTCCAACATTTCCTATTAGGGCCAAATTATAAGGGCAACCAAGTTTGTCAGCTGCTTTTATTGAAGTGCATGCAGTATATATATGCCTGTATTGGTTTGCCCAGGTCTGTTTTGACCAATTTTCTATATCTCACGATCTTGCCTGTAGCTCTTCAAACCTGTGAATTACATTAGTCTAAAAAGAAAGTCATTCCCATTTCAGCATGTTTGGCAAGAAGAAATTTGTTTGAGGTATCATATTTTAAACTAGTCTTGCTCCCCCATCCTCCTTTAGGATAGATCCCCACTGTACAGCAAAACAATCTGGCAGAGCAAATTGTGAATTATAAAATATGTTATTTATTCTATCACAAAATATATGAACAATCAAGATGCATTGTTTAGTTATGGGCACATTTAATAGTTAAAAATTATATCTGCACCTGATGTTGCATGTTAACAGCTAATACCATTTGACAGTGATGAAATTAAAGGATGAAGAAGAGATACAAACTACATTTTACAAGCATGATGGGTCTCCAACAATGCCATTTAAATATTATTTGTCACTATTTAAAATGAACCTTTCCCCTTTAAGCTATGCCATTATGCTCATTTGTCCTGTCACCACTGACAGGCTCTATGACTCACACACAAAAATGGTCATTAGGTACTGCATCTTCATCTTATTTAAAAAAATAGAAAGCATTCTGATGCCTCTAAAAGCCTGTAATTATTTTCATCCGAGGAGATAGTGTTGCTTGGAAGGTAATTTAATAACCTTTTGCATGTACCTGGGGAATGCCTCTCTGGGGAACCAAGGTGCCGACATGCCATTCAGTCGTCAAAACATGACCTTTAATGGTTGCTTGGAGAGAAGTTAGCCTGGAACGTCGTACACAGCGCGATGCTAATTCTGCTCTCTAATGTATGCAAAATTTAGTTCTTGAGCAATGATCTTTGTAAGATGAATTAATATAGGTACTGCTCCAGGAAACAAAAGAAATTGCAGTTGTGAGAGCTTTTCCCCACCATGGTCTCGTGCTACATCGGTCGGAAGGAGCGCCCGAGCTGTCTGATTTTTGGGAAACGACAATAGCAACAACAAGACTGTACCTGGCAACATCTCCCAGAATTTCTGGGTTTAATTCCTGCTTTGGTGAGGAGTGCACGGTGTCTCTCGCAGGGAAACTGGGACAGTGGGCTGTGTGTTAGCTTTACAGGTTTGTCTTAGGCTGTGATGGCTGAACAATAAAATAGTGCAAATATAAACTACAAAAAAAAAAAGTACAATGACAGCTTGTAGCAAAATGAATACACGATGTGAGTGGCTTTGAAAAATGTCTAATGCAGCTACGGGGTTAAAGCAAAGAGTGTTGATTTTTATGTAGGAATAACATATGCCAAACACCTACAGGATATAGTAAATGAGGCACAGACTCTGTCCTGTGACATCTAGGTCCAGAAACTCTTTATTTTGGTGCACTGATATTAGATCCCACCCTAGTTAGAAATGCTGGGATTTCGACTCATACCCCTGACATGCCATCCGTCAATTTATTAGCACGCTGGTGCAGTAAGCCACTGAACAGGCTATATCAATTCGTTTAGTTTTTTTTTTTCCTTTTTCCTTTTTTTTTTTTTTTTTTCCTTTAAAATGTCTGTAATCCTCAGCTCTGCTCTCTCAACCGGTCAACATTAAAGATTTATGTTGCACTTTTTTTTTTCATTGCCACACCTGAATATGGATTACTTAAATGGGCTGTAAATAATTCATATCTGGGAATAAGTTTCCATTACTGACCAATGTTGTAATTTAATATACTCTATTATGGGTTATACAATTTTAGATTGTTTTCTGTGTGCATTCAGCAGTCAGGCAGGCAACAGTTTAAGTAAAAAGGGCAAGATGTTTGTTCAGCTTATTTTCATGTTCAGTGCTGGACTGGAGAAAGTAAAATGCTAGTTTTAACAGCATTCTTTGTAGCTGTTCATGAAAATAAAAAATCTTAACCTGAATCAGCATAAAGAAAACTGAATGAGTAAAAGGAGGGGGGATATGTATTAATCTAGATTTATATTCACCGAGCAGATGTCAGGTTTTAATGTAAAATACAAACATATTTTTCAGTAACACAAAATGTATCCCCCTCTCAATATGTGTGCTGTTTTTTTTTTTTTCTTCCCTTAACCAGTACTATTGCCTGTCACATGTGGTACTTGATAATTCTGTCAAAAGTACCTATAATAGAAGAGAACATATTTAGTAAGAACTTTTTGAATAAGGTTATGAGCTACAAATAGAAATACTCCAAAATGTTAAAGAGCATCATATTTTTAAAAACTGTCCATGTTCAAGTGTTTACACTTAAAAGAGATTTAAACAATTTAAGATTAAGTTGACTATAGTAAAAAAAAAATTAATAATAGATTAATACATGAAAATCTATGAAGTCACATAAGATAATGATTTAAAAAGGAATAATTTAAAAAGATGAATTAAAAAGTAGAATCAGAAAAGAAGGCCAACATAAACTAGGGAAAAACATGCTGTGAATAAAGTCTGTTAGATCTTGAAATAGGAGAACTGCTAAATAATGCATAGTTTTATTTTTCTATAATTTGCATAAACCTTAAGAGAGTATTTATTTGTGTAAAACTTGATGTATCGAGTAAGGAGAATTAAAAAAATGGCATTCATTTTGTTTTCATTTTGGTATTTAGGAAAAATATTCTGTTACATATGGACTACTTAGACCTAATCATCTGACTGAATGTGATGTGTTTCTTGAGCCAGGTTGGAAAGGGCTGGATTGAGAACAGTGCCCTGGTCTTGCTGCAGGCTATGCAGGTTGGCCCAAACTCTGCTGGGGAGCAGATGGTGAGCCAATGCTTGTAGTCACACTTACCTTCCTTGCTAAATCCATAATCCCTCACTGGACACGCAGCCAAGGCAGGCTTTGGAGGCAGAAAGGAGGTTACAATCTGGACTTGGGTATTGACTGCCAGAACTGAGAAAACAGCTCAGAAATTTCAAATGCTTAACAAGTTATCTGTCTTGTCCCTAAGCCAGTGCAGCATTTTTAAAAGTAATTAAGACATGATTGAAAATGTGTGTGCCATCTAAATACAAAAATCTTCAAAAATAATCAAAACCAATAATTAAAAGCCACATATAATATACTAGTTAGTGAAAAGAGACTTATTTAAACCGAACTTGATTTTCTTTTTAGTGCACAACGCTGTTGAATTTTTTTAAAGGATGCTTATATTCAGGATTGGGAAAGAAAAATATTTTTTTTCTAAGCCAGCCACTGTATGATACTAGTGTTGTTTTTTTCTGTGTTGTTGTTGTTGACGGTGGTGTTTGGTTTTTTTTTAAATATATATCTATATAAAATTTAAGCAAACAGTGATGATGATTAATTTAATTAATTATTTAATTAACTTCTTACTGAGTGAGTATTAGCCGTATTATTATTTATTAGAAGGTATCTAATATGTAATGATAAGCACAATGTTCATGCACAGGAAAAATAACAGTTGCTTATAATAGTCACAGCATGACTTGCCTTTCTAAATATTTAATCTCTCCTAAATCAAGACAGTGATCCTCAAAAATCTATAATTTCAAAAAATATTTAGTAAACAGCCAAATTGTGGTCAACTGCAGTAAAGGGTATGCCATCTGTTTAATGTAAATATCTGGTAAAAGGGAATGTCATATACAAAAGATTACAGAAACATAGTGAATATACACAAACCTTACTCTGTATGTCTGTGATTGTTTGTGTGTGTGATTTATGAAATTTGATTTATTTTTGCCCAAAGTGTACATGTGGACTGAGTCCGCGCGAGGTGAACCTTTGTACCAGGATGCAACACAGTATTTAGCCATGGACTTAATTTAAAGCACATGCATCACTGTATTAAATTTTGAGAGATTAAGCTCTTGCTAAGCATTTTATTAATAAAATAAAATATCTCTCATAAATCATTTATGGGTTCTATGAAACTTATCTATCATACCATTTAAAGATGTAAAGTAATTTTAAAAAGGAATAGTAATTACATAATCCATTTTAGTTGAAACACAGTTAAAGTTATATTCTGATCAAGCATAAAGACGTGCTTAATTTATGTAAACACCATACCCTTAACTCTGACCATTGGCCTCTTGGGATTTTCAATATATTTGTTTCTTCGTCCAAAAAACTGCATTATTCTAAAAGATATTGCTGTTTGGAAATACCAGTTAATGGATTAACCAAGTGACAGTTAAAATCACTTACATTTGAAAACATTCTTTATTTGTATTTGGAAAGAATAAGGGAGAAATATATAGCGTTGCTCGTTTGCAGTATATTAGAAGTGTGCATGTCCATTCACTTCTGTCAGAGCCCAATCACTGAATGCCAGTAATGGGTGCATACATAATGTTAACTTAATTGAAATTCCTTCTGAAAGATTTGTGCATATGAAATTGCACTGATACAGAGTAAGGTTTATTTTTAGGTTAGAATTAAGACTACTCTGTTGAATAAGACAACATGTATATATTTTATGTGGAATAAAAGGAAAGGGCCAGATTCTCAGCTGCTGTAAATGGACATAATGTATGTTTTCTGTGAGATTTATGAATGTCCTTAATATTAATTTCCTTGCCTTTAAGCACTTAGGTTTGTTAGTGATGCGATAAACAATGGCATTATTTTCACTTAGCTCCTTAGCTGATTTATGAAATGAAGGACTTTTGGGCTTCACATTTTTGCAGGTTCTCCCTTTTCCAGGGCCAGCACAGAGGGGCTGCCTACCTGGGGCCACCCGCGAACCTGCTCTCTCTGTCTCCCTTACAATTTTTTTTTTCTTTGAATGCATGAGAAAAGAATGAAATTAGATTACTAAATGTGATGAACAAAAAGAGATTTCTATTCTTTCCTTGCCTTATTGGTGTGAATAATTAAATTTAAATTAATAGGATTATTTGCCAGAGTAAGGGTGTAAGAGAAAGGAGACTTTACCGATACCTATTGTAGCTAATTTTACTAGGACCTGATTTGATTTAAACAACTCTGAATGAGGTCTTTTAAATGACTTTCCATCACAAATTTATTTCTGCCCCCAGTGCTTTCAGGTAGCTCCCCTTCATCCACGGGGAACTGCTTATAAGCACAGGGCCAAATTTGGCCCTGTGTTTTGATGTGATTGCTGCTTTCAAAGCAAGCTTGTGGGTATATTGTAATAAAGATTTTCTTTTAACACACGGCAGTCTTCAGAGCCTTGTCTGTCCAGAGCATTGTCAAACTATAGGCAATCACCTATTCTACAGTGATTTAATTTCCTTCAGTGTGTCTTTTTCATCCCCTGGGAAATGTGCGGTACGTCTATTTCTGCTGTGTTGCCCCCAGCATGCTTTGTGAACAGTGAGGCAAAGAATTCATTTTTTTTTTTTTTTATCAGTGTCTACCTCTGCTGTCAATAAATTACCCATGCCATCTCTTAGAGGACCTTCTGTCTTCCTTGCTGACCTCTTGGACTATATGTTCTTGAAAAATGTCTTTTTATTTATCTTTATCATCTTGTGCAATCTTCCTTTCATTCTCCACCTTTGCTTTTCTTATCATTTTTTTACACTCTCAACTTCATTCTGTAATCTTTCCATTCCCCTCTGTATCTGATATTACATACCTCGCGCACCTCCCTTGATCATTCTGCACATCCTTGTTCAGACTAATTGGCCTTTTTAACTGCTGTTATAGTTGCTGCTGGATGGACAGCACACACACTCTTGTTGATTTATATTTAGAAGATTTTGAATTTACCATCCGCTTCCTTTTATTTCATTCCTTTGGCTCAGACATTTTCTTTTAATATTTCCAGAGGCAGGAGTAAATTTATTTTTGTCACTCATTTAGCTAATTCTGGGCAAATAGGGGCGATCTACCTAGCGTTTTTAGATGCCTATCTTTCTTGACAGTCCCTCTTTTGTTACTTAGAAAAGAAATCCAAAGGCTAATTCCTCTTTTGCTTGTAAGATGGCGAAAGTAAAACTGTGTCAGTTGTTCTCTTCAAAATAGAAAGCCATAGGGATCACGTTTTTTTTTCAGCCCCGCTTTTTGCAGATACTCCCCACCACGTGTCTACAGGCAATGCAGGGGATGGCCCTTTGGGACGTTAGGTTCACGTTGCGTTACTGGGATTCTTTGCAGGTTCCCATTGCTGTTATGTCCTACACATTTCCAAAAAGGAGCAGGGTATTTCTCCATACCTAAGCTTGGGTTCAGTCATTGTTCTTGTATCTCTTCTTACTTTTTCTTGGTTTAAGGGGAGAATATTGTGATTATTTCAAGGGTTTCCAGGGAGTTAGTAAATGGGGAAGTGTTTTTGTTGTCTTCTCCATCTTTTTGGGAACAGTCTTAGCATCACATACTTTCCTGTTCTTTTGTGTTCAGGAATCTAGGAATAACTGTGACAGTTTTCAGTACCTCTCTATAGCACTATTTTTACTCAGCCTCAAAAACAGAATTATGTTGCCCATTTCTTTAAGTTTCTCTAATTCTAACCTTTTTTTTTCTATTCACCAGTAGTCATTAAAAGACTTCTGATCTCACAGTGATCATAGTAACCAGGGATTAGTAGAAAGTATCTACCTGAATCCCGAATTCTTTCATTTCTTCTCTCCGTGGATAAAAATAATTTCTCTATGATACTTTCAGAATCCCTCATTGCATAAATTAAAAAAAAAAAAAAGTTGAAAGGTTAAAATTGACTTGGTGCCAAGTTATTGCATTAGACAGCAGATTCCATTTACTTATTTATCTGTTATTTCTATGTTTTTAAACATTTTGGCATGATTTCCATATTGTGATTCTTGCATGCTGCACATTCAGACTGTCAGCCTTTGATTCCCCCCAAGGAGATGTAAGAAGAGGTCTCATTTCAGACTTGGACGTTTTTATCTTATTGTTTTTTTGCAAAAGGCTAGGGGAAAGTTTAGGAAGGATTTTTAAGTTTGATTGACAAAGTGAATTCCTAAAAGTGATATATCAGCACAGGACTCAATAAGCCAGGACACATACTACTAACAGAGAAGAAATGGTTTTATATATTATTCACCAATCTCCAGGGTTTCTATGCCAGTCAGAGTTGGCTTACTTCCCATATATATTATTAAATGTTTTACAGTTCAGCATGCATACAAAAGGAGTAAATGATGTGATACATACAGTTTAACCTACATATGGAATAACTTAAAATTATTTATCACAGAGTATGGATTACATAAACCAATAAGGCATATAGAGATAGAGAAATAGCACAGGTTATTATGAATCTCTTCTCAACATTTCACCAACTTTCTGTAAGTGCCTCCATTACCAACCTTCTTCTTCATTTTTTATTTTTATTTTTTTGGAAGCAAAATGATCAGTATAAGCAAGCTAGGCAGAAGATACATTGAGCCACTAACAGTAACATAAAACTGAAGGAGGTAATGCACGTCTTCCTGCTACGTCACTGATTTGCCTGCTGAAATGACTGAAGTGTTCCTGGTTATAGGTTGGAACAGTCCAGCAGGTTGGCCTGGATAATCCCACCCTCCAGGCAGACAACAGATCTGCAGCGTTACCTTGACGCCCCTTGTAGTTTATACCAGCCAGTGGGATTCAAAGTCATCTCTGAATTACTGTCTGTCCTCTAGCAGGTAACCTGCTCAGTGTTTGGCATCTGTGGATGCAGGAGCAGCAAGCTTGATGTGATTGTTTGTATGCATTAGGTCAGGATTACTTAAATACAGAACAGCCCTACTTTAAGTAATTTTTATAAACAGTTTGCTTGCAGTTTTGGAAGACAACACATCATTGTTTCTTCATTGAGACTGTTCCTGTTTTCTGGATGCTAACAAAAAAGTATAGGAAAAATAGTTCTGCAAGTCAATGCGTATTATGTATTTTAAATGTTCTGGGTTGAGGACGCCTTTATGTATTAAAATGCAAAGGAAAAAAAATATTTTTTAGCTAAGAAAGGTATTTTTAACTGTTTTTGTCACTAAAAACTAATTATTCCCAAGCTACTGAGAGGCAGAATTCTTTAAAAGTTTTAAGTCAAAACCACAATTATATATGGAAGGAGATAATGAAGAAAAAGTACTTAATTAATGTGGGTAATAGCTATGATCACATCCTATTTCTTTAGATTCATATTATCACAGTCTGATACAAAATGACATACTTCAGCAAAATCAATAAAATGAGCCAAAAGTTAAAGAGAGAGAAACATATGTATATCAGCACATTTTGTCTGACTATTTTACATCAGAAAAATCTAATAAAAATCTGAAAAGGAAGATTTTTTTCTTTACTTAAACTAGGAACTTAAAATGTTTTTTAATGTCTGGCATGACTTCTAAGTGCAAACAATGATATTATTGAATTATAAAAGATATGCAATTCAAATAATTTCTATATGCGTGTTCACAATTCCACTGCTGGTTGAGTAGCTGTATATGATGAAGGTGGAGGTTCATATTTATCACATGCCTGTTCCTTTCAGGAGTTGCCCTGCTCCTTTTGTTTACAGAGTGCAGAAAGAAATCACGTTCCACATTTTAGTCAATTTGGTTCTTCAGTAATTGACCATGATTACAGTCCAGCTTCAGTGGAAGACATATTAGGAGTCCCGTTAATTTAAAGGGTATTACTGTAGAGTAAAAGTTCCATTTACAATTAAATCTTTGTTGGATCTTTTAGGATCTATAGTCTGTAATAGATTCCAAAAACTTGATTTTCTATCATCTTTTTTTTTTTTTTGGCAATCAAAATAAGTATGGAGTTTATAGCAAGGTTAGTAGAACTTGGCATTAATCTGAGTCCCAAGGGGAAGAATGTACATGAAGAACTAGGCTCTTTCATACACAGATAAGATCCTTCCCTTTCCTTTCTCAATTACAACACGGGCCTTATAATATAGCCCCTTAAAATATCCTCTTTTTAATTTCCTTCTCTGCGTCTTTTAATTAAATTAGACAATCCTGTTTCATTAGGCTAGAAAAAGTCGTGAATACTTGGAGCTTTATAGTAACAAAGAGGTAAATATGCAAAGTCTTGCTATTAGCATTGAACAAACTTCATCTGTATGAAATCTGTCCACAAGTAAGGTTAATGGGAAACAATACTAATATAACCATAATTGAAGGTATTAATAGTGCAATTTAAACAATTTATTTCTAAATTAAGTCCATTCTGGAATTCTTTCTGGTAATACTGAGTAACAGCAACATGCCATTTTAATTTGCTTGATCCATCTTGGTATCTACTCCCTCAGCAACCTTGTGGAAAGGTCTGCCCCTTCAGTCGAGATTTAATTCAGGTTATTGACTTTGATTTATATATTTGTATGTAATTTTAAAGTACTTTTCTCTAGATCTCAGAAATATGGAATAGAATCCTATAGCTTATGCAGACAAGAATTTCACATGCAGAAATGAAACAAGAGATTCTATCTACATTTCTATAATAATAGTTTCTTGGCTAAAAACATATATCCTGTTCGATAAGAGTACAACTGGGATGTTATGGTGATGTAACCCTTATTATAAATCTGATGCAAGGCAAATACCTGAACCAGTTCCTAATCATGGGCCTTAAACAGAGCTTTCCCGGGACCGATTGGTCTCTGCAGTCTCTTTCACTGGCTCAACCAGCAATAGATGACTATCCAGTCATTTCTTCATCTCATTCAAGAATTGAATGCTGAATTCACTTGCAGTCAAGTGGATTAATATAATCATTGGCGTCATCAGACTACTTTACTTAATTCACCAGCATCATCTCATTGTAAATGATGCTGAGTGGTGGTTCTAATTTTTGCTCCTAGATGTTGTAGGAAAACCCTTAAAATGAGGTGCAAATGCTGTATTTTTATTCTGTGTTCTTTATTGTGTATCACAGTTGCTACAGTAACATGGTGCTGAAGCCTGCAGGAGTTGTGTGGAACTTTATGAATAGAAATAGGGTGAATGAATAGAAATTTAGATATGGCAAATTGGCTTGAAAGGGGTACGTATCCAGGGGCCAAAATCATGAGTTTTGAATAATGCTGAAAGGCAGAAAGCTGTGACCAGTGCCTCTTCACAATTCCTACCGCCACACGTGTAGTAGCTGTGGTCTGGCCATGTCACAGGTCCTGCTCTAGTGTATGGCAAGATGAAGTACGATATGTGTTTCTATCATGTTAATATCGAGGCAAAGGTTGTATTTCACACTTGATCTTTGTTTAGGTGATCTAGATTAAGTCAGGCAATTAGAGACTCCAATCAGGAGAAGCCTGAGTAGTAGCTTAATTAACACTGCCCTTATTCAAAGGTTTTTCTAAAACACCTTGGTAAAACCCACAGACTTCATAATGCTTGTTGCTGGGCAGCTCTAAGTATTGTCCTCCAGACTAGGAGGAAAAAGACCCTACAAAGCAGAAACAACTCATTTTTATTGTGATATTAATGTATTTTTATATCCTTCATTTTACTCTGATCGGCTACAAAGGAAGAAAATAAGTGTCGCAAGCATTAATGTCTGTACTTACGTATAAGTTGAAAATACAGAATATGCAAAGGCTTTGTGTTATGCAGGCTGCAAAGGTGGGAAGAAACTTTGAATAACTTGATGGATTCCTTACAGAACTAATCAATTTAAGAAGATTTTATAGTGAACAAACTGTAAAGGCACTGTGAATAAGCATTCACAAGTAAAATGTTATATTGGTTTTAATCATGGGAATTTTCATCTTGAAAAGGATTTTGCTATTTGTTAATTGAAGATTATATATTACTAAAAAACATTTGTGGATTATTATAGTCAGTTATTTTATTAATGATTCTTACCTGCTTGCATCCTTCAGGCAACCTTTAATGAAGTTTTTTTGTTGTTGTCTTTGTTTTTTAATTTTCAAGAAAAATTGGGTGCCTGTATCAGTATTCCCAGAGAAGCATTGCTCTGGTAACATGAAACAAAGGGATGTAAGCTCTTAAATACGTTAAAAGGTTTCAAGGCCCTTTCTTTCCTAATTACGAAAAAGAAAAGAACTGACAGTGGCATGCCAAGGGGAATGGAGGAGTGAAGACCAGTAACACAAAAGACAGATTTTGTTTGCAGACTTGAGCTGAAAAAATGGTTATGAAACCTTGAGTCATGATGCATAAAGAAGCCAGCATGACCTAGAAATAGTCATCACAGAGATATGACACTTAGGTGTTGCTTAAACTGTAAGACACAATACTGCTGGGAGATCCATATATTGCATCGTAGAAGACCACTAGGTAGACCCAAGAGCCTTTCTTTTCTTTGAACAGTGCTTGTTCATATGGCAGAAGGACTATTAGTACTAAAATAAATGACATTTATATTTAAAGAGCCCCCCCACCTTTTTTTTTTTTTTTAATGTAGCTTTACTGAGCAGTTGGGACCATATTGTAAGAAGTCCAAATGCTTTAAGTCCCTTTTGATTTCTTTACCATTTCATGCAGAAGTATTTGTAATCAAATCCCTATAATTAAGAAAATAAAGGTGTTACTCACTGCATGCCCTCTGAGGATCTTATGGGCAAAAGGAGCTTAGGAAGGCATCAGGAGAACACAGAGCAAGAGAGCTGCAGCACTCTGCATCCCAAAGCAGGGCTGACACCTTTATGCTTTATTTACCTGGTGCTGTGTGGAGGGAGTTGGAGAGAAGAGTTTTTGTTCTTCAACAGGACGGGGATGAAAATAACATCCATGTTGTTTTGAACGGAACAAGAACAAATACACTAGTAAGGCAGCTGTCTTCTCCTCTGAGTGGACCTCATACTTGCAGAGATATTGTGGAGACAATATAACCTCTCATTATAGCAATAGTTGAGAAGTCTGAATGCATTTTTTCCAGCCTTGCTTCCCCCCCTGTGTTTCTTTGTCTTTACTTCATTGGTCACTTCATGTTTTCTATTAATTTGCTCTAATCCTGATTTTTCTACGTATAGTTAGTTTCTCATCTGGCTCCCATTCTTCTGCTACTCAGTGGTTACTTGTGTGGCAAATGAGCAAAAAAACTTGGCAGTTGTTGCTGGGGTTAATGTGGAAAAACAAATCCCAAGTAATGCCAGTGTGGATTTACTTCTCATTCTTAATGGCACCAGCAGATGTTTGAGGAATCCTAGACTTCCTGAGTGCCTCCATCACGCAGCTGGCACTGCTTGGCGAGGTCCTGCCGGCGGGGGACGTGTGTGCTGTATACTTACACTTTGATTTACGGACACTTCTGTCTCTCTGGACAGGGATCCTTTTCACCCTTCTCACCCACAGTCCTCTGCCGCATCCCGTCGTGTCAGGCTTATTGCTTTTGTCGGTCCTCCCGCCCCTCACGACAGCCACCTTGAACGGGTTCCAGTTCCAGTAAAATTCTCAACACCTCTCTCTTCGCTGGGACCTCGGACCATTTCCCTGAGCATCAGGCATCTTGGGCACATGGGAATGAGCATATTTAGCATTTTCCATGTGTGTGATCCAAAGATGCAACTTCCAATCTTCTTTATCTCATAGTAACATAGATAATATTATATTGGATTATCTGCTTGCTCATCTCTAGTGGTGTGGACTATCTCTTTTGATACTGGCAGCCCAAAATATGTCCTCAGTAATGGCTGATATTGCTGAACGTAAAATTAACATTCAGGAAACACGCAGTATGATACAGCCAACTTTTAATGCACATTATCAGATGAAACAAGGAGCAAGTGTTATGTGATGAACTAGCACTCAGCTGCCCATTACAAATGCCCTGTGGTTTCTGCCAGGACACAGAGCCTATTTTGCGACTCTTTGAGATATTTTGATTTCCATGACAAGTCCTTTATCTTGTGATACCCGGGATAAAAACCATCTTGGTACTTTACCTTTTCTTCACAGGGAAATCACTCTCTGATATCTGCTTTAGATGCTGACTGCTTTAGACACTGGTAGGTTGTTTTTGTTTTGTTGTTGTTGTTTTTATTTTTTTATTTTTTTATTTTTTTTTTAAGAGTAGCCCTTAGTGGCACTAAATTTAACAACTAACAACAGTGTGTGCCTCACACTTGATACTTCAGGCTATGGTGACAGCTTTTAGCAATTTGGAAGATCCCATGGGACGCAGAGTGGCACTGGCTGCTGTCTTCTTTGTTTGCATTTACTTTTCTGCTTTGTCAATTTGTTCTGTAGTTGCATAAGTAAATTCAGAGATCCACATTTAACCAAAACGAAGTAGTCATCCCTCCCACTCCTTAAAATAACCTCCCCAACAATAAGCCCATTTACTGATAATAATCTTGAGCGGTGGTGGGAACGTATTTGAAATTCTAAAATGAGAAAGAAAGAAAGAAGGGAAAATATAGATATCCAGCACTGCTTGGAAGATGTGACTATAGTAACACAGTCACTCAGGGTTATTTTTCCTCTTCTTTTAACTTACAGTGCTTAAGGCACCCTCCAAGGGCCTTGAGAAAGTGGTGTGATGCTCTTCTCACACATGCTCTTCAACAGCCCTTTTACTACAATCAATCATTGAAAAATATTTTTTGTGATTCAGTCTAATGCTTGGAGGGAGTTGCAGTGATAGACAAGGCTATTGGCACTTGGAAAATATTAAATTGAGTACTCGTAGGAAAGCTCAGAAATAATGGATAGGCATGGATTTTTATTTTTTTTTTTCATATTTTTGTACACACAAAGGCAGAGAATATGCAATGTGGAATAGGTGCAAGAAAGTTTTTCTTTCCTGTACATTTTTCTGTTAAGGTATTTGCTGTCACCAGTGTTTGTTAACCATTTGGTTAAAGGTAAAACAACTTAAAGGTTAAAGATCAAACAATGTGTATCTTAAACCATCCTGTAGATTGGCTATGGAGTAATTGGCCAGAGGGAGCTAAGCACTGAAACTCTGTAAAAGAAACCTGGGAGAATTTTTTGAATCTTTGATAGCGCAAAGGGATTTTTGGTACCCGGAGTATGGGTCAGTGACTGAAGGGCATTGCAAAGACCTTCTTATTGCACGTTCTTTTAATTATCTACTACCAGAATTCATCATCCATTCACTACAAAGTTAAATTTGAAGCTAAATAGTGAAAAAGATTTGTTTATGTGGAGATGTGGGAAACCTGCCTAGTCCTATTGGCTTGTCTCTTTAGTTTTTGCAATCTTTCCTGAGTGCTTATATACAAATATCCAAAATATGGCATTGCCTATTGTTTCCTCCTGTAGGACATCACACAACCATTAAGGGGTGCTGAGAAAACAGTTTCTTTTCTTTCTTAAGTACAGTGACTTTAGTCAGGAGAGGCCTTTTTAACCTGTGCATGGACTGCTTGTGTTCTGTCATGGTCTCTTTCCACTTTCCCCTTTCCCTTTCTCTTTTTACTACCCCCTTTCTCCTTTCAATACAGTGATAATACAGGTCCCAGGGGGTTGCAATTTGAAATAAACCATTTCTGATACTGCCAGCTAGGGAGATGAGGAAAGCAATAGTATAATTGGCTGAAGCTGGTGGGGGAAGTCAAACACAAAGTGTTGGTTCATCTCCAGGAAGTGGGAGACTGTGCAAGGAGGATATCGAGGACTGGAACACCCTGGGCTGGATGCCTTGGGTGACAGCTTCCAAGCAGAGGGAGCTGCCAAATGTAGGAGGTGAGGATGTTATGTGCATAATCTCTCCTCTTCCTTAGCAGCTATGCACTTTCCTGCCCTAAAGCTGGAAGAATTGGTTTTCCTTTCTGCTGCAAGCAGACCTTTTCAAGTAGATAATCTACTAGAACTCAAAAAGAAAGGAAGAGGAAAAAAAAAAAAAAAAACAGCAACAAACACATGCAAATGGACTAAGTTAGAATTGCATATCCCATCTGCTTCATTCATTTTTAGAATAAGGTTTTCATACCTTGTATTTCTCTTTTCTTATTAGAAGAAATAGCACTGCATTGTTGGCTACCTCAGTACTAGAGACAAACTAAATAACTATCCTGAGCACATGGAAAGTAAAATTTGAGGAAACAAACCTAGTGCTGCCAGAAATATCTTTTGTCTGTCTAAGAAACAGAAGAAGAACTCTTAACCTGTTTCTTCACTATGGGAAATGGTTCAAGATTTATTGGCCATTATGCTGTAACCTTGTACCACCAGAGGTCTGGAAACCCTGTGACCACAAATGGATGCAGCAGCATGTTTCTGAACAAATAAGGTTCAGTACCTTGCAGCAGCAACAGAAGATCCTCAGGGTACAGCTGTAGCAAACCATTAGTAATTAACTGGAGGAGGACTGTGTTAAATGTAAAGGACCTGGGAATCTTAGCTGATGTAGGTTAAATACAAGCTTGTGGTGTGCTCACGCTGTGAATTCAGCACACTGTCTGTCTACTGAGCTACCTGGGGAGGAGCATGGGAGGTTATCATCTCTGCCCTGCCTAGGGTGGTAGGGCCACATCGGAGGTGTGCTGCCCAGGTTGGGCCCCCAGGTCTGGCCCCCAGGTCGAGTGGGTCATGGAGAAGTGTGAGAAGGTCCAGACAAGGCAAGTGGGTGCCTAGGAGAGAAGAGCCCAAAAGAAGAGGTGGAGGGCAAGAGGCTTGAATAGTGTAATGAAGAGGATATTAAGGAAAGTTGCAAAGACAGATCAATGAACGTGTCAGTAGCTGCTGATTAGACAGTCACCACAAATTACTTCTTGGGAGGCTCAGATTGGACAGCAGGAAAAATATTTTAGAAAGAATATAGTACAACACCAGAACAGGGGCCTTGAGTGGTTGCAGCATCTCTACACTTGGCAGTTTTCATGACTCAGCTAGACAAAATCACAGGTGACCTCATTTAGCATTGGCAATACTTGAAGTGGTAGATTGGACAAGCCCACTTCCAGAGTTCCCTTCTGATCAACACTTCTGTTATTTTGTGTTAATTTATGTAAGGTTTGAGATGTGTGTCTTTCTGGTATTCAAGGAAAATGTGGCTCTGGTTGATGCACTTTATAGTTGTCAGGTATTGTACACACCCTTACAGTGCTGTTTGATTGGGGGTTTCTTCAATTTTTATCCTAAAGTATTGAGGGGGAGGGGAGAGAAATCAGTTACTAATTTATAGAAATAAGTGATTTTTTAACCATATGGATTCAATTTTGGTAACTGATATTCTGTAAATAAAACAAACTTAGCTTTCTTCAGATTAATACTGTTTTGGCCACTGCCAGATTCAGCCAGTTCAACTTTTGCAAACCATCAATCATCTTTTACTAGTTTTTAATAATTTAACACATTTCATATGTATTATTTTGGCCAAAAAGAAGTTTGGCTTGAAATTTCTTAAGAAATATAGTTGTCCCTGGAAAGGATCACATATCAGTCTTTTACTTAGAGCAGAACATAGATTGCATTCTTATTGAGCAAAATCTGTTGGGTGGATAAAGAAAAGTAGTTAATATATTTATGGTGGGGGTTGTTGCCCCCAGTCTTCCAGAAAAGGTTGGTCTATCAACTAAAAGCATCTCCTACCTGAATATAATTGGCAGTAGGGCAATATGAACCACTGAATAAATACTGAGGGGTAATAATTCTTTGTATGATCTGGGTATACACTGGAAAAGACCAAGAGCAGATTATTGATCGGGATTTAGATTATGGATTTAAGTATCAGACATAAATATTTCAGTTAAGTTTTCTTAAAGAAAAGCAATCAAGCCTCTTAATGAATTTATCAGTTATCAAAGTATGTCTTTGAAGTTTTCAATAAAATGGTACGTACTTTCTACAATGTATTTTTCAAATGGGCTTGGAATGTCTGATTACTACAAATTATCCATATGTATGTAGGATTTGTGTCAGTGCTCCTTATGCCACTGGAGAATGGATTTCCATTAAGTTTTCCCCCGTGGAAATTGTGATTCCGAGTTCCACCATTATTTTTATTTTTTAAGATAAAATTAGCTATGTTGTTATATAGCTTCAAAACTATAGTGTGCTCAAGCATCAGTAGCAGATCTGATTGTTCTATTAATTTTATTATTCTCTAATTAACAGCCAGAGCAGGTTAATAAAGCAGATTTTCTGTATACTTGTTCATTGGGACTCTCCAATATTGCTAAGCTAGCGTCTTGTTCATAGGCCAGTTTATGGCTCAGCATAGAACTAAAATGGTTTCCTTAAAACACGCATGCTGTAATTCACATCATCTTGGAGGGGATGAGTTGCACTTGAGCTGTATTTCAATCTTTTAAAAATTGCGAAACCACTGAGCTCCCAGTATGTAGGTGGTACAACATCTGTGTGTTGACATGTGAGGCATCTTTAAAGCTAAGCAAGGTGGAATTCATTGCCTTTGAGTTTTTTGTTTTGTTGTTGTTGTTGTTTTTTCATTTGAAAGATTGTAAATTAATGCAGATGATTTTTTTTTCCTGTAAAACTGCACACTAATTCTAGCCTGAGAAAATTATATGAGATGATACTGAATCTTAAAAAAAAATCAGTAATAAAAACTCTCCAGTTACTTTTCCCTGTGCATCTGATAGGATAAAACAGAGTGAAAAGAAGCACAGTCTCCTGATTTTTCATATGCAAGAGCAATGTTTGTGCCTGACGCAGTTAAATAAGCTCAAGGACTTACATGCACTACAATGGAATTAGTGATTATCTATTTGTTTGTTTTTCTGTTTTTAATAAAAGTAAATAGTGTTGCAGAAGATCTTCTTTTACTTTACTGCAGTAGACTCAGCTAAGTAACTGTCATGAATATCAATGGAAATTGTGGCTTTAATTCACTGGGTATCTCAAGGAAAGCAGGTGCCATCCAATAGCCCATGTATTGTCAGATGTCCAGCGCCTGGAAATTAAATGAGTTTTGCTTTTACGAACACCCACAGTAACCAAGTTGATTTAGGTGCCCAAAGGGAAATTCTGTTGCAAAAATACCAAGAGACACCAAGTAAATTTCATAAAGCAGTGATGCTATGATAATTTTTCCTACTTTTCGTCTGCTGATTTCAAATCTCTTTTAGTGGTGATTAAAAGTTTTCATCTTTTGATTACAATGAAAAGATAACCTGGTTTCTATTGGAAAAGTGTCAATATTGTGAAATCTACTACAATCTCAATGGCAAGTCAAAATCAACCTCTTGAGCCTATAAGGTGAATTTCTCCAGGTTCTTATTTAAACCTGTTTACAGTGTGCTGGAGGTGAAGCTTGTATTGCCTTTCTCTTCTCTATGCTTACTTAGTGAACAAATGGAGGGTATTATGCTGAAAGGTTCACGTTCTAGGACCTTTTTAAAAAAAGGCATTGTGCTTTTGTTAAACTTCAGTAAAAGACTCGCACCTTTCACCTTACTTTTTCAGCCATGGAAGTTTGGCGCATACCTTTCAAAATGTGTGATGCCTCGCCTGTTTTCCTCCATCAAATTCTTCTTCACCGATCATGCTAACTGCACCGTTCGAGCTTCTGCTTAATTGTTCTTTTTAGATAAGCACATTTTACTGTATCCAAGTGCATTACTAACAAGCCACAGGTCTGCACCAGATGGGCAGGTGAAAAAGTGATTATGAGGTGTGTGATGATGGTTCTGTATCCATAATACATTCATCCCAAGGTTCACTCGCGCATCTGTTATGTATGTTGTTTTTCTTTTTTACTAGTACCCTTAGAGATATTTAAGCAGGTGATTCTCTACAACTAAAAGACGATAAAAGAGAAAAAAGTGAACAAGGGGTCTTTAAGGTGGCACTGCAAAGGCAGTGAGACATGCATATTGCTGGTATATGCCCCTCAGTAGCTCATATAAGATTCAAATGAATATAACAGTGTAATCATTTTCATTAGCAGGTTTTGAATTGATACTTGCTTGCATATTAATGCTGATTACCGAGTCTTGAATTTATCAGGGTGTAGCTAAACTGGCTGGTGCCGTTTAGAAGGGAATGAGGTGGGAAGCACGACCTTGCTTTCTCTCCAGTTTACAAAAGACTGGGAGGGCTGGCAAGCCCAGACCCGATCCAGGTGTTTGAATTCCCCAAATATTCATCTGTGCTTCAACTTTCGAATGTCATGTGTCTGGAGAGGGCATTTTAATGGAATGCTTCCCTCCTCAAAGCAGACATAGCCCAAGATTTTAGGAGAAAAAATAAAAAATCTATTGATTTTTAAGGTGTTTTTAATTAAGTTGTGGCTGATAAGCAGCTTGGTGTAAGGCTGCTTCTTTTATGTCCCCGTGTCAGTTATTCATTTGTTTTTATAAAACAACTTTGCAGAAGCGTTAGGGGTGTCTTTGTTTAGTACCAATTACAAAAAAGATTTCATGCAACTGAGATGTTTTCATTTAAAAACATGGAGATAACGCATGCAAATTCTTTATTGAAAATGGGGAAAAGCAGTAAGGTATCCTTGGTTAACTTTTTAGTTATTTAAAAGTAGCTTGTTGGAGATTGAATATTTCTATGTTTCACTAGAGCTTTTAAATATAAAAGAGATATGAGACTATATCTGACACCATCAGGCATATTATATTAAAATTTATGAACAACTTCATCAAAAACCACT